>NC_064624.1:212283858-212883858 GCF_023898315.1 Schistocerca nitens
GAACAATTAATCGCCATATCGTGTGTGTACTGGGCTAACTAGAATCCGTATGCGACAGGAGAAAGCTGCGTTAATCGACCACAAGTAACACTCTGGTGTCAGACGGTTAACTCGGCCGTACAGACGCCTCTCACCTAGAAATGGACGATCGCGGTAACTCCACGTCTAAACCGACATTTCTACCAGAGAAGATAATTATCTTCGACAGGATACGGTGCCACCTAATTTTCAACTCGAGGCGAGAGTATTTCTGTGCCACACATTCCCTTTGAAATGGACAGGATGAAGAGGAAATGCTGCAGAGTATCCAGAAATTTAATCCTTTCAGACATCTATCTCTACGGTTCCGTAACGAGCCACAGACACTGGACAATTTAAGAGAGCAAATATTACACGTACACAAATATTCCACGAGCGAGTGTACGGTGCGTGGCGTATGGTACCGATACTAGTCGTTTCCTTTCCTGTTCCACTTACAGATCGGAGAGAAAAACGACTGTCTATGTGCCTCTGTATAGCCCTAATTTCCTGTGTCTTATCTTCGTGGTCCTTATGCACAATGTATGTTGCTGGGCAATAGAATTGTTCAGCAATAAGCTTCAAATGATGGTTCTCTAAATGTTCTCAATAGTGTTTCTAAAAAAAAAAATATATATAAATAAATATCGCCTTACCTCTGGGGATTCCCATCCGAGTTCCCGAAGCATCTTCGTCCACTTACGTGTCGTTCAAACCTACCGGTAACAAATCTACTGCCTGTCTCAGAATTGGTTTGATGTCTTCCTCCAATTTGACCTGGTACGGTTCCCATTCACTCGAGCAGTATGCGAGAATAGGTCAAACTAGTGTCCTACGTGCGGTCTCCTTTACACGAGAACCGTATTTTCCCAACGGACCGGAGTCGACCATTTGCCTTCACTACCACAATCCTCAAACGCTCGCTGTATTTCAAAGTGCTTTGCGACAGTACGCCCAGATATTTAAACGACGTGACTGTATAAAGTGGGACACTACTAATGCCGTGTCCGAACATTACGGGTCGAGTTTTTCCTACTTGTCCGCATTAACTTACATTTTTCTACATTTAGAGCGAGCTGCTGTTCGTCACGCCAACTAGAAACTTTGCTGAGTCATCTCGTATCGTCGTACAGTCACTCATCTTCGACACCTCTCTGTCCACCACAGCATCATAAGCAAACAGCCACAGATTGCTGCCCACCCCGTCCACCGTGCGGTTTACGTATATAGTAAATAACAGTGCTCCTATCGCACTACAATGGGACACTGCTGACAGTTCCTTCTCTGTAACGAACACTCTGTTGAGGACGACATACTGGGTTCCATTACTTAAGGAGTCTTACAGCCTCTCGCATATCTCAACAACATATTCCGTACGCCTAGCTTCTTTGACAGTCTGCAGTAGGGTATCGTGTCAAATAATTTTTGGTAATCTAGAAATATGGAACTTTGATAGGCAACAGGCAAGTTCCATATTCATAGTTCACAGCATATCGTGTGAGGAAAGGGCAAGGCAAGTTTCACACGAGCAATACAGGGTATTCGAAAAGTCTTTCCCTGATTACATAAATTGATAACTCGGGCTAGAAGTAAGATACAAATATGAAACTTGTGTCGAATTGTTTACAACTATCAAAGTTTTTTTTCTGTTTTAGGTTCGCAGTACGTAAGTAGTGGATGAGGTGCAGTGTCCAAGAAGCCATGTTAACCAATCAGGAGAAAGCACAGTGTGTCCTGTGGTACCATGAGAGACGATCACCAACCACAGTGCAGAGACACTTCCAGACCACATTTGGAAGGAATCCACCCGATGTCGAGAGCATTAAAGCCTCGTACGAGAAGTTCAAGAACACAGGATCGGTTGCTGACCTTCCGAGGTCTGGTCCACCGAGAACCTCAGCAGACAGGGTGGAAGCTGTAAGGCAGTCTTTTCTGCGAAGTCCGAAGAAATCGGTGTGCAGGGCCTAGCGTGAATTACAGATGCCAAAAAGCTCTCTCCGTGACATTTTACACAAACATTTGTTTCGTGCATACAAAGTGCAAATCGTTCAGGCCTTGTTGCTCAATGACAGTACACGTCGATATGACTTCGCGGTCGAAATGCTATCACGTGTTGAGGACGATAATGGTTATCTCAGACGAATTGCCTTTTCCGACAAAGCGACCTTTTTTGTCAGTGGAGTAGTGAATCGCCATAATGTGCGCATTTGGGTTCACAGCCCCCTGGCGAGGTCACGGAGTGCACCAGAGGCAGTACAAAGGTGAATGTTTGGCGCGCGCTATTGTACGATCGAATTATCGGGCCATTCTTATTTGCTGAGGCTACCGTCACATCTGCAGTGTATCTGGACATGTTGCAACTGTATGCTGTTCCTCAGCTGCTTCAGTATCACCCCAATGTCTCGTTTCAGCAAGACGGTGCACTGCCTCATTGGGGTTTGGACGTCCGTGCATATCTCGATACGACCTTTCCTGGGCGATGGATTTGTCATGATGGGCAAACGGTTTGGCCTCCACGCTCTCCTGGTATAACCCCATTAGACTTCTTTTTATGGGGTTATGTCAAGGACGAGGTCTACCGAACACGTGTACCAGATCTTGAAATCCTGCGGCAACGGATAACCACAGTCGTCGAATCGGTCCCTCCAGTAATGTTGGCTAATGTGTGGACGGAAACTGAATATCGCCTAGATATGCTACATGCTACCGAGGGTGCTCATGTGGATGTTTACCGCTGTGTGAAAAAAAACTTTGATAGTTTGTAAACAATTAGACACCAGTTTCATATTTGTATCTTACTTCTAGCTTGAGTTATCAGGCTGTACTTTCTAATACTGAGCTGATTTGTGGATACAAGATTTTCAATCTCTAGGAAATTTATTATATATGAATTCTGAATACGTTCTAGAATACTGCAGCAAATCGATGTTTTGTGGGTCCACTCTTTTACCCTTTTTAGATAAAAGTCACCTGCACTTTTTTTCCAGTCGTTTAGGAGTTTATGCTGGGCGAGAGACTTGTGATAAGCGAAAGCTAAGTAACGGGTCAATGCTGTAGTGTACTCTATGTAAAACAGAACTGGGATTTCATCCACACCTGGCGACTTACTCGCTTTCGACTCTTTCAGTTGTTTCTCTACGGCAGGAATGTTTATTACTACACTGCCGATAAGGGAGTCTGTGTGACGGTTAAACGACAGTATATGTGTACGATTCTCCTGCACAAATGATTTCTTAAACATGGAATTTAAAATTTTGGCTTTAGTTTTGCCATCTTCAACTGGCGCAGCACACTGGTCGAGGAGCAACTGGATCGAAGCCTTAGACCCACTAAGTGATTTTACACGGGACCAGAATTTTCTCACGTTCTCGGCTAGATCTCTCGCTAAGGTATAACGGTGGTAGTTGTCGAACACTTCGTACGTAGATCTTTTTACAGACACGTGAATCTCTATTAATATTTGCCTGTTGCCATTTGTGCTCTCTCCTTTGAACCGAGAGTGCAACAGCCTTTGCTTCCTCAGTACTTCCCTTCCAAATTTTGTTATTAAACCCTGGTGAGTATTTTTCCATTTGTAATCCACTTACTACACACCTAGTTCTACAGATCACGATTTACAATATGTTTAAACTTTGCCCATAATTCCGTCCATCATTCTGCAACTAAATGATTACAGTTCATTGTCTGTGTGAGATTCTAGCTGCTTATCTGCTCTTCTTAGAAGAAATACTCTCCTAGCCTTCTCGACTGATTTATTAACTTTTGTAACTACAGTCGCTATAATGACACCGTTATTGCTAGTCCCCGTTTCTATACTGGCACTGTCGATGAAGTCCGGCCTATTAGTTGCTACGAGATCTTAGATATTTCCATTGTGTGTGGGCTGCTCTCCAAGACACTTTTTGGAAAACGTGTTCAAAAGTACTTCGGAAGACTGTCTGTCTGCACCTCCTGACGTCCCAGTCTATCCTCGGTAGGTTAAAGTTACCTCCGGCAAGTACCGAGCAAGCCTGCGACAACATTCCGTCCGCGGCAATACGACAGGAGATTGTGACGACACACTGCCAGAAACAATACAAAAGGTACATCACTCTGTTCTGTTGTCACTGATAAGCATCAGTCATTGTGAGGATATAACACCTCAAGTTTCACCTTAATGTATGTAACACTAAAAAATTATCTTTTATATCAGCTTCAATTAAAGGCGTATTCATTTTCAAAGAGTGTATACACTGTTTTGTGACAGCCTTTGTACTTATTCTGTGGCATTAACCTGGATATGTGATTTTTCTTACATATAAATTTTACGTGGAAACTTTGTTAGAGAATACAGGGGACAAGATGTTGATGATTTATTTGGGAACTAAATTGGAAGCATGTCGAATTTTACTGAAAGTTTGTCAGATTTATCTGCTGCTAAACATTTTCACTGTGTTACAATTGTACCAGTATTAGAAAGAAGTATTTCACCTTTTTAATTAGGAAAGACTGAGAAAAAGCAGATGTCACACTGGGGTGAGAGGTTGGGGGGATAAGGGAGGAAAGGAAAATTATTGCTGGATAGAACACACCAACTTCATTCTTTCCCTTTCTGATACTATGGGTTCTGAAAAGACAGGACTTTTGTAAAAGGAACTCTCCTCCACTACAGTTAGCATTCAATGTTAACACTCGGACATTTCCCGAATAATATTTTGATTATTTCTGTTGTGGTTACACTGCAGAGAGCGTGACAAAGGCCTGTGATATCACTACTGCCTTCCCAGCTGAACGATGCCACGTAAGCATTTACAATTTTACACACCAATGTATTTACATTAGTTTAATGTCAGCAAATCCGCACATCCTGATATTGCCGTATCATCTTTCTCAATCTGCAGCACTGGTCACCACGATGGAGTCTGCCGGCCAACACCTGAGAAAGAAAGAAAGGAGGGGGAGAAAGAGAGAGAGAGAGAGAGAGAGAGAGAGAGAGAGAGAGAGAGAGAGAGAGAGAGAGAGAGAGAGAGAGAGAGAGAGAGAGAGGAGGAGGAGGAGGAGGGGGGGGGGGTCAGCCACACTGTGCACAGCCTCATTCTGCTCCATTGTAATAATCAGAAACAAATGCAATGTAAAAGCCCTGTAAATGTACTGTGGCATTTGCGTCAGTCATTCAGGTCTCGTCTGACTGTCAAAAGATAATACTGTCTGTAATAACATAGAGTTTATATATGAACATTGAAATCAATGAATTGTGACATTAGAATACATTAACTGAAATAAATATTGTGAAACCGAGAGCTTTCTTATTTATTATTACAGTTATTATTATTATTATTATTATATTGATTAATACATACATAAATAAAACATTATGCTGTATTGTTGTTGTCTTCTGCCACGCCTCTCTACTGAGGCTCGCTCTTCGTGCACACCTCAACATTCCATTATTTAGTCGATGTGGCATTTCCGAGAACGCTACGGTCTGCCGTATTTATATCTGTCACGTGGTTTCCCTTAAAAAATTTTCTTTGACCCCTATTGATCTGGCATAGTCTGTAAATAAGCATACCACTTTAATGATTTTTTTCCAGTTCTACCACTGTTTCGTCTGCGCTCATTCGAGCTCTCAACTCGTCATTACTTTTTTCCTCGAGTCTCGATATTCTGAAGCTCCTCCTCAAATAATCGGTTTCCACAGTTATTAGTCTTCTTCAAAGGTGAACATTTAAAATCCGTGGTTCCGATCCGTAGCACAGGTCAGACTTGACCATCGGCCTACCCACCGTTTTCTTATTGTCGTTAGAAATGTTCTCGGTCCACAAAAGAACTGATGCATCCAATTGCTTTTCTGCTTTGTTGTATTCTGTGTTTTACTTTGCTATTACCCAGTCCACTTTTGTCAATGTATGTCCCTAAGTATTTAAATTTCTCTACCTCTGCTGTAACTGCTTTGTCATTGGTGCAAGTGTACAAGAATGTTATTCTGTGAGAAATCTTCTGTTTTCTGCATTGTGACCTAAATCTGAACCTGCAAAAAACAAAACAGAAATAAATCAAAGGAAAAACGAAGAAGAAGAAAGTAACACAAAATACTGTACTAAGTGTGTAACACACACAGGGTGTTGCAATGATTTATACATTTTTATCCACATAGATGTGCCCACCTGCCCCCCGCCCCCCCCCCCCTCCATACAGTGTCAGAAAAATGCCAACAGGTTCCTTAAACATAAAATAAGTAAAAAATGTCTAGTAAACATTGGCTCTAAAATGCATAGGCCTACTTTAAAGAGCTATGACCACTCATTTATCTCTGCTAGTGTGAAACATCTCTCTTCTACTGAAGAAGTACTCATACCTCTTACTGTATGCATTTTACTGTGCATGCTTGCTGAACTTTTTTCTTTTTTTGGTCCACACTATCTCCTTGCAAAATATAAAAAGCAAAGAGCTCTTTAGAGTCCTCATTTGCTAGACTTTTTTCTCATTTTCGTTTAAGGAACTGTCTTTTTTTTTTGGGGGGGGGGGCACAGGGTGATTTTATTCAAAATTCCTATTGCAGGTTTCTCAGGGAACTTAGTAAATGAAGTTTTGATATGAAGCCGTGTCTGAAAATGTACTGTTTGGCTACGAAATAAGTTTGAATGTCAGATAATTTTCGTATCTCCCACGCCACAGTAAACACAAAAACTGAGAAGAGGGCACCACTGTCAGTTCACATCTAATTGCGACGTCACGTAACACCTCTGTCCCACGACTACAGAAATCGATACATTCGAAACCGGGCCGGCCGGCAGGCCGTGGTGCGCCACACTCTCGACTTCGTAGGGGACGTCCCTCGTCACGCAGGAGAGAGCCCGACCCGCCCGTGGCGTGCGCTCCTGCGGCACGCGACTCGGACCTCACCGGGTGCGCCGCACGCGTACGATCGGGCGGGAGATTCTCTAACTGATTTTACGTCTAAACGGTGCTTCCGGACACAATCTCCTTATCGAAACTTCGTTTACCGATTCTGCTCTACAGTCCCTAGAAGCCTGTCACAGGGAATTTGAATCACCGGTTTTACAGACTCGCAGTACGGCACATTCCGATACGGTCACTGTCGTTATCTTTAGATACCGGATCGGAAAACTGGCATTAAATTTCCCGATTCCAGTCAAAATATAAAAGGGACGACACACGGTGCTAGTGTAGCCTGTGCGAGCCTCTCCATTTTTGCAACACACGCCACTCCGACCCACTTATTGTAGTCAAACACTCGTCCATCCGTTCGCGGCGTTCTGCAGATCCCGGGAAGGGAGAAAACCTCGACGTACGTGGAACGAGTTCAGGTACATGTTAATACGGGACAGAGAGATCGTATAAACTTCATCTTTGTACTGTATTTCCAATAAACTATCACTATTCTGCTTAATGCTAGTCACACTCGTGTCATCTACCACGGGTGAAGGAATAACTCGCAAATTCTGATCGGAGACGGCGTAAACGGATGTCGGACACCCGAAAACCAAAGGTGCGGAGTCACACTCGTGCCGTACTCTCTGGCAATCCTGCTGAACGTTTCGGGTCTCACAAATAGCCCCGAGAACTGACCGCCACTGTGTCTAGTACTGACATCGAAGTACAGAGGACGCGGTATTTCAGTACGGGGGTGTTTCTCGTAGCGAGACTGTGATCCTCTTGTTGTGCTTAAGGAAATAGAAAATGCAGGAGGATACAAACACATTACACAGCACTGTGTACCGTATACAGTAGACTAACAGTTCAGAGGTGACGACCGAGTCTGTCAGCGCGTCAGTGCACCCCGTCAAACCGGCGTCTGCGGAATGACGATCTGTGGACGATAATGTTACCAAAATGGGCCAACTCGCCCAGAGTTCCCGACAGAACCCGGCTAAACGGCTGCGGGACGAGTTACGACGTCAATTACATTCCAGATTCCCGCACCTGGCGTCTCCTCTCTCTCTCTCTGGCTCTCGAGGAGGAATAAAAATTTAAAATTCCACATTCGGTCTCGACCGACCACCGCGTCATCCTCCACCGGTCGAAACGGCTACCTCTCGGTCGAAAGGCCCCTCGGGTGGACTCGCGTGGCCGAGTGCGGGCCGTACCCGCCGCACTGCCGAGATTGCGACACGGGACCTCAGCACGACAGTCGGGTGCGCGGCTACAGAGGCGGACCTCGAGGAACGGGAAGTGTCCTGCCTTTCCTCCGTAGACGTTCGGACACCTCGCCAAAAGTGTCCCCGGCAGAGTTCGTGCTGGTGTAAAGGTGGAGGTGGGCCACAGCCCGTATTAATATCCACTGACGGGAGTCTGGACACTTTCTATCGGACAGAGTATGTGTAGTTTTGTAGGTTCTGTAACCACAGATCGACTCCATATAGGGGTGGTACGCACATCTTTGCTTAACACCGTTTTGTGAGTGTGTGTGTGTGTGTGTGTGTGTGTGTTTTTGCAAGCACCAAGTTCTTGGCCGATTTATTTCAAATTTTCGCACGGAACTCTTACAAATATTGGGTCAGACATAAGCTGCAGTGCTTTTTGACAAATGTGTTATACAAATAATATTTAAAATCTATACTACTACACGATGAGAAGTCGATGTTTAACATTAGTAACAAAAATCTTAAAAAGTTCTTGAGCAATTTACTTCAAATTTTCATACGACACTCTAATAAATGTTGAGACGGACACAGGTTACATATTTTTTAAATACATGCCGTATATAAATATGTGTATAATAATACGTGAAGAGAAAATATTGTTAACAGAAATCTTGAAAGTTCTAGACCAATTTACTTCTAAATTTTACAAGGTACCCGATAAACCTATGAACTGACAATGACTACGATTTTTTTAAGGATATGTGAAGTACATATAAATGGGGGAAATGTTTCCAGAAAAATTCTCAAAAAGACCTGGACTGATTTGCTTCAAATTATTAAACGGTACTCTACTATGCATTCACACAGACATATGTTACATATTAATACTCTAACATACATTCAGATGGATGAGCACTCCATACTTTTTTAAATAGCTACGTACATGTTTTCTGTTAAAATCAACTGTGAGAAACAAAATGCTGTGCTGTGAAAATGTGCAGTACCATTTTCCTTGTCACAGTCAACTACAATACCAGTGCATTTGAACAATTATATACACTGTTTGTCCCACATATATTCATACCGTGGCTTTTCACACTTTCCCATTGGATCTGTCGCAAATACGCTTCTCTGGTTTGCCGCAGGCTAGTACCGTGTAATTTGCACAATATTTCATCGATGCAACTGCCTGACATAATCGGGTGGTGGTAAGTGCTGCTGTCACTGCCGCAAGGCACGACCGGTGACGATCGTGCGGCAGCGGTGGCAGAATTTACTGTGCCGGGAGCAGGCAATAAGCGTGGACGAGAAGATGCTCGTAGTTGGAGGAAAGCGGCGCTCGTGGTACTCCTGCTGGGAGCCACAGAAAGGCCATCTGCACGTGCACTACGGGCAACGGCTGTGCTGCCGGACACTCCCGGGGTTAAATCTGAACGAAATCTCACGTGTGCGTCGCGTCACTCGACGAATCGGCAGTTCTCGTTTTGCCTGTTTTGATTTAATGGCAGCCAGTGCTCAATTCTAGGGAGGGCTCAGTTGAAAACCTGCATCCCTGTCGATAAGATTGTCTGCCGTACGGGTGTGTACGACCTCCTTAACGACAGTCCCAGAAAGATGACGCTGGGGATAAAATTTCTGTCTTTTCGTAAAGCATACAATGTCCCGTGTCCGGGCAATGCTCCGCTACTGCTGTTTTAACAGGCTGCCCCAGGCCCGTATGACGACGGTGTTTGATGCGACGTTTTTGCACGGTTCAGCATGTCTATTCGATATAAGATTTTCCACATTTGCACGGGATTTTATACATGCCACGTTTCCTAAGGCCGAGATCGTCTCTGACTGAGCACAATAAATTCCTCAATTTTGCTGGTGGCCGAAAAACTATTCGTACTACTTATATGTAATTTTAGACACAAATAATATACACAACTATCTGCTTTTTTGTTTTCTTCAATGCATCGGTTTCAACAGAAAACACGAAAGCTGTACGTACAGCTTCTCACCTTACGATTAGAATACTACTACGGAATATGTACTGTGCAAAACTTTGTAATCCCACCCATTTGCTGATTAAAACTATGCTAAATATTGTCACTGAAGCTACCATCTTCATAGATCGAGTGGCTGGAGAAGTCTCTCGTACCCCATATAGCAATAACAGTAACTGATTTACCCATTATTTTCAGCAACTTCAATTCTCATTAAAGTTTTCGTTGGCAATAACGATAAAACAGACTTGAGGTCAGCGAATGGGGAGAAGAGATGGAAAGGAGAGTGTCTGTGTGGTGACAGGAGGGGGTGGGGGGGGGGGTGAAGGAAATGGACATAGAGAGGGGGAGGGAGGAAATTGAGGGGGGCATGGACATTATTGAGGGGTGGGGGTTTATGAGGAGATCAGAATGTATATCCAATTCCAGTAAATTTTGGCAATTGCAAAACTGCGTTGGGTTCACTAGTCGTTACATACAAGCAATACATTATATAACAGCTATTTAAAAAACAGCTACATCATTTCACAGCTGGAATACTACAAAGCTCTCTTCCAGCATTCAATACTTTGCAGATTGAGGAGAATTCACGTGGTAAAAGTTGGTGGCGTTGCACAGCAGGCCTACTGCATTGAGAAAATTCTGTGCGATAAAGTAGCTAAGGTAAAAAGTATCATTGATAGCGTCAGGGCCACACAACCTGTCTTCTGGGCTCAGTACACCTGCGGAGTGGCGGTGTTACCTAGCGGCGTGTGGCGACAAGCGGAGCGTCGGTCACGATTCCCTTGTCGGGTGATAAGTCTTCATTTCGTAGACTTTCTACAGGAGATTAGGAACTCTGAGAAGTTGTGGGCACTACTGGCAGAACGGTATTAAAGACGTGTAAAATTTCTACGAAGGCTCGTGGTCTTGGACCCTGAACATCAGTGTGATTTTTACCTACTTGTACAATTTCTGCACAGGTTCGTGGGCTCTGGAAAGTTATCCACAACAGTTTTTTGACCTCTGACCTCGAACAGCAATTTGGTGTGCCGGACTTACCTCATCCTCGACGGAGCTCGTGGGTCCATCTGTCACTACACACACACTATTAAGAAAAAGTCTGATAACTGTTTTAATTATAGAACACTAGCTCGTGTGAGGAACAGTCACTCATTTCACTGACTGTAATCCGCCTGCAATTTAGTTGAGTTGTACGAAGTTAACTTCACAGAACTTCTTGTCAATCCTTGCCGGACTAGCACTCCCAGAAGAAAGGATATCGCGCGAAAGTGGCTTAGCCACAGTCTAGGAGTCTCTCTCTCTCTCTCTCTTCTCTCTCTCTCTCTCTCTGGGTTCTCTATAATTCTGAGGCAGTGTCCTCTACTCCAGGGGTCGTTTCAACTTACGACTTTCAGTGCTCTGTCAAATTATTCTCACATTATTATCTATTCCATCACATCTTTGTCCATTCTTCTTCCCTTCCCATCATACGGTCTTCAGCTTCTTTCCTTTACAAAGCCCTTCTACATATTTCTTCCACCTTTCAGACTTCCCACTCAGCACTGGCTCACCAACCGAGTCCCTGACATTTGTACGACTACTCTCTCTTCCCCAAAGGATTCTTCAAGTTCTCCCATAAGTGGCATCTAACTTTCCCCCAGTCAAGTATGTGCTTTGCATTTTTCCTCTAACAGTACCTTCTTCACCATTTTACATTTTCTGTAATTTTTATTCTTTAGACAGCCAGATTACCTTTTCCCTGCTACATCATCTGCATTTTATACTTTTTCTCCTTTCCTCAATTAAATTTAATATATTGTGTATTATCCAAAGATTTCTACCGAGCTTTGTCCATTTGCTTCCTTCGCTATTTCATCTCTCGAAAATGCCCGTCCCCCATTTGTGGTATTTTTTCATCTGTTTTAGTTACATATTCCGTAATGCTCCGCCTAAAACATCCGGCAACCTCCGGTTGGCATAAAGCCCAAATCCCTGATTTATGGGATTCTGCAATTTGATCAGTTGTAGTCTGCAGTTCGTAGCTAATCACTGTCCATATTCTCTAACTATTAGATCGGTGCATAAGTTCATAGCATTTCTGTTTTGTACATTCGTACTCTAGTTGCTACGGGTTCATTTATAGACTTTCAATTTTCATTTGTAATTCACTGTTGCTTTCTAAATTTACATACTGTCATTTCATCATTTGGAGAAAGTTAATGGAGCTGTCAGAGCTATAAAATGGAGTGCCAAGAGGAGAAATCAGAATATTTTCGACATATTTTTCTGTTTGACATCAATAGACTAATGACAGCAGAAGAGGCAGCCAGAAACTATTTGCGTCACGTACGCCATCGGACAGAGCATGGCAAGAAAATGCCTTTCTCATTTCGAGGAGGATCATTTTGACATTAGTGACTATCTGTATCTAGGTTTCGTGATGATTGTTTAAATGCATTAGTTCACAATGATTCACTTAAGTGTACTTGACAACTGTGATCATTTCACCATTATGTGAAATCGGCACACTTTGGGGAAGGTTCAAAAATAAAGTGTACAGGTACCGCACGCTCTAAGCCAAAATCACACAAATTAATGGGTGGCCATATGTGCATTGTAATGGTACTTTGACTTCCGCGCCTCCGCCAATACAAAGTTATATTTTACGATCGCGCACGCAGAAGAGCGCTGCGCCAGCGACCGATTTTGTAAATAATTTTGTTCTTTTTTTTTTAATTACTTTTGCGTAGCTTTTTTGTTTTTAAGAACGAATGGAGGTCTCTCTCTCTTGTCTTGATACGAAAGACGTGTATTTTCCCGCTGTGTTGAATGTGCTTTTGGTGAAAAACTAAAATTACATTACAAGGCGATGTTGTTTCAATAGATAATGAGAAAATAATAATAAAAGGTAACACCACAATTGGCGTCCTAGTGACAGGACTTGCAATCTTCGGATTTGATACAAGTGCAGTTCGGATTTGATACAAGTGCAGTTTGGATTTGATACAGGTGCAGTTATTATAAATTTTGGACATTTTATCTAATTTTAACCACTTAATAGCATCAGAAAATGAATTTGGACTAAGTCTCATTCATTTCAATTGTAATGTTACGTGCATGAAATTTACAACAATATTGTTTTCCCTGTTATTAATTTGTGTTAATTTTCATTTTCACGCTGAGGAAATTAATTTGGTAAAAAAAAAATGGGAAAAGGATAACGTTCCATAAAATAATTTGCACGGACGCGAAAGAAAAATTTTGGATTGAAAACTATATTTGATGCTACATTTGCAACATAAGACTGAAAAAAAATTGGTGAGTACAGAAATTTACATTTTTCCAGTTTCAAGCAGCCATCTGTACTTCCTTTATTCCGATCCATTTATTTCGAAATTTTTTTTTCAAATTGTAGTTACAATTGATTTACTACTATTATTGGAAATGGTGAGTGAAGAGCATATTCACAGTCATTTATTTGTGAGAGGGAAATTTCAGTACCAGTTTAATAATTCCATTTCTAATTAGAAATCATATAGAAATATCCATTTCCATAAGAGAAATTTCAGATTTCAACATATCATATTTAAAAAAAAAAAAAAATTTTACCATTGGAAAATTTTATTTGCAATTAATTATGAAAATCGCAAGATGGACGCTAGACGCGTAGAAATTGTTTCCGCGGACGAGCTTAGTGAAAGTGACATTGCAAAACATGTCCGACAGTCAAATGAATATTGAACTTAATAGGGAAGATGTTCAAGACATAATTTTACCGGATCGATTAAGACAACAACCCCTATATTTAAACAGATATACAGGCGAATGGAGAGTGAGTACTACGCGACAAAACGTGACATTGACAACGTCAACTTCAGAACCAGACATCAATCAGGCACGAAAAAATGACGAAACTAAGACACAGGACTCTGACATGCTCAACCAGATCCTGAAGTTACTTGGTGACCAAAACAAAAAATTTGACACTTTAGACAAAAGATTTGACACTAAATTCGATGAACTGACACGGGACATAAAACAAAATTTTGAAAAACAATCGAAACAAATTGCCGACTTGACAGACACCACCAGTAGTCTTGGAAGGAAATTTACTGATTTATCAGACAAGGTTACGAGACAAGAAAAGGTATTTGTGGAATTCAGTGACGAGACAAAAACTGACTTACAACGATGTAATGAGAAATTGTTAACAGTAGTTTTTGAACAACAGAAAACCAGTACCCAAGTTGACGAATTACGACAGTCACACAATTCCGTAAAAACAAACCAAGAACACTTAGACCTGACGATTACAGACCTTTCAGACAGATTAAATGATGTAACATTGGAGCAGAAATCCTTACAGGAAAAGTTAGAAAAGCTTGAAGACAGAGCAGATGTAGCATCTTTAAAGAATGACACAACTCTAGCAGAAAAACTTGTACATGAATGCAAATAATGTGATGATTATTTAGATGAGAAGTTTGAGACAATGACACAGATCATTTTAGATAAGACAAAGGAACAAGTAAAGGGAGAAACAGATAATATTCAGAAAGAGGTACGTAAACTTAAAGAGAATGTAATACCAAGTTCGTCAGTGATACCAAAACCCATAACAGACAACCAAAACATAAATGAGAATCATAATAATCCTAGACCCAGCACACAGCCGAAAATAGAATTACCAATGAGTGACACAAATCCCAATGAACCATTTTCAATGCTACCACAAGATCAAAATTACTATCAGACATCACCACATACTATGCACAGTTTGACACAAAATACAGGACCCATAATACCATCAGGAGTAGCTGATGAAACATTAGTACGACATGGATACTTTCAGACATTTTCATATGATGAGAAAGACAAAGTGCATCCGATTGTTTTCATCCGCTCTTTTGATGGTATTTTCCCGAGACATTGGTTGGAGGCCGACAAAATTCGATATGTTACAAATTTGTTACGTGGAAGAGCAGCTAAGTGGGGAGCAGCAATTAAAAGACAATGTTTAACATTTGAACAGTTTGAACAAGCATTTCTTGAGGAATTCTGGTCGATCACAGAACAGCAAAGTTTAAAACGAGAAGTATACAATCCAGAAATTTACAACCCGAAGAAAGAGACTTTACGACAATACTTTGAACGCTACCTAGACAAAACATTATATTGGACAAAACCAGCAGATTTACCAGACGTAATTAGAACACTTAAAAGCCACTTACCATTTCCTTACCGTGATAAATTAATAGGAATGTCCGAGGACAACATAAAGAATTTTTTTCAGTTATGTTGATGAGATAGATGTTGTTTACAGAGATGAGATCAGGAATTTCAATCAATTGTATCCGATCCATCCAAGCAATTCGCGTACGCACAACAGAAATGACAGGCTATTGGAATCCGCCTCCGACACCACAACAAAACACTCAAAGAAACAATTCGCACTACACTGGGACAAATCCATTCAATATTAGGAGAAACAACTCGCAGCATTGGCAAGGAAACAGTAATTATTACTATAATGGTTATCCGAACAGTAATTACAATCAGAACAATAACAGTTATATTCAAAATAACAACAGAAGAACGAACCGAAATTATAGAGATCAAAGAGGAGACGATAACAGGTACCATCCAGGATATTTTCAGAGAAACAACATCCAACAACACCCAAACATGTATTGCAGGAATAACAGTAATGACAATACCAGTTACAGTCATGGGCGAAATAATGTATGGGGAAATCACAATGGACAACCGCCACGACACAGGCAATACAGCAACCCTCAATTTGTACCTAACGGAACTCCCAATGCGACGCGGGGTAATGTCAACAACCAAACAGCTGATACTTGGGTGACGCGCGACAGAAATGTAAATATTATTGAGTTGGGCAATGAACCCAACCCGCAGCAACAACCGAATTTGCCGGAAAACGAACGACGACCGAGCTAAGCGCTCGAGTTACGGTCAATAGGGAGCAGAGCGCAACGGAACCGACGATTTGTTTTCTTCGATATGATGACAGTAAGAAAATAGAAAAAGAATTATATCAGGATGTAGATTTTAATAGTAACAGTAAAACAAAGAAGATTATTCAGGCTATAACACGAGTTATGATTGGTAGTTATGAAGTGGAAGTAATGTTAGATACAGGAGCAGCAGCAAGTGTCATTTAAATGTCCTTATATAATGAACTCAAACAAATAATGAACATACAAACATTGCCAGTACAGAATTGTCACATTATAAGTGCCACCGGTAACAAATCAAAGAATGTGAAATTTCAAGTGCTAATTAACTTCACATTTTCAAATATACCACTCAATTACAGTTTTCTGGTAGTAGACAAATTAGTTATGCATTGCATATTAGGAATTGACTTTTTGAATGAATATCAAGCAATCATAGATTTAGGAAAAGGGAAATGTCATTTAACCGTAAACCAACAACAACTGACAATAGAGTTAACACAGGGTAAAAACCTAAACAGTAAACAAGGTAAATTTGAACAGTTACATTTTCTGTATCCACCAGCAATAAACATATGTGATTTAACTTTTAATGAAGCTATATCTCAGGGAATTAAACCTAATAATTTATATGAGAAATGCACAGAATCTGAATATCTGACGAAGGAACAACAACTTGAATTACTTGAAGTTTTGCAGCAATTTGCTGAGGTATTTGTGGAGAAACCTGGAATTATTAGAGGCTATACTTATGAGATGGATGTTAAACCACACAAAACATACTGTAGAACATATTATAATATTCCTTGGTCAAAGAAACCCGCAGTTTTGAAAGAGATTGAAAAAATGCAAGCTTGGGGTATCATTGAAAGGTCACATTCACCATATTGCAGTCCGATCCTAGCAGTTAATAAAGAGGATGGTAGTGTAAGGTTAGTGCTGGATGCACGAGAAATTAACAAAGTTATAATCCCAATCAACACACGACCTATTAATTTGGAAGAACAACTTTTAAAATTTCATAATGTACAGTATTTAACCAATATCGACCTCCGCTCATCATTTTGGCAGGTGAACCTCCATAAAAACAGTCGTAAATACACTGCATTTCTATGTGAGGGGCGTAGTTATCAATTTTGTGTTCTACCCTTTGGTCTACGAGTGAGTGCTGGAGTATTTATTGAAGCCTTAGATGCTGTTCTTGGACCACAATTGTTATCGCAAATCACAGTTTATGTTGACGACATTGTCATTGCCACCACTACTTGGGAAGAACATGTAAATCTTTTGAAGCAACTTCTGACTAAATTTTCTGACGCAGGTGTCACTATCAATTTATCAAAGACGAAATTAGGGAGGAGAGAAATCAAATTCCTTGGTCACATCATATCAACTGAAGGCATTTATCCAGACTCAAGAAAAATTGATGCAATAAAGAATTTTCCATCCCCACAGAATCGTAAACAACTCAAAGCCTTTCTTGGTCTATCTTCATTCTTCAGGAAATTTGTACCCTACCACCTTCTTAACAGTCCACATCTTCTATCTTTACTCAAAAGAAATAATATTTGGAAATGGACAGAGTTCTGTCAGACAGATTTTGAAGTGATTAAGAATGCTTTAGTTAATGCACCGTTGTTATGTCATCCTGACATGACGTCAGACTTTTGCCTAGTAACAGATGCAAGTTCCTATGGGCTCGGAGCATTTTTATTCCAAATTCATGTAGAAGATGAACAGTCATCAAACCTATAAGTTTTGCTAGCCGCACGCTCACTGAATGCGAAAAGTCATATTCAGTGACCGAGCGCGAAACACTTGCCATAGTATGGGCGTTTCGCAAGTTTCGCTACTTTCTATGGGGAAAACATACTAAGCTTTATACTGATTATCAAGCTCTTTCTTTCCTGCTATCATGCAAGTTATTACATCCACGTCTTGCACGCTGGTGTGCATCATTACAAGAATATGATTTTGATATTATATATATAAAAGGAGAATCCAACATTATAGCCGATGCTCTATCTCGTTTGCCACAAGGCCTACAAGAATTTTCAGATGTGACAGAACAAACATCAGATTTTAAAATTTTACTCATGTATGACGGTACATTTGCACCTTACTACAAAAACATGTGCAGGAAGTTAGCCATATTGCAGGACAATGATCCCAGGTGGATCCACATAAAGAATAAATTACGTGCAGGAACAGACCCACATCTTGAAAAATATTACACGTTGCACAAAGAAGTATTATTCCACCGACGAAACCCTGAATCACAGCATTGGTGTGTTTGCTTACCTGATGCTCATGTTGATGATTTTATTTTATTTACACACAGAACTTGGGGACACTATGGTGTAACCAAATGTACAGATAAGATTATACAATACTGCTACTTTCCAAATTTAAGGCGAAGAGTATTGAGTAATATTAGGAAATGCATCATATGTCAGAAAGCCAAATATTCTAATCGCACAAGCATGAATGAATTGCACCCAATCATACCTAAGAGGCCATTACAGCTAATTTCTTTAGATATTGCAGGACCCTATCCACAAGCACATGGAGGAATGAAATACATCCTTGCTGTGTTAGATGTTTTCACAAAGTATTTAAAATTATATGCTTTACGTTCAGTTTCTACCACTGCTATTACCAGACGTCTATTAACAGATTATTTTGTAAGAATAGGAAAACCTGAAGTTATGATCACGGATAATGCAGCATATTTTACCAGTTTAAAATGGAAGACATTTATTGAAGAACAGAATGTTAAACATATTTTAATTTCAAGATTTCACGCAGCAGGAAACCCAGTAGAAAGAACATTTCGAGAGTTTGGACAGTTTATGAGAACACACACACCAGAGAAGCACACAAAATGGGTAGAATACCTAGCACCATTTGAACAAATAGTGAACAATTTAACTCACATTTCTACTGGATACACACCAACTGAATTAATTATGGATAAAACAGAAAGAAATGAATGGACAGACCCTCTACCTAAACTTACAGCAACAACAAATCATGTTAGTTTAGAAGAAAAGGTAAGACAAGCTTACACAACATTATGTGACAAAGCTAAGGAGGTGTCAGGAAAGCACAAACATTTCAAGTTGATGAGTTAGTTTTACTAAGAACACATCCTAAACCCACAAAACTGAAACATTTAAACAGGAAATGGCAGATCTTATACTCTGGACCATACCGAATTGCAAATATTCCACACCCTGGCTGTTATTCATTAGAATATCCATTAACACATAAACCCAGAGGTCTACATCCACACAGACATTTGAAAAAATACATACAGTAAAATGTTAGCCAATGAGAAGAAGATAATTAATATGATATACAGTTATGATGAGCCTACATTTAAGTTATACAGATACTTACAATCTAATGAATGCAGGTAAGTCTAGAAAGCAATGTGAACCATCCAATAGCTAATAAGATATTTGGTTATAAGAGGAGTTGCTATTGAGGCATATACACATTAGAGGAGGCAGAGAACTGAACAGAATTATTTTCTTTAGGAGGCATGTGATAATAGTAATGTTGATATGAGTGACTGAATGTAATGAGTGAATGTAATTTTAGTTTAATAAGAGGATAAATAGTAATATGGAGAGAGGTAAAGTGGTGATGAATAAGAGGAAAATATATATATAATGCTGAGGAATAAGTATGTTATTTTGCGAAGAATGAATAATGGATAGGTGAGAATGTTATGAGTAATTGAGAATATGTTGAGAGGAGAGAAACTAGATTTGAACGCTATATCACATGTACTCTTGGAATACAGAATGAAAGTAGTGGAAAGAAAATTATTTATTGAAAGATTGGTATGCCTGAGATAATAACTCATGTGGTGTCTTATATATTCTTATAACTAAAGGTGAAAGTATAGATTTATGTGGAAAGAATTATTTACAGCAGCCACTGTTGGAAATATACCAGAAGATTTAAATCTATAATACTTTAACACTAATCTAATGGGAACTTGTAATGAAATTTTTGGAGTTATGTAGGCTTGTCACTTCAGATTGGAAGAATTATTTAAGAGAACATATTTAGCAGTCATCTAGTGACATGATTAAAGCTCGTCTACTGAACTGAACTAATGCACCATTAAATAGAAAGGAGAATAAGGAGAAAACAAAACGTCAGTCCTCTGTTGCGGCTCATACTCTCATCCCTCCCTTAGAAAAATTTATACATGTTGATAAAATATTTGACATTATATAATTCGTGATTATCTGACAGTATGGAGAGACATACACACACATTTATTTATGAATAGAATTTTACAGGTACCACAAGGTAAATACAGAATGGATATACAGCATGGAACGCAGCAGCAATTATCTAAGAAGATTTATTTATCTATTAAGTAAAACATTTATTTATATTACTTGATACTCATGAAAGGAAGGAGATGAACTACACAAACTAAACGGTATTAGGTATAGGAACTTTTACATTATATTAAGTTAACATGTATTTTATTTATCATATTTTATTTTGTGTAGTCCATTGTAGGGGATGACTTTACTAGTATTTATGAAGTAGTCAGCAACCATCCCATGAACCTATCCTCCTACAGAGGGCTGTCTTGAAGCTTGAAATATGTGTAAATTTTATTCCAGG
The DNA here is from genome assembly GCF_023898315.1 of Schistocerca nitens. Classification (NCBI taxonomy): domain Eukaryota; kingdom Metazoa; phylum Arthropoda; class Insecta; order Orthoptera; family Acrididae; genus Schistocerca; species Schistocerca nitens. The sequence goes on from NC_064624.1 coordinate 212,304,571, forward strand.
AGGCAAGATGAATTTTAAGTTGAATATTCTAGCGAGTTGCCACAATTATCTTCAAATGTTGCAAGTGTAACGAAAATATATATATATATATATATATATATATATATATATATATATATATATATATATATATATATATATATATATATATATATATATATATATTGCAATCTGAATGTAATGTAATTCACATGTCAGCACAATGGTATTGAATGTAACGTAAAAATTTACTATATTTTTCATTTAATTCTGTATATGTACTGTATGACAACAATGTATCTCATGTAATGATTAATTGTAAATATTTGTATATTTCTGTACTTCCTATATCAAGAAATGTATTTTAAGGAGATGTTAATGAGCTGCAAAGGACTTGTGCATGTAGCACATGATTCATATAAATGGAACTGCAAATGCAAAGAAGAAACCAACATGATGGAACACTGGTCACGCAATATTTACGTAGTGTCAATATGCTTTGAAGTGTATGGTGTTGTGGAAGCCGGCAGGTCTTCAGGTTGGTGTAAAAGACAAGCTCATCACCTGTCGTAGGCAGTGAGGTGTTTCCTGTGCCCTCATTGACCATTTATACCCCGGTAGACGCCACCAAAATTCGACTGCTGGAGATCACATTTTCGTGTTGACACATTGAACAAACTTTGGATTTTTTTTCAAGTCACACACAAGAGATCCAGGCAGTACACACACACTCAGAATCCGATACTACGTTTAAAGACATTGGAGCAATATAATAGAAACATTTATTGTTCGAATTAATTCCATTGTAAACACGAATCATGTGAACGAATTCAAACGCTGTGCTAAGCAACAATAATACGCTGCAATTCAAAGACATTAATGTTACGACTCCTAAAGAAGGTACACACCAAAAAGACTGTATACAAAGACTGATATGCAAAGAACATTGTGCTCAGAAATATTTTTTTTGTAATATGTAAATTTCTTATTTTCTCATATATGTATGTATCTATGTAAATTTTCTATACTGCCACGCTCGCTTGCGGAGCGTGTCAGTAGAGGAGGCATTGTAATGGTACTTTGACTTCCGCACCTCCGCCAATACAAAGTTATATTTTACGATCGCGCACGCAGAAGAGCGCTGCGCCAGCGACCGATTTTGTAAATAATTTTTTTTTTTTTTTTTATTACTTTTGCGTAGCTTTTTTGTTTTTAAGAACGAATGGAGGTCTCTCTCTCTTGTCTTGATACGAAAGACGTGTATTTTCCCGCTGTGTTGAATGTGCTTTTGGTGAAAAATTAAAATTACATTACAAGGCGATGTTGTTTCAATAGATAATGAGAAAATAATAATAAAAGGTAACACCACAGCATCTCTGCTCACTCATTATTAATTGGCTCATGAACAATACTGACCATTCCAATCTCGTGTCATTACAGGTGACAAGAAATGGTGTCCTTACACTAACATAATAAAAAGAGAGGAATGGTGGAGCCCAAAGACAGCAGCAGCTCCCCGAACAAAGACCTGCACGTCTCCACAAAACGTAATGTTGTACATCCGGTGCAACAGCAACCGTGTGGAGTACTACGAACTGCTTCACTGAGGTGCAACATTCACCGTCGACATTTACTGACAACAACTGAGCTGCCTTGCAGACGCAGTCTGGGAACAGAGGCCAGGAAACTGTGACAAGTTGTGCTACTTCACAATAAAGCCCAACCACACTCTGCTAGGCTGACAAAACACATTACATAGGAGTCGGGCTAGGAAGTCGCTCTGCACCCACCTCGTTCACCTGATCTTGCACTCTCAGATTTCCACCTTTTCCGTTTTCCACCAAATGACCTTCAAGGAACTTTTTTTCCGGTTCAAAATGTGCTCCGAACATCACATTCTTCTCAAAACCACGAGATTTCTAATCAGGAAGTCGAAAAGCATTGGTAATTTGCTAATTTGCAGGTAGTGAAAGAGAATATATTATTGATGACTAAAGTCTCTGTTATGTGTATATCTTTTGTTTACTAAACTTATGGAAAAATGCAATGAACTTTTGCACAAACCTAATTTTTCCTTTCTCTTCCCTATCCATTGCATTGGTGTACAAGGAACCCAATGCTAATTTAAAATATAATTTATTTCATGGTACTCTTGTAAGAGAATTTGAAAACTGTTTCCCCAAGAAAGTAGTTAAATCTAATTATAAGAAACCATGCAAAAAAACCTTGGCTTACTAAAGGAATAAAAATATCTTGTAACCACAAAAGGGAACTGTATCTAACAACAAGAAAGAGTAATGACCCAGAAACAGCCAAATATTATAAAAACTACTGTGCTACATTAAGAAAGGTTATTAAAAAGTGCAGAAGCATGTGCATCATGTCTGAGATTAATACCTCTGATAACACAGTACGGCGACGCGTGTAGACGTACTAATAAACCGATCCGCAGAAAATTACGAGTTTTTAAATCCTGTGTGTGTAAAATGCAGTAAGAAGATGAAAAATGGTGTTAAATTATGTTCGTGGTTACAGAAATGGATCCATCGTCAATGTTTAAATGTCTTAGAGGAAAAAAACATGACCTGTGACTGTGGAAATGTGCACTGTAACTATCGTTATATCGTGTGTTTACAAACGGAATGCGAAGAAGAATGCACGACTTCTTCATTAAAATATGATCTTATGTTAGCTAAACTATATGTAGAGAAGCTTGAATCAGTGATAGATAGTGTACAGAAGCTGGAAGAAGTGATCGACCATTCAAAGGGTAGTGAAACGGTTGTAAACGAACAAAACGGTAACTTTATTAGGCCTAAAAAGTTTTGTCGTGTTAATCGTAACGAAAACAACTTTCGTCTCCCACAAGCAAATAAGTTTGAATTTTTAACGTGTGATGAATATGAAATATGTGAAAAGAGCCAAAGAAAGGAAGTACTTTCATCAAATGCAGCGACCACAAATCATTTCAGTAGGCCTACGAAGTCCTGTAATAACAAGAAAGGAAATACCAGAAAATTCATGGAACATACTTATCGTGCAAACGAGATATCTACCAATACAGGTAAGAAGAAAAAAGAAGATATTTTCATACTTTCAGACAGTCATGGAAACGGCTTAGCCGACATTTTGTGTAACATGCAAACTATATTCAAGGTTAGTGGAATAACGAAACCGGGTGCCCCTTTGCGCGAAGTTTTAAAAGACTGTGAACATTCTTTGAAGCTGGGAAGCAACTGTCTAATAATAGGAGGTGCTAATGATGTTTATAGGAATGAGGGCAAACTCGCCACAAGAGCTCTAAGAAGTACATTACAGAAAATTACAGATGTCAACTTCTTCATTGCCAGTATCCCACAAAGACATGATCTTATAGAAGAATCATGTGTCAACAAAGAAATCACAGTTACTAATAGGAAATTTGAGAAAATCTGCCGAAGCCTCCCAAATGCCACATATGTGGACGTACCATCCGCAGAGGGAAGTCATTTTACAAGGCATGGGCTTCACAGAAATAAACTCGGAAAATCATTCATTAGTCGAGAAATCCTTAATGCAGTGAAGGCAGTTAAGGACAAGAATAGCACGACCATACCACTTCCACCACCGAACACAGTAACTGAAAATTTCCGACAAGAAAATGAAACTGAATCACTGACAACAGGTCCAGCACTAGAATCTTCACTTTCTTCAAAAACAGCTGAGATAAATGATTCAACTAGGACAGAAGTTTCCAAAGCAGCTTCAGCAGATGCAGCTACATACTACGCAACTGCATCATTAACAAGAAAAAAAACACCTGATGTGCCAACAGCCAATGACCTTTCATCAGTATTGGCTGCTCCTCAGTCTTCAACAGTGAAAGACTTTTCACCATCATCAGCAGTAACAGAAGCACACAGAAGAAGCACAAGAACCAGGAAACTTACAACTCTGCAAGATTTTTGGTACCCGGCCTCAGTTACAAGACTAACATAAGGCAGATACCTTCAGATACACCAACTTCCAAGTCAAACTGGCAACAGACTCACCTCCACTGTCATCAACAGAAGAATAACCATGCCACCAGCTCATCTAAAGGATTTTTTAGCATCAGGTCTAAAGGGAAAGGCGCCACCAAGATAAGTGAAAACAAATGCCTAACAGTGTTTCACCAAAACATTCAAGCCATAAAGAACAAAGCACAACAGCTAGAAGTAGAATTGGAAAAATTTGATAGCCAAATTTTGTGTATCACTGAACACTGGTGCAAAGGGAAGCAAATTGAACACATTGCATTAGCCTCATTTGACGTTGCATGTTACTATAGCAGAATCTCAATGAATGGTGGAGGTTCATGTATCTATGTAAAAAAAGGTATGTCATTTAAAGTAAGATATGATCTTTTAGATCTAGGTGAGGACAAACATTTCGAACTTTCCGCTGTTGAAATAATAGGACCTGGCATAGCAAAAAAATTAGTCATATTTTGTGTGTACCGCTCTCCCAGTGGAGACATTGATATATTCTTCTCAAAACTGAATCAAAGCTTAGACAAGGTTTCTGGACCAAAAGCAAATGTAATTATCTGTGGTGACTTAAACATTAATATGATGAAGCCTGATAAGGTTAGCAACATATATGTGAATATTCTAAGCTGTTATGGAATATCCTCCCTTGTTAATTGTCCAACTAGAATAACGAAAGAATCCTCCTCATCTATAGATCATGTAGCTACAGATATTGATAGTAAAAAATGTCATATTGTTGTCCAAAACCTGGGCCTAGCAGACCACCTCTGCCAGATCTTAAAAACTAACATTCATGTAGAAACTCCTCCTAAACTTTGTACATACAAAAGAATGTTTTCCAAATCAGCCCTGCATCAGTTTAAATCCCAGCTAGAATATGAAGATTGGAAGGAAGTCTATGCAGAAACCAACGCAAATCAGAAATTTATCAAGTTCATGTCAATTTTTAAACTCAGATTTGAAGAGATGTTTCCCAAAACTCTTTATCAAATTAAAACTACAAAGAGAAATCAGTGGGTGACTACAGGTATCAAAAAATCCTCAGAAACTCCTAGATATCTCAACTCCATAAAAAATAATCAATCTAACCCAGAAGTTCTGCAATCCTACAAAAAGTACAGGAAAATTTACAGAAAGGTGTTGCTAGCCGCAAAAAAACTTTCAAACAACAAAATATTACTTGAAGCTGAAAACAAGAGCAAAGCAGCCTGGAACATCGTCAAACAGGAAACATCTAACTCTGCTAAAATGGACCTCAATTCACATATTAAAAACAAAGATGTACCAGTAGGTAACCCTAAAAAATTAGCTGATTTTGTAAACTCATATTTCAGTAGTATTGCAAAAAAATTACAGCAGAAATTTCCAGATACGTATGATTTACCTACTCAGAACCAGCCAACAAACTCAATGGTGCTCTTGCCAACTACAGGAAGGGAAGTGGCACTAGAAGTACACCAACTAAAAAATTAAACTTCAGTAGGACTTGATGAAATCCCAGTCTGCGTAATTAAAGATTGTATAGACTCCATAAAGGGCCCATTAACAGACATAATTAATGAATCTTTCGAATCTGGATACTTTCCGGAGTACCTAAAACAAGCAAAAGTTATACCTATCCTTAAAAACGGAGATGTGGAAAATGTAGAGAACTACAGGCCGATCTCTATACTGTCTATCATTTCTAAAATAATAGAAATACTAGTCAAAAAGAGACTGCTAAATTACCTGAATAAATATAATCTTCTTTCCAATGACCAATTTGGTTTTAGGCCCGGAAAAGGCACACAATATGCTATAGCACAGTTCACTAAAGTAATTTTAGAAGCACTGGACAAAGGTGAAAATGTAAGTGGTATCTTTTTAGACTTGTCCAAGGCCTTTGTTACAGTTGACCACAAAATCTTACTTCATAAATTAGGGCAAATAGGAATAAGAGGTGTGACAAAGAAGTGGTTCAAATCATACTTGGAAAACAGAGTTCAACGAGTTGAGATATCACAAGTTTCAAACAATTCCCTTATAAAACACCTGTCTGACCCAGAAAATGTGAATATAGGCGTCCCACAGGGATGCCCAATATTGTTTCTTATATACATTAATGACTTCCCACAAAGTATCAGACATGGCGAAAAAATACTTTTTGCTGATGACAGCAACATAGTAATAACAGGTGAAAATCCAACACAACTGTCAGAAAGAGCAAACGAGGCTCTCAATGATGTCCACAACTGGTCATTAAAAAATAAAGTAACCCTAAATGTAAAGAAAACTAACTATATTAACTTCCAATTGAACAAAAAACACAATGCCACTAGAATAAAAGTTAATAATAATGAATTAGAATGTGTAACAAGTACCAAATTCTTAGGGATGAATGTAGACAGCCAACTGAAATGGACAAACCATGTCAACATTTTGGCAAAGAAATTATCCACAGCATGCTATGCTCTTAGAATCCTTGCACCGGTATGCAATAATACCTGTCTTAAAATAACATATTACGGATATCTACACTCAAGTCCTCAGCTATGGGATCATGTTTTGGGGAACAAGTGCCAGTAACATACAAACTGTGTTCAAAGTACAAAAAAGAGCCATAACGATAATAACAAACAGCAACAACAGGGCCCACTGTCTAGAATTATTTAGAAAGCTAGGAATTCTGTTTCTTGTGAGTATATCTTTCAGAACATAATGTTCATTAAGAAAAAACCTCAACATGTACAACACAAACAGCCTAATACATGACCATGAAACAAGAGCTTGTCACCACCTCCATCTAGATAGAAAGAACAAGGCAAAGACGCAAAAAAGTATATTTTATATTGGGATAAAACTGTATAACAAATTACCACAAGAAATTAAAGAAATAAATGAGCCCCTCACTTTCAGACAAAAGCTTAAAACCTTTTTAGTAAGTAAAAGTTGTTATACTGTAAAAGAATATTTAACATGGGTGTAGATTATTAGCAACATATGACATTATCACCAAAATATTATGTAATTATAAATATGTGTATGAATAGTTATAAAAACTACACAAAATATGAGAAACCTGTTTAATTGTAAATGTATGTGTGCTCATGTGTTGTAATCTGACGACATCCATACAATATTTATTGTTCCACAGATGAATAAATAAATAAATAAATAAAAACAATTTGGGATATTATTACAAGGGAGACAGGGCAACCAAGAGTACAGGATGACGGCATCACCATCAAAGCGAATGGAAACTTGATAAACAACAAGCCGGAAGTCGAAAACATTTTGAATAATCATTTTTTAAATGTTGTAGAGAAAATACGATCTAAATGTTCATTAGAAGACGCAAGGCAGTTAATGGAAGAGGCCTTATCCACACCATTTGATACAATTGAAATTCCACCCACCTCTCCATCTGAAATTAGGAAGATGATAAACTCTCTCAAGAATAAAAGCTCACATGGGATTGATGGCATTTCCAGCAGGATAATAAAATCTTGTTCCCAAGAAATAAGTGGGATTCTTAGCCACATACTGTAACGTTCCCTGGCCGCACACACACTATTAATAAACTAAAATTTAATTTTACTATATACGCCGCTATGAAGCAATTTGTATATACTGTAATTATTTAACAAAAAATATTATTTAATTTTGTATAAAGGACATTCGTTATTATTGTAATATTTTCTGTAGTAATATTCTCGATGTATTTATGATAGTAATATTTCTATAGTCATAATGTAATTACGAAATGTGTCAATATCTGCGATAAGAAAAATGTAAAAGACAGCCGCAGATTGCAAAGAGACAATAACGGTTGAGAGTCGTATAAATAGGAATACATAGTGTGCATTCTTTGTCTTCTTCCTCGAGAGCTGAGAGAGAGAGGAACCTGTGACGTAGCATTTTATGAATGGGTAACTTCATTTGTCTGTATCTAGATTTAGCTGCCATTAGAGGAGAAATTACAAACTAATGTAAGTTGAATTATTGTTGTGGTCTAAATACATTATAATTTATCAAAAGTGTGTATTACTAATGTAAATTAGCTTGCCCATGTCATCTATAATATTTCTTTAAAGAATTTTCAGCATTTTTAGCGGTGTTGCTGGGCTGTGCAGCGACCGAACGATTTGCAGCGGCGGCACATTTAAAAAATTGTTCGACTACGAAAAATTAACCAAACCCGTAAATCAGGAGCAGATAAAAATTAGCAGTGAATTAAGAAAATGTTTTTCTTTTACAGCGATCCTGAGACTGACGGAATTTATTACTAGTTTCACGTTTGTGCAATCATAGGCGGATAGTTAACGTTGAAATTTAACAATTTGTTGGTTCTTTCAAATAACTTAAATGTATAGTGAAGTGTGTTTTATCAATGATAATTAAACGTCGGCTTGGCAATATTTAACCATTTTTTGCTAATAGAGACAATCTTGTGTTCCATAGCTAACGCCGGGAAAGAATTCAGTATATATATATATATATATATATATATATATATATATATATATATAACACCACTGCATTTAGAAAATGTGTGCCAAGGCCGAATTATGTAAAAGATATAATTCTCAACTAAATATTCTTAATCAGTTAATATGAATTTATCAGCATGAGAGGGTTGACTTAAGTTCACGTAATTTTAAATGTACTTAATTCTGTCTAAATGAATTTTTATTACCACACGTAAATAAGAGGTTCTACAACAAAGTTCGTACGTACAGAAAGAAAGAAAGGCAAATCAACTAAAAACAAATTTAAAAATAGGTAAATATTTATTTTTTTTTTCATTTAATTTCATTAAATATATGTAATAGCTCTCTGAAGCAGGCTATTTTCCCAGATAGACTGAAGTATGCCATTGTTAAACCACTGCATAAAAAAGGGGATACGTCTGATGTCAACAACTACCGCCCAATCTCTCTTCTGACTGCCTTATCCAAAATTCTTGAAAACATAATGTACTGTAGAGTAGCTTCACACCTTTGTAAAAATAAAGTTTTAACAAAATGTCAGTTTGGTTTCCAGAAGGGTTTTTCCAACGGAAAATGCTATATACACTTTCACTAATGAAATATTAAATGCTCTGAGTAACCGAAAGTCACCCATTGGGATTTTTTGTGATCTCTCAAAGGCTTTTGATTGTGTAAATAATGGAATACTTCTAGATAAGCTCAAGTACTGTGGTATGAATGGGACAGTGCTCAAATGGTTTAAATCATACCCAATCGGAAGAGTGCAGAAAGTTGAAGTAAACAGTTCACGTCATATGCAAAAAACTGGTGATTTCTCAAACTGGGGAACAATCAAGAATGGGGTGCCGCAAGGTTCGGCCTCGGGTCCTCTGCTGTTCTTAATATATATTAATGACTTGCCACTCTATACTCACGAAGATGCAAAGCTGGTACTTTTTGCTGATGATACAAGTATAGCTATCACACCTGACAGACAAGAATTAACTGGTGAAATTGTAAATGATGTTTTCCAGAAAATCATTAAGTGGTTCTCTGCAAATGGGCTCTCATTAAACTTTGACAAAACACAGTATATTCAGTTCCACACAGTAAATGGAATGACACCATTAATAAATATAGACTTTGATCAGAAATCGGTAGCTAAGGTAGAATACTCAAAATTTCTAGGTGTATGCACTGAAGAGGGGTTGAACTGGAAAACACACACTGAGGATCTTCTGAAACGTTTGAGTTCAGATACTTATGCTATTAGGGTCATTGCAAATTTTGGCGATATACATCTGAGTAAATTAGCTTACCACGCCTGTTTTCATTCTCTGCTTTCGTATGGCATCATATTCTGGGGTAACTCATCATTGAGTAAAAGAGTGTTCATTGCACAAAATCGTGTAATCAGAATAATTGCTGGAGCTCATCCGAGATCATCCTGCAGACACTTATTTAAAGAGCTAGGGATCTTCACTGTAGCTTCACAATATATATATTCACTTATGAAATTTGTTGTTAACAATCCGAACGAATTCAAAAGTAATAGCAGTGTACACGGCTACAACACTAGGAGAAAGGATGATCTTCACTACTCAAGGTTAAATCTAACTTTGGCTCAGAAGGGGGTAAATTATGCTGCCACAGAAGTCTTTCGTCACTTACCTAATAGCATCAAAAGTCTGACAGATAGCCATATAGCATTTAAAAGGAAATTAAAAGAATTTCTTAATGGCAACTCCTTCTACTCGTGAGATGAATTTTTGGATATAGTAAGTGGGTAATTCCCCAAACTAAAAAAAAGAAGAGTAGTGTCATGTAATATTTTGTCTAATGTAACATCTTGTATAGACACCTTTTATTAACCTGACACGTTCCACAATCTAATCTAATCCAACTATAAGTTTGTAGGCTTCTGCCTCAATTATACCTTTTTTCACATTAACATTGGCACAACATCTTATTTAATGAAAATAAAGACCAGAGTAATTTTACTCGTGTTGTGAAGAATATTTCTTTGGGTTTTATTTAAAATCAGTGGGGACTATAAATTTAATCATAGGCACTGACTTATGTATTTTGAAGAACAACAATTTCAGCTCTTTCTGAAATAATTATGCCATCGCAATGAAAAAGAGCTGCTTCTCTTTATGTCGAATGCTTTTCTTGTACAGATTGTCTTATGCCTGACAAAATGTTATTTGTCTCAGTTCACAGTCTCGTCGAATATTTTGAGCGACAACATTTTGCCACGGACTGTACAATTTGTTACAATATGTGCACTTTCATTTTCAGCATTTAAGTAATTTTCAAGTGTCTAAACTGCAAGCAATAATAAATACAAAATTGGTCATTCCACAGGCAATAAGTACGTGTTTCACAGTACTTTCAAGAAATAATCTGGACTGATTGTGGACAAAAACTACCCAAGTGTCCAAAATGCAGCAGTTGCAACGTTCGTAAAATCAGTAACTTACAGCCAATCCGAGGAGTATATTAAAGGCTCGTGCACGCATCTTGGTATCGTAAGCAGATATACTCTTAGGAGTATCTGTCTTCACGAATAGACAGTGTTGTAACTAATATGCTAATTTATAGATCTTTGTCTCCTTTCCACATTTAATAAAGTGTTTCATTTCTCAGTTTTTTCCCGTTACTTTACGCATCACACTTAGGAGTATATTTGTTAACGCTACAAAAGATGGTTGTATCCAGATGGTTTTGCTTAAGAGTGCTTTATTAATCTGTCAGTTTCACGAAACATTCTCATAACGAGACACTGTATTTGATCCTTTATACAGACAGTGTACGTGACAGATGTTGACGAGATGTATAAGCTCACATGCTTTCCTTATTTTAGTTATGTTAACAACCGCTGTGTTTTCACACCACAGGAGTAATTTTTGTCAGTTGCCAATCCAGATCATCAGGGTTCTACGAAACACGTCTGCTTACTGCCTGCGGAATGTCTGACTTTAGTATTTATTATCAGATGCAGCTCAGCGACTTGGAAATTTCTTAAATGTCAAAATTAAATAACTGAAAAGGGTCAGTCTTAGGTCCGCTACTGTTCTTCATATATCCGCTACTGTTCCTCATATATATAAATGATCACCTGCCTAATATACCACAAGCGGAATCAGTTCTTTTTGCAGATCACACCAGTATTGTAATCGATCCGAGCATTCACACAGTAACGAGAAGAAATTGTAAACAGTGTTCTTAAAAGTATCACAAACTGGCTTTCTGAAAATGGTCTCACACTCAATTTAAAAAAGACACAACATATTTAGGTCTGCAGGTCTGGAGGTAAGTGCAGCACATAGTGAAGAAATAATAAATAGGGTGGAAACTCAAAAATTCTTAGGTATCCATACTGATGAGAATTTGAACTGGAAAAAACACATTTTGGATCATCTAAAACAACTGCAACACCTGCACTCAGAATCACTGCAAGTCTCGGGAAGAAGCAAATCAGTAGGCTGACTTTTTTTCATATTTTCATTTGATAATGTCATACGGAACAGTGTTCTGGGGTAACCCGTCTTTAAGAAAGAAAATCTTCATCGCTCAAAAATGTGCCGTAAGGATAATACGTGACGCTCACCCACAACTATCTCATAGACATCTGTTTAAGAAGTTGCGCTTTCCGACTACTACGTCACAGTATATTCGTTCCCTCGTGAAGTTTGTTGTAAGTAATCCACTAGAGCTCAAAAGGGACTGTGACGTACATAACCACATTACCGAATGGAAAAATGACATTCACTACTCAATGTTAATGTTGTTGTTAGCAGCACAAGAAAGGATGCACAATCTGCAGCTATTATTACCTACCCAGTAATATAAAATGTCCGAAAAAGTTTCTGCTTGACAACTCCTATTCCATAGAAGAATTTCTATTATTGTAATGTAAAAGGTGGTGAAATGAAATTACTAAATCATATCTGTATATTTGGATGAAGAAGAAGAAGAAGAAGAAGGAAGAAAGAAAGGGGGGAAAAAAACAATAAAATGTTCAGCACGTTTACAAATTAATCTGCAATGTTTGCCGCACCATTACGATTGTGCATATGATTTGTGGAAAATGAAGCTAAGTAAGTACCTGTAATAAATAGTGCATCTGACAGCAGACGCGTGCCACATCATTACGACTCACTGTGTATACGATTTGTGTGCCCTGCAACGAGGAATGTCCCGTTCACTATCTTTCCCACCCCTCCTACAGTGGTATCCTGCCGTCCACCAAACCTACATAATGTACTCGTCCGTCCCTACACGACCCCTGCTCCCAATCCCTTACCTCGTGGCTCATACCCCTGTAACAGACCCAGATGCGAGGCCTGTCCCATACGTCCTCCCACCACCACCACCACCACCTACTCCAGTCCGATCACAAACACCGTCTACCCCGTCAGAGGCAGGGCTACCTGTCAAACCAGATCTACGAGCTAAGCCGCCGCACTCTACGTGGGCACGTCGACCGACGAGCTCCCCGCCCGCACGAACGGCCGCAGACAGACTGCGGCCGAGAAACTGGCGGAGCGCCCTGTTGCCGAGACGACTGCTTCGCAGCCCGTGCCGTACGGATCCTCCCCGTCTACACCAGCTTTTCCGAATTGTGTAGGTGGGAACTTTACCTACAATATATGTTGTGTTCCTGTGACTGACCTTTGTTATTCATTGTCCTCACCCATTCTGCCTCCCTGTTCCCATTGCAACACTATACAGCCCTCATTCCAGCCTTCACTTCTCTCCTTTTCCACTCCCCCCGTCTAACATCCTCACTGCACACAGCTGCCCTACCCTCTCCACCTCGTCCCAGCAGCACTGCACTGTCCCCCGCCACCCCCCTTTCCCGCACCGGCCTCCTCCTCACCCCCACCCTGCACCGGTGCTGCTCGCAGTGTGCCTACAGTTGCCTCGGGCTGCAGTCGTGTGTGTGTGTGTGAGTTGCACCCGTGTCCGTGTCTGTGTCTGTGTGCGTGTGTGCTCGTCTGTGTGTATTTTTTGTGAAGGCCTTACGGGCCGAAAGCTTTATTTGTGCCTATCTGCGACTCGGCATCTCCACTGTACGGTGAGTGGCGACTTTCCTTTTCGTAATATTGTCGCAGGAGAAGTCGAGTACAACGGTCGCTGCAGTGTAGTGGTAACGGTACTAGACTGTCGCGCGGAGGGTCGAGAGAGCGAAACTCGCCCGAACTGTAAAATTTTAATTTCTGTATTCGGTTCGAGTACATTCTAGAAGTATCCACAAATGTCGAGAATTGTTGCACCGGAATGATCTGTAACTGTATATTTACCGTACGTGTTCTGGCCACGGGCAGATCGCTTCACACTCTCGCCGAATAGACCTTCGTCGAGTGAAGTCAGTGTTTGTCATTCGTCTAATTACACCTTCTTATATGTGACAATAATGTTACAATCCGTCCCAGATTTTCTATTGTTTGAGCGTTATACACAATTCTCTGAAAGTTAGATATGCAGATGTGACACAGGTGTAAATCCTCGACGAGCTACACGCGGTACAAATCGTCCCTGATAATGACTGCCCACGGATAACTACTAGATATACTTAAATCGTTATGTACGTAAATGACTATTAATAACAGTTATATTAAATTGCTACAGAAGTGTAAATAATGAATGTGAAACATTTGCTTGAAAGAACACGTGTCTAGAGGCTCAAAGGACAAATTTTCTCGAGGCTGGCCGTACGTATTTTGAAATTTTAACATAACTACGAGGGCCGTTCAGAAAGTAACCTCCGGTTGATTTAAAAAAATACACCAAGTTAAATAAAAATATTTTAATACATACATCTTACAACTACATCTTTGCACTATTTTTCTACATAGTCTCCATAGCGATTGAGGCACTTATCGTATCTCTTCACAAGCTTTGAAATTCCTTCTGCATAAAAATCACCCGCTTGTGCCTGGAGCCAGCCTGTGACCGCATCTTTGAGCTCTTCGTCGTCATCAAACCGCTGTGACCCGAGCCATTTCTTCAAATGCATGAAGAGGCGATAATCACTTGGCGCCAGGTCTGGGCTGTAAGGTGGACGGTTGATAACGTCCCACTTGAAGGACTCGAGAAGGGCCGTTGTTCTGCGAGCAGAGTGAGGACGGGCGTTATCGTGCAAAAAAACGATACCGGAAGTCAGCATACCACGGCGTTTGTTCTGTATAGCCCGTCGTAACTTTTTTATTGTTTCACAGTACACGTCTCGATTAATGGTCGTACCACGTTCCATTAATTCAACCAACGACACCCCTCTGGCATCCCAAAACACCGTTGCCATCAGTTTTCTGGCAGGAAAATCTTGCGAGGCTTTTAAATAAACGTACCCATTCACGGACAACTCCTTCACTCATAACTCTCGGTCCGTACACGGCACAAAGCTCACGATGAATAGCTGCTGCAGAATATCCTTTGGCTGTAAAAAACCTTACGACAGCACGCACTTCACATTTGGCGGGGTTTTCTATTGCAGCACACATTTCAAACTGCCACAAAAACTAAACTAGCGCAGGTACGACGTTCACTCGACCACGGCTTGATGCCGACTGACCTGTCGAGTGCGTGAACGCACAGATGGCGTCGCTACTCCCCCCACAACCCGCACTGTGACCAATCGGAGGTTACTTTCTGAACCGCCCTCGTATTTCGTATTGTAAAACTGAACATCAGCACGTTTCTCAGTTTCCCAATAAACTGTCAATTTTTTAACAGTGGGTCACAAAATGAATGTAAGCATTGTAGATTATTCTAACATCGTTTGTACACACGTAAATAGTGTTACATTGAAACAGTGCTCACCGTTTCAATACGTAATACGGATTCTGCAATGTGCGACATCGTAGAAAGTATTTGAGAACGAACGGCAGTCTTTTGCCCGGAGACTTCAGACCGTCACGAGTAGGTTCGGCGGCCGACGAGGTCGTCCCGATGGCGGAGCGGGTGCACCAGTTACGTACTTCGGCTCCTTTCGGGTGGCGAGTGTCTGACTCCGAATAATTTTGGCGAACGGAGGCTCGTACTTTGACGGCCCTCTCGGTACGTCGGCAGTTTTGCTGCAGTTAATATCGAGACCCGACTCGTGTTGCTACTGTGCACTGTGTAAATTATTATTTACCTCCATTTCTATTCCAATCCTCAACCGCGTAACGCCACAATTCACATACGTGGCAATCGTCGCATAAACATTTATCAGATTTAAAAGATAATTGACCTGTTTTGACAATGTTTTTAATACCACGGGATTTACATACGCAGTTTCTTTATATATAAATTAGTTCACTAACCTGGCACCTGAGTTATTACAGTCTGAGGGTCAGTTCTTCAGTAAACGTACAGCCGACCTCTTCGACACTCGAGTGAGCAGAGCTGATTGTCTGGGACGTGTGTCACCTGTATTAGGAGTGGATTGTAACTCTACAGGTGCAGTTGTAAGTTTTGTTAATTAGTTTACTTCCCTCTGGTAATAAAATGGAAATTAAATTTATATTGATGTGTATTGTTACTGAAATGGCATTCACCACAAACTTTTATCCTTAGGTGAAGGTCTGGGCTCATTTGCAGCTCTGTCAGTTCTGCCCACACACGCCAGTCGGACCAGTAGGGCCAGTCTCTGGTGTATAATAGCAGCCTTACACTCGACTGGGTCTAACTGCTATCCTGAAATAAACATAAATGGGCATCTGACTGTCACAGGAAATAATTAAACATATGCTATGTCCAGTACTACTAAATAACTGTGCAGTTCAATTGTGAATGACACGCATTAAACACGGTTTTAGCTTAGCACGTGCATTTTCTACCACACGTATTACCTGTTACACTTCTGTTTAAGAATTGTAAATAGATGCGAGAACAGCAGCTTCCGACCAGCATGGCGAAAATATTACTAATTACTGCAGACAGACATATTTACAGGTACACACGCGCAATTGCGTGCGTGCGCGCCCACTCCCCCCCCCCCCCTCCCCTCACACACACACTACTACGCCGGTGCAACGTAACTGTACGGATACGAGTGTCGAGTGTGTAGGACGGGAGGCAGGGCTGGAGGGGTGGCGGCGGCTCTGTGATATACGTACTCGAGAATTCAATTTGCCTTTTCCGTATGTTTCTACATCTGGAAACCACAAAACAAAAATATATTACATTCGCATATCGCAGTTTTGTAATTTAGTTGCAATCTGGGAGAAAGTGAGGAGACAGTAACATAGTAATTTCCTTACCAGCTGTCTCATCTGGCACTACAGTCAAACTCGTCAGCAGAGGCGGCCGGCAAACGTAGAGGCACGGGTAGGAGTCGGCGTACTGCCAGTTCCGGAGAACGAGTGTGTTACACGCGTACAGGTGTAACTGCCGGACCGTTCCTAGGCTCGCGTTTCGGGAGTCGGGAGCGGCAGAGGAGGTCGAGCCACTACCGGCGAGGTGACACAGGCGACGTCAGACGGCACCGCGTCCGCATTCCGGACTTCGCTTCGGGTGTCTACTCGAGGGGAAAGTTAAAGTTCTTTCGACCCGTGTGTCGCGTACGGAGCGAGTCGAAGTACGATCTCGTACCGCTCTGGTGGTCTCGTACCCGTACCACTTACCGTAACCCGTTCACTGCAGTGTTCGTAGCAGCTTATCCGCATTCCTGTTCTCTTATTCGTTACCGGGGCTACTCCTAGATTAGCGCTATCCGATTTCTCGTCGATAACCCCGTACTCACCCGACCACAAATCACGCCCTTCCCACGCCGGCACTTCACCGATTCCCACTGTATCTACATTCGACATAGCCGCATCCCTTTTCGTATTCTTTAACCTAAGTACCTGACCGAGGCATCTAACATACCACATTCTGACCCGTAGAATGCCAGTTTTGTTTATCCCGACAACACCCGGTGGTGAGAGGGTGCGTGGGACAGGTTTTACACCGTGGGCGGTTACAAGGGTAGGAGCCAGAACCCTTGTAACCGGCCCCGGTGTAAAACCTATCCCGTGCACCCTCCCACCACCACCTACTCCAGTCCTGTAACCCGGAAAGTGTACACGATCAAAGGCAGAGCCACGTATGAAAGCACCCACGTGATTTACCAACTGACCTGCCTACACTGTGAAGCTTTCTCTGTGGGAATGACCGGCAACAAACTGTCCATTCGCACGAACGGACACAGGCAGACAGTGTTTGTCAGTAATGAGGATCACCCTGTGGCTAAACGTGCCTCGGTGCACGGCCAGCACATCTCGGCACAGTGTTACACCGTCCGGGTTATCTGGATACTTCCCACTGACACCAACCTGTCAGAACTCCGGAGATGGGAACTTGCCCTTCAGTATATCCTCTCTTCTCGTTACCCGCCAGGCCTCAAACTCCGCTAATTTCAAGTTGCCGCCACTCATACCTCACCTGTCTTTCGACAACATCTTTGCCTCTTTACTTCCGCCTCGACTGACATCTCTGCCCAAACTCTTTGCCTTTACAAATGTCTGCTTGTGTGTGTGTGTGTGTGTGTGTGTGTGTGTGTGTGTGTGTGTGTGTGTGTGTGTGTGCGCGCGCGCGCGCGCGTGTATACCTGTCCTTTTATCCCCCTAAGGTAAGTCATTCCGCTCCCGGGATTGGAATGACTCCTTGCCCTCTCCCTTAAAACCCACATCCTTTCGTCTTTCCCTCTCCTTCCCTCTTTCCTGATGAAGCAACCGTTGGTTGCGAAAGCTTGAATCTTGTGTGTATGTTTGTGTGTCTATCGACATGCCGGCGCTTTCATTTGGTAAGTCACATCATCTTTGTTTTTAGATATATTTTCCCCACATGGAATGTTTCCCTCTATTATATTCATATAATTACATTATATTTTCAAAATCTTAACTAAGCCATTCCCCATTTCAATTCATTATTTGAGGCATTCTTTACAAAGTGCCAGTCACAATTAGGTGTCTATTTTTCCTGGAAACCTCAGTAATTGAGAGATACAAATAACTCAACTTTTACTACAGCACGACTGAGCTAATATGCATTTATGGATGTAATGACACCAGTCACGTATGTCTAAGTTTTCTGTAACATATTAAAATTTCATTTACCCTAATTACCCGACGAAATTTTCCCTCGCAAATTTTGCTTCTGTGCATATTATATTCCGACCTTTGCCATTATATTTTTGCTGACCTGGGTTTTAAGCAAAAGAAGGCATATTTCACTAATCAATTAAGCCATCGATAGAGATTTTTGCACAATTTTCCACAGTTTTGAATACGGCCCTCGTAACAGTAAGGGTGGTATTCCAAATGCAGACACATAAAATGGTTTTCTAAACCGCCACATATTTCATAAGCCAAGTTATTGTTAATACCCTTAGTCCATCCTCAGGGGAAAAATCTGACCTAGCCATTTTTCAAATGACTCCGCAGTTTCTGAGATCACAATACGTTTGTACGCCAGTCTTTATACAGCTGGACGTCACCCAAAATTTTCATTAAACGACCAGCTAGCACTCGTACGACACGTGTGCAGGATCCCGAGTTGCTGCAGCTAGTCCACGTCACACCAGAGTCAATTCTCGAGTTTACGGCACATCTCTACGTGTCGGTTCTGTATGCAAAAGATGCAGCTCACCGTTACCTTGTCGACACCTGTACAAATATTCCGTGTCCGTGGAGTTCACTTCAACGTTTCTAGGAAAATCTTTCGACCGTATACATCTAACCGGCTCGTAAGTGCAGTTTATACAGTGTACTTTTCTCGCATAGTGACTGTACTGATTCTTTCAAATTTACGAACGTACCACGTTATGCACTATACTTTTAATTGTCTCGGTGACTGTCTCAAAAACTCGAGTATGTGGACCGTTTACGTACTTTGCGGCCACCGTGTTCTGCAAATACAGAGTCTACAAAGGAGTCTTAACTTCACAGTGATTACGTTGTTAATGCCACGTCTGTATATAGTGAAATGGAGAGGTGGACGTACGTACTTGCATAAAAATGTCTGACGTGAAACTGAACACGATCATTGTAGTTTTTACGGTGGTATTAAATGTGGAA
This sequence comes from Schistocerca nitens, assembly GCF_023898315.1. Lineage (NCBI taxonomy): Eukaryota > Metazoa > Arthropoda > Insecta > Orthoptera > Acrididae > Schistocerca > Schistocerca nitens. The sequence goes on from NC_064624.1 coordinate 212,324,056, forward strand.
AAGTGCCACGTCATTTAGGTCGGTCGGTTTAACAGAGGGGAGAAGGGACCAAACTGTGAGGTCATCGGTCCCCCTGTAGTGTTTCCTTTACTCGGGGTTCTGCCGTGAAAATATAAAATAGAAAATCTGATTGGGTTTTGAATTTTGGTGGTTTCAGTTACGGATAAGGCGGACTTCGTATCACTGATTGAGATAGTGCTGTAATTTGACCGTGAATGGCAGACCGGGTCGGCAACACTACAAAAAGCGACTGTACGGAAATAGCATCAGAAACTAGTGGAAATTTACCTTATAATCTTGTTAGAAACGCAGTACTAATTACAATATAGTCTTCATGGCTGTCCTCCTAATTCCCTTGTAGGACGACCCGTCTTTCACTTTTCTCCGTCGGTTGAAAACTTCTTCAAGTTGTCACTGTCATGATCAATTCACAAATTTGGCGATAACCACCTCGAATCACTATTGAAACAACCTCGTTTTGTAATATAATTTTAATTTCCACCCAAAAGCACATTCAACACAGCGCAGAAAAATACACATCTTTCGTATCAAGACAAGAGAGAGAGAGAGAGTAATCCATTAGCTGTTAAAAACAAAACCTAAGCAAAAAAAAATTTTTTTATAAAAATCGGTCGCTGGCGCAGCGCTCTTCCACAGGTGCGATCGTAAATTATATCTTTGTATTGGCGGAGGCGCGGTAGTCAAAGTACCATTACACCCCACGTCATTTAGAGATCTGTGTAGTGAATATCATTTGCACGCTTCCTAGAACTCGCAGTTATTCTGCAAGACTTTTATCTCCGAGACAATGCAGGCTGGCTCTGTCACAGATCGACTGCAGTAAGCACGTCCGAGTGGACGCTGCGTGCACGACCTACGCAGTGATGAGGCAGTTTGGAGCGTGGCGAGCTGCATCAAACAACAACAACAACAACAACAACAACTATGATGATTTAATTATGATGTGGGACTCAAACACTATAGTTGGAAAAGGACGAGAAGAAAAATAGTAGGTGCGTACACAACTGTTCACTTGCACAGCTCCAGTCCCGTGTCGCTCGTGTTACGAGGAGTATTGCGAGAGAATTCACTGCCCTCCCCTTATTTCTACTACAAGATAATCAATCTACCGTGTCAGACTGCGAGACGAGTGTCCGCACGCTGCGGCGTCCCCAGTTTATACGCATCCCCGAACTGAGGGCCGGGTACACCCGACACGACTCGGGCAGGGAGCAGCTCGTACTGGACCGCAGCACTAGGCGCCACCAGAACTGCCAGAATCGGGCGACAATGTGGCAGTTGGAGGATACGGACCGCGATCGAGAAATCGGAGGGACGGCAACTTTTATGCGAGGGAGAGACCGGGAGACCCGAGACATTCTCAGGTTGGTTATACGGTGCTAAGACAGATATTAAAACTGCATTTTAAAATGCAAAGCACAGACATGAAATTTGACTAATCCATTTGTAAAAAACTGCAAGCTAAAACTGAAGGAATTGCTAAAAGATAGGAAAATAAGGAGACGGGACCCGGATAGGTTCGTACGACTGGAGACTGTCGAAAGCTTCGGAGGGAATGTCGGGTGACGACTGACCGAAATAGGTTAAAGAAATACGAAACGAGATATATGGGGCACTTTGAGACGTGATAGAGAACAAAGTAGGGAGGAAATGTCCAAACAGGTGGAACTCGACAGAAATCCTCAGATAACTGACGAGATATTAAATTCGACGGATGAGAGAAGAAAATATAAATGTGCAGTAGCCAAATAGGTGTACAGATCTATAAAAAAAGTAGGTCGACAGAAAGCGCAAAATGTGTCAGGAACAGTTAGAAGAAAAAAAAAGCAAAGCTGTAGAAGACAGGTACCGGACAGAGCAAAATTAAAGAAACCTTCGGAGAAAAGCGAAGCAGCCGTACGGACAAAGAGGGGTCAGACAGCGATCCGGTGCTTCGTGACCAAGAGAAGACCGCGAGCTCGGGCGAGGGGGCGTACGCGGAAGGACTGACGTAAACAAAACTCGAAGGTTTTTGACTAACGGACACGGGTGCACACAACAAAAGAGGCGATCAAATGGCAGTTCTTCCGACACCGATCGTTTGGGGCCGAGCACCGAGTCGTTCTGGCCCCGTGTCAAACTGGTCGTGACAGTCGCAAACGGTCAGAAAGAGTGCGAGTAATTCCCTCGACCTGCAGCTCGTAATGCGTACAGAGCCGATAGTGTACAGACATCTCACTATCGTCCCAGCCGAAAATAAATTGAGACTTCTGTGGCGAGGAGTTGCCGTGCGAAGTTTCGGCCGCTCGGTTGGAATGGACTGAAGTATTAAAATACTTGTTACATTGACTTTTGTTTTCACTTCCTGATTGTATAATAGCATTATCAGCAGAGCAATCATTAAAAATCTTGTGGAATGTTACAGGCGTCATTTTTATCAGTTTCCTAAAGAAATCTGACTTTGATAAATGTCATTTTTCATACTTGTGCCCAACACTCGTAACAAATAAATTGAAAGAAACTATCCTTTACCACTGAGGCTGTCATTTTATTCGAAACACAGCATTACGTACCACTCTCTCGGACAGTTCGTACATTCGAGCCAGTTTCAAGTGTACACGTACATTTAGCATACTCTTATAATATCTGCTCAAAAGTTTGTTTTCATTCTTTCAATAGAGCATATAACAGAAGTCAGGCAACAGTGAAGCAGGTAAAAGTTTTAAAAAAGTGTTCATAAAATGTACGGAACACCCGAGGATAATATACTGACACAAATGTCCCCACGAATGGTGCCCTGTAAATTTACGATCTGAACTAGACTCGTCAATAATGTGAGATCTGCCACACAGGTACTGAAACATGTATGGTGAATGAGAAACATTATGAAAATTTTTTTAATGATATGTTTCAGCTTAAGGACACACAAGTGGTACCACTGCCAGTTTCAGTTTCTACACAAGAAATCACGAGATGACCTGAAAAGAGTAAGCAGTAAAATATTAGGAGACCAAGTAAAAAACACAAACCAAGTTCTGCTACCAACTACACACACTCTAATACGTTAGAAAGTGACTCGTCAAAGTACGACTGACCGTCACAGATGTATGTAATGATTCTCAGAACTGGCAGCTACAGTTAGCTTTGTAATGGCAAAAGGTAGGTAACTTTCAAGTTGCAAATATAAGAGTACAATATCCCCTATATAAAACTAATTGTGAGATGTACCCTTCACGAAATGGAAACTAGTGCAAAATTACTGGTGCAGGTGAGCACCCACACACTAGGGACGGGCCAGACGGCGCCCGCCTACACGTGTCATCCGCTACTTTAAAAGTAATCACCAGCGGTGGCAAGTCTACGATATTCTCCCGATACGAGAGAACCGGTACACTGAGCTACTTTCTGAGAAGTTCGAGACTGCACAACGGTACCACGAAATGTGGTGTAGTTGACCACTGGGGTGAAGTTGACTAAGAAGGTCAAAAAACATTTTATATTACTTAACTACACAACGGTCATGACAATATTTTTATACACTAGACTTTCACTGTTTGGTCCATTCCTTGCACGTACGGGTGCCAGATTAACAGATATGCTGGATTATTGAGTGTGTCTGAAATTTACTTAAACACATAGGAACTATACTTTTTAAAATGCAAAGATACTTTCATTTTAGCAGAAAACTTAAGTTCTCATATGTGCGCATACAAATAAAGTAATGTCAGTCAATATGAAACACATACCAAATTTTTAGACAGTGGCATTCTTTATCGTGCAACAGCTATACCGGCACTACGCCAGTATTGCAGGTGTCTGGTTGCTGCAATACGTTCTCGGGGAAGAAGTCTACATCTTCGGCACCGTCAGTGTGAGACGCTTTGTGCTATCTCCTCCTGTGCTCTCCTCTCTGTCGCTTTCATCATTGCTTTACTCCACACTTTTATTATATCTCCGTCCGTTAAAATTTGGTCTATCTCAGTTTTCCTCATTTATTCATTTGGCAGCATCTCCTCCATCAATTTGCCCACATCCTCGACGATCTCGGGACATTTCGACGTACCAAACGTCAACAGCTGGCAAATTCAAATCGGCACACCCTCCACTCGGCACCGACAAATTACCACAGTTTTCTCTAGTCCTTTGTTACGGTAGCATTCTTCTCGTGTTTGGAAAACGACATCGAGTGAGTTAACTGCTTTCCACATCTCTGACATCACCTCAGTAGAATCGTTTTCACATCCACTCGGCAAGGAGATGAGAAATGCACGTATACAACCAAATTTAATAGATCCTAAAATTTCCCCGAGTGACGGGCCAAATCGGGGTTGCTCCACTCGATGAAAGAAACAGTACTCGTATACTGTCGTACTTTTGACGATTAACAGCACTGCCAGTTATAAGGAAGCTTTTCCTTGCTCAGCTATATTCAGTTAAAATGTTTCGTCAAACCACCGAGACAATATAACTCTGTCTACCCACACTTTCTTCAGAGGGCAATATTACACCGATACTTCCGTCACTGTCGATAGTGACGTGGATGTAGGAATTCCCCAGTCACCACGAGTAATAGTTTATTACTCCCATTTGCGTTACGACACGCCATTAATGTTATGCACTGTTTCCATTCTTTGTACTTATGAACTTCCTTTGGTCTCGGCAGCAAATGTTTTTGACGGTAGCGGTTAGTAAAAGAGGCACATTACATCTGCATTGTACAAATGCAGTTAAATATTCTTCCACCATTATCATCTGTATCTTCTTTACAAACTCTTCTGCACCTTTTTTCTCAGCCGATGACTATAAGCTGACATACGCCGTGTCATTTTCTTCCAATTCAATAACCGACTTTCACTTTCTGCAGACAAGTTACTGCCGCCAAGTCGTTCGTTAAACGTAGCTGCTTTTACCTTTATTATCGGGCCACTGATTGGAACTGCTCTAATGCAGAGTCGTACGGAGCATCTGTAAAGGATACTTCTCATTCTTCCGTGTAATCTCCCATTCTCCTGACTCACTCTCAGTTTGGGTTTCGTACTGTCAAACAATGTCTTTCTTTCCTCTGCCGTAGATAGTCGCCCATCCGACACCGTACTCGGCAGTACCATCTCGCTGTGAAGAACCTCGGTTCGACTCGACTAAAATTTCAAGTTTCTGCTCTAGATCTAGTGTAACATGTTTCCTTTTAAAAACTGTGGTACCAAACCGTAAATAAAGCCACAATTTCACACAGGCATAACATAGGACAATGACATTATCAGGAGAAAGAAAACTGGCGTTCTACAGATCAGAGCGTGGAATGTCAGATCACTTAATCGGGCAGGAAGGTTAGACAATTTAAGAAGGGAAATGGAAACGTTAAAGTTAGATATAGTGGGAATTAGTGAAGCTCGGTGGCAGCAGGAACAAGACTTCTGGTCAGGTGAATACTGGGTTATAAATACAAAATCTAATAGGGGTAATGCTGGAGTAGGTTTAATAATGAATAAAAAATGGGAGTGCGGGTAAGCTACTACAAACAGCATAGTGAACGCATTATTGTGGCCAAGATAGACACGAAGCCCACGCCTACACACTAGCACAAGTTTATATGCCAACTAGCTCTGAGGATGATGAAGAGATTGATGAAATGTATGATGAGATAAAAGAAATTATTTGGATAGGGAAGGGAGATGAAAATTTAGTACTCATGGGTGACTGGAATTTTATAGTAGGGAAAGGAAGAGAAGGAAACATAGTAGGTGAATACTGAATGGGGGGTAAGAAATGAAAGAGGAAGTCGCCAAGAAGAATTTTGCCCAGAGCATAATTTAATCGTAGCTAACACTTGGTTCCAGAATCATGAAAGAAGGTTGTATATGTGGAAGAGGCCTGGAGATACTGGAAGGTTTCAGATAGATTATATAATGATAAGACAGAGATTTAGGAACCAGGTTTTAAATTGCAAGACATTTCCAGGGGCACATGTGGACTCTGACCACTATCTTTTGGTTATGAACTGCAAATTAAAACTGAAGACACTGCGAAAAGCTGGAAATTTAAGGAGATGTAGGTAAAAAAAGAAGAGGGCTGGTAGAAATCCTTGGGTAACAGAAGAACTATTGAGTTTAATTGATGAAAGGAGAAAATATAAAAAAGCAGTAAATAAAGCAGGCAAAAAGGATTACAAACGTCTCAAAAATGAGATCGACAGGAAGTGCAAAATGGCTAAGCAGGGATGGCTAGAGGACAAATGTAAGGATGTAGAGGCTTATCTCACTAGGGGTAAGATACATACTGCCTACAAGAAAATTAAAGAGACCTTTGGAGAGAAGAGAACCACTTGTATGAATATCAAGAGCTCAGATGTAAACGCAGTTCTAAGCAAAGAAGGGAAAGCAGAAAGGTGGAGGGAGTATATAGAGGGTCTATACAAGGGTGATGTACTTGAGGACAATATTATGGAAATGGAAGAGGAGGTAGATGAAGATGAAATGGGAGATACGATACTGCGTTAAGAGTTTGACAGAGCACTGAAAGACCTGAGTCGAAACAAGGCCCCGGGAGTAGACAACATTCCTTTAGAACTACTGACGGCCTTGGGAGAGCCTGTCATGACAAAACTCGACCATCTGGTGAGCAAGATGTATGAGACAGATGAAATACCCTCAGACTTCAAGACGAATATAATAATTCCAATCCCACAGAAAGCAGGTGTTGACAGATGTGAAAATTACCGAACTATCAGTTTAATAAGCCACAGCTGCAAAATACTAACGCGAATTCTTTACAGACGAATGGAAAAACTGATAGAAGCCGACCTCGGGGAAGATCAGTTTGGATTCCATAGAAATATCGGAACACGTGAGGCAATACTGACCCTACGACTTATCTTAGAAGCTAGATTAAGGAAAGGCAAACCTACGTTTCTAGCATTTGTAGACTATAGAGGAAGCTTTTGATAATGTTGACTGAAATACTCTCTTTCAAATTCTAAAGGTGGCAGGGGTAAAATACAGGGAGCGAAAGGCTATTTACAATTTGTACAGATAGGAGATGGCAGTTATTAGAGTCGAGGGGTATGAAACGGAAGCAGTGGTTGAGAAGGGAGTGAGACAGGGTTGTAGCCTCTCCCCGATGTTATTCAATCTGTATATTGAGCAAGCAGTGAAGGAAACAAAAGAAAAGTTCGGAGTAGGTATTAAAATCCACGGAAAAGAAATAAAAACTTTGAGGTTCGCCAATTACATTGTAATTCTGTAAGAGACAGCAAAGGACTTGGAAGAGCAGTTGAATGGAATGGACAGTGTCATAAAAGGAGGATATAAGATGAACATCAACAAAAGCAAAACGAGGATAATGGAATGTAGTGAAATTAAATCGGGTGATGCTGAGGGAATTAGATTAGGAAACGAAACACTTAAAGTAGTAAAGGAGTTTTGCTATTTGGGGAGCAAAATAACTGATGATGGTCAAAGTAGAGAGGATATAAAATGTAGACTGGGAATGACAAGGAAAGCTTTTCTGAAGAAGAGAAATTTGTTAACATCGAGTATAGATTTAAGTGTCAGGAAGTCGTTTCTGAAAGTATTTGTACGGAGTGTAGCCACGTATGGAAGTGAAACGTGGACGATAAATAGTTTGGACGAGAAGAGAATAGAAGCTTTCGAAATGTGGTGCTACAGAAGAATGCTGAAGATTAGATGGGTATATCATATAACTAATGTGGAGGTACTGAATGGGATTGGGGAGAAGAGGAGTTTGTGGCTCAACTTGACTAGAAGAAGGGATCGGTTGGTAGGACATGTTCTGAGGCATGAAGGGATCACAAATTTAGCATTGGAGGGCAGCGTGGAGGGTAAAACTCGTAGGGGGAGACCGAGAGATGAATACACTAAGCAGATTTAGAAGGATGTAGGTTGCAGTAGGTACTGGGAGATGAAGGAGCTTGCACAGGATAGATTAGCATGGAGAGCTGCATCAAACCAGTCTCAGGACTGAAGACCATAACAACAACAACAATAAATGTAAACTGGATGAATTGAAGAAATATAGCCTGGATATTTAAGAAATGACTGTCACGGAAATTTTTAAATGGAAAGATAAGCATTAATGAGGTTAGCTGAGAAAATAAAATTCCGAGAGGAAGGCCAAAAACAGGATTCGTAGTCATCACGGTAAAACACGAGGTTGTCAGACAGTTTTTAGTGGTGGTTTTTCTTTGGAATTTGCGAATGTAAATTTCTGATCATACTGTTTGTTCTTAAAACTTTCTTTGTAAGTTACTGTGAAATTAATATTAAAATTTAATTACTATAGCAGATCCAGAACAATTAAAGTCATCCTAGAGTGATAAACAATCTACAACTGTCACATAACAGAGAATCGGTCAACTTAATCGTGAGGTCGGGTTAAGTTTGTCGACGTATTTTTATTTTCCTTAATATCCTGATCTGTTAAAGTGAAAGATTATAAAGATTATAAATTTTATTACTACAGTTTAATACTCACACTGTGGAAGAAAAAACACTACATTAACTTTATCGATTTCAAAGAACAGAAACTAGTTTGGAATGTCAAGAATATAAGGAAAAGAATAGACTGCTACTCACCATAATAATGACGTGGCGAGTTACAGACGGGCACGACGAAAAGCCACTTACGTATCAGCTTTCGGCCACAGTGTTCTTCAGAAAAGGAAACACAGACACATTCGTTCCCACGAGCAAGTACACCTCCCGCGCACACGACTGCTGCCTGTGGCAGCTCAGACCGGAATGCGGCTGTCGCACAGAACGGAAGCAGCAGTCGGCAGTGGGCAGGGGAGGGATAGCAGGGTACGGGTAGATGGTGTGGGTGGAGGGGAGGAGAGCAGAGTGGGCAGAGCTCCGCACCACTGACAGGCACGCCAGTCCCGCCCCCTCCGGGCTGCCGCTTCTGTCCTACACGACAGTCGCACTGCAGTCCGAGCTGCCACAGGTGGCGACCACGTGTGTGTGTGTGGGGTGTACTCGCTCGTGGGAACGGACGTGTCCGCGTTTCCTTTTCCGAAGGAGGCTCCGGTCGAAAGCTGACGCGAGTGTCTTTTTGTAGCACCTATCCGCAAGTCGACGTGCCACCTTTACGGCGAGTATCGATCTGTCTTTTGTTTTTACTAATTTCAGAAATAATTAAGTTGAAATTTGAAAAACAGTTAACTTCGACACATTCGACAGTAACTCAATTTCGTACCGGACGCCTAAGTGTAGGCCGGTGACCAGTTCGCAATCCGCAGATTTCGCGTGTAGACAGGTGCCGTCTGATGCACTTCTAGTGTACGTCTGGCTCACCTCCGATAGTAGTTCCGCTAGTTTTTACCTCCGAGAAGGCTATATCTCACAATCGACTTTACGCTGTGAGGATTTAACCTTATATTTGCGATACGAAAGTTAGCTACTTTGTAATCCAAAGCCGAGTAGTCGGTACGGCAGACTGCCGTACGGAGTGCCGGGATTCGATTCCGTGCCGGGTCGGACATTTTCTCCACTCGGGGACCGGGTGTCGTGCCGTCTCTATTACTCTACCGTCCTCGTCGACGCGCGTTTTGCGGGAGGGGCGTCGACTCGAAAGACCCGCTCCGGGTAACCCGTCTACCCGACAGGAGGCCCTCGCCACACGACATTTTGTTTCACTATTACGTAGTCGACACTCGCCTCCATTTCCGACAATCGGCAAGCTGACGCGTGTAAAATCTCGGCACCCCTCCCGACTGTTCGGTTTCAATTTGACATATTACTGTGTAATGTATTCGAGCGTGGGTAGTTGTGCGTGCGGAAGTTTGTTTTTGTAATTTGGTTTCCCAGTATTTTACTGACCCCTACCCTCTGCTTTCTTCTCAAACAGATCGAATGGTGACAATTTGCTAAGAAACTGAAACTGCTAAAGATACCATTTCTGCGGCCTAACGATGCTGTGTACTGTAAAATTTTATTCTAGGCAGGCTGTTAGTTTGGCTGGCTCTGAGCACTACGGGACTTAACTTCTGAGGTCATCAGTCCCCTAGAACTTACAACTACTTAATCCTAACTAACCTAAGAACATCACACACATCCGTGCCCGGGGCAGGATTCGAACCTGCGACCGTAGCGGTCGCGCGGTTCCAGACTGTAGCGCCTAGAACCGCTCGGCCACTCCGGCCGGCGGCTGTTAGTCCATTTCGAACAAAATGTCGTACTGCACGCTACTCACCGAGTTCGGTCACACGGGCAGTGTCGAGTTCCCGTCACACGCGAGGCACGCACGAGCGTCGGTACTCGATATTACAGTTTTTAGGGTGCTTTTAAAAATTTCAATTCTCTCGGAATACTCTAGTACATTTCAGGGATCGGCAAAGCATTGAGACGGAAATTGAAATACGACAGAATCGACCAATTCCGCAACAATCTGCAGGTTATTCTACTCACTGCTAGAATCACAATCGAGAACTGAAAAATGGCATACCTGTTTCAAATCTAGATCTCGATGAGGAAGCTGCATCGTTTCCTGATCAGCTATTACCACTGGCATTCTATCTTCCTTACACTTTCGGTTAAAAGTCAAGTTCACAGACCTGAAACATAAAAAATTAATACGATGTTATGTTACAGTAATTTCCAATAACCATTTATAAACGGTTGCCACATATTTCAGTTGTACTGAAAAAATGGAAAATATCTGTACTTCTCGTATTGTGGTTTTTGAAATACGCCTACCCTCTCCTCCACAGTACAATCAAAAAACTATGAACTTTAAGACGAACAGACTTTCAAAAACAAAGAAGCCGTTCCTCATATACCACATAACGTTAAACCCAATAATCACGTAGAAGAGCACCCCAATACAACAGAAAAATGACGCTCAGTGGAATACGATATCCGCAGATTATGTAGTGAATGAATACAAACACGGTTTAACTGAGGCTCAGATTAATAGCAGCTTATGTTAACATAATGTTGTGAATTTCATAAATAATGAAATAAATACTAGATTTCAAACAACTTTAAAGTACGGGTCACTGAATAAACACAATTTAAGTATATTTACATTAGTGAAGTTGTTAGTGTTGGGATAATTATAGTAAAATCGTGTAACAAGTGTATTATTTCTTCTTGTGCTAACAGATGTATTTCTAGGTTTAATTTCATATGTGGGAAATATCTGTAAATCATACAGTTTTGTATTTCACTACCTACTGTTTTTATTTAAATTTAATCTACTGTTTCAATTTTCCCGAGGAAGGTTAGACGTATGTGACAAGTACGGACATTAATAACGGGTGTGTTAAGTTGCGAGTGCTTTAGTGTGGTTTTGTTTCAGTGGTTACAGTCAGGTAGACACTGGGCTGTACAGTAAGACTCTTCCACAGAACTCGGAGGTCAGGCAGGAGGAGCAGTTTTTGTACCACACAGGTAGAACACAAAACTGCTGAATTACGACAGTCGAGAATGGGGGGATGAGAAGGGCTTCCGGGAAGAAATGAAAAAGAAAAAAAAAATGTTAGCAACTTTGAGATTTAGTGTAATTAATAGATTTCACTTGCTACTGCAAGGAGAGAAGGAATATCTTCATAAATATGTAGAGAAATTTAAGGTGCAGCAATACAATGCTGAGAACCTTACACGTACACAGGGAGAATAACAGAGTACACAAAAAAAGAGTTCTGCTGCTGGATTTGTGGCAATTGCCTTGGGGTGTTTTCATGTGAAATCACCCAGTGGCCACTGCCCTTATGGCACAGATTTTTTCTGAAAATTTGGTGTAAGAATGTACATAATGAGTTACAGTTAAAATATTTTTTCTGGAATTTTTTGACAAAAATTGTAATTAGGAGACTATTTTGAAATGTGGTCTCCTTCTACAGCAGAATCAGGTTTCAACATCTCACAAGGGTGTTTGTCCTCTACTGTTAGATCTCAAACTTTTTCAATAATGCTGTAACAATTAATTGCTTCAAACAGCTAATCCACAATACATGAAACAACAATGAAAAATTCAGTCTAGCACCAACACTCACATGCAACACAGGCTGTGTGTGTCAGGTTTTTGTGTGTCTGTGCACTTTATGTATCTGAAGGACTTTTTTGTCTCGATTTTGTGCTTCTTACATAAGCAGCCATTCTGTCTGGTAATTTATTTGAAAGTACAGTTGAAACCCTCAATATGATAACATTCCGGAAATAGAAGCCCTCGATATGAGATAGTGAAAATGAATGACTGAAATTAAAAAGAGAAAGAACTCGTCCGATCCGTGCATAGTTGCGCAGTAACGTATAACCGGGGACACTCAATTTAACTTCCGTAAGTGCAATGGGTTGCATTTTTTCGACATATTACAGTGTTCTCTGATGTTGTATAACTTTTACGAAGTGACGCTAGACCACCCGGTCACATTATAACCCACAAACGGTTGTTGAAGTATATGCTTTGTTTACCTGTGGCTTGTTATCAGTTGTTTTAGTGAATTTTATTTATCAAATATTATAATGAGTGAAAAAAGATCACAAATTTTACTTAAAGTTTTTTCACATGTTTTTTTTTATATCAATTATCATTAGAAATAATGACATATTAATATAAATATTATTTTTATTTATTAATAATAAATAATTTTGTTTCATACAAAATTATATTATGATTTCTGATAATTCATTTAAAAAATAAATTAAATTATAATTTTGTTATATTTATAACTCCATTTTGAAGGTTTTTTATAATTAGTTATTACACTTTAAATTATTATTTATTCACTATATGATATCATCCACTTAATTATAAATTTTTTTAAAAAATCAAGATTTATATATATATATTTATTAAATGTAATTTATATACTTGAAATATATATTACATTCAAACCAATCATTAATCCAGGGCATGCAGCTTTACTGTATGGTTAAATGATGATGGCATCCTCTTGGGTAAAATATTCTGGAGCTAAAATAGTCCCCCATTCGGATCTCCGGGCGGGGACTACTCGAGAGGACGTCATTATCAGGAGAAAGAAAACTGGCGTTCTACGGATCGGAGCGTGGAATGTCAGATCCCTTAATCGGGCAGGTAGGTTAGAAAATTTAAAAAGGGAAATGGATAGGTTAACGTTAGATATAGTGGCAATTAGTGAAGTTCGGTGGCAGGACGAACAAGACTTTTGGTCAGGTGAATACAGGGTTATAAATACAAAATCAATTAGGGGTAATGCAGGAGTAGGTTTAATAATGAATAAAAAAAAAAATTGGAGTGTGGGTAAGCTACTACAAACAGCATAGTGAACGCATTATTGTGGCCAAGATAGACACGAAGCCCACGCCTACTACAGTAGTACAAGTTTATATGCCAACTAGCTCTGCAGATGACAAAGAAATTGAAGAAATGTATGATGAAATAAAAGGAATTATTCAGGTAGTGAAGGGAGACGAAAATTTAATAGTCATGGGTGACTGGAATTCGGTAGTAGGAAAAGGGAGAGAAGGAAACGTAGTAGGTGAATATGGATTGGGGCTAAGAAATGAAAGAGGAAGCCACCTGATAGAATTTTGCACAGAGCATAACTTAATCATAGCTAACACTTGGTTCAAGAATCATAAAAGAAGGTTGTATACGTGGAAGAAGCCTGGAGATACTGACAGGTTTCAGATAGATTACATAATGGTGAGACAGAGATTTAGGAACCAGGTTTTAAATTGAAAGACATTCCCAGGGGCAGATGTGGACTCTGACCACAATCTATTGGTTATGAACTGTAGATTAAAACTGAAGAAACTGCAAAAAGGTGGGAATTTAAGGAGAAGGGACCTGGATAAACTGACTAAACCAGAGGTTGTACAGAGTTTCAGGGAGAGCATAAGGGAACAATTGATAGGAATGGGTACCTTTGAGGGATGAAATAGTGAAGGCAGCAGAGGATCAAGTAGGTAAAAGACGAGGGCTAGTAGAAATCCTTGGGTAACAGAAGAAATATTGAATTTAATTGATGAAAGGAGAAAATATAAAAATATAGTAAATGAAGCAGGCAAAAAGGAATACAAACGTCTCAAAAATGAGATCGACAGGAAGTGCAAAATGGCTAAGCAGAGATGGCTAGAGGACAAATGTAAGGATGTAGAGGCTTATCTCACTAGCCTGCCTACAGGAAAATTAAGGAGACATTTGGAGATAAGAGAACCACTTGTATGAATATCAAGAGATCGGATGGAAACCCAGTTCTAAGCAAAGAAGGGAAAGCAGAAAGGTGGAGGGAGTATATAGAGGGTCTATACAAGGGTGATGTACTTCAGGACAATATTATGGAAATGGAAGAGGAGGTAGATGAAGATGAAATGGGAGATACAATACTGCGTGTAGAGTTTGACAGAGCACTGAAAGACCTGAGTCGAAACAAGGCCCCGGGAGTAAACAACATTCCATTAAAACTACTGATGGCCTTGGGAGAGCCAGTCGTGACAAAACTCTACCATCTGGTGAGCAAGATGTATGAGACAGGCGAAAAACCCTCAGACTTCAAGAAGAATATAATAATTCCAATGCCAAAGAAAGCAGGTGCTCACAGATGTGAAAATTACTGAACTATCAGTTTAGTAAGTCACGGATGCAAAATACTAACGCGTACTCTCTGCAGACGAATGGAAAAACTGGTAGAAGCTGACCTCGGGGAAGATCAGTTTGGATTCCGTAGAAATATTGGAACACGTGAGGCAATATTGACCCTATGACTTATCTTAGAAGCTAGATTACGGAAAGGCAAACTTACGTTTCTAGCATTCGTAGATTTAGAGAAGGCTTTTGATAATGTTGACTGAAATACTCTCTTTCAAATTCTAAAGGTGGCACGGGTAAAATACAGGGAGCGAAAGGCTATTTACAATTTGTACAGAAACCAGATGGCAGTTATAAAAGAGTCGAGGGGCATGAAAGGGAAGCAGTGGTTGGGAAGGGAGTGAGACAGGGTTGTAGCCTCTCCCTGATGTTATTCAATCTGTATATTGAGCAAGCAGTGAAGGAAACAAAAGAAAAATTCGGAGTAAGTATTAAAATCCATGGAGAAGGAATAAAAACTTTGAGGTTCGCTGATGACATTGTAATTCTGTCAGAGACAGCAAAGGACTTGGAAGAGCAGTTGAATGGAATGGACAGTGTCATGAAAGGAAGGTATAAGATGAACATCAACAAAAGCAAAATGAGGATAATGGAATGTAGTCGAATTAAGTCCGGTGATGCTGAGGGAATTAGATTAGGAAATGAGACACTTAAAGCAGTAAAGGAGTTTTGCTATTTGGGGAGCAAAATAACTGATGATGGTCGAAGTAGAGAGGATATCAAATGTAGACTGGCAATGGCAAGGAAAGCGTTTGTGAAGAAGAGAAATTTGTTAACTTCGAGTATAGATTTAAGTGTCAGGAAGTCGTTTCTGAAAGTATTTGTATGGAGCGTAGCCATGTATGGAAGTGAAACATGGACGATAAATAGTTTGGACAAGAAGAGAATAGAAGCTTTCGAAATGTGGTGCTACAGAAGAATGCTGAAGATTAGATGGGTATATCATATAACTAATGAGGAGGTATTGAATAGGATTGGGGAGAAGAGAAGTTTGTGGCACAACTTGACGAGAAGAAGGGATCGGTTGGTAGGACATGTTCTGAGGCATCAAGGGATCACCAATTTAGTATTGGAGGGCGGCGTGGAGGGTAAAAATCGTAGAGGGAGACCAAGAAATGAATAGACTAAGCAGATTTAGAAGGATGTTAGGTTGCAGTAGGTACTGGGAGATGAAGAAGCTTGCACGGGATAGAGTAGCATGGAGAGCTGCATCAAACGAGTCTCAAGACTGAAGACCACAACAACAACAACAACAACAACAACAATTATTTTTGTCATTGCTTTTGTTATTGACAGGTGAAAGTTAATTTTTAAGGTATTTCATTTTAAAGGGTTTTAAGTATTGATAAATACATTTTTAGGGTTATAAGTGTTTTACATATTTTCACAGAATTTAAACAAAAAATATTTTCTTTATTTATGTAAAATTTATTAGTTATATACATTAATTCAAATAAAATAAATAAAACAAACTTATAATAAACATAATTCAATTCCACAACAGGAGGTTTTATGTATTATGAATCTTACTACACTCCTATAGTAGCATCTGATTGTCGTAAAATATGTCACACTATCAAGTTGAGGGGTTTTAGAATATCATATTGAGGGGTTTTACATATTGAAGGGTCCGACTGTAATACAAAGTTGTTCCATAATGTGAATATCAGAGATCACTTAATGAAGTGGTCATTAACTCTTTCTCGTTTTCCCCCTTACAGATTCTTCATAGTATATTCTTGACTAATTATAGAACAAGAAAAAGTTTCAAATCATCCAGTTCTTTTCTGCAACATACACAGTTGATTAAAAATCATAATGGAACACAAATGTTCTTTAGGTCTTGTGTCAGCAGTTGTGTGTGAGAAGAAAAGTGGTGGTGGTGGTGGTGGTGGTGGTAGTAGTAGTAATAGTAGTAAAGAGCTTGATTTAATAGATATGTCAAGCCTGAATCAAGCTGATATTGAATTATTGAAGCTAGGATGCACCTAAAATATGGAGAGTGTTTTTCCTTCTCACAAAAGGCTCCATTTGGGAACATTTGAAGACAAACAAAGCTTTTGCGGTGACCCTTTTAAGAAGCATGGTAAAAAGACTGCTAAGAAATCTTCGAAACCCATTTCTTTAACCGTGGCAAGGAAATATAAAACCCTCGGACTTATCCCAGGTACCAAGCTGTGCATAACATCCCGTAAGGACATTCCATCTCCTATGGGGGATAACCTTCCAGGGATGGATGAATGTGAAGTTGAAGATCAAGAATGTACACCAGATCCATCTACAGCTTTTCAGAAACTTAATGAAAGTTGTGAATTACATGAGATTTCACAATTTAAGATTACCAAGAGAGCACAAGACAAATATCCAGAATACACGCGTTACAAGTCTCGGCACTTAGCTTTAAAATTGCAGCAAACAGCATCAGAAGTGCTACGTGCTCCAGTGAAAAATGTGTCTGAAGAAACTGGCAGTGCTGAATGTACAAACTGAGCTGTTTATTTATTGTCATCTGAATCAATACTGTACATGACATGCACATGGTGATGCACATACATACATACATTTGATGATGGACCTTATGATAATTTGCTGGCATGAAGTAATATGCCAAAAGTTTACACAAACATATTTTCTGAGAAGTTATGAACACACAAATTTATGAAAACACAAATTACATACTCAGTTACACATTTGTATTTTAGTGCTGTATTCCTCTAACACATATACACAACAGTACCAGGTTGGATATTCTTTCTGCACTTAATTTGCTTAGTAGCAGATGATATAGATGCAAGATTTTTGCACATACTTCCATTAATGTTTTACTCTTCACAAAATTCTTTGCTGCAATTTGTTTCATGTTTCTTTCCACCCATGTGGACCAGAAATTCGCTTGCACTGTAGAAGCAATGATGAAGTAGGGATGATTTTAAATTTTTATTAAATACAGTCAGGGACTTACTGTTTTTTTATTTCTGATGGCAGGCTATTGTATATTTTAATGCCTTTGTTGAAGGGAGACTTTTTAAAGGCAGAGATGCGCATTTCTTTAACGTGGAGTTTCATTTTCTGTCTAGTACCATAGTCGTGGACATTTACATTTTTATTAAATTTTGTAATATTACTTTTTACAAATCTGCATAGTTCTACTATATACAGGCTGCCAACGGGTAGGATGAGCAACTTTTGGAAGAGAGGTCTGCAGTTATCAGTCGGCTTTGTCTCGTTCGTCATTCTTATAGAGCTCTCTTTCGGGGGAGGAGAATGTTTGGCCTATGTGTAGAGTCTCCCCAGAATATAATACCATACTGAATTACACTGGGGAACTGTGCACAGTAGGCTGCGTGAACAGTTTCTGGGCTCGTGCAGTATGCGAGGATTCGTAGGGCACAGCACACTCGGTTTAGCTTACTATTAGTTTTACTAATGTGTGTTTGCCATTTTAGATTATCCTAAATCCATAGGCCTAGAAATCTTGTTTCTGTATTTGGGGATATTTGGGAACCGTATAATTTCATATCGGCCATAATTTTATTTGATCTTAGGTGGAAGTTTAGGTAAGTGGTTTTCTTTGTGTTAACTATGAGCTTGTTTTTCCTCAAACCGATCACCAAGTAGTAACCAATGATCTTCATCAGAATAAAACAAAACTTTATCATTGTTATTGAAAAGTATTTCATTTTGGTAGTGAAATTTAAACTATTGTATGTATGGATTCCAGGTGCCTTCATTTGCAGATACTATGTGTGACAGTTCCTAATCATTTGTCATTTTCAATCCACTCAAAATAGCAAATGTCAACTGCTGTATTTTTTTCTATGTGCAAATTAAACTGCAGTGTAATAACTGTAATATTTTACTGCAAAAACTAAAAGAGAAATTCAGCAGAAGTTTTGTTAAAGAAAAACTACAAATACTTCCCTTAGTACCAGCTTCACAAAGTAAAAAAAAATTCAAATGTTTTTTAACACTAGCGAATAAACGGTAAAGAAATCGAGGGTAGTGCTAAAAGAAGATCACATTTCGTCGAAAGGGAAGTGGGAAACAGAACAGGTAAGGATGTGGAAAAACGTGTCCAGAATTTTCACTGTGTAGATTATATAAGTCGCATTTCTGCTAATAAAAAAGACTGCCTGTCTGTCCCTTGAGAAAATGGCAAAAGAGTGTATAAGACAAAAAGACTAATTTTACATAATCTGAAACAGGTATACTTAGCTTTCAGAGAAAAATACCCTGAAGATAAAATTGGTTTTACTAAATTTTGTGAACTTAGGCCAAAAGAATGTGTTACTGTATACAGTCGTGGAATGCATAACGTACGTGTATGCACCTATCACCGAAAGGTAAAACTGTTAATGCATGCTGCACGTGTGAAAGAACCGTACACTGTACTTCTACAGAATCTCGTGTGCAATCTGGAAAACGAGGAGTGCACGCTGCATCGCTGTTCTCGGTGGCCTGGCGAATACGGACAGTGAGCTGGAGTCCTTACAAGATTGTGGAAATGTCGTATTCAAACAACGGGTGCAAACTGATCGACCTACAGTGGAGACACTAATGAAGACGACTGACGAATTTGTATATCGTGCAAAAACTTCAAAACTTAACAAAACGTCGTTATGTATCAAAATCTCAGAGTCACTACTTCAAATCGACCAAAGAAACCCCCCGTGATACTACGTGCATCATCGTAGTGGATTTTGCAGAGAACTGTACCTGTTTACTTCAGGATGCTACACAAGGATTTCACTGGCAGAACATTCGAGTCACCCTTCATCCTTTTGTGGTGTATAAGTGACTGTTTGCAGCATGATACAAACACATTCTATGTTTTCCAGAAAACTGCTCTCACATATGTATTGGAACAATTACCACCTATCCAGCATGTTATGTACTTCAGTGATGGCAGTTCTGCACAATACAAAAACTTTAAGAACTTTTTTAATTTGTGTCATCACAAGCAAGATCATGGAGTAACTGCAGAATGGATTTTTTTTGCCACTAGTCATGGCAAAAATGCATGTGATGGAGTTGATGGTACTATTAAACGTTTAGCAACAAGAGCAAGTTTACAGCATCCACATGACAGTCACATTTGTTACAACAGAGGAGATAAAGTTCACAAACATGTTACAAAAACGATGTGAGACTGGTTCTACCATTCCTGGGACAAGAGTGAATCATGTTTTCAAACCACTGAATGAAAACAAGTTGCTGATAAAGCACGTTTCATCACCTACATCTACATCCATACTCCGCAAGCCACCCGACGGTGTGTGGCTGAGGGTACTTTGTGTACCTCTATCGGTTCTCCCTTCTATCCGAGTCTCGTATTGTTCGTGGAAAAAAAGATTGTCGGTACGCCTCTGTGTGGACTCTAATCTCTCCGATTTTATCCTCGTGGTCTCTTCGCGAGACATACGTAGGAGGGAGCAATATACTGCTCGACTCCTCGTCTACTAAATTCGTTCGAGTTCCTCTCGGAATTCAAAACACTACCTTTAACACTATTAAAGAAGAAACATTTGTCGCAGCTATCTACGATAACCAGTGGTGGCTTGGAAAATTTCTAGAGATAAGTGAAGAATACGGATATGCTAAACTCAAGATCATGTGTCCAAGTGGCCCTTCCTCAAGTTATTCGTGGCCACTTCACACTGACGTTTGCTGGATACCTTATGAAAACATTATAATGACGTTGCCTGCTCCTAGTGCAAGCACAAGTACTGGTCGTTTACATACTTTTGAATCAGACATAATATTGTCCATTGAAAACTTGTTTGAAAGAATGAATGCTTTTTAGAATTTTATGAATGTGATCATCATTTGTGACCACTAGGTAAGAGTCACAAAATGAAATGTGTATATTATTATTTATGTTCTTTCTGTTTTAAATGATTAAACAGAACAAACACCCTTCTGATTTTTCTTATGTTGAAATGTATGACAATAGGAATTCTTTGAGACAAAATTTAAAATGGTGAAACTTGTGATTTTGACAAAAAAACTTAATGATGTTTCTAAAAAAAACTTGAAAAATGATTTTAATTACAGATTTGCACATATTTATATGCACAGTTACAGCATTTTTATAGTTTAGTGATATAGTTGGTCCTTTCATCTTTCTAATGACACCAAATTGAATAAAACTGATTTATAAATAAGGGAGTTATAGTAGTTAAAAACTTTCAACCTACCTTTTGTACTGATGCCAGATGGAGAAAATGCTAGACATTTCAAAATGGCCCACTTACTACAATTTTGATCTATAAAATCTGAAAAAAATTATTTATCACTTTCTATTTATGTACTTCCTTACTCCAAATTTTCACAAATATCTGGATCATTCCATGTCAGTTCAACCAGGGGCTCCAGCTCGCAGTCTCAGATTTGACTGAAATTCAGCACTAATTCTACCATGTTTGGAATACTCGTGTACAAAGTATTAGTTTCCACTCCCAATTAGTTCCAGAATTATGACTTGTGAAAGAAGGTGGTGCGATCCGGAAATTGCAACCCGCATCTGGCAATCTAGCTAGCTTCAGATCCAACTTCAGGTCTTAATAACTTTGGAACTATTCTGCACAGTCCAGTGAAATTTTTACAACCCAGTAACATCCATTTAGAGAACACACTCCATGAAGCAAAACACCAACAACATATTTCTGAGGGAAAATAAAAAATTCCAAAATGTCAAAAAAAATGTAATACGTTAAAAGGTACATATTGTAGGTGTCCTCTATGCCAAATATAATTCACTCAAAAAGGGTATAAATTTTTTGTGGTAAGCTTAATGTGGCCTAAACACATACAGATCTCATCATGCCTATATCAGTCACAAAAACTGAGTTACATGCACACGAAAATACAAAAATTTGAAAAATTACCTGAATAACACGGATTTTCGAAGTGTGGTAGCACAAAAGGGACAAGTGATATCCGAGCCAAATTTCACACACTGCAAAAGTAGACCATAATGATATATATCTCAAAATTTCAGCATGTTATCGCAAGACATTTGTGTACAATGGAAGCTGAGAGGTGTATTTGGTGATGTGGCCATTGTTCCACAACGCAATTTTGTAAAAACATACCGTAAACTGTTCTGCCTCTTATTATCCTCTCCCACAACTGTTTAATCACTAAGCAACAACATATAGACAGATTAACACAACCTATCATTAATGTTCACTGCATCTTAACTGCTAAAAATCAGTCGATTATGCTTCGAACAGAAGTTCTCCCACACTTTAGCTACTGTACTCTGTACACTGAGTGGCAAATTGTACTGTCTTCCACTGTGGTAGGAACTGGAACTGTCGTAAGAATACGTTCAAAAGGAATTCAACACCTGTCTGCCAAACATGGCCAATGAAATGATCTTGCTGGTGCCACGAAGTTCACAAATACATCGCCTTCTGCTTCACAGCACTCAGCAACACATCCCAAGTACCATTTGTCATCATAAACAGCAATATCATAGCAACCTGGTTGTATGTTATGCTTCTGAATCCTGAGTCAGACACACTGTGAAGACACATGTTGTGCACGAACCTATACTTATAACCGGACAGTCCGCTCATCTGCGCATTGTCAGAGTCCATTGGAGAGAAGTGATGACGACTCCTTGCGCCTGCAACAGTTTTAACGTGTTCTAGTCTGCTTTTTAGCAACTCTTCGACTGATTTCAACTCGTCTTTCGAAACATAGAATGATAGTATGCCAGAGATATTTTTCTGTACCCAGGTAAATAATGTAAGAGGTGTTAGAATGTGACCTCCTGTAGGGTGCTGCAGACTAGCTCGTGATGCCGTGCGCTTAATGGTAGCACCGATACCGTGACTTGTTGCGAAAAAATTCCATTCTGTGTGAATCTGAAAATCGTGGTAATGCATGAATAAATTTTTGCTTTTTTGTACTGACTAGCTGCTCCATCACTGAAGTATTTTGCAAAATGTATGTGAGGCAGCTTGTTTTTCACATATGCCACGACAGTGCCAATGTGGGCACGAACTGCAATGGCATCACGAATTAAACAGTCACTAAAAACGAACAGGTTCGTGACAGACACATCACCTGATTCACCTCTACAGTAAATTGCAAATAGCTGGAGAGTTGCTTGACTTTTGTCCCAATGATATCCTCGGATGGCATCTTGAACTATAAATGCATAATTTTCAGAGAAGTCTAGTATTACCATAATTTCATCTCGTTTCAAATTATCCTTACAAAACTGGAGATAAGCTGATTGTGCCATTGCTGTGAAGCTGTGTGTGGTCAGTTTGTCCAGTTTTTGACAAAATCTTCCACTGTGCTCTGCTTTGTTTCAAGACTTGTGCGATGCATGTGCGTCCATTGTTTATAAGGAACCCAATTGCTTACCCTGAGCCTGCTGAAGTTGTGGAAGCACTCCTCGGGTTGCTTTTATTTTCCTAGCTTGCTTTACCGTGTATGTAGAAACGTTGAATTCCTTTGCTGTGAAGTCAATAGACCAGCTGGAAGGTGCAAGGGTAAGAATAGCAACTTTTTTCTGGCATGTGGATATGGCACATTTTTCTTTCAAATCGTGCACAATTTTGTCCAAATCAGAGCATTTATGGCACGATTTCTGTTCCTTTGGAGCAGATAGTTCTTCCCCTTCCACCACTAGTGTGTCAGCTATTTTGCGTTTTAATTCCATTTGAGCTTCTTGTAGTTTTCTTCTACCATAGCTGGGCCTGTCTCTTTTCCCAATTTTGTGTATCTTCATGGGAGACAAACCAAGAGCAGTCACTGAAGTATTTAATTGCTCATCCGCTGTGGTGGTAGGTGGCTGATACTCTTCCAGCTTATGGTGCCTTAAAGAAGCTGTATTTTTACCTCTGACCTATCACACACATTAATTTACTCCTTTCTTTGTTATATTTCACCATAAGTTGTCAAATCTGACATAAATTGGTAATTAATTTTTGAACTTAAATTGACATCTACATTTTCACTCTGCGAGCGAGTGACGTGCTCAGAATTTTGTGGTCTGTCATTTTTGCAGTTTTAAAGATAACTGCACAATTTTTTGGTTACAAACTAACTTTTGCATGACAATTTCAAATATGAGATTCATTTTACTCTACTGGTAAAGCTCTTGATATGCCAGGCATGGTTACACTTACCCCTACTTTTTCCCATGTGGGGCAAGTGTAACCAACAGGCTGGGGCAAGTGTAACCACGGGGGGTTACACTTGCCCCAAACAAACTTACCGGAACAGATTTATTTATTTAAGCCGTAACCTTGTTTTTGCCATCACACTAGATCAACTAAACTGGTCTTCCCGTACATATGGATACCAGAATACCTGATGTGCTGGATTTGTAGGCCTACTGAGTTTGTGTGAGATATATTTTATTTTTTATTTAAGTCTACTATATTTTTAAACCACGTTTCCTTTTATAAAATATGACACAGTCCGACAGTGTAGTCCCCCTGGTAAAACAAAGAAGAAAAGGATTGCACCAGGAGCTGAAGTTATCACTTTTCATGATGCCATCTATTAAAAAAAGATTTTAAAGGAAACAAGAATAATACAGAGAAAGCAAAACGAAAAAGCATTATCGACATAAAAAAGGGCTCGGCAATGAAAAGTAAATCTTCCAAACAAAGTGCTGTTACTTTATTCGAAATGGCATTTCGGAATGTTGTGGAAAAAAATCCCTGATTGCTCATGTGGGTAACAAGAAAAAAAGACTGGAAGTTGAATCGACAATTGAAGAAAGTGAAACTGGAGGCCTATCTTTAATAAGTAGTGATGAAGAAAATGGGACCATAATAACACTGGACAATCTCAGGAAAGAAATGATAAACTGTGAAGAAGAAAAAGAGGCAAACTTTTTTGAAGCCAAAGATAAAATTATAGTTGGAAACTATGTTCTGGTAGCTTTTGCAACAAAATGTAAGAAAGTTCATTTTATTGGCCAAGTTGCCAAAATTAGTGATTTAGGAGATCCAGAAGTGATTTTCCTGAGATGCAAAAATAAGACAAAGCATGGCACCACA
This sequence comes from Schistocerca nitens, assembly GCF_023898315.1. NCBI lineage: Eukaryota > Metazoa > Arthropoda > Insecta > Orthoptera > Acrididae > Schistocerca > Schistocerca nitens. The sequence continues at coordinate 212,348,676 of NC_064624.1, forward strand.
TTCTACTGGCCTGATAGAAGAGATGAGACGGACGTTCCATCCTCTGATGTCATTTCAGTGCTGCCTGAGCCTACTTTGAGTCACAGGGTGACCTGACATTTGGTGTTACATTTGATTCATACAACATTCAGTGACTAAATAATAGTTAGGGCCTAAGTGTGAATATAATAAGTTAAATTAGGGCAGTTTAGCGTTAAACATAAATTGCCAACAACTTTAGTTCAATTACCATGAAAAATAATAGAAAGCGAACTTATAAAGTAAATTTTTCTTTTCTCTTGATACTAGATATTTTATTATTTTTGTTAAATTGCCTACTAAAGAAAAAATATTACTTTTGTAGAATTTAAACTAATCAATTACTGGCCTAAAACAAAAATAAATCATCTATGAAGCATTCTGTTTCAGTGTTTTATGGTTTAGGCTAACACTTATTTTTTAGTTTAGCTAACATTTTCTGTGTATTTCATAATATACAAAGAGGCGTGTGCAAAAAAGTTCATATCTTGAGTAAAATTTAAGATATTTTAATAATTTAAAAATCCTCAAATTCAGTAAAAATTGGGTAATCTGGTCACTTACCCTAAGTCTCTGTATGGGTACAACAATGTGGGGTTACACTTGCCCCGAACCATGGGGCAAGTGTAGCCTCACAACACAAAATTTTGAAAACAATTAATTGACCATATAATTTCTTTTTTCAAAAACAAAATGTAGATTGTTTAAAAGTCAATAAGTCAAACTTTAAGCATGAGAAACTTCAAAATCATATCTTCAATAACAAGTTGGCAATTTGGTGTCAAAGTTGAACTATGTCAAAACGTGTTTACACTTACCCCACTTCACCCTATCAGAATATTCTTCATTTTTTAGCAGTGTAACACACCTGGAACATAACTTTTGTCCTGGTTTCATGTTAAGCCCCAGGCACTGATTCACTTTCAATACTGATTTTATATCAATTTCTCTGAGGCTACACTTCACTGTCTTCTTATGAATCCGAAATGGATCAAAACAACTTCTTTGTAGGAAAGAATACTTATCCAGAAACACTTTCATATGATGATAACAAACACTAAAGTTTTCTGGGACTGTACTTCTTGTGCCCACAGGATGTGTTCCGGATCTCCATAGCAACAAATCTTGCACAACAGTACTGACCAGTCTGATCTGGAATCTTAAAAATATGAGTAACCTGTAATGGTTGCTTGTTTCCTTTGTTGTTCCTGCCTAACAATGACTCATTCAGTCCCTGAAAACTACCATTGTTTGACTTTCTGTTGCCTAATGGTTCCCAACAATTGCTGCAGCTTTATCTGAAACAAGCTGTCTGCATCATCACTATTACTTGCTAAATCGTGTTAAAAGGAACGTAACCAAATACATCTCTGTCAGCTTTTGTTGTACATAAATTCCTTGCAATAACAAGTTCAAATTTTGCCACATATTGTATTATGGTCTACTTATGCTGTGTTTGAAATTTGGCTTCGATATCACTTGTCCCTTTTGTGCTACCACACTTAGAAAATCCATGTTTTTCAGGCAATTTTTCAAATTTTTATATTTTCGTGTGCTTATTGGTTTAACTGTTTGTGTGACTGATATGGGCAAGATGAGTGCTGTGTGTGGTTAGGCCACATTAAGCTCAAAAAAAAAAAAAACCTTTTTGAGTGATTTATATTTGGCACAGAGGGCACCTAGAATATATACCTTTTAACATATTACATTTTTAATCATATTTTGGAATTTTTTATTTTCCCTCAGAAATATGTTGTTGGTGTTTTGATTCATAGAGTGTGTTCTGTAAGTGGATGTTAGTGGGTTGTAAAAATTTCACTGGACTATGCGGAATAGTTCCAAAGTTATTAAGACCTGAAGTTGGGTCTGAAGATAGATTGCCAGATGCGGGTTGCAATTTCCGGGTCACGCCACCTTCTTTCACGAGCCATAATTCTGGAACCAATTAGCAGGGGAACTTAAAATTTTGTACACGAGTGTTCCACACTTGGTAGCATTGGTGTGCTACATTTCAGCCAAATCTGAGGCTGTCAGCTGGAACATTTCCTTAAATTGGTTTAACTGACATGGAATGACCCATCTGTGACACGATGGCAATGAGATTTCTTTATTTTGGGTGGTTTTAAATGAAATAAGCCCTCGAGCAGTAGAGCTAGTGGAATATTATCTGCATTGTCTGAAATGATTCTCAGCCCGAGGATTTCTATATCGATGTTTTTCCAAGAACCTTGCTGCTTTGTATTTTATTTTACCTTTTTCCAAGCCTGAAATCTCAGCAGTGCCAGCTGACTGAATCCAAACAAAGGTTAAGCCCACGATACCTGCTGGAAGGGTCTGTAAAGACCATTAATCACTTATTCTAATAAAAAGGTGTCTAAATGGAAGAGGTCGTGCAAGTGAGACTACAGGTAACACCATCCAAGTGATTGCTTTGTGCAGCCTTTTTATTTTACTGTCAGAAATAGTTGGTGTACAACTTGCTTACTACAAAAATGCAAATCATGTTCATTATTTCAGGTAGCTTTTATTACTTAACTACCATGACAGTTTCACAATAGGATTAATAAATAGGTAAATCAACTTTAATAACCTAAATACCGCTGTTTGGTTTTTGAAGAAAAGTACTGATTTTTAACTAAAATCAGTATTTCTTTTATATAATACAATGACCTAAACAGTATATTTTAAGACTCTGTTCTCTTCCCATCTGGACATTTAAACTACTGTCTGTAAACACATTTATGAAAAATATTACACCTTTTAAGCAAAAGGGGCATTTAATGACTTTCTGAAATGTATATATTTTTTAAATTTTACTAAAATCAAGCAAATGTTACAGCATTAACTGTTCTACATATTACATTAAAGCTTAAACCAAGACCTTTACAATGTCACCTGTTTATCATCAGATCTTTTGAAGTTACCAATTTCATTTCACACTACTCAGAAAAATGAGTAGTTTTTATTTTCTGATGTTTGAAAGCCCAATGATGGCTGTATCGAAGAATACCACATTTTGTCTACCAACTCTTTAGGTAGACCTACATTCAATGAATGAAAAATCAAATATTTAAGACTATGAGGTGCAAATATTAAGTTGATTTGAAGTGGATGGCTCCAATGCTAAGGTTGATGCGGAAGAATGCAGTTAACATTTCTTTCAGATTTTCATTTGCTGATGATGATGATGATGATTCTTGGGGTGACTCCTCACTTAGGAAAAGATCTGTTTAAGCAACTCGAAATATTAACCATTGCCTCGTGGCAGATTTATTCACTGTTCAAACCTGATATCAATAATTCACTGTAATTTAAGAGTAATTCATGCACACAATACTACAAGGAACAATAAGCTACCATTTCCACCAGCAAACCTAACTTCAGCAGAGAAAAGTGTGAAATAAAGAACATACATGTCTCCTATACAAAGATATAAAAAAGTCTAAAGGAAACCAGAAGCAAATTCAAATGTCGAGTGAAATTGTTTCTGATCAATGGCTCCAATATCTTAACAAGATTCTGGAATGCAGACAGGTAAACACGAGCAACAAGTAGCCCAATATTGAGGACAATTAGGTTTCAATCTTTGATTTATTTGACACATTCCATACCTCGACACATATCAAGAATACGATATACAGAAGATCGTTCTGATTAACTAAAGATATCTATCAGAAAAGAAAAACCCTGACAGGATGAGAAGTGTACGATGTGTTCGAAAATATTTTTTTAGTCCCCGTGTTTTTGAAGTGATGTACCATAAAATAGCAAGATGGCAATCTTTCCTAAAATAATGCTGATATTTCACAGTTACTTCTTGTACTTACAACATAACATGGCATATTTGTTACATTTTGCAGTGCAGCAAATGATGCTAAGTCAATAATGTAAATGGAAGGGTAAACTCCAGAATACTTACCACAAAGTTACAAACAGTCTTCACTCAAATGTCACGAGGATAAACTGACAGTGCAAATGAGCAAAGGGCCATCACAAAAAATGCCTCCATACAGACAAAGTTTCAAAATGACCATTTCTAAAGTGTTTTGCCAGATACGCCAACCTGGCAGATGAACCGAAAATAAAGGAACATTACACCAAAACCTTGTCCTAATCCTCTAACTCCGCATCACAAAAGTCCTGAAACGAGGTGGGATACCAAAAATCCTCGCGTACCAAACGTTTCCTGTGCCTCGTAGGCCTCTCCTTTGGCTGCACTGTAACGTTCACTGCAGCTGCTACTGGTGAGGATGGACCTGCTGCTGACAGCGAAGGTTCTTCTTTTACTGCTACTGGTGTCGGGTCTTCGAATTCATCTGGTGACAGTGAAGGCTCTCGCTTTACTGCTGCTGGCGATGCGTCTCCAGCTGCTAATGGAGAGGAAGGTTCTTGCTTTACTGCTACAGGTATCAGCACTCCGGCTGCCGGCTTGGAGTGTTCTGCTACACGCCTAGAGTCCTGCAGTGCCGGTGTAGGGTCCTCTACACACGGTACGTAAAGCGTTCCCACACCTCGCATGAAAGAATGAAACACACACCCCTGTCCAATCACACTCTCCCTCCAAACATATTCGTCCAAATGGCCCTGCAAACTACCGAGCCTTCTCTTCCCTCTCCCCACAACTCTCTGTATGCCCTCCCAATGTTGCTCCATAGTACCAATCAATTTATTGCGAAACTGATAATTGTGATCAGCTGCAAAAGTCTGAAGGTCCACTTCCCCTTCATCCTCATAACTCTTCCACTTATCTGAACATATAACAGTCCCGTCTTCGATATGTTCTTCGAGAAGACATTGCAAAGTCCTCGCGTTTCTCTTCTCGACCATTTTCAAAACCAGCTGCCCGTGTTCTTTCCCACAAACGACTGCTCCCCAAACCCAGACTTCTGCCATCCACTTTCCCAAATCATATTTAACACGCCTAAAAGGCAATTCGTCCATCTCAACCACAACACCTGGGCCTCCTATCTTTCCTCTTCTCTTCAGTAACGCTGAACAAATTTCCCTACACGACAGAAACCAGTCGAGGGCACTTCTGTCGCTCAATCCTGCAATGCGACTTGTCGACAACACAGACTTACGCATACAGAAACAGTACGTCATCAACACTATAGCTCTAATGGTAAGCCTCGCACTTTCAAACCATGTCCCTTTGCGGACGGACCTCCACATGTTGTGTTTTCGGCATCGCCACATAAGCTGATCCCTACTTCTTTTTGGTGGAACCTTAGTACAGGACATTGGCTTTCGGCATGTAGCACATATGTACTTATCAGCAAGAACACCAAAACTTCTTAGAAATTCAAACGTACGTGAATTATCGTCTAAAATCGAATTAAGAGTCCCTTTAGTTATCTCAACTCCTTGGTCCCTACGATCATTATCCTCGTTGAGTTCACTGGATGACGAAGAATCTGTGTAACAGCAATTGCCATCGCTAGAACCAACTTCACATTTAACATCCATTGCAATCACAACCTAGCCACCAGAAAATAACAATACAGAAACGTTTCGTGCTGGGCAAACGTCAAAGATTCAAGGCTATACATCTATGGACAGAGAAAATGCAAGATTTATTTATTAATTTATTGTCGGATTTGGCCTGAAGCCGTACAGCCAGCTCTCAGTGTTCTGGTGATTTTACATACTAAGGTTCCATTTATGAATGAATTTTATAATTAGTTTTAAAACTGCGATATTGTTTTGCCAAAGGAGAGTAGATAAACGGTTTATTATCTCCCCGTCCCCATTCTTAAATGTGTCATAAAAACGCGTTTAAGCGCATAATATTGCTATTGTTGTGAACGGGAGAATTACTTTCGTGTCTCTGAATGATCTTCTTGATATGTTTGGGTTAGAAATATCTGCTGGTGTGGTTATACTTGCGCAAAGTGTACCGCGTTGTCAAGTGGACCAGTTTTATGTTACCAGTAGTTAGTTAGTAATTATATGTAGTAAGTTAGTTTTGCACGATGGATCGAAATGATGTGGAACTGGTCGTTTTACATTAACATCGCAAATTAACTAGTACATATGGTTACATTCTGAACATTTCCAAGCCTACATTTACATCTGCACTCTGCAAAACCACCATGAGATGCATGGCAGATGGTATGGGTCCCGCATAATACAGCCATATTCTAGGATGGGTCGCATGAGTGATACGTAAGCAATCTCTTTAGTAGACTGATTGCCCTCACCCAGTATTCTACCAATAAACCGGAGCCTACTACATACTTTACCTACAACTGAACCTATGTGATCATTCCATTTCATATCCCTACAAAGCGTTACACCCAGGTAATTGTATGAGTTGGACGATTCCAACAGTGACTCATTGATATTATAGTCATAAGAAACTACGTTCTTTCGTTTTGTGAACTGCAAAATTTTACCTTTCTGAACACACGTTACCAATCTCTGCACCACGTTGAAATCTTATCAAGATCTAAATGAATATTTATGCAGTTTCTCTCAGATAGTACTTCATTACAGATAATTGCGTCATCTGCAAAAAGCCTGATTTTACTATAAATATTGTCTGCGAGGTCATTAATACACAACATGAACAGCAAGGGGCCCAACACACTCCGCTGGGGCACACCTGAAGTTACTCCTACGTCTAACGATGACTCTTCATCCAAGATAACACGCTGCATCTTTCCTCCCAAAAAGTTCTCAATCCAATCACAAACTTTATGCTATACCCCATATGGGCTACTTCTGACAATAAGCATAGGTGTGGTACTGAGTCAAATGCTTTTCGGAAATGAAGAAATACTTACTGCATCTACCTGACTGCCCTGATCCAAAGCGTTCGGTACTATGTCTTGAGAAAACTGCAGGATGGGTTTCACAATATTGATGTTTTCGGAATCCACCCTGGTTGCCATGGATGACGTCATTCCGTTCAAGATACCTCATTATACTTGAGTTCAGAATATGTTGTAAGATTATACAACAAATCGATGTCAAGGATATTGGACGTTAGTTTTGTGGATAGCTTCTACCACCCTTCTTATAGACAAGTGTGATCTGTGCTTTCTTCCATCTACTGGGCATGTTTTTTGTTTGATGGATGTGCAATAGCTTATAGTTAGAAGCGGGGGCTAACTTGGCCATAGTTTTGGTATGGAATCTGGTATGCATTCCTTGGGCCCCTGGAGCTGTGTTCAGTTTTAACGGCTTCAGCTTTTTCTCAACATCATTGACACTAATACTTATTTCATTCATCTTTTCAGTGGTGCGAGGATTAAATTTAGGGCCGGCCAGAGTGGCTGTGCGGTTCTAGACGCTGTATTATGCGGGAGCCGAGCGACCGCTACGGTCGCAGGTTCGAATCCTGCCTCGGGCATGGATGTGTGTGATGTCCTTAGGTTAGTTAGGTTTAATTAGTTTTAAGTTCTAGGCGACTGATGGCCTCAGAAGTTAAGTCGCATAGTGCTCAGAGCAAAAAAAAAAAAAAAAAAAAATTGAGTTTGGGGCAATTCTCCAGGATTTTCCTTTGTAAAGGAACAATTGAAAACGAAGTTAAGAATTTCAGCTTTTGCTTTGCTACCCTCTCATTCGCCAGGGACTCGACACAGACTTCGGTGCCACTAACAGCCCATACATATGACCACAATTTCTTTGGATTGTGTGAAAGATCGTGTGACAATATTATGCTACAATAGTCACTGTAGACATCATGCATTACTCTCTTTTATTTTTAATATACATTACAAAAAGGAAAAAAGTTATAGATACATGAGTTTGTAATTCCTATCTGTCACCTTTTACACAATACAGTAACAGAAATTCTTCCACGGAGTAAAAGGAGCTGTCAAGGAGAAACTTTTTTAGTGTGTTTTCAAATTTTACTTTGCTGGTTGTCAGATATTTTATATCATTGCTCAGGTGATCAAAAATTTTTGTTGGAGAACTGTGCACTCTGTTTATGCTAAAGACAATGTTAATGTGGACTAATGAATCTCCTTCTAGTGACTGTGTTTGAGATCTTTGCTATGTGAGTGCAGGTTCGTCGCCAACCATGTCTGCTACCAACAATTTAACCAGTATATCCCTGAAAGCTTAATGTACTTATAATAAATAATAATAATAAGTATGATCAATTCCCTCACCATAACAGTTGATGATGCATGTTTATTGGAATTTAATGAACTAACCGCAGTACTTTAACAATGTATGTTCTGTACAGTACAGATTCTTTCTCCCAAATAACACATCAGAATTTCTCATAGATATACTTTACAAATTCCTGCGGAATTTCCCTATGTTAAACCATAACAACTGAATGTAAAGAGCATAATAGATTTCACAGCGCATAAAATGGCGTACGACTTGTTGGCCGCAAGGAATTGCTTCATGACGTCATCAGAAAGTCCGAAATCGGGATAAATTCTAGTGTCCGATTGAGCAATGACGTCATATGTAGCGGGACTTTGAATTTCGCCGCGCTACACTCGTTCCCTCAGATATAAATTATACCGTCACAGCTCTATGAGCGCTCGACGGCAGAGAAAATATATATGAAAATGAAGGTGCTAAAATTGTAACTCTTTCTGTTTTCTATCCGTCTTTTGACTCTCGAGAGCGGAAGCTTAATGCAGACGTAAAAACTTATTAGCTAGTCTTGGTCTGATTAAGACGAAAAACAACTTATTGATATGCAGACGTATTGTGGAAATTTGTATGAAATTCAGAGGATGGAAGCAGCAACATAAAATACATTGCATTTAATCTCAAGACGATTTTGATTTGTATAAATTAGTGATTCCTTGACGATTGCAAGATTTCGGAGCAGCTACTACTTTTCACGCAGAAACGAAGTACGAGATTTTTGAAGACCTGGAAGCCGCATGAAAGAAGACATGTTAACATGGTAAAGGATGAACCGCAGTACTTTAACGCCATTCCCCCTGTTAATCACGTTTTGTTATTCTCTGTTTTTTTTTTTTTCAAACAATTTTTGCAGTGGAAATTGGTTTGACTTTTGCTCAGAAACGCCACAAGGACCACCCCAACAATAGCTTTTCCGAATCACGAAGTCCGATAACTTTTCTGTAGTACGAAGTCCGATTTGCATTTCATTCTTTCCCTTTTTCACGGTCATTAACGATTTTAAAAACCCCTTCCTTTTTATTCACCATTTCTTCCCACATTTTCAACCTTTTCTTTTCTTCTCTTCTCTTTTTTCCTTTTTATTAACCACTACACATGCCTATAGACAAAATGGTATGTATAGGCAATGTATGAAAGCAAGAGATCATACTCGTAAACAAACGATGTAATTTATGATAATATCAGAATCACGTTCACGTAGTTCTATACTTAGTCATGAATTATATCGAAACGAACTGAAGACAACGAAAATAATTAACACGAATTTAAAAATTTTTTTATGTCTGGTTAGATGTATTCTAATAATCAATGTGACTAGGAAAGCACAGAGAACCTTTATTGCAGCGCAGTAAAGTTCTTGGTGAAGTCATACTGTTATAAAATAGCGTTAATCTTTTATTACTTATTGAATCTAACGGGAGAAGCGCAGAAAAGTGGGTGTTTAGGGTGGGGAGAAAGTAAAATGTACCAGAAAAACAGGAAAATTAAATGAATGACAACAAATACGAAACAGTAGCATAACATGTGGAGAAACCGAGATACTAAATTCTAAAAGAAAACCAGCACATGACAAACAAATATTTACAAAAAGTAAAGAATATTGGAAACGATAACTATAATTAACCTATGTAGGTTAATTTCAGATACAGATTCCAACCGCTCCAAGACTCATATGTAAATTATTTTTGCAGTTGTGTGCACTGAAACGTAATTGTGCCGGCGTAACGATAAGTTCCGACACGAAGATGAAGAACGCAAGAGCAGAGAAGGCTGTGAGAGGACGTCAGCCACCAATACTCTGACTAGGATCGCACCACGGCAGGAGCGGCCTCTACCCGAAGAGAATATAAGCGGCGCTCCTGCCAGCCTCGACGGACAGCGGAAGACGTGCACAAGTAGACCCAGACCAGAAACCACGCACTAGAAGAGAGGCACTAGATGGGCCGTGGTCTGTATGATCTTGTGTGAATTACTTGTATGGACATTGTATATAGAGAAGGACACTGATTATTTGCATGTCGCCAATTGCTTGCGTCGCAAAGTTAAGTATTGTCAATCTACTTTATTGCAATAAAAACCATTAATGTTATTGACTTGAGCTGTTGTAACCAGCATCCTTTAGGCACATTATAAGAGATGAGTGGGCACCACACCACAGTAACAACATTTGTAATTGCTCTCTAAAACTACTGTGGTGTACAACAAAAATTGGAATCGGTAACTAGAACTGACATTCTATATAGGTCCATTCTAGTTCTCAATTGCCATATATGCTAAAAAAACGATCTAATTAATGAATCATCAAATGGCTGGAATCGGTATATAGAACTGACCTATGTTGTTGTTGTTGTTGTGGTCTTCAGTCCAGAGACTGGTTTGATGCAGCTCTCCATGCTACTCTATCCTGTGCAAGCTTCTTCATCTCCCAGTACCTACTGCAACCGACATACTTCTGAATCTGCTTAGTGTATTCATCTCTTGGTCTCCCTCTACGATTTTTAGCCCCACACTTCCCTCAGATACTAAACTTGTGATCTCTTGATGCCTCAGAACGTTTCCTACTAGCCGATCCCTTCTTCTAGTCATGTTGTACCATAAATTCCTCTTCTCCCCAATTCTGTTCAGGACCTCATTAGTTATGTAACCTACCCAACTAATTTTCAGCTTTCTTCTGTAGCACCACATATCGAAAGCTTCTGTTCTGTTCTTGTCTAAACTAGTTATTATCCATGTTTGACTCCCATACATGGCTACACTTCATTTCTTCAGAAACGCTTTCCTTGCCATTGCCAGTCTACATTTTGTATCCTCCCTATTTCGACAGTCTTCAGTTACTTTGCTTCCCAAATAGCAAAACTCATTTACTATTTTAAGTGTCTCATTTTCTAATCTAATTCCCTCAGTATCACCTGATTAAATTCGACTACAGTCCATTATCCTCGTGTTGCTTTTGTTGGTATTCGTATTATATCACCTTTCAAGACACTGTCCATACCGTTAAACTGATCTTCCAGGTCCTTTGCTGTCTTTTGACAGGATTACAATGTCCTCAGCGAATCTCAAAATTTTGTTTTCTTCTCCATGGATTTTAATTCCTACTACAAATTTCTCTTTTGTTTCCTGTACTACTTGCTCAGTACACAAATTGAACAACATCAGAGCTATGCTGTAACCCAGTCTTACTCCCTTCTCAACCACTGCTTCCCTTTCATTCCCCTTGACTCTTATAACTGCCATCTGGTTTCTGTACAAATTGTAAATAGCCTTTTGCTCCCTGTATTTGAGCCCTGCCACCTTTAGAATTTGAAAGAGAGTATTCGGGTCAACATAGTCAAAAGCTTTTTCTAAGTCTACAAATGCTAGAAAAGTAGATTTACCTTTCCTTACTCTATCTTCTAAGACTTATCTAAGTCAGAGGGTCAGTATTGCCTCATGTGTTCCAATATTTCTACGGAATCCAAACTGATCTTCCCAAGTTTGGCTTCTACCAGTTTTTCCATTCGTCTATAAAGAATTTGCGTTAGTATTTTGCAACCGTGACTTATTAAACTGATAGTTCGGTAATTTTCGCATCTGTCAATACCTGCTTTCTTTGGGATTGGAATTATTATATTCTTCTCGAAGTCTGAGGGTATTTCGCCTCTCTCATACATCTTGCTAACCAGATGCTAGAGTTTCGTCAGGGCTGATTCTCCCAAGGCTGTCACCAGTTCTAATGTAATGTTGTCTACTCTGGGGCCTATTTCGACTTGGTCTTTCAGTGCTCTGTCAAATTCTTCATCCAGTATCGTATGTCCCATGTCAGCTTCATCATATATATGTGTGGGCTGCAAAACTCTGAGTTTGTGCTAGTCACAGTTTTGCAGTCCTCGTCTGTCGCACGGACTTTCTCCCCTATCACTGCCAGCTTTTCTATATTGCAAACTGGGAAACATAGCACAAGTGTACCTTCAAGTATTGATCTTTTAAAGCGTTGCAAATTGGAGCACATAACAACTTCTGAAATGGTCGGCTGTGCTATTCTGTGGGTAAAAGACAGACTCGTAAAAGATTCCCCAGTCGCCAGGAAACGTAATGTTACAACCAGCCAGCATCATAACAGGGCATTTACCGGTACTTATTTGGGATCTAGACTGGTATGATCACAAAACGTATAAATATATGACTTAATTCTTGCTGTCGAGAGTGTGAGACAATCTCCCTCATGTCACCCTTGCAGGTCTAGATATACATACACCTGTATAACCAAGTGTCGTAACATAAAACTAAATGTTGAATCTCTAATTAAGAACACTAGTAACCTACATAAGAGAATAACAATTACTTAATAAATAATGATGAAAGCAATTTCTTATTAAACAGTAACCTTGAGCTCACAAAAATACTTTGCACGAATGAGGTTCCAACATGTCACATGGTCCCCCTTGTGTTTCGTGCAGTAGAACGAACGACTTTACAAGAGGTCAACAGCTCTATTTGCTTTTCTCGTGTTACTGCTTTCTACTGCGCATGTGCGCCGGGTACATCGCGAGTGGATGGTGTAACAGGTCTACACGAAGCAGCCTGCAGTCACAGATATGCACACTTGGAGCGCTGACGCATAGATATACGCTTTATGCGCATCGTGTAGTAGGGTCCAAAGACTGACCCTACAACCTGAGCTGAACTGTCCGCCATGTTCTTCCCACACGAGTTCTGTGAGTTTTCCTCTTCTTCTTCGTGCTCTACTTCCAGAAGACAAAACTTCCTGTATGCCTCCCAGCATTCTTCGTCAGAAGAGTCCTGTGTATAGTGATCTTCACTTCTCTTAGACTGCCAAATTTGCATTCTTTTATGATTTTTCTGGTTGGTCTCTAGGAGTTTGCGAAGTGGTTACAGCTGCAACATCCACATTCTCCATCATTCTACTACCAGTACTAGTTGCATGAGAGACACTTTTTCCGGATGAGACTATAATCTGTCTTCTTTTCGTGTGACCTTTATCCCCAGGAATGTTGAGAGTTTCCTCTCTTTGAAGAAAGAGCAGAAATGAATTGTTCAGATCGTCTTGTTGCACCTCTCTGTGTCTGATACTTTCAAGAAATGGTTCAGCACTACAGAGGAATGTCGCAAACTTCCTAAAGCCACTTTGGAGGTTACTTTATACATTTGACTGCATCACATAAAGAGTCCTTTTCAGCAGATCAGGACACTGTGTTTAGGAAGAACAGCACACTTCATTCCTTCAAGTGTTTGCTTCCGCTCACAGTACCTGCCGCCATGCAACTTTCATGGGATGAAAAGTTACATCTAAACGTTGAGTGAGATGGGTCGACTTTTGTGGAAGACACGTGAAATTATTGCCATTTTCTCTACACGTCTGGAAAATTTGGATGTTCAAATGGGTAGAGGGATTGGCAGCAATCACAAGCTTTTTTCCTTCCAGTTTCTTCAGCTTGGACAGCAGTATGGTCTCAGATCAGTCATTCTATGTCACTGCATCAAACCATCCTGAACTAGAATGATTGTAGGACGAGGAATTCCGTCTTATGCAAGACACCTTTTCGGTTTCGTTTTACCCAGACGTTTTCTGTGCTATCTTCAGTGGCTTATTTTATTTTATTACTGTAAAATTGTCGTTACATATTAGCATTTAGAGAAACGTTTGGTACAAAACATTTATAATTGTGAATGAATAACTGTTGTAAAATATTATACATCATTTGTTTACAGTTCACAGTTGAGATATGTAGTAACGACCTGACACACTTATGTTGTTTATTACATTATGTCTGAAGTTCTAGTTATAGCGTAATTGGCAAAAGAGTGGATGTATGCATTAGTTTACATACCTTACATGAAGCTATTGGGTATTTATGTTAGTAGCTAGTCTGCTACACACTCTACAACTTTTCATCTGCAAACAGCAAAACGGGAATCGGCAGTAAAGCTGCAAGTAATGAATATGATGAGTAGGGGCGCTATGAGTATAGTGTGGGACAATAAGTTGAAAAAGTGGGTCTCACGGGAGGCGTGTCAGAGAAAAGTCCTTGCAGTCGCAATATCCTCTGTGTCCTAGGTGGCTCAGATGGATAGAGCGTCTGCCATGTAAGCAGGTGGTCCCGGGTTCGAGTCCCAGTCGGGGCACACTGTTTCAACTGTCCCCGTTGACTTATATCAACGCCTGTACGCAGCTACGGGTATTCATTTCATTGTAATTTCATTCTAATGAGCTGCATGGTCACCGATGGTATCTGTTCTATCGGATATGTTCAAATGAACAGATACCTTCTTCATATATATAAAACCTTCTTTGTCACAATTGAAGATCTATACAAATAACACTCACACCAAAACCACTCATGAGAAAAAAATACACCCATTCTCTCTCTCTCTCTCTCTTTCTTTCTCTTTCTCTCTCTCTCTCTCTCTCTCTCTCTCTCTCTCTCTGCCACAGTGCTGAACACACACACACACACACACACACACACACACACACACACACACACACACCCGCGCACGCACACACACACAAACAAAACATCAAAAACGCCAAATACACTTCAGACTTGGACGCATCACCCAGACAAACACGCCACGAAACAAATGAATACTACAAAGCTACAACAACACGTAATGGCGGCGAAAACTCTACCCATGTTGTAAGCTGGCTATGATTTCGCACCTTACAAGCACTCGTCTACATACTTTGCCCTGATCTTCAACCACAATTAGGTATCATTTGATAGGTTGTACATGGTATATATGAATATTAAAGAAGACTGACATTGTCACGTATGCCTAGTAAATAACTGTTAACGCTTTTGCATGAAAGGTGATCGAATGTGTTTATTATCAAAACAGCGTAATGAATGATTATTGCCTATACTAGTAGAGGTTGGAATGCCAGTGGAGATGAAACGGCAGACGCAACTCGAGCGCTGGGTGGAAAGAAAGACCGCATAAAGGTGCTGGTTCTGCTTGACACAGGAAGTGCCAAGACGGACAGTCTGGACTCCTGGGTGCGGAAACACAATACAGCGGCGGCTGGCCAGTCGTGTAGCTAGGCCAGAAGGATTATACTTTGGAAACGATGAAAATCTTGGATGCAGCTGAGAGGAACGAGGAAGTGTCACCTCGGAAATCACGCAGGCTGGGTTATTTTCGCGGATTTTACTCAGAAGCGTACCATTTCCTAGCAAAATTTCTGCACTGGATGACAAAAGACTAAAATACGATTGGTCGGCGTACAGAAGAATCTGTAGAGAGGGTGGGGAGCCGAGCCTTGCTGGGGAGCCAACGGTGGAGAGAAGAGGACTTCCGTTTTCGAACGCCCTTGCGTGACGTTCGCTCAGTGTCAGCTTTGTTGCTACAGGCCGGCTTGCTGTCTTTGCTCTCAGGAGAGTTTACAGTTAGAAGGGTTAGGCACTGTACTGTTTCGAACCTATATGATTCTGGACTCGGCCTCCGGGTTGGAAGTCGCCACTGAGCACGTAGCGTTCAGTGATTGAGAGCATTTCTTCTGTATACACTTACATCGAGGCGTTATTTGAACTCCACCCTTGTGGCTGGGAGTTCGCGTCTCTCGTCTGTAGAACACAGACAGGAGAAGACAGTATTAGAGTATATTAGTCAGAGGACTGCCTTCTGCTGTCCTAGTGTTTGAAATAGTTTTATTTTGTGGCTGGAGTTCTTCCATCATCGTAGACATGTACGAGAACTATCATTCCAACGAATCGGATGCAGTACATACGATGATAATGCTAATTGCTTCAGGTTATTAGGGTCATGGTAGTTTATTTCCACTGAGGTTCCACACCTCCGTAGATTATCTTCTAGTGTTTGGTACGAAGATGATGTCAGTCATTTCACGTTATTTATGTTAGATCACGTGGCCATAAAAATGGGCAGAGTTGGGCAATTGATCATCAATTTTTAGTCAGGAAATATAGACAATTGTATTATAAGGGGTTGTTTTTTAATCTACAATAAATGTAAAATGAGAAACAACGTTTATCATTTAGTAGTATTAGTTGCTTTAACCATTCATTTATGATGAGGTTGTAATTTATATGTTAAAGAACATTAAGAGCTCCTAAGATCTGCTTCAGGATGTAGTCAGACAGGGCCAAATCATCATTTTAATGTTCAATATTTTCCGTTGCGCACATCAATTTTACACCCACCTGGAGTAACATCAAGGAATGTTTGAAAATCCGTAGAAGTATGTGTTGTCAAACGACCAAAAGTCACAGAAATCAGTGTATTCACCTTGTCAAAAATATATGATAAAATACTACAACATCAAAGCCGTAGGGTACACACAAAAATGTGATATATTCTCATTTCCGTTCGTAAATGCATAATAAACAGAAAAATAAAAATTATGCTTTGCTGTTAGCGGATGACGAGCTGTAGATTGTGTAGCAGACTTGCTACCAACATAAGTACCCAACAGCTTCATGTAAGGTATCTAAACTAATGCATACATCCACTCTTTTGCCAATTAAGGTACAACTTGAACTTTAAACATAATGTAATAAACAACATACAGTGCTTCATGTCGTTAATACGTATCTCAACTGTGAACTGTAAACAAATCATGTATAATATTTTACAACAGTTATTCATTCACAATTTTAAAAGTTTTGTACCAAACATTTCTCTAAATGTTAATATGTAACACCAATTTTACAGTAAAAAATAAAATAAGCCACTGAAGATAGCACAAAAGGTGCTGAAAGTTGATGGGTAAAGCGAAACCGAAAAGGTGTCTTGCACAAGGGGGAATTCCTCGTCCTATTTTCATAGCAAGCACGGACATAAGAAGAACTGCAACACCACAAGTTGATTATAATGACTGTACCTGCATCCCTTTGGACCTCTCTCCATCCGTGTGTTCCACAGCTGCCTAGACTTGAAGTCAACATAGGGCGGCAAAAGTTACTCTGCTGCACTGCCACACATCATAATGGAGCAACTAAATTTAGAAAAGTACAAATTCTTTCCGGGTATTTTGCACCTCGGCGACAAATAACCTTGCTTTTACCAGGATCATCTATGAGATTCGTCTCATCGAAATTCCAGATGTGTGACTATGTCTTATCTGTCGCTACCGGTCAGATTTTCAATGTATTTACCGGACACAGTTTCATCAACTGCTGCCCTGCTGTATTTGATGTTGGCGCCAAATCTTTCAGTCAGTTGAGGATGTCATTGAAGGAAGTCTTTTGTCTAATTTTTCCGTGGTATGTTGTTGGAAAATGCTTTCACTTTACACTACGTTCTATCCAGATAAGTTTTACTACATAATGCAGATCAGCAGAATTTAGGGGGAAGCCGTGATCACTCATCATTTCTATATACGATATAAACGCATTCTCCTCATCTTCATTAACAACCTGCTTCATTCCTGGGGTGTTTTGGTGTTTTTTGTTTAAGCTTGTTAAAAATCGCACATCTTGGGATTTTGAAGTGATTTGCAGTCTTTCTGCTGGAAAGTGTACCACTTTCCAGGCATTGATCTAACTGTTAGGATGAATAATCGATGTATTGACATGATCCTGGTTTCATTTTGTATTCACGAACCATATCTATGAGAAATAATACAAAAATATAACTAAAAACATTTCATAGAAATGAGTGGGGCTACTTTGCTCCATTTTATGAGTGGTGCAAAGTAGCTCCACAATTGTTGAAATTATATCCTAACTTATTTATTTTTGAATAAGAGAAAAACAAACGCAACCACATAATCAGACTAGGTAAATTTTAATTCAGCATTAAATTCTACAAGAAATGGTTGTATACTTACCCATTCAGTAATAAAATTTTTTTCTGCTAGAGACGACTTTCCAAACGCAACTTTCAGTTTGATAAAAAATACTTCAACTCCATGGCTTCCACTCAGCAAATTAACACAAAATGGCAAATCCAGAAAGTACTGAAAGGAAGACTGTGATGCCATCTAAAGATTGAAAGATGAAAGGTATTGATTTTAGTTGAAGACTTCCCCTCCAGAGGAGTTTGAAAGTTTTTTTCATTTCTGGAGCAAAGTGACCACCATAGGAGCAATGTAGCCTCAGTTTACGGTACTATTTAAGATTCCCATATTTCAGCATTGTGAAAGATACCTTCACACAGTGCATAAATATTGCGTACTGCTGATATTGTATGCCGACAATATAGTCCGCCAACATTGCGGCCACACGAGTAGTTGCAGGCGCATTTACAGGACACCCTTGTCCGGCGATACATATCTGGGCCACAAATGTTTGCCAGGGCCCACACTACTGCCACGGAGCGCGCGACTGCGAGCCGCTGGGATGGAGCGCACCTTGCTCGCGCTTGCGTTTTACAAGCAGTGAACTGAGAAATAAAAGAGAAATCGGTCAGTACAAATACCTTCTTTTTTTAAAGTAAGCGGAACACTTTAGAAAACGTAACCCGTGAACTGATACATACCGTTTCAAAGTCCCACCAAAATTTCGCCACGAAAGTGGGTAAAAAATACGCGAGAAACTGGTCATGTGCGAGTGGGCCTCGGACACCGAGGGTTCCGTACAAAATTTAATTATATATATGTAGCCAGTCCATATGTATCGCGAAGTAAGAATCTCGACGGTTTCTGCCTGCTATCAGCATTGATGCTGACAAGGTATCGGTCCCAGGAGTTCAAGAATTTCGAGAATGACTTAATTTCAAGCCTGAAGTCGGATAAAAAACGACAAAACATGTTTTTTCATGTTATATAATTAGAAATTAATACTTTTCGGACTTTTTCTTTACTTTTACTGTGAAACCTTGCCCGCTGGCACGAGTTCACGACCCTACGTCAACAGGAAACAGCCTGTAGGTTTCGGTGAAGCTGGGATTGTTTCCAGCTACAGTCCTGCAGGACTGTTTGTTGCTGTGCGTTTCGTTGTAGTTGTGCTGTGTCGTGCTGTGCTGCGTTCGCGTGTCTTAATTTAGAAAGTGCGTCGAGAGGCCATCCCTGGACCGACACGAGGTTTTTCTTGTTCCCCGTCGACTCCTAAAAACCGACAATTCGCAGCTGTGAACGAAAAATGGTGGACATTGTACTAGAGTGCTGTGACTCGGTGCAGGAGAAGAAAGGCCTACTCTACACAGTCTCAACTGAGGGCTGCTACGCGTGCGGGAAAGTACACAGCCGAGGAGGTTTCCCGAACCTCGTCTGGGCGAATCACCTACTGGATTCGAAAGAAAACGTAACTGGTGCTATATTATTATAATTTTAAAAATTTTCAGTATTTTCCCATGTTGTTGTTGTTGTTGTGGTCTTCAGTCCTGAGACTGGTTTGATTCAGCTCTCCATGCTACTCTATCCTGTGCAAGGTTCTTCATCTCCCAGTACCTACTGCAACCTACATCCTTCTGAATCTGCTTAGTGTATTCATCTCTTGGCCTCACTCTACGATTTTTACCCTCCACGCTGCCCTCCAATGCTAAACTGGTGATCCCTTGATAACTCAGAACATGTCCTACAAACCGGTCCCTTCTTCTAGTCAAGTTGTGCCACAAGCTTCTCTTCTCCCCAACTCTATTCAATACCTCCTCATTAGTTATGTGATCTACCCATCTAATCTTCAGCATTCTTCTGTGGCACCACATTTCAAAAGCTTCTATTCTGTTCTTGTCTAAAGTATTTATAGTCCACGTTTCACTTCCATACATGGCTAAACTCTATACAAATACTTTCAGAAAAGACTTCCTGACATTTAAATCTATACTCGATGTTAACAAATTTCTCTTCTTGAGAAACGCTTTCCTTGCCATTGCCAGTCTACATTTGATATGCTCTCTACTTCGACAATCATCAGTTATTTTGCTCCCCAAATTACAAAACTCCTTTACTACTTTAACTGTCTCATTCCCTAATCTAACTCGCTCAGCATCACCCGACTTAATTCGACTACATTCCGTGATCCTCGTTTTGCTTTTATTAATGTTCATCTTATACCCTCCTTTCAAGACACTGTCCATTCCGTTCAAGTGCTCTTCCAAGTCCTTTGCTGTCTCTGACAGAATTACAATGTCATCGTCGAACCTCAAAGTTTTTATTTCTTCTCCATGGATTTTAATACCTACTCCGAACTTTTCTTTTATTTCCTTTACTGCTTGCTCAATATACAGATTGAATAACATCGGGGAGAGGCTACAACCCTGTCTCACTCCCTTCCCAACCACTGCTTACCTTTCATGCCCCTCGACTCTTATAACTGCCATCTGGTTTCTGTACAAATTGTAAATAGCCTTCCGCTCCCTGGATTTTACCCCTGCCACCTTCAGAATTTGAAAGCGAGTATTCCAATCAACATTGTCTAAAGCTTTCAGTTTTGAATAACATCATTTTTCAATAACATAATTTTTCAGTAACACGTGCTCTATTGTTCCTAAAGCCAGCTCAGTTCAACGTGCAGGGGATTACTGTACACGCAACGTAGGTCTGACGTGTCGCACGCCGGGATGGGAGTGAACGTACAGGAGTCTCCCGTTCCTCCAGTCCCAGTATTCCTCACGTGAAGTAGCGAACTGCAGTGCACGTACGTACCGTTAAATTTTTACTGGTAATGTACTCTCAGTTCTGTCCAGCTATCTGACGAATGTACGTGCTTTCACTTAAGACAAGGCGTGATGAAGTCATGCATGAAAGAAACGATTTCAATATGCAGGACATTCGAAACACTCTGGAGGAGTTCTACAGCTAACGGGAGCTTTTGCCAGTTTTGCGAGAGAAGATTGTGCTGTAACTGCGACCGGGACGGTCGCGGGGTAGCAATGACGAAAAGCGCAGAGAGGCCCGCGAACAACAACACAACAGAAGAGGACGGACACGACCGACGAAGGACAGAACGAATACAACAAGATCGAACAACGGAGTCACAAGGAAACAAACACGCCCACCTGTACACAGAACAAGGAAGTAAACTGTCCAACGAGAGGCGAGGTGTCAACCGACGTACGCGAGATTAGACTGACTGGCTGAGCTTTCCTTTTTCTTTTTTTTTTTTTTCTTTCATTGATTTTCAATTCCCCCCGAAAGGGGCGGGCTGGCAGCAGCTTACTACGCTGCTCTACAGCCTACAGACTTTTTTGAAGAAGAAAGAAACAAGGAAAAACAGGCGATAAAATGGTGATTTTAAGTGTAAAATGGCGTAAAAATGCGGAAAGTAAAAACAGAAAGCATAAGGGGGTTGGCAATGTTGTTAAAATACACAGGAATCAGACAAGTAACATAGTAGTCACACAATTAAAAAACATGGCGACAGTCTGGTTTCTGTTCGCAAGAGGTAAAAAAAGCACGCCCAGCGACAGTATGATGGCTGTTCGCTACACTTCCCAAAAGACACAACACGGAGCACTCACTGGAAAAACACACCGTAAAACACTGCACGAAAATGGCGGCACAAAGATGGCACCCCTGATCCAAGGCAGTTGGGGGGGGGACACCTGGAGTAGGGGGAAAAACAAGGAGGGAGGAGAGGAAAAAACGAAAAGGGGGGGAACCAAGGAGGGAGAGGACTAATAAAGGGTGGAGAAGGGCAGACGCCAGAGGGAATGAGAGGAGGCAGAGGGGGGGGGGGAATGTAAAAGGACTCGAGGGACAGAAGGGGGCAAAGACAAAGGTGGGGAAGAAAGAGGATGGAAGGGGGGGAGAGGGAGCCCGGGAAAAGGGCAGAGGAAAGGAGGGGGAGTGAGGATCAGAGTTGATAGGAGGGATAAATGGAGGGAGAGAGGGCATCATCCGGGAGGGGGAGTTGATGGAAGCCACCTTGGGAAAGGAGATGTAGCTGGCTGAGCGAGAGGCAGGCGCTTACGTGCTCTATCGGGGGCGCCGCTATTGGCCGCTGGGACCACGTGTTCCGCTGTGGCGCCCTCACACTAAAGGTGGGCTAGGATGCGTGCGCCGCCACAGCTTAAGCTGGGTTCACACTAGCAAGTCGCTTGCAGAAGTTATTGCTGCAAGTTATTGCTAGCTGCTTGCAGCTGTGTTTACACAGCAGCGCAAGAATTAAGCAAGATCTTCCGCAAGTTCTTTGGCAAGAAACTTGCGTCAACAACTTGCTGACGCTGTTCACATATGATTTCAGTACCACTGCGAGTGTCAGCCGAAGTGTAAAATGACAAGTAGGCGGGTGAGATATGCTGCTGCTCTTGTAATTGTAATGCAAAGCGTGAAAAAGAAAAGAGAAGTATTTGGGTTAGAGAGTAGATAATGAGAAGATCGCAAAATGGTGCCTGTAATAACCTTTTGCAAGAACTTAGTATCGAGAGCTCGGATACTTTTGCAGAATGTCCTCAAATGATCTGGAGTATTTGTTGATGTTAATAGTGCACGTCATATCAAAACGAGACACAAACTTCGGAACTGCTATTTCAGCAAAGGAACGTTTGCTAGTCACTCTACGATTTATAGCTACCGGTGAGCTACGAATAAAATAGGCATTTCATTTATTTATGTGAAACACTCAACCAAAAAAAGTTTGAATTTTGAAATCTTTTCTTTGTAGAAGACTCACACAAGTCCCTAATGTACTTGTTTCATATTCCCGTCAGCACGATTTCTCTGATTGTACCCGATGTATGTAGAGCCTTTTTCAACGTCTTGAAAAGCGTAAATTATTTGAAGGTATGTGAAAACACAACAATGAAATTAAATTTTTATTCAAATAAACTGCAATTTACAGAATGATATGCTTATAAAAATGTTTTTTTTTTTCTAATTATCATAAAATGGAAAGTGACAAGCTAAGTAAATAGAACATGTAATAGTGACACATCGTCTTTTTCTAGACTCCTAAAACAACAAGCGAGTGGATGCAGGTGGCAAAGGGGTTGTCTCTTCAAGTTATGCTACTTTCTCTGTACTTTTATAGATGTGTCGAATATTAACGAGATTTCATTTAATGCGCTCATCTTCCTCACTCTATCCTTAAAGTCTCGGTTATGCACGTTCCGTATTTCGGGGCAGCTCTCCACGGCTTCAATAAAATGTTCTGTATCCTCCTTCATCCATTCCTGTTTCTCCTCCATTTCTGCAATTTGTTTGCATATAATACGTTAGATGGTTGCATAAAATTGAGTCACCACATCAAGTAAAATGTCAAATATGAGTGTTATGCAGACGACACACTTACTATAACTTGCGCTTCCTACTTGCAGGAAATAAAAATAAATCGTAAAAGCTGCAAGTTACTTGCAGATGCTTCTCGCGTGGTGTTCACACTGGAAGCGGAAAACGTGCAGCAAGTCACTTCCGCAATAAACTGCTACGGTCGCAAGTCGACTTGGCGATATGTTTAGACTCGCAAATCTCGCGGCAAGTTCCTCTGCGCAAGTAAATTGATGCAACAGCTTGCTGGTGTAAACCGAGAATTGCGGCGCCATGGTGCAGAGACCTCTATGGCTCTTCGACGTCCATGACGTCTGGCGCGGATTCAAATGCCGCTGCGCGCGGTACCAGAGATTGGATGCAAATGGAGACGTAGTTCCCTCGCAAAAGTTTTGAAACCGGTGGGTTTTGTTTGGCGCCGAGAGCGCAATAAATGATCTGGAGCGTCGTGACATTGTGCCTCGGCATTACAGCCTCCTGGTACAGGTGAAAAACGGCAGGCGGGGTGCCAGTGAAGTGTGCTACTTGAACGAGTCTCTGACAGGTAACGACACGACGTTCGTCAAATACTAGCGAGCAGAAGGTGTCACAGGTACGGCCGTCGATATTTTTTAAAATATCAGGAATCCGATATCCCTCCCAGAGGACACCGGGACAGCCCGTGTGTTCCGTCCGAGTCGAGAGCTTTGCCGACAGTAGCGTAGCTACTGGCAGGGTCACCCGGGGAGACATTCTATCTCGACAGAGGAGCCAGATAGAGTGTGTCCCACAACATAGGGCCGGGAAGGCAATTTCTCTAAAGCAGTAAACCCGATACGAGTCCTTGTCCTCCGAGTAGGGAGTTGGGCAAGCGGCTAAGATCCCCTTCCCGTACAAAAACCCTGTTCAGTAAACTCAAAGTAAGGAAGCCACACTGATATGTGGACAACGACACAGCACTGTTAAAGGGGAAGGCAAAGGCAAATGGAAAACGGAAAACGATATGTTTATTGGAACCTGGAATGTAAGGTCTTTATACAGGGTGGGGAGGACACTGCCAGAACAGCTCGATAAAACCGAGACACGCATAGCTACCCTACAGGAAATGTGACAGAATGGACACAGAGTGCTCAATATGGGAAGCTGGATATTTTTCTACCTCGATCCCGAGAGCGATTGTGAATTCGCTACAGCCTTCGCAGTAAGACAAAAATTTACACATATAATGGGTGGATTTACTGGAATAACATCTAGAATATCACAAATGAGATTGAAGACCCAATACGCAAACTACTCATTGACCAATGTATGTGCACCTACAGAACTAGGAGATTACCAGAACAAAGACACATGTCACGAGAACTTTGAGAGTACCTATGACAGATGCCCTGGGCTTGATGTTAAAATTATTATTGGACACCTCAACGCACATATTGTAAAAGATTATTATTGTCCAGCAATAGGAAAGCATAACTTCCATGGATACACAAATGGTAATGGGCACAGAGTTGTCCAGTTTGCACTACCACATAGCGTGGCTGCGGGTAGCACTAAGTTCCCACACAAAAGGATCCATAAAACAACATGATGCAACCCTGATCAGCATACCCTCAAGCAAAACGATCATGTAATTATTTATGGCAAGTATTTCTCAAACTTACTAGATGTACATACCTATGGAGGAGTTAATGTGGATTCAGGCCATCATCTTGTAATTGCAAAACAAAGACCTCGAATATCTAATGCGAGGAAAGTCAGAGGAATGTCTCAAAGAAAGTATATGGTATAAAAGGAAAAACTGAAATGATTGCAAAAACGTACTCTGAGAAGGTTACTGGGAAACGTGTGGTATACACTCCTAACGTAAGTGATACTCTGGATCAGGAATGGAATGCTCGCAGGGATGCAGAAGAAGTGCTAGGGAAAGAAGGAAAACAACCAAAAAATTCCTGGTTTGATGAAGACTGTAAAAGAATAAGTAATGAGAAAAACTCGGTTGATAGGAAAATGCTAGATAAATCGTATAGATGTATAGCGGAAAGAAATTATCAAGATAAAAGGAAGGAAGAGAAGCAATTGGGTCAGAAGAAGAAGAGGGAATGGAAAACAAAGCAGACTGAAGAACTGGAGACAGCTGAAAAAAAAAATGATGTCGAAAATTCTGTCAGACAATTGACAGTGAAAGAAGAACATTTAAGCTGCATGTTAATAAATGAAAAAGTAAAAATAGAGAATTATTAACTGATGACCAAGAGATATTGGAACACCAGGTTGAATATTTTAGTGAACTGTTGGATGCTCCAGAGCAGCCAGTAGAAGATGGTGAGGCCACACACTTCCCCCCCCCCTCTCTCTCTCTCTCAAGGAGAAAAGAAAAAATTAGCCTGACTGAAGAACACTAAGGCACCATGGACTGATAATATAGCACCAGCATTATTGAAAGCCAGAGGAGCTGAGTTAAATCTCAGGGTATACAAGATTTTGTGCCTTATCTGGCAAAAGAAAGAGTTGTCAGAAGAATGGAATGTAGCGATAGTGTGTTTGATACACAAGAAAGGTGGTATATGTAAATGCAGTAGCTACAGAGGCGTAATACTCCTAAATATTACATATAAAATATTGTAAAATATCTTGTTTGGTAGACTCCCACTAATAGCAGAAAACATTATTGGACATTATTAATGTGAATTCACACCAGGAAAGTCAACTCTGAACAAGATTTTTACTCTCCACAAATACTAGAAAAGACCGACGAATTTAATGTTGGTGTGCACCATCTTTTCATTGATTTCAAATCTTCATAAGACACAATAAACAGGGCATAAACTTTATGAGGCAATGCGAGAATTTCGGGTGCCGAAGAGGTTGGCGTATTTGATAGGCGTTACCCTAAGGCACCCACAGTGTACTGTGTGAGTTCAGTAAAGGCCATCACCCCGGTTTCCCACATCAACTGGGCTAAGGCAAAGTGATGGTCTTCCCTGCCTGCTCTTCAATCTGGCACTTGCAAAAGTGGTGTGTCAATTGGGTATCCAAGCAAGAGGTACTATCTGCTATAACTCTGTACAATTGTTGGGATAAGCAGATGATTTGGACCAAATAAGTAGAACATTTAGAGACTTAGAAAGTCCCTTCTCAGCTCTAAGACTGAGGGCAGAGAAGATGGGCCTGAAAATTAATGAAGGATGTATAATGGTACAAATCAACCTTTACAGCCCACAGTAACCTTCGATGGTCTGACTTTTGAGTGAGTGAGACGTTTCAGTTATCTGAGAGCAAAGACAGAAGCAAATGCCAGCACTTTGACAGAAATTAAGGCTCGCATACATGCTTCAAATCGATGTTATTTTGGAATGCTGTGACATTTTAAATTCAAGCTTCTATCACGAGAGACTTAGTGCCGATTCTACAAAATGCTGATACACCTAGAAACGTGGACGACTGCAAAGCAGGGTGGAGGTAGACTGACATCATACGAAAGGAGAGTACATTGAGGAGAGCCTTTGACCCTGTGTATGAAAATGGGAGTTGGAGAATGCAAAGGAATGATGAGCTTTATGTCTGCTGTAAGGAGGACGGTGTGGTCAAGTTCATAAATTTGTGGAGATTGAGATGGGCTGGACATGTAATACGACACAGTGAGACAGATCCTGCAAGGAAAGCCTGCTGCAGTGAACCTGGAGGAAGAAGAGCAAGAGGACGGCGAAGGCTGAGATGGAGTGATGAAGTTGGAGAAGACACTGCCCGCGTTGCTTGCCATAACTAGAGGTCTGCAGCGCAATCCAGAGAGGAATGGCAGAAAATTATCTAGGAGGCCAAGTCCCTACCTGGGATGTAGTGCCAATGTAAGGAAAGGGAATCCGATATATCGATATTTTGTAACGGTATAGTTATAGGACGTCGATGTATAGAAGAAATTATCGATATGTCGACAGGAAATATATCGACATACCAGCCAAAAAGTACTTGCTGCACATTCTAAATATACTGCCAGCTTTAGAGCTGTATATTTAAGATTTGATGTATTATTAGATATTCTGTACATTATGAAGTTAGCAGCATTCCCCTTAGAGCAAGACCTGAAGGGAAAACGGTGCATGTTCATGCTTGGTAACAACCACTTTGCTAACAATGTTCAAAAAAATGGTTCAAATGGCTCTGAGCACTATGGTACTTAACAGCTATGGTCATCAGTCCCCTAGAACTTAGAACTACTTAAACCTAACTAACCTAAGGACATCACACAACACACAGTCATCATGAGGCAGAGAAAATCCCTGACCCCGCCGGGAATCGAACCCGGGCGCGGGAAGCGAGAACGCTACCGCACGACCACGAGCTGCAGACTGCTAACAATGTTAACTGCAGGTAAGTGGCACAATAAAAGGTGCCTGATGAGTCTGTCGTTCGGTTTTGAAACATACCTGATTTGTCTGGAACACTTCATGTCGACTTCCTTGTTTTTTTTTTTTTTTTTTTTTTTTTTTTCTTTTCTGCAAAGGCCAGCGGCCCAACAGTTGTACTGTCAAATTTGCGTGGTGAAGCTGGAGGTTGCACTTTCTGTTGGCAGCAACGTCAACATTTCGTCTCACACGTCCTGCTCACCGCAAAGACCAAACTTGTAATTTAGATTTTTGTTCATTAATTTCAACAATTGTTTTTGAAGAATGTCGATAAGATGAAATGATATATAAGTTGCGTTAAAAATTGTTTTTTAACTGAACTGGTGTACTATTTCTTTATGTCGGACATCTTGTTATTCCATTCACACCGTCCCCTATAGGACTTCTTCTTTGTGCCGTCTGTATTTGCTTCACACAGTCAAAGAGAAAGACTGGAGGGGTGAAAGCTCAAAAAGTAGTAGGACTATTTCACAGCGTGAATGTGAAATTATGTTCTACTAGTATTTCAACTAACAACTTCAAATATTTACCGGAAATTGTGAAAAAATAATATAAACTAATAATATCGGCATTTGATGTTGCAATTTCGATATCAATATATCGATGAAGAAAAATTTCGCCGACTATAAAGCCCGGTCCACACGCAACGATGTGTCTGCGCAGACATCGGCGCAGATGTCTGTACATGCAAAAGATCGCTGCAAATGTGGTGTGTTCACACGACACAAACCCCAATCCACTACTCGCCCGCCATCTGTCGGTGTAGAAAAGAAATATCAGTGGCAAGCGACTACGCTCCCCACATACGTCAAAAATTTAATTCAGTTATTTTGAAATATAGAAATGGAGGAAGTTCTGTTGTGGTCTGTGTTCGCAAATTGTGTTGCAAAAAAACATTCAGACCAACCGCAGGAAACAGAGAAAGCGGTCAAAATGGTGTAGACAGTGGCTGCCAAAGCGAAAGCAGTTTTCTCACGTAAATGTACTGCGAGATTTGCACGGCGAACCTTAAGAAAGCCAAGCAGATCAAAATACCATAACGTTGGCTGGTATACTTGATCTACTCCTACACCAGATCTTCTAGATTTCTGAACTTTGGATAACTCTTTTCGGTAAACAGTTCGCAACGCATTTTTTTTTTTTTTTACTGTTTCTCTGTTTGCCGAGGCGTCAACTGCCCGCAGTTTTTCAATTAGAGCATTGTATGGTGCTGTTTTTTTGTCGCGGTCACTATATTCTTCACTTTTAATCTTCCACGAACATGGGTGGTTTCTATATACTTCAATGAATTCACTAACAAACTCTCGAGAACACTGACGAGTATCGGCCATTTGAATGCCCTGTGCGCACAAATACAAACACTAGACTGAGCAAACAGCTGTTTCGCGCCAGATTTGCGGCCATCTCCTGTCCACACGCTCCAACTTGTATGCGCAGACATGGTTTGAGCCCACAGATTTGAGAGGTTTCGCTCAAACCTCCAACTCCAACTCGCAGGTTTGCACACACCTCAGGTCGGTGCAAATCTTCTGTCCACACGCAACGATCTGTCTGCGCAGATGTGATGTGCGCAGACAGATCGTTGCGTGTGGACGGGCCTTACGGTACAATTTAAAAAATATCGATATATCGATATGTTATCAACAGCCGTAGTTAAAGGTGTTATTTTGCAAAAACAGACATAATGTCTTAAGGGATAACAGCAATCAGTGATTTTATAATGTTACTTAAAGTCCGCCTTGATTCCAATCAAGACGGACTTTAAGTAACACTATAAAGGTGTTATTCCCAGTGATCTCCATACTACTGGTTATGCCGTAGGATAACGTCAGAGGGCTTGATTATTGGTAGCGTAGGATCGGCAAGCAACCACACCTCCGGTTTTGGGTGAAGTCAACTGCAGATAATTTATCGTGGACAAATGAACTCCACTGATTCCGAAAAATGGTTTGCAGGTATGGTAGTTCCTAATATTCCACCCAATTCTGTAGTGGTGATGGGTAATGCGGCATACCCATCGAAGTTGACAGAGCGCCTAATAAATAAGGTCTCAGGATCACGATGTTAGAGTGGTTTCGAGACAGAAAAATAAAATGCAACGACTGAGAAAGGCCGAATTGTTAACTGAAATAAAATGAAACAAACCAGCCTAGGCCATGGATAAAATCGCTGAGAGCAGAGGCTGTTTGCTGCCCTGTAACTGCGATCTAAATCCTATAGAATTGGAATGGGCCAAAATAAAACACGGTTTCAGGAGAAAAATGTCACTGGTGACATGTAGAAGGAAAAACTGCAGAATCTTGTTAAGGCTGCCCTCTTTTTAGATACTGCACAGAACTGGCGAGGTTACTGTGGAAAGGTGCAGCAGCTGAAGCAAGACTATAATTATAGAATGATGGAAATGACTACTGACGAAGTTATCATCAATACCACACTCTCAAGAAATGACGATGATCTTGAATCATGCACAGATGACAATGATTTTAAGTGAACATCCTATTGACCATTCTTTCGGCATAGTTTCTGCTAGGATATGTTTAATAAATGCAATGTGCAAACGTTCCAAAAATGAGATTTTGTCTACCGATTTATAGTGCCGTGAACTTTACATTCATCTACTTTCATTTTTCATTGTTTCAGGTTAATAAATAATACGTAAGTTGTGGATGAAAGTCTTGTGCATGAATACGTCTTAATAGTCCCCCCCCCCCTCCCCCTGATGGACAACACAGGAAACCCTCGTCAGCTACGTGCAAGTCCACCATGGGAACCGTGTTCGGTGCATCCAGTGTTAATACTGGCAGTCATCAGAAAAATGAAAGTATATAAATGAATCCTAAATGTTTTTTATCGAATTGTTGTACTGTTTCTTTCAGGGTAGCAGTTAAAATTACGGTCCTGAAGCCAATACGTAAGTTGTGGATGAAAGTCTTGTGCATGAATACGTCTTAATAGTCCCCCCCCCCCTCCCTCTGATGGACAACACAGGAAACCCTCGTCAGCTACGTGCAAGTCCACCATGGGAACCGTGTTCGGTGCATCCAGTGTTAATACTGGCAGTCATCAGAAAAATGAAAGTATATAAATGAATCCTAAATGTTTTTTATCGAATTGTTGTACTGTTTCTTTCAGGGTAGCAGTTAAAATTACAGTCCTGAAGCCAATCGATCTATTTTGTCAACAAATACAGCATCCAAAAAAAATTGTAATGTTTACACAAGGTGAGGCTCAACAGCCATACGATATTATATAAAAGGCATTTTAACCATCAGCTGTTTATTTGTCCCATTAGTCATCTACCAGTTTCGATTACCAGTCATCATCTAGCACGTAGGGTACAATAGATTAGTTAAAAGTATCCCATATTCGTTTGAAGCTGAACAATATTGAAATTATCCAGTGTAATTGGTGCAAACAATTTGTCATAGAATACCGACAGTCATATCTTATGCCAAACAGACAGACATCGTGTTAATGTATACGACCCCGCTTCTGACACCAATGTTAATGTATACGGGCAGGGAAGGGGGGACTGGGTAGTTACGTATGCCTAGTGGGCATCCAGGGCTGCCGTTAAAAGACAAAACAGGAAATTAGGTACAATAAAGAGGATATATTTCAAGGTACAGCGTACAAGGGGCGCGCCTAGGGTCGCAAGTTGCCAGGTTCAGGCCAGTCTAGGAGGTCTGACAATTAATTGAAACAGGCAACGGAAGGGGAAGCGGTTCAAGTTAATGTACGTTGATGGCCGGTCATGAAAAGCAGAGCCAGAGGCTCTGCCTTCCAAAAAGACGTATGTTCTGCTCGACGTCTGGATTACAAGAGAGAGAGGCAGCTGTGTTCCGCACCGCAGAACACTCCACCATCCACAAACGTGACCTGTATTCCAAGCACGCTATTGGCTAAAACCAATGGCGTGAATTCGCTAGCAGTTTCAGCAAGGCGTCTCTTGTCAGTAGCTTTGCCGGCCGCGGTGGTCTAGCGGTTTGATGTGTCGGCAGCTGGGCCAACACCTTGTAGATAGAGGTGGCTTAAAGGGCACGCGAGACTAACGCAGACGGGCGTGAAGTACTGGAACAGGATACGTAATTAATGCTATGAAGAAAAGAATGGAGCTTCTCATATACTTAGCTTTAATGTATTCTTGTACATCTCTATGGTGAACACAAGTGAGACTCTAATTACAATCACTGTAAGGCTAATGGCGCCTTGCTAGTTCATAGCCATGAACTTAGATGAAAGCTATTCTGTCTCTCGGCTAATGAGAGAGAAAGGCTTCGTACGTCTAATCGCTAGCTCTGTCGTCCGTACAACTGGGCTCAGTTCGAGTCAGTCTCTCGAGACCTGCCTTGTGGTGGCGCTAGGTTTGCGATCACACAGTGGCGACACGCGGGTCCGACATGTACTACAGGACCGCGGCCGATTTAAGCTACCACCTAGGACGTGTGGTGTCTGGCTGTGACACCACACGGTTCTAGGCGCTCAGTCCGGAACCGCGGGACTGCTACGGTCGCAGGTTCGAATCCTGCCTCGGGCATGGATGTGTGTGATGTCCTTAGGTTAGTTAGGTTTAAGTAGTTCTAAGTTCTAGGGGACTGATGACCACAGATGTTAAGTCCCATAGTGCTCAGAGCCATTTGAACCATTTTGTCAGTAGCTTTAACTGGACAGAAATGCCTCGGTTTCGAAAGACAAGAGACTAGTGTTACGTAGGCACAGCGTTAAGTTGCTCTAGGAGTAAACTTGTAAAGATTTGACTGGGCCTTCGAAATAAATTTTTTAAACCAATTCTTTAAAATATTCCTTGACTGGCCGCCACCATGTACAATCACAGGAGAAACTAGTCTGC
Organism: Schistocerca nitens; assembly: GCF_023898315.1. Lineage (NCBI taxonomy): Eukaryota > Metazoa > Arthropoda > Insecta > Orthoptera > Acrididae > Schistocerca > Schistocerca nitens. Next base: position 212,381,158 of record NC_064624.1, read on the forward strand.
TGTACCCTCTCTCATGGATAATGGTTAATATCCGAAACCGGTAGTTGACTAATGGGGCAAACAAGCAGCTGAAGGTTAAAATGCATCTTATAAACAAAATGTATGGTTTTTTGCCAACCCACGCATGAACAAATAATGCGTGACTTGGAATCTTCTGCATGTACTGCATAGTGGTTCGATGTAGATGAAACTAGATTTTAAAATTATTTCCCGCGTTGTTATTGACCTGTTTGGCAGAATAACCGGTAGATGGTTCTGCAGTGTGCGCAATTGGACTTGTTATCGATCTGATCCGTCTGTTGTTGCCGGACACGAGTCAAGACAATTGGGCGTTGACAGGTGACGAAATACTTGTTGATGCTGTTTTATTTACATTTCACGTTGGCATCGAAATATGGCTTTTGTTTAATGTTGCTTATGTCAGTATGGGCTGTAATGGATTTTACGACTTCATGTTCACAGTTGCACACCACCAATTAACGGCGCCCTTGCAGCCGTTTCTTAGTTGAGTATATATGCTTCGCTGACACTCTGAGCATGAAAATTTGAGTTGGAAATCGCCAACACGTCTTAAATCAACTGTCAGAAGAAAGACAAACTTATATTCCAGGTTAGCAAAGCTAAACACTGTCAAAATATGGCGGTTGGTGATCGTTAGTAAAAAAAACATAAATTTCTTTACGTTAGTAGTTAAACTTCACGTATGCAAATCTAAGGCAGATTCTTGAAGATTTCCAACCCTCGGTGTGTGGCGGACCGTATTGAAATTCAGTTAACGCCTCTGCCACTTCGAGGCAACACTTTTACCGGTATTTCCAACTGTATAATGTAGTTTGGCAACAGATAGTTTGATCCTGTACCAGAAACTGTTTTAGTGCAAATGTTGCCTGTTTGTTTACACTTGTATGTGATATGATAACATAATACCGTTTGAGTAGATATTTGTGACTAACCATTTTGATTTTTCGCCATTTCTATTCTTGATCAGATTTTGACATTATGTTAAAAACTTCAACCATTACTGTGACTCCTGTATTATTTCTTTAGTGTTCTTAGACAAATACAAGATTTTATTTTGGGTGGTTACACACTACGTTGCAGTTTGTCATGTGTGCAATCAGTTATCACACAAAAAAATCAGGACATCTGAATGAGTGATTTAGTACTTATTCATTTAAATTTCTTTTTGTTTGTTGTAAACATATGGTGACTTTTGAAAACATCAAATTGTTTACAAAGGTATGGTACATATAAAATTTTTGTGTACAAAGTTTTAATACATAACATATATATTTACATAGATTAATCGATAATATATACAGCTTAGATTTCTTTCGGTGAATACAGACATTTATTTACAAGGAAATTTTTAATTTTGTTTCAAAGGGAGTGTCAATGTGTGCTCTATGGATTCCGGCAATTTGTTTCACCAGATATATGGACAGAAACTGTATTTATTTCTTGTTTTGTGGTTATGTACAGCATGACATTTGGGTGTGTCATCCTGTTAGACAGTTGGCTGTGTAAGTACAACGTGCTGCTCATTTTCTGTTGTAAAATGTGGCACAGTTTTCCCTCTGAAGATTACCATCCAAGTACAAAATAATATATTTAAAGTCTTCATTGTTTGTACTTGAATTCCACAAATATTTCCTACACATCTGTGGCATGAATTGCTTTCTTTGAACTGCAGTAACTGTGATTTTGTTCTATTGCCTTTTAGGCCCTTGTTACTAAAATATTTACTAGTCACTTCTTTTGTCCTGTGTGTTGAATGTTATATCCTCCTCATTCTCACCATAAAGCAGCAGAGAGACTCGTCAGCATAAGTAATTATATGTGACTTAGAAGTTTGTACAATACCATCTACACACCCCTGGTGCAAGCACCCTGCATTACTGTTTCACTCGTAGACTAAATGTTAATTTTTTTTATATATATATATATTTTATTTTTTTATATAATTTATATTTGTACAGTATTTATGTCATTTTAGGTATGTAGACAGGAGTTCCTGAGATGAGTGTTTGATATTACACGCCCTCAGTTTCTACAACAGAAGTGCACAGTCCACCAGATAGAAAGCCTTTGTGAGATCTAAAAATGTGTCTACAGTAGTAGAAATGAGAAGATAGATTATTCCCCTGATACGAGATCTTTAAATACACTTCAGTGATAAGAAACTCTTTTATGCCACGTCATAACGGCTTTGTTTTAAATTTTTTAAGTACCTCAGAAGTCAGTTATAAGTTTCGATACCTGTGTAAAGAGGCCTGTTGTCTGTGCTGTGTCTTGCCAGTGATTGTCAGATCTCTCTCACTGCTATAATTTTTGCATTCCCGTTTAGGTCGTATAGCGCTTATGTTTTGTAGTTAGTTGTGTACTCTCAGAAATGTATGTGTATTGAACATACCAGCTGACTGTGTCCCGTGATGTGATGATGTGGTGGCAGTTTGTGTTATATGTTTGTGAACAGGAACAAAAAAAGAACATCTGCAATACTGCCTTTGTATCTGTATTAATTTTTGGAACATAGGTTGTGGAGACAGACTGATCTGTAGAAGTATAGGTCAGATGGAAAGCAGACAGTTCGGTTGAGAGTTGAAAAAACTGACGAATGTGAATATGAAGTCTAAGTTGTGGTGACATTCAGATCTTAAGTGTAGACTGAAATCTAGATTAGGTCGAAATTTGACAGTAGTTAGTTACATGTTCCGTAAATCGTTCAAATGATTTTATTAATTGAAATTATGTGGAACGAGGCAGTTTACAAGATGTGAATATGTGATTAGTGTTAACATTAATGAATGCATTATCATCTTTAGTCCTGCTTGTGCAACAGTACGGTCGTGAATTGGTGCGGAAGGCTTCAGTATAATTAATTTGGTACTGTTGAACAGCTCTTTATACAACTCATTGTAGCTGAGATTGCACAGAATCCTTTACTAACTAATTTTGAGGGATGGACGCAATTTGAATGTTTGGCTGCAGCACATCCCCATGTGTGATGAGTGGATGCTCTGATGTACACATTTGCTCACGATTCAGAACTGAACATTGTATTCAACTTCATAAAAAACTGCATGTGATTTTACCAAGGCAGATGTCTGCCTGATATTACGTCAAGGAAAGCTGTTGTATAATTTCCTTGCCATTGTCAGACCGACATGCCAATGAATCCATCCAGATTTACACCTTAGTCGGAAGTATGCCAAGACTTGGTCTTACTAAGGTTTGCTGCCTAGGCAATTACTTTCAATATAATTCACTGAGAAGTGTAGAACACAAGAAGAATCAAGTGCCAGATTATTCTAATTAGATTGCAAATGCATTGCATCATGAATTTCATCTTAATTTGTTTGTGTTCTTGTTTTGTGTAAAAAGTTAGGTAAGGAAGTACTTGGCGTTTGTGTACACGGCATTAATGCAGGTCTGTTTTGTGTTAAGGTCTTACAAGGTTATTCAGTGCCAGAAGTCACAAAGGTAGACCTAGTCTGTTTACAGTGGACACTGGTTGTAAACACAACTGTAACAGGCCACTAATACATTGAAACATATATGTGTGTAATTGTTAATAGTAGTACGACTGTCAGTGACAGATGTGTATGCTGCCACAGTTAGTTAATAGTTTGGCGTTGGTATGTGACAGTTATGAATTCCTGATTCACTGGGGTGAATATTTATTTCATATTGGCCCCATGATACCTGATGGAAATATCGGGACCTGTCAGTAAATGACACAGAATGAAACATTACAAAATCGTGTAGAGTATCGTAACATTTATGCAGTTTACGGCGTGATCTTACAGACAATGAGTTTGGCATTAAGTATGTATGAGTAGGCTAAAGTTTGCAATGGGCCGTCCATGCGGAGATGTTGGATGCCTACGATTAGATTAGATTGCTATATGGCTGTCTGTCAGACTTTTGATGCTATTAGGTAAGTGACCAAAGACTTTTGTGGCAGCATAATTTACCCCCTTCTGAGCCAAAGTTAGATTTAACCTTGAGTGGTGAAGATCATCCTTTCTCCTAGTGTTGTAGCCATGTACACTGCGATTACTTTTCAATTCGTTCCGATTGTTAATAACAAATTTCATAAGTGAATATATATATATATATATATATATATATATATATATATATATATATATATATATATATATATATATATATATATATATATAATGATGTGACTTACCGAACGAAAGCGCTGGCAGGTCGACAGACACACAAACACACACACAAAATTCAAGCTTTCGCAACAAACTGTTGCCTCATCAGGAAAGAGGGAAGGAGAGGGAAAGACAAAAGGATGTGGGTTTTAGGGGAGAGGCTAAGGAGTCATTCCAATCCTGGGAGCGGAAAGACTTACCTTAGGGGGAAAAAAGGACGGGGATACACTCGCGCGCACACACACACACACATATCCATCCACACATATACAGACACAAGCAGACATCTCACAAGCATATTATATATAAAAAGAAAGATGATGAGACTTACCAAACAAAAGCGCTGGCAGGTCGATAGACACACAAACAAACACAAATATACACACAAAATTCAAGCTTTCGCAACAAACTGTTGCCTCATCAGGAAAGAGGGAAGGAGAGGGAAAGACGAAAGGATGTGGGTTTTAAGGGAGAGGGTAAGGAGTCATTCCAATCCCGGGAGCGGAAAGACTTACCTTAGGGGGAAAAAAGGACAGGTATACACTCGCACACACACACACACACACACACATATCCATCCACACATACAGACACAAGCAGACATATTTAAAGTCTGCTTGTGTCTGTATGTGTGGATGGATATGTGTGTGTGTGTGTGTGTGTGTGTGTGTGTGTGTGTGTGTGTGCGAGTGTATACCTGTCCTTTTTTCCCCCTAAGGTAAGTCTTTCCGCTCCCGGGATTGGAATGACTCCTTACCCTCTCCCTTAAAACCCACATCCTTTCGTCTTTCCCTCTCCTTCCCTCTTTCCTGATGAGGCAACAGTTTGTTGCGAAAGCTTGAATTTTGTGTGTATATTTGTGTTTGTTTGTGTGTCTATCGACCTGCCAGCGCTTTTGTTTGGTAAGTCTCATCATATTTCTTTTTAGATATATTTTTTCCACGTGGAATGTTTCCCTCTGTTATATATATATATATATATATATATATATATATATATATATATTGTGAGGCTACAGTGAAGATTTCTAGCTCTTTAAATAAGTGTCTGCAGGATGATCTTGGATGAGCTCCAGCAATCATTCTGATTACACGCTTTTGTGCAATGGACACTCTTTTACTCAATGATGAGTTACCCCAGAATATGATGCCATATGATAGCAGAGAATGGAAATATGCATGGTAATTTACTCAGCTGTATATCGCCAAAATTTGCAATGACCCTAATAGCATAAGTAGCTGAACTCAAACGTTTCAGCAGGTCCTCAGTGTGTTTTCTTCAGTTCAACCCCTCATCAATGCATACACCTAGAAATTTTGAATATTCTGCCCTAGCTACCAATTTCTGATTGAAGTCTATATTTATTAATGGTGTCATTCCATTTACTGTGTGGAACTGTATATACTGTGTTTAGTCAAAGTTTAATGAGAGCCCATTTGCAGAGAACCACTTAATGATTTTCTGAAAAACATCGTTTACAATTTCACCAGTTAATTCTTGTCTGTCAGGTGTGATAGCTATACTTGTATCATCAGAAAAAAGTACCAACTTTGCATCTTCGTGAGTATAGAATGGCAAGTCATTAACATACATTAAGAACAGCAGAGGACCCAAGACCGAACCTTGTGGCACCCCATTCTTGATTGTTCCCCAGTTTGAGAAATCACCAGTTTTTGCATATTATGTGAACTGCTTATTTCAACTTTCTGCACTCTTCCCGTTAGGTATGATTTAAACCATTTGAGCGCTGTCCCATTAATACCACAGTACTTGAGCTTATCTAGAAGCTTTCCATGATTTACACAATCAAAAGCCTTTGATAGGTCACAAAAATCCCAACGGATGACTTCTGGTTACTCAGAGCATTGAATATTTCATTAGTGAAAGTATATATAGCATTTTCCATTGGAAAAACCCTTCTGGAAACCAAACCGACATTTTGTTAAAACTTTATTTTTACAAAGGTGTGAAGCTACTCTACAGTACATTATGTTTTCAAGAATTTTGGATAAGGCAGTCAGAAGAGAGATTGGGCGGTAGTTGTTGACATCAGACGTGTCCCCTTTCTTATGCAGTGGTATAACAATGGCATACTTCAGTCTATCTGGGAAAATACCCTGCTTCAGTGTATGATCACTTATCTGCACCCATCCATGTACCTGGCCCTATGCTTTAATTAAGGGAAAAAAACAAAAACAAATCATACCAAACATTAATTCACAATTCAGCTGTTCCACCATCTTAGATATCCCCAACGGGCCCTTGTAAAGTTTTACCTATGAGGATATTAATGCAATATCTTAAGGTAATGTGACAATTTTATGTTATAAAAATTGCACTTCATTTTTCAAGGAATTTACTTACAGTGTAACAATGGTGGTCCATTAGAAATCACTCAAGTATTATTATTACTTCTATTTTCTCAGACCTTAGGTCTGATTAAAAATGGAAAGTGACGCGGACCTTCATCAAGCGTGACTTCCTTTTAACTGTATGGTATATGTTATATTGTATTTAGGAACTTTCGGGTTATTGAACACGTATCAATAATTATGGATTTCTGTAGTTGTATATATACGTTTGGATGTAGCTGTATTGCATTGATGTACTGGTGGATATTGTGTGGTATGACTCCTGTTGTTGACAGTATAATTGGTGTAATGTCAACTTTATCCTGATGCCACATGTCCTTGACCAGCCAGTTGGATGTATTTTTCAATTTTTTCTCCTGTTTTCTTCTGTATATTTGTTGTATTGGGTATGGATATTTCGATTAGTTGTGTTAATTTCTTCTTTTTATTGGTGAGTATGATTTCAGGTTTGTTATGTGTTGTTGTTTTATCTGTTATAATGGTTCTGTTCCAGTATAATTTGTATTCATCATTCTCCAGTACATTTTGTGGTGCATACTTGTATGTAGGGAACGTGTTGTTTTATTAGTTTATGTTTTATGGCAAGTTGTTGATGTATTATTTTTGCTACATTGTCATGTCTTCTGGGGTATTCTGTATTTGCTAGTATTGTACATCCGCTTGTGATGTGATCTACTGTTTCTATTTGTTGTTTGCAAAGTCTGCATTTATCTGTTGTGGTATTGGGATCTTTAATAATGTGCTTGCTCTAATATCTGGTGTTTATTGTTTGATCCTGTATTGCAATCATGAATCCTTCCGTCTCACTGTATATATTGCCTTTTCTTAGCCACATGTCGGATGCGTCTTGATCGATGAGTGGCTGTGTTAGATGATACGGGTGCTTGCCGTGTAGTGTTTTCTTTTTCCAATTTACTTTCTTCGTATCTGTTGATGTTATGTGATCTAAAGGGTTGTAGAAGTGGTTATGAAATTGCAGTGGTGTAGCCGATGTATTTATATGAGTGATTGCTTTGTGTATTTTGCTAGTTTCTGCTCGTTCTAGAAAGAATTTTCTTAAATTGTCTACCTGTCCATAATGTAGGTTTTTTATGTCGATGAATCCCCTTCCTCCTTCCTTTCAGCTTAATGTGAATCTTTCTGTTGCTGAATGTATGTGATGTATTCTATATTTGTGGCATTGTGATCGTGTAAGTGTATTGAGTGCTTCTAGGTCTGTGTTACTCCATTTCACTACTCCAAATGAGTACCGTAGGTCAATATTGGTATAGCGTAAGTATTTATAGCTTTTGTCTTGTTTCTTGCTGTCAATTCTGTTGTCAGTGTTTTTGTTAGTCTTTGTGTATATTTTTTCTTTCAGTTCTTCTTTAATATTTGTATTATCTATTACTATTTTCTGTCTGTATCCTAGATATTTATAGGCATCTGTTGTTTCCATCGCTTCTATGGAGTCACTGTGGTTATTCAATATGTAATCTTCTTGTTTAGTGTGTTTTCCCTTGACTATGCTATTTTTCTTACATTTGTCTGTTCCAAAAGCCATATTTATATCATTGCTGAATACTTCTGTTACCTTTAGTAATTGGTTGAGTTGTTGATTGGTTGCTGCCACTAGTTTTAGATCATCCATGTATAGCAAATGTGTGATTTTGTGTGGGTATGTTCCAGTAATATTATATCCATAATTTGTATTGTTTAGCATGTTGGATAGTGGGTTCATAGCAAGGCAGAACCAGAAAGGACTTAATGAGTCTCCTTGGTATATTCCACGCTTAATCTGTATTGGCTGTGATGTGATATTATTTGAATTTGTTTGGATATTAAGTGTGGTTTTCCAATTTTTCATTACTATGTTTAGGAACTGTATCAATTTAGGATCTACTTTGTATATTTCCAATATCTGTAGTAACCATGAGTGGGGTACACTATCAAAAGCTTTTTGGTAATCAATGTATGCGGAGTGTAGCGACCTTTGTTTAGTTTTAGCTTGATATGTCACCTCTGCATCTATTATCAGTTGCTGTTTACATCCTCGTGCTCCTGTGCAGCAGCTTTTTTGTTCTTCATTTATAATTTTGTTCTGTGTTGTATGTGGTATTAATTTCTGTGTAATGACTGAAGTTAATATTTTGTATATTGTTGGTAGGCATGTTATGGGGTGATATTTGGCTGGGTTTGCTGTGTCTGCTTGATCTTTAGGTTTCAGATAGGTTATTCCATGTGTAAGTGTATCAGGGAATATGTATGGGTCTGCAATGTAACTGTTAAATAATTTAGTTAGATGTGAATGTGTTGAGGTGAACTTCTTTAGACAGAAATTTGCTATTTTATCTTTTCCAGGGGCTTTCCAATTGTGCGTAGAATTAATTGCTCGGGTGACTTCATGTTGCAAAATTATCACTTCAGGCATTTGTGGTATCATCTTGTATGAGTCTGTTTCTGCTTGTATCCATCGTGCATGCCTGTTATGTTGTACCGGGTTTGACCATATGTTGCTCCAGAAGTGTTCCATGTCTGTTATGTTTGGTGGATTGTCTATTTTAATGTGTGTGTTATCTATTGTTTGGTAAAATCTCTTTTGGTTTGTGTTGAATGTTTGGTTTTGTTTCCTTCTATTTTCACTTTTTTTGTATCTTCTAAGTCGTTTGGCCAATGCTTGTAATTTCTGCTTCTTTTCATCTAATTGCTCTATTGCTTCTTGTTGTGAGATTTTACCTAACCTTTTTCGTTTTTTGTCTGATATTTCATTTCTTATAAATTGTGTTAGCTGTCCGATGTCTTTTCTCAGTTTTTCTATTCTGATCTGTAGCCTGTGTTGCCATGCTGGTTTTGTGGGTTTCTTCTGTGTGTGGGTTGGTTCTGATCTCTGCCTAGTGTGTATATTTAGTGTAGTGAGTGCTCTTACGTAAACCAGTAGTTGTAACTCTTCCATAGTTGTATTTTCATTTATTTTGTTGTGTATGATTGTGTTGATAGTTGTTATTGTTGTTTCGACTTGTGGGTTATTTGCAAGAATGGTCTAATGTCTGTATTTGTATTCTGTATATGTCAACTGAAATTTTTCTTCTATATCTAACATGTGTGTCACTTCATGTTCTATTTGTGCTTGTTCTGGTGGCTGTCTTACGATTTCGTTTTCCTCTGATTGTTTAATTGGTGCGTGTTGTTCTTTGTTTGTTTGCTCTGGGATGTTTGAGTCCATTACTGTATTTTCTTCTTTTAATTGCACATTATTTTGTTCCAGTATTTGTTGTACTTGTTGTTTGATGTTTTCTAATTCTGACTGGGGTATCCTGTTATTTTTTATTATTACACGGATCTGATCAGCTAGTCGTTGTTCTGTTAAAAATTTTAATTCCGGGTATCTGGTAATAAATGTTGTGTATACTTGTGATCTGTATCCAGTTGTGTTGGTTCCTAGGTTTGTTGGTTGGTAATAACAGAACATGAGGTGTTGATTAACTTCATCTGACCATCTCATCCTCTGTCTTTGTTTTCCTTCTAGGGTGGTTGCAGGAAGCATATCCTGCAAAACACCTCTATTTGCATTTAAATCATTTTCCAGTTGGCTAGCAGTGTTGTTACCATTGTGGGCGGGCATAGGGTTCAAGCGTCGTCCCTGACCATGACTGCGCTTGTCCGAGGCTTCTTTAGTTCTGTCCTGAACCAAGTATTATTATTATTATTATTATTATTATTATTATTATTATTATTACTACTACCTTCTTTCCTTTCTCAGACGTTATGTCTGGTTAAAAATGGAAAGTGACACGGATCTTGATTAAGCGTGACTTCCTTTTAATTGTATGGTATATGTTACATTGCATTTAGGAACTTTTGGGTAATTGAACATGTATCAATAATTACAGATTTCTGTTGTTGTATATATACATTTGGATGTAGCTGTATTGCGTAGATATACTGGTGGATATTGTGTGGTATGACTCCTGTAGTTGATAGTATAATTGGTATAATGTCAACTTTATCCTGATGCCACATGTCCTTGACTTTCTCAGCCAGTTGGATGTATTTTTCAATTTTTTCTCCTGTTTTCTTCTGTATATTTGTTGTATTGGGTATGGATATTTCGATTAGTTGTGTTAATTTCTTCTTTTTATTGGTGAGTATGATGTCAGGTTTGTTATGTGGTGGTGTTTTATCTGTTATAATGGTTCGTTTCCAGTATAATTTGTATTCGTCATTCTCCAGTACATTTTGTGGTGCATACTTGTATGTGGGAACGTGTTGTTTTATTAGTTTGTGTTGTATGGCAAGCTGTTGATGTATTATTTTTGCTACATTGTCATGTCTTCTGGGGTATTCTGAATTTGCTATTATTATTATTATTATTATTATTTACTTTCCTTTCTCAGACCTTAGGTCTGGTTAAAAATGGAAAATGACGCGGACCTAGATCAAGCGTGACTTCCTTTTAACTGAACGGTATTTTTTTTTTTTTTTTTCTTTCGAATAACCCATTTGGAGGGTACGATGAATCAACTTTGGCTACTCTTCATTGTATTAGATTTCTTCAGTTTCCAAATTTCCTTCATCCTTTTAGAGTGTTGTTCCCTTTCTTCTTGAGTCCACTTTCGTCTAGTTATTTTCTTTCTCTCCTGAAATTCTGCCTTTTGAACTGCCTTTCTGAAATGTGTTCTGTTTTCTATTGTGTCTATTGTAACTCCAGCATTTTCAATGTCCTTTTCAGTCTCTATGAACCATGCTGGCTTGGATTTTTAGCTATTGAGTAATGTGAATATCCGCTTGGTTAGTCTGTTGTTATCCATTCTGAATATATGTCCAAAAAACTGTAGTCTCCTCTTCCTCACTACATCAGTTAGTTTCTCCGTTTTCAGATATAGCTCTCTGTTTGGTCTTAACCTGTATTCAGCATTATCGTTTCTTTTAGCTCCCAGTATTTTCCTTACAATTCTTCTTTTGACCTTCTCTAGTTTCTCAAGATCTCCATTTCTTGTTAGTTTAAGTGTTTCTGCCGCATAGAGAGCTTCAGGTCTGGCCACTGTTTGGTAGTGTCTTAATTTCGTGTTCCAGGACAAGGATTTTTTATTATAAATGTTTTTGGTCATATGAAACACTCTTTCCATTTTGTGCACTCTAGTTTCTGTAGCTATCTTTTCTTTGGCATTGTATGTAATCCACTCTCCTAGGTATTTAAAGGAATCTGTTTTGTGTATTGTGTTGTTGTCAACTGCAATATTTTGAGGAGCATCACAGATGTTTGTCATAAACTTTGTTTTTTCGTAGGATATTTGTAGTCCTACGTTGGCTGCTTGTTTTTGTAGTTCTCTTATTTGTTCTTGGGCACTGTCTAGTGAATCTGTAATCAATGCCATGTCATCTGTGAAGGCTAAATAGTCGACAGTGATCTTGTTTGGATTTCTCCCTAGTTGAATCCCTTTAGTATTGATGGCCTTCCTCCATTCTCGAACTACCTTCTCCGAGACACAATTGAAAAGACAGACCATCTCCCTGTCGAACACCTGACTTTATTTCAAACGATTTTGAGAGCTCTCCCCTAAATTTTACTTTCGATTTTGTATTTGTCAAAGTACCTTTAATTATTGCATTTGTTTTAGCATTGAGTCCCAATTCTTTTAAGATATCAAGCAGTGTATTTCTGTCAATTGAATCATAGGCTTTTTTTAAATCCACAAAAGTAATTACATATTTTAAGTTCCTGATTTTCCTCATTTCTATTATGTTCTTTAAATTTAGTATTTGTTCTGCACATGACCTGCCCTTCCTAAATCCAGCCTGATACTCTCCTAGCTGTTTGTCAAGTATCTCTTCTGCTCTTTTTAAAAGCGCCTTAGAAAAGACCTTATAGGTCACTGGTAAGAGGGAGATTCTCCTATAATTGCTAGGATCTGTTTTCTTCCCTTTTTTATGTAGTGGATGTATTAATGCAGATGTCCAGTCTGGTGGTAGTCTGTGTGTTGTCCAGATTTCTTTTAGTATTTCTGATAGACACTGTATCATGTTGTCACTAGAGTACTTCCATAGTTCAGCAACTATATTATCCTCTCCAGGGGCTTTATTATTTTTAAGCTCTTTTATGATTTCTTTTATTTCTTCTGTGGTTGGCGGCTTGGAGTCTGGTGGTGTTGGGTTTACAATATTGAAATTAAATTTTTCTTTCGGTGGATAACAGTTATGTAGTTCTTCAAAATATTCAGCAAGTATTCTACAGTTCTCTATGCTACTGTATGCAGTTTTCTGCGTTTTTGGGTCCGTGAAAAATAGACTAGGAGGAGAGTATTTCTTTAAGTTACTTTTGAAGGTTTTGTAAAAGTCCCTAGCATTGTTCTGTTTGAAGTTGGAGTCTATTGATGCTAGTTGGTCTTTTATGTATTGAACTTGGATCTTTTTAAGGCCTTTTGAAGCTTGCTTCCGGGCTTCTTTTAGGGAGTTCCTATTTTTATCATTTTTGTTGGCATTCCAAATGTTCCAAGCTCGCTGTCTTGTTAGGATTAGTTTGTCACACTCGTCACTCCACCAGGCATGTTTCCATTTTTTGGTAAGGAGAATGGTTTCTTCTGCTGTCTGTACTATATCTTTTTGAAGTTGTTCCCATGTTTTAGGTGTTTTCTTTTCCAAAAGTGTCCTGAAATTGTGTTCCTTGGTTAATTTCTGAGTGTCAAACTTTTTAGGTTGATATTCGCTCTTTCTTTTATATATTGGTCTAATTTTGAATTTAACGACAGATAGATAGTGATCTGAATCTAAACTTGCACTCTTAGCAACTTTTACGTTGAGTATCTCTGATGCAGACAGTCTGCTTATAGCAACACGGTCAAGTTGTTTCTCCCCAAAGACTGGATTCGGGGATACCCATGTAGTTTGTTTTCTAGGGAGTTTTTTGAAATATGTAGACTTTAGAACTATGTCACGTTCTCTGCATAAACTAATAAGTCTTTCTCCATTTGCATTGGTTCTTTTATGTGCAGGGAATTTGCCTACTACGGATTGGTGATGACGTTCTTTGCCGATTTGAGCATTAAAGTCTCCCAACAATATTATTGTGTTTTTGGATGAAATCTGGTCTAAGGTGTTTGACTGTTCCTGCCAAAAAATTTCTGTCTGTTCTTTTTGTGTTCTGTTTTTCTCATTTTTTGGTGCATGTGAGTTTACAATGGTATACAGTTTGTTTACTGATTTGAAGGTTAATGTTGAAAGCCTTTTGTAGGGTGTAACACGCCCTTTTATTTTATTTTATCGTTATTCCCGCTCGTTCGGGATCTAAATAGCAGCCCAAATTTAGATAATTTATTAATGTGACCGTGTACCTAATGGGCTGGCAATCGGATTGGACTGCTCAGGGGATGTTACATTCCGTATTGTCCTTCGCAAATACTGTAATACGTACTGTTTGGTGGTAAGGAGGACACAACACAGTTTCACAAACAAGATCTATATTCTTAGCAAAAGCACAAAATAAGGAGACAGCCACTGCCTTCGTCAATACACTGTTAATGACGGCTAATCTCGGCACAGGTTTCTCCAGTTATCCTCAATCGTCACACGCAACATCCGATCACTGTAATCCGAGTAATGCCGGCGCGGTAGACGCGGAAGTTCAATAGCGGCACTCAGTATCACTGAAATCACTCTGTAATTAAACTTTCTCACTTTCCCGTATAATACTAACACAAAGGGGTTAAACCGCGGCGGTGGCCACTCCCTTTGCCGGTAATTTTCCTTAATTCAACTGCCGGCTTCCGCACAGCTCTTCCCGCCTCGCGGGAACCTACCACACCCTGACTCCGCACTCTCCACACTGACTGCTCTCCGCCCAGTTCCTCCCGCCTCGCGGGAATCTACCCGAGCAGCAGTGGGCACTCCGGTGAACCCCCTCTAGCTCTCGCGACCTGCACACACACTACTCGATAGTTGCCCTGTCGACCTGTGTGAGCGCAAACTTAGTAGTAAGGGCCTGCGGACCCCTTACATCCCCGCCCTCAAAAACTTCTTTTGAACCGCAGGTGAAAAAGAATCGGCAAGGGATTTAAAAACATTGCTACATTTGAACAGAACATGCAATACAAATCATTAATGAATTTACAATTTGCAAAATAGTCCTGGACTCCGGTAGTGGGCTGTCTCCACTACAATTTCTACAAAAAGTTATTACATCACATAAATAGCATTGTCCAAATTACAATTTTTTTTTCCTCAACCAGCAATAGTCCTCTATAGTCCAATATCAAAATGAAAACACACAACATATACACTCAAAAATTATTATCTAAACACAGAATATATGAACACTACACTACCATTTAGCTATTACAGTTTTTATATCTATCCTTAGATAGTCTTTGACACGAAATATGCAACTCTAATTGTAATACATCACAAACACAATGTAAATAAACACTTCCCTCTTTCAAAAGCCCATTTTACAGCTAAATGCTCTAACCCTGTCCTATGCCACTACTTCAAGGAGCTTAGACTCTCTCAGTTCATACATTTGCCCTAATCGAGTTCCTCTTCCTCATCTGGGTTAGTTCTGCTCTCGTGCGAGTAGTACCTTTTTATGTTTTCCACGTGCTCTTTACCGTGCACTCTCTTTGTCCGTGCATATTCCAACTCCACAGTGTTAGGATGACCAATTTTTATAATTCTGTACGGTCCTTTATAAACGTGGTTAAACTTATGTATTTCAGAGTTTATTTTCTTTGATCTAGCATGAACCTTTACTAATACCAGGTCTCCCACTCGGTAAGTTATCGGTTTCACTAGCTTGTCGTGTCTCTCCTGTCTTTTCCTAGCCTTCTCCTTCGTACTTAATTCCACCAACTCCAACTTCCCTTCCCAGGTCAATGAACTTCCTGGTGGGTAGACTACCAACTCACGAAAAATACTATCGGGTTCCTGATTGAGCAATACTTCACATGGTGCAAACCCTGTAGAATCATGTGGGAGGTGATTCCTAACCCGCTCAAATTCTTCCAGATATTCTCTCCATGAACCATGCTTCCTATGACAGTAGGTTCGGCATAAACGGTTCAACTCTTTCATTGTTCGTTCCGCTGGGTTAGAAGCTGGCCTATACCTAGAAATGGCAATTTGCTCTATTCCGTGCTCCCTTAGCATCTCTGTCCATTCCTTTGACCTGAACTGTGACCCATTATCACTCAATATTCGCTTAGGTATACACACCTTTTGAAAATAGTCTTTCTCAAATTGGTTAATGATGGTTCTACTAGTAGCTTTCTTCAATGGGTAAAATTTTATGTACTTGGAAACCAGTTCTTCCGCTACTAAGATTTGTGTGTAATTCCCTCGTGAGGCAGGAAGTGGCCCAAAGAGATCCACTGCAACTATGTCCTTAATTGCTGTTGGTACAATTGGATGCATATATCCTTTGTGCTGTACTGTGGTCGTCTTAGATTTCTGACAGGTGTCACATGTACTCGGTATTTTACGTATACGCCTTCCCATGTTGTTGAAAGCACAATCCAACTTCAACTTTTCCAGACACTTCTTCGGTCCATAATGCGCGTTACTATAGTGCGTATACCAAATTAATTTTTCTACCACATGCTCAGGCACACAGAGTTTCCAGTTCTCCTCATTCTCCCTGTTTCTTTTATAAAGTATCCCATTGTGAATATAATAAAATGTGCGAATTCTTTCCTCTCCTGCACACCTGTATTTGTTTTTAATTGTCTTTAATTTCTCGTCCTCGTTCTGTTCCCTACGCACATTCTTTAGGAACTTTCTTATGAATTCTTCATACTGTACTCCCTTCATCAGGTTGATTCTAACTCCTTCTCCTTCCGGCCTGTCCATCAACATTCCTCTTGAGTCAGCTGGTAATCTTGACAAAGCATCAGGTATTATATGTGTTGCTCCTGGTTCATAAATTATCTCAAAGTCATAGTCCTGTAATGCCAGGGCCCATCGCGTTAGTCTGCTATGCCTCAATTTGCTTGCAGTCAGAAATGTCAGGGCCTTATGGTCAGTCACGACTTTCACATGCCTCCCGGCCAAATAATACCGGAAACGTTTAAACCCCCACACAATTGCCAATGCTTCCCTTTCAGTAATCGAATATTTTCTCTCCCAAGCATTTAAACTTCTGCTACCGAATGCTATTGTTCTTACTCTCTCACCTTTTCCGCTCCTCTCTACTTGGTATAAATGTATTCCTAGTCCATAGTCAGAGCTGTCTGCTCCTAAATAAAACTCCTTGGAAAAATCTGGGTGGTACAATATATCTGCACTATATAGTGCTTCCTTGATATTCTCAAACTCGGTTTGGCACTCTGCACTCCAATGCCACGGCATCCTCGCCCTGGTCAATTCCCTCATACTCGGGGCATTAAGTGCAGATCCCTTGACAAATTTTCTATAAAACTCACAAACCCCAAAGAATGCTCGCAACTGTTTCTTACTATGGGGGGTCGGAAAATTTCTAATAGCCTCCATTTTACTAGGATCAGGATAGATACCCTCCTCGGATATTATATGGCCCAGAAATTTTATCTTTGATTTGCCAAATTCCGACTTGTCCAGATTTACAGTTACCCCTGCGGTTTCAAAAGCTGCCAAGATTGCATCCAGTCTATCCAAATGCTCTTCCCACGATTCGCTTGCTATCAAGAGGTCATCTACGTAGACGGTGACCTTCTTAAGTAACTCCTCGCCTAGTATCTTATCCGTCACTCTTATAAACTCAGACACTGACACATTTAGTCCAAATGGCAACACTCTAAATTAATAGCACCTTCCTCCATAAGTAAATGCTGTATACTGGCGAGACTCTGTGGCCAATGGTATCTGCCAGTACCCAGCAGTCAAATCGATACTACTAAGCACCTTTGCCCCTCGGAATTTTTGAATCAGTTCTTCTATAGTTTCTGGTTTGTCCCTCTCCGGTTCGATGATTTTGTTCACCGTCCGGGCATCCAAAACTATCCTTACTTTTCCATCCTTCTTATCAACAACAAATAGGGGGTTGTTGTATTGACTATTGGCCCGTTCGATAAACCCGAGGTCCATCATCCTCTGTATTTCTTCATCTACTGCTCTTCTTTTCGCCTGGGGAATGGGATACTGCTTTATATTGAACGGTTTATGGTTCTTTATTTTTAACTTACACTCCACTCCTTGCATGATACCTGGCCGTTGAGAAAATACTTTACCACGCCTGTATAATACTGTAGCTAATTTCTTCTTAGTCCTCTCATCTAGGTGCTTCATCTCCTCCAATTTTTTTCTGATCTTGTCCTCTTTATGTCTATCCTCTCGTGCTAGTCCCTCAAGGTATATCAACACTTCTGCTCCTGGTTCCTCTTCCCCGTATCCCGTGGTGGGTTCCTCTTCGTGACACAAATTTATTCTTCTGAATTCTTCCTCTTCTTCGATTGCACTCCCCTCAGCAAATTTCAACCTCTTCTCTTCTCCCTTTCTTCCTTTGACTTTGATAGTACCTTCATCAAAACTCACTACCGCATCAACTTCATTCGACCAATCTATCCCTAAAATAATCGATGTGTTCAATCCATCCACCACCAAAAACGTTGTTTCGTATTCTTCTCCCTCTATTTCGAATGTAATTAACACTTGTTCTTTAATAGGTTTACTCTTTGCACCCAACGCGTTCACAATTCTCACTCCACTCACTGGGAAACTAGGCAAGTTAACATTCGCTTTTAGTATCTGTTCATATAACCTTTTGGATATTGCACACGCTTCACTTCCTGTATCCACTAATGCCTCGATATTCAGTCCACATAACTTGATCCCTATCATGGGTAGCCTGGGTTCTTTGGGAATCTCACTTCTTTCCTCCAGTAGATCCTCTCTTAGGTCTCCGCCATTGTCGTGTCTTAGTAGGTTTATCCTGGCCCTCGTAGTTCTCACTCCCGATCGGACCTCATCTGGAGTGTTATTCAGTTTTCCGGTCTCTCCTCCTCTTCTATATGCACCGTGTCATTCATTCGCCTATCCCATCTTCTCTCATGATCTCTTGGTTCTTCATTCCTTCTCCAATCATTTCTCCATTGACGTTCACCACCATGGTTCCTGTATCCATGACCGCCACCTCTTCCTCTATAATTAGACGAATTACCGAAATGATTCCTGGGGTCATTACCTCCTCCTCGGTTTTGATCATTAGGTTGATTGTGTCCCTGTGATCGAACAGATTCCAACTGTTCCAGTATCTCCATCAAGGCCTCCCTATTTTTAATTAGGCTCCCGGATATAGTTTCTTGCATTTTCTGATTCAATCTTCTTTTTATCGCAGATATCATGACGTTATCACTCAGGGGTTGTTCCAAGGTCTCGTTCAATTCCCACAAGTGTTCGGCAAACTCTCTCAACGTTCCCCTCCATGTACTAAGTGATTTGCGATGGAGTAGGTCTTCAATTGCTGCACATTGATGACTTGTGGACCAGTATTTCTTCAAGAATTCCTCTTCAAACTGGTCATAACTAGTAGTTCCTTCCTTCTTCCGGACCCCCCAAGTGAATGCCTCACCTTCCATTCTATCTATTGCAAATTGAATCTTGTCTGAGTCCTTAAGTTGTGCTGGGAAAACTCCTTTTAGCCATTTCATAAATATCATTGAGTGCAACCCTCCTTTCGGTCTAAATTTCTGCCCTGTATTACTTTGGATGCACCGATTATCACTGCTCATTAATGTAACGACCTTACCTTCCCCAACGGCTAAGGTGGCATTGCTAATTCGTCTATCAATTTCTTCTGTTTTGCTTTCCAATTGCTGCACTCTCTTGTTATCCTCTTCTCGTTGCACAGCTATAGCATTTCTCAGATTGACAGCTAATTGGTTCTGCCTATCTCCTATCCCCTTAACCGCCTCATTGCATTGTTTCTGCATCTGCGTCACCTTGGCGATTCGATGATTGCAATTTGTTTCCACTTCGTTGATTCTTTCTCCCAATTCGGCTTTCGTTTCTTCAATATTGTCTTCTATTTTTTTTGTTAATTTTCCTTCCACCTTCTCCACGTCTCCCTGGACTTGGTCTATACTCTTCTGTAGCTTCTTCTCTTTCTCGTTGACGTCCATCTTCAGTCGTTCTTGTAGCTCCTGCATTTCCTTCTTCAGATTACATTCCATCTTCATCTGCGATGTTTTGATCTCTTGTGCTATAGTCTCTTGTAAACGCTTCTCTAACGATGCGTTATTTTCTTGTATACTTTTTTCTACTGATTCTCTCGTTTCTCGTGAATTCCTCTCTAGCGATGCGTTAGTTTCTTGTAAACGCTTCTCTAACGATTCTCTTGTTTCTTGTGAATTCTTCTCTAATGATTCTCTGAGACCTTTCTCTAATGATGCGTTATTTTCTTGTAGCAAGGCTGCCAACATCGACCGTATATCTTCGCACTCTGAAACTGGCCTAGCTCTCATCGTTTGTCCCGGTGTCTCAGGATAACTAGTTGAATGTGCTGATGGGCTTCCTAATGACAACCCACAATCACTGATTCCCGAATCATCTCTGTTCTCCTGTCCTATCCCTTTTCTTTCGACTACTGCCTCACAGATCTGCTTATCTTCAGTAGACATGTTCGGTTTATTTCTGATGTACAGACAAGTAATTTAATATAACCTCTAATAATCCAAAACACTCCTAATTATCATGAAACTAATCAAACAGTATCTGCAATCCTTTCATTTAGTTCCCAAAATGATACAACATGCATGAGTACTGAACATAACAGCTCTCAAAAACCTAAATATTTTCAATAACAATTTCCACATACACAGTTTATGTAAAACTGTTTCAAACAAGATAATCATAACACTCACAAAATCTATAAATGCAAATTCATCAAAACAATTACCATTTATACAGTGCAGTGCGCATAAGTAAGCATGCTATACTTCAGAGTATGTTTCGCAACCTTTCTGAAATTATTGCAATTGAGCACTTTTCCTAATGTAAATACCAGTTAAAAACTGTTTATTTATCGCAAATATTGCACACTGCAATTTACTGTTACGTTAACCCGTCGTCTTCACTCACCAACCGACGTTACCGCGAGCCGCGATGTTTTGACGTTTGAGATGGGCGTGGCTGTGCCGTCGCTGGAGCTCGCGTGAAGTTGAAGATCAGCTGCAAGGCGACGTAGTTCCTCGTCGGCCGCTCCGTGGCGCTGCAGGCGGGCGTAGTTCGTAGTTCGGCCGCTAGATGCCAGAACTGCGCTCGTTGTCTCGAAGTTGCGTCGCTCCGTGGCGCTGTAGGCGGGCGTAGTTTGTAGTTCGGCCGCTTGATGTCGGGACTGCGCTCGGTATCTCGAAGTCGCGTCGCTCGCTGTGGTGTCGTGTGAAATCACCTCGCGGATCGAAGTTCTTCGGTGCAACTGCTACACGGGTCTGCGTGACGTCACTCACTAATTGCGTCGCCACAATACCTTGTCGTCAGCATAACAGTTTGTGGGTCCACACGTAACTGTCCGATTTTCATCGTTCAAAAGGCAATTTCGGTCACTATATTACTACAAAACACCTTTCTAACAACTTTTGTGACGAAATCTTAGCTCGTTTTGCTATTTTACTGTTCACACGTGTCTTTCTTTAGCGTCCACTTTTCACAGTTTTTCGTGCGAATTTTTGCATTTGCACTTTACCACACAGTTTATTGACGCTATTTGGCTATTTAATACGGCAAGAAAAACAATTTAGTCATAATCGTGCGATATTATTACTTCGTATTGTTCAAAAAATGCACTGTTCCTTATCGCGATTTTAACGTTCATGCACTGTCCCGATTCCACATTGAAAAATTAGTACGACTCGTCCGAAAATTGCACTTGTCCTTTCACGGTAAGCCAAGGGTGTAACGTACCCTTTTATTTTATTTTATCGTTATTCCCGCTCGTTCGGGATCTAAATAGCAGCCCAAATTTAGATAATTTATTAATGTGACCGTGTACCTAATGGGCTGGCAATCGGATTGGACTGCTCAGGGGATGTTACATTCCGTATTGTCCTTCGCAAATACTGTAATACGTACTGTTTGGTGGTAAGGAGGACACAACACAGTTTCACAAACAAGATCTATATTCTTAGCAAAAGCACAAAATAAGGAGACAGCCACTGCCTTCGTCAATACACTGTTAATGACGGCTAATCTCGGCACAGGTTTCTCCAGTTATCCTCAATCGTCACACGCAACATCCGATCACTGTAATCCGAGTAATGCCGGCGCGGTAGACGCGGAAGTTCAATAGCGGCACTCAGTATCACTGAAATCACTCTGTAATTAAACTTTCTCACTTTCCCGTATAATACTAACACAAAGGGGTTAAACCGCGGCGGTGGCCACTCCCTTTGCCGGTAATTTTCCTTAATTCAACTGCCGGCTTCTGCACAGCTCTGCCCGCCTCGCGGGAACCTACCACACCCTGACTCCGCACTCTCCACACTGACTGCTCTCCGCGCAGTTCTTCCCGCCTCGCGGGAATCTACCCGAGCAGCAGTGGGCACTCCGGTGAACCCCCTCTAGCTCTCGCGACCTGCACACACACTACTCGATAGTTGCCCTGTCGACCTGTGTGAGCGCAAACTTAGTAGTAAGGGCCTGCGGACCCCTTACACTTTCATTGACAGATTTAAATTCTACTATCGAGTTTAATATATTATGGATTACAATGAATCCTGTTCCAAATTGGGCTACATTCTTCATAACTCTTTTTCCTGGCTTCCCTTTGAATATTCTGAATTCCTCTGAATCGAATGAATGTTCATCAGTATACCTTGTTTCTCGGAGTGCAGTTATCATTATATTTTTCTGTTTTATAAAATTTATTAACGTTTCAAGTTTTCCTGTTCTTAGAAGTGAGTTTACGTTGAACGTTGCCAAGTAGTTTATATTTTTGTGTTTAACTTTACTTGTTGCTCGCTTAAGGCAGGTTTCAGGATGCTCCGACTCATCCTTCGCACATTGCTGTAGGACCCCAGAATCCGAATGCCTACTTTTAATTTCCTTAGAAATTGGAGATCGGTTACTCCCTGGGGTAAAATCTCTTACAAGGTGCGTATCCATTGTCGATTGTTTGTTGGGTTAGGGGAACGAGTCCCCTAAGGATTCTACTCGAGGTTATTAGCTCCGAGGAACGGTTTCCAGCCGCACCACTGGTGGACAGACGCTGACCACTCGGCCGCTCGGTTCAAGACAGACGCCAAGTGGATTTTTTTCTTCGGTTGCCTCTCGTGCTAGTTCCGCCGCACTGAGAACTATTCCCTCCGCCTTCACTACCGTTGAGGTCCTCACTGTAGTCCTAGCGAGGAGCCTTGACAAGGTGCTGTCACCCGGGCCAGGTGAACCTTGGTTTTTTAACGAGGTTGTTACTCCTCCCCCTCCTCCTTCCTCACCTCTCGTACGGTGAGGCCCCGGGATTGGGACCGGCGTAGCGGAGTACGGTCCGGTATATGTTATATTGCATGTAGGAACTTTCGGGTAATTGAACACGTATCAATAATTACGGATTTCTGTAGTTGTATATATACGTTTGGATGTAGCTGTATTGCATTGATGTACTGGTGGATATTGTGTGGTATGACTCCTGTAGTTGATAGTATAATTGGTATAATGTCAACTTTATCCTGATGCCACATGTCCTTGACTTCCTCAGCCAGTTGGATGTATTTTTCAATTTTTTCTCCTGTTTTCTTTTGTATATTTGTTGTATTGGGTATGGATATTTCGATTAGTTGTGTTAATTTCTTCGTTTTATTGATGAGTATGATGTCAGGTTTGTTATCTGGTGTTGTTTTATCTGTTATAATGGTTCTGTTCCAGTATAATTTGTATTCATCATTCTCCAGTACATTTTGTGGTGCATACTTGTATGTAGGGAACGTGTTGTTTTATTAGTTTATGTTTTATGGCAAGTTGTTGATGTATTATTTTTGCTACATTGTCATGTCTTCTGGGGTATTCTGTATTCGCTAGTATTGTACATCCACTTGTGATGTGATGTACTGTTTCTATTTGTTGTTTGCAAAGTCTGCATTTATCTGTTCTGGTATTGGGATCTTTAATAATATGCTTGCTGTAATATCTGGTGTTTATTGTTTAATCCTGTGTTTCAATCACGAATCCTTCCGTCTCACTGTATGTATTGCCTTTTCTTAGCCATGTGTGGGATGCGTCTCGATCGATGTGTGGCTGTGTTAGATGATACGGGTGCTTGCCATGAAGTGTTTTCTTTTTCCAATTTACTTTCTTCGTATCTGTTGATGTTATGTGATCTAAAGGGTTGTAGAAGTGGTTATGAAATTGCAGTGGTGTAGCCGATGTATTTATATGAGTGATTGCTTTGTGTATTTTGCTAGTTTCTGCTCGTTCTAGAAAGAATTTTCTTAAATTGTCTACCTGTCCATAATGTAGGTTTTTTATGTCGATGAATCCCCTTCCTCCTTCCTTTCAGCTTAATGTGAATCTTTCTGTTGCTGAATGTATGTGATGTATTCTATATTTGTGGCATTGTGATCGTGTAAGTGTATTGAGTGCTTCTAGGTCTGTGTTACTCCATTTCACTACTCCAAATGAGTACCGTAGGTCAATATTGGTATAGCGTAAGTATTTATAGCTTTTGTCTTGTTTCTTGATGTCAATTCTGTTTTCAGTATTTTTGTTAGTCTTTGTGTATATTTTTTCTTTCAGTTCTTCTTTAATATTTGTATTATCTATTACTATTTTCTGTCTGTATCCTAGATATTTATAGGCATCTGTTTTTTCCATCGCTTCTATGGAGTCACTGTGGTTATTCAATATGTAATCTTCTTGTTTAGTGTGTTTTCCCTTGACTATGCTATTTTTCTTACATTTGTCTGTTCCAAAAGCCATATTTATATCATTGCTGAATACTTCTGTTATCTTTAGTAATTGGTTGAGTTGTTGATTGGTTGCTGCCACTAGTTTTAGATCATCCATGTATAGCAAATGTGTGATTTTGTGTGGGTATGTTCCAGTAATATTATATCCATAATTTGTATTGTTTAGCATGTTGGATAGTGGGTTCATAGCAAGGCAGAACCAGAAAGGACTTAATGAGTCTCCTTGGTATATTCCACGCTTAATCTGTATTGGCTGTGATGTGATATTATCTGAATTTTTTTGGATATTAAGTGTGGTTTTCCAGTTTTTCATTACTATGTTTAGGAACTGTATCAATTTAGGATCTACTTTGTATATTTCCAATATCTGTAGTAACCATGAGTGGGGTACACTATCAAAAGCTTTTTGGTAATCAATGTATGCGGAGTGTAGCGGCCTTTGTTTAGTTTTAGCTTGATATGTCACCTCTGTATCTATTATCAGTTGCTCTTTACATCCTCGTGCTCCTTTGCAGCAGCCTTTTTGTTCTTCATTTATAATTTTGTTCTGTGTTGTATGTGTCATTAATTTCTGTGTAATGACTGAAGTTAATATTTTGTATATTGTTGGTAGGCATGTTATGGGGCGATATTTAGCTGGGTTTGCTGTGTCTGCTTGATCTTTAGGTTTCAGATAGGTTATTCCATGTGTAAGTGTATCAGGGAATGTGTACGGGTCTGCAATGTAACTGTTAAATAATTTATATCTAAAAACAGAGATGATGTGACTTACCAAATGAAAGTCCTGGCAGGTCGAGAGACACACAAACATGCACACAAAATTCAAGCTTTCGCAACAAACTGTTGCCTCATCAGGAAAGAGGGAAGGAGAGGGAAAGACGAAAGGATGTGGGTTTTAAGGGAGAGGGTAAGGAGTCATTCCAATCCCGGGAGCGGAAAGACTTACCTTAGGGGGAAAAAAGGACGGGTATACACTCGCGCACACACACACACATATCCATCCACACATATACAGACACAAGCAGACATATTTAAAGACAAAGAGTTTGGGCAGAGATGTCAGTCGAGGCAGAAGTGCAGAGGCAAAGATGTTGTTCAATGACAGGTGAGGTGTGAGTGGCGGCAACTTGAAATTAGCGGAGATTGAGGCCTGGTGGATAACGGGAAGAGAGGATATATTGAAGAGCAACTTCCCACCTCCGGAGTTCGGATAGGTTGGTGTTAGTGGGAAGTATCCAGATAACCCGGACGGTGTAACACTGTGCCAAGATGTGCTGGCCGTGCACCAAGGCATGTTTAGCCACAGGGTGATCCTCATTACCAACAAACACTGTCTGCCTGTGTCCGTTCATGCGAATGGACAGTTTGTTGCTGGTCATTCCCACATAGAATGCGTCACAGTGCAGGCAGGTCAGTTGGTAGATCACGTGGGTGCTTTCACGCGTGGCTCTGCCTTTGATCTTGTACACCTTCCGGGTTACAGGACTGGAGTAGGTGGTGGTGGGAGGGTGCATGGGACAGGTTTTACACCGGGGGCGGTTACAAGGGTAGGAGCCAGAGGGTAGGGAAGGTGGTTTGGGGATTTCATAGGGATGAACTGAGAGGTTACGAAGGTTAGGTGGACGGCGGAAAGACACTCTTGGTGGAGTGGGGAGGATTTCGTGAAGGATGGATCTCATTTCAGGACAGGATTTGAGGAAGTCGTATCCCTGCTGGAGAGCCACATTCAGAATCTGATCCAGTCCCGGAAAGAATCCTGTCACAAGTGGGGCACTTTTGTGATTCTTCTGTGGGAGGTTCTGGGTTTGAGAGGATGAGGAAGTGGCTCTGGTTATTTGCTTCTCTACCAGGTCGGGAGGGTAGTTGCGGGATGCGAAAGCTGTTGTCAGGTTGTTGGTGTAATGCTTCAGGGATTCCGGACTGGAGCAGATTCGTTTGCCACGAAGACCTAGGCTGTAGGGAAGGGACCGTTTGATGTGGAATGGGTGGCAGCTGTCGTAATGGAGGTACTGTTGCTTGTTGGTGGGTTTGATGTGGACGGACGTGTGAAGCTGGCCATTGGACAGGTGGAGGTCAACATCCAGGAAAGTGGCATGGGATTTGGAGTAGGACCACGTGAATCTGATGGAACCAAAGGAGTTGAGGTTGGAGAGGAAATTCTGGAGTTCTTCTTCACTGTGAGTCCAGATCATGAAGATGTCATCAATAAATCTGTACCAAACTTTGGGTTGGCAGGCCTGGGTAACCAAGAAGGCTTCCTCTAAGCGACCCACGAATAGGTTGGCGTACGAAGGGGCCATCCTGGTACCCGTGGCTGTTCCCTTTAATTGTTGGTATGTCTGGCCTTCAAAAGTGAAGAAGTTGTGGGTCAGGATGAAGCTGGCTAAGGTAATGAGGAAAGAGGTTTTAGGTAGGGTGGCAGGTGATCGGCGTGAAAGGAAGTGCTCCATCGCAGCGAGGCCCTGGACGTGCGGAATATTTGTGTATAAGGAAGTGGCATCAATGGTTACAAGGATGGTTTCTGGGGGTAACGGATTGGGTAAGGATTCCAGGCGTTCGAGAAAGTGGTTGGTGTCTTTGATGAAGGATGGGAGACTGCACGTAATGGGTTGAAGGTGTTGATCTACGTAGGCAGAGATACGTTCTGTGGGGGCTCGGTAACCAGCTACAATGGGGCGGCCGGGATGATTGGGTTTGTGAATTTTAGGAAGAAGGTAGAAGGTAGGGGTGCGGGGTGTCGGTGGGGTCAGGAGGTTGATGGAGTCAGGTGAAAGGTTTTGTAGGGGCCTAAGGTTCTGAGGATTCCTTGAAGCTCCGCCTGGACATCGGGAATGGGATTACCTTGGCAAACTTTGTATGTGGTGTTGTCTGAAAGCTGACGCAGTCCCTCAGCCACATACTCCCGACGATCAAGTACCACGGTCGTGGAACCCTTGTCCGCCGGAAGAATGACGATGGATCGGTCAGCCTTCAGATCACGGATAGCCTGGGCTTCAGCAGCGGTGATGTTGGGAGTAGGATTAAGGTTTTATAAGGATTGAGAGGCAAGGCTGGAAGTCAGAAATTCCTGGAAGGTTTGGAGAGGGTGATTTTGAGGAAGAGGAGGTGGGTCCCACTGCGACGGAGGACGGAACTGTTCCAGGCAGGGTTCAATTTGGATAGTTAATTTCAAGTTGCCGCCACTCACACCTCACCTGTCATTCAACAACATCTTTGCCTCTGCACTTCTGCCTCGACTGACATCTCTGCCCAAACTCTTTGTCTTTAAATATGTCTGCTTGTGTCTGTATATGTGTGGATGGATATGTGTGTGTGTGCGAGTGTATACCCGTCCTTTTTTCCCCCCTAAGGTAAGTCTTTCCACTCCCGGGATTGGAATGACTCCTTACCCTCTCCCTTAAAACCCACATCCTTTCGTCTTTCCCTCTCCTTCCCTCTTTCCTGATGCGGCAACAGTTTGTTGCTAAAGCTCGAATTTTGTGTGTATGTTTGTGTTTGTTTGTGTGTCTGTCGACCTGGCAGCACTTTCATTTGGTAAGTCACATCATCTTTGTTTTTAGATATGTTTTTCCTACGTGGAATGTTTCCCTCTGTTAAATAATTTAGTTAGATGTGAATGTGTTGAGGTGAACTTCTTTAGACAGAAATTTGCTATTTTATCTTTTCCAGGGGCTTTCCAATTGTGCGTAGAATTAATTGCTCGGGTGACTTCATGTTGCAAAATTATCACTTCAGGCATTTGTGGTATCATCTTGTATGAGTCTGTTTCTGCTTGTATCCACCGTGCATGCCTGTTATGTTGTACCGGGTTTGACCATATGTTGCTCCAGAAGTGTTCCATGTCTATTATGTTTGGTGGATTGTCTATTTTAATGTGTGTGTTATCTATTGTCTGGTAAAATTTCTTTTGGTTTGTGTTGAATGTTTGGTTTTGTTTCCTTCTATTTTCACTTTTTTTGTATTTATTATTATTATGTTTTCAGATAGGCTTTCAAACACAAATTTGGTATTATTTGGAGGGTGGTTGTGCAATCGTATTCCACACTGGAGCAGAGTTTTCTGATATACAGGATTTCTGGGTTCGGAGACAGGAATATTTTTACAGTTTTTGGTTCTATGACTATTCGTAGAGCTGTTTGCTGATGTGCACTCAGTCGTGGTAAATATATTGTCAGGAATCTTTGTACATATTATTGTCGAGACGTGTTTTTGAGTTTGGAATGCAGTTTGAGTGCAGGGTGCATTTCCCAGAATGTTACTCCCCACCTGATGGCAACCTGGATATGCCTCTAGTGGTGTCTTTCTGTTACAGCTTATTTCTAGCACCACAGCTTATAGAAATCAAATTATAGTTTAGCTGTTAAGTGTGCTCCAGTTTAAATCAATTCAGGTAGAGAAAGATAACGGTGGGAGTAGGACAGGGCTCGGTTTTTTTCCCTACTGGTAATTTACTGGTATTTGGCGGCACACTTCAGGCGAGCCGTACAAAATGTAGAAATACGTACAAAAGTGAATAGAAGAGCGATTAATGCTGACAACACACTATTAGTAACAGAGAACATAATGTAGCTGTGAACACTACTTACAAAAATTAAGAGTCGGCAGTGATTTTGGTTCTCAAAATGAATTTTAGTGAAGTCAGATACACGATTATTGCTGAAGCTCCCAAAGATCTGATTAGGTATTACAATTAACACCGTACCCACGGAAAGGTTATCAAAATATAAATGTTGTGCCATTCAGACCAGTGATAAATTCCACCAGACCTGGGAAATCAGTAGCAGAACTGAAAAGACTACTGCTGTCTTTTTAAACGAGACCTTTCTTTACCATCTGTAATTTAAACTCGGAACTAAGGCGGCTCTTCCGAACAAACGAGTGCTGTACAGTACCGATACTCTCGTACAGACTGGAGATGCGGACAACTAATGAGGCAATAACAAAGAAGGCTGAAGCATTTGAAGTGTAGTTGTGATGACGAGTGTTAGAAATTTTCTGGATGCAAAGAATTATCGACAAAGACATTCTGAGGCAAAAGGAATACGGGGACACGATTAGAACCGGAAAACTAGTGTACTGTGGCCATATTAAGGCAAGACAAAGATACGGTGTTCTAAGGCTTGTAATCGGAGGTAAAGTTGTAGGGAAAAAACCAGTGGCTTCAGAATGTGAGGAAGAAGTTCAGATAAACTTTCCTGCAGCTGTTTGAATCTGCAAAGTCAGGACCAAGATTAGCTCTAATGACGGCCACCTTGTGCAGAAAGATGGCACTCGAGAAGGAGAATGCAGAGATTATGGCTGCAGAAACTGATGAAGCTTTGGGTGGGTAGGGGGAGTGGGAAGAGTAAAGGGGCGACGAGGGACCAGTTTGCACGGGTCTGTAACAGTCAGGCTGCAGAACGAACGTGCGGAAGGGGAAGAGCCTCGTTCGGTGACAGAACGACGCGGGGGACGGCGGACCGGCAGTAAGGAGTCGAGGTACGGAACGAAACCGAGTCGAATAGGAGGAGGGACGCAACGGCGCTAGGTAGCGGTCGCGGGGTGGGCTGGGATCGGAGTGGGTTACTGCGAGATCGCGCGTGACGTACGTGGAGCGCCAGTCTCGACCGGGCGGCCTAGCGTGCCGGAACACCGACTGCAGACCCGGGCAGAGGTGCCGGCTGTCAGGGAGTGGGTGGGTGGCCGCCCGTCACGACCGAGGGTGGACAGCGGAGCCGTGCGAGTGAGCCGCCCGCTGTGAGAATGTGGGATCCGGCAGTCCGGTCGACTGCGGTCAGGAAAACTGTTGGCTGAGCCAACTGGGTGGGAATTGAGCTGGTTGCTGCCTCTTTTGGGTGGAGCGAGACAACAATGGGGGGGGGGGGTGTCAAAGAAACCAAATGGTAATCTGAGTGCTCTCTCTCTCTCTCTCTCTCTCTCTCTGTGTGTGTGTGTGTGTGTGTGTGTGTGTGTGTGTGTGTGTGTGTGTGTGTGTGTGTGTGTGTGTGTGGACCACTGTGAAGTGCATGGCAGAGAGTATGAGGTTTGTCCAGAAAATACGTATAAAAGTTGAAGAATAACTTTATTTTACAATTATTCAGGTATTACAATACGGTCTCCTTCAAAGTACTCGCCCTGAGACGCGATACACTTCTGCCAACGCCGTTTCCACTGTCGATAACATTGCTGAAAGTCTTCAGTTGTGATGTCGTTCAGTTGGCGTGTCGTTTCCGCCTCGGTGGCTTCCACATCTCCCAAGTGCCGCCCCCGAAGCACCATTTTGCGTTTCGGGAACGTGAAGAAGGCACACGGGGCTAAATTGGGTGAATAAGGCGGGTGGTCTGTCACGGTGATTCAGCTTCGGGCCAAAAACTCGCGGACAACGAGCGACGTGTGAGCGAGCGCATTGTCGTGACGAAGGATCCACCTGCCCCCTTTTGCCAACTCCGGTCGAACTCGGGCCGCACGAGCTCTGAGACGTGTCAGAACTTCGACGTAAAAATTTCCGTTCACTCTCTGGCCTGGAGGGACAAATTCCTTGTGAACAATGCCCCTAGAATCAGAGAAAGCAATCGACATTGTCTTGACATTGGAGCTCGATTTTTGTGACTTTTTTGTTCTCGGTTGTCCTGCTAGTTTCCATTCCTCGCTTTGAGATTTGAGCTCCACATCGAATTCGTAAAACCGGGACTCGTCTCCCGTGATGACTCGGTCGAGAAAGTCCCCTCGTTCCTCTGCTTGCAACCGATCCTCACAGCACTCGACCCTCTTCGCTTTCTGTTCTGGCGTCGAGAGCTTCGGTACAATTTTTGCACACAATTTCTTCATTTCAAATTCTTGTGTCAGGATTTCGCGAACGATTGTTTTGGGGATTGACAGCTCGTCAGCAATCATTCTGACCGTCAATCTACGGTCTTTAAGAACACAAACCTGAATTCGTTCGACATTTGCATCGCAACTCGATGTCGACGGGCGTCCCGGGCGAGGGTCACCGTTCACTTCTTCTCGGCCGTCCCGGAACCTTTTTAACCACTCGTTCACGGTCGGTTCCTTCAGAGAATTGTCTCCGTTAACCTTTCTCGAACACTCAAAAATCTCACTGCCATTCTTGCCTAGCTTTGCAAGAAACTTGATGTTGACCCGCTGTTCCTCAATGCTGACGGTAGGTGAAAAGGATAACTGTCAACAAGCTGCTGCACACTCCCAACTTCACGCTGAGTGCTCTGACTCGAACTGAGCATTGATGGGATCGATTACAGCAGTAGTCCCACCTGGCGGTGACTGCAACCTGTAACATAAAGACATTATTCAACTGACCGATGACCGTAGCAGTCTGGTCCCTTTAATCCCACAAACCATTATTCAACTTTTATACGTATTTTCCGGACAAACCTCGTACATCCCATTATTGTACAATTTAGTGGGATTTCTTCCCATTCCATTGATGCAGAATGCGTGGGAAGAATTCCTCTGTGTATGCCGCGATTAATCTAGTCTCGTGTGCCCTAAAGCAAAACAAAACAAACAATCTAGTCTTGTCCTCGTGATGCCCACGTGAACAATAAGTAGGGACTTGTCGGATATTTCAAAAGCCATCATTTACACTCGGTTCTCAAAACTTTGTAAGTAGACTTTCTCAGGATGTTTTACGTCTGTCTTGTTTGAGAATCTTCACGTAAGTCTCCAAAATGAGTAGTTCAGATGATAAAATAAAATTTATATGAGCAAAAGTGAAAAGTGAAACTGGAAATACCCGAATTAATCCGAGGACGTTGTCGTTAAAGGAATCCCGATAAGTACGGGCAAATCACAATTACGCCACGTGCTGCCGAAGAAATTAATACTGCGACAGATTCCCTCGAATCCGGAAATTCTCATAGAGTTGATACTATCTCGTAAAGTAGCAAAATAATGTTCTTCACATATATACGATGTGTTCGATCACGTATCCGTTACAGCACTTTCGTTAATGGTATTTTCAGAAGGACTGAAAAACTGAACCTTCTGTCGGGCTACAACTGTGTGCCAAACCTCACCGTTCGCAGGCGCCTGCCCGAGACCTGCTCTCAGAGCTTCGTTATCGAGTCCGCCTACGAGGGCGGGCTGTGTACGCGTCCCGGGTTCGGCAGGTTTCGTATCGGCGCACACACTGCCACAGTGGGAAAGTTCGTCCCGAAGACGTGGATATGCTGTTGCTTGACCCCTTTACGGTGAATGCAGTCAGACAGATATTAATAACTGCTCACCAGTCTCACTACTTACTTCCTTCTAAGAGATAGTGCAAGATGTTGGAGAATTGTTGGGAATATATTCTCTAGTACAGTTTGGACGAGAAGAGAATAGAAGCTTTCGAAATGTGGTGCTACAGAAGAATGCTGAAGATAAGGTGGGTAGACCACGTAACTAATGAGGAAGATTCAGGATTGGGGAGAAGAGAAGTTTGTGGCACAACTTGACTAGAAGAAGGGATCGGTTGGTAGGACATGTTCTGAGGCACGAGGGGATCACAAATTTAGCATTGGAGGGCAGCGTGGAGGGTAAAAATGGTAGAGGGAGACCGAGAGATGAATATACTAAGCAGATTCAGAAGGATGTAGGTTGCAGTAGGTACTGGGAGATGAAGAAGCTTGCACAGGATAGAGTAGCAGGGAGAGCTGCATCAAACCAGTCTCAGGACTGAAGACCACAACAACATCGACAACAACATTTTCTCTGGTGTTTCAGCAGATATTTGCAATTTCATTGTTACGTTGTGGGTTGGAGTCAGATTAGACAAATATTTCTCATCACGTCTTTCATGCGATGCTCACTGATGAGAGAAAGCACCGATATGTTTCCCATTATGGCCTGAGGTGCTGGAGTAGTTGATCGTGTGTGTGTGTGAGGTGTGGGCAGTCGTGTGTGTGTTGTGTGTTCTTGCTCTTGTGTACGAATGGTGTGTTTGTCTTTTTTACTGACAAAGACTGTGGCCTAAAGCATTACATAAATGTCTTTTAATTGTGCCAGTATGCAACTTAACGTGTCTTCTTTACGGTAAGTAGCAATCTGTCTTCACCTACATTGTTGATATTCCTACTTGGAGTTTTCACTGTTTGATTTTTGGCATTCTTCTGTAGTGCCACATCTCAAAAGCTTCAATTCTCTTCTGTTTCAGTTTTCCCACTGTCCGTGCTTCAGTACCGTACAATCTTAAATTAAAGCCCTCGTTTGACATCTGTAGACTCTTTGCCCGGGTCCGTCTGCTTTTTATGTCCCTCTCGCTTCGTACGTAGTGGATTTTATTCCTTAACGTCATCTACTTTGTGACCTCCACGTCTGATGTCGAGTTTTTTGCTCTTCTCGTGTCTACTACTTCTCATTACTTTTGTCTTTTTCCAGTTTACTCTCAACAGTAGGGGCAAAAGACTACATCCCTGTCGTACATCCTTTTCAGTCTGAGCACTTCATTCTCGGTCTCCCAGTCCAATTGTTCCCTCGCAGATATCGTATGTCGCCCACCTTTCTCTGTAGGTTGCCCCTATTTTCCCCAGAATTTCAAACGTGTCGTACCGTATCACATTATCGAACTCTTTTTCTAGATTGACAAATCTTAAGAACGTATCTCGATATTTCTTAAGTCTCGGTTCCATTACCGAGCACAGTGTCAGAAATGCCTTTTCGGTGCCTCTATCTTCCGTGGAGCCAGACTGATCGTCATCTTAGGGATCTCAAATTTTCTTTTCCATTCTCCCGTACATTATTGTCGTCAGCAGCTCGGACGCACGAGATATTTGGCCGATCGTGCGATAGTTTTCGCACGTATCTGCTGTTGCTATCTTCGGAATTGTGTGGATGATATTTTTCCAAAAGTCTCATAGTTTCTACACACCCATTCGAATAGTTTGGTTGCCATTTTTCCCAAAGGTTGTAGAAATTCTGGCAGAACATTATCTATCCCTTCCACTGTATTTGATCTGAAGTCGTTCCAAGTTCTTTCGAATTCTGACTCTAATACTGGATCCCGTATGTCTTCGTTGTGAACTCCAGTTTCTTTTTCTGTCATCAGATAAGTTGCCTCCTTCATAGAGGCCATAACTGTACACTTTCCACCCCTCCTCTCCCTCTTCTGCATTTAACAGTGGAACTCCCATTGCATTCGCAATGTTAGCACCCTTGCTTTTAACTTCACCAGTCTGAGTCAGTGCTTCCAGTGACATCCCCCCTCCCCTCCACAATTTCTTCACTTTTTCCTGCAGCCATTTTGCCACAATTGCCCTGCACTTCCTATTTATTTCATTTGTAAGTCGTACACATTCCTCTGTTTCCGGGAATATTTTTGTACTTATTCGTTTTGTGGATCAGTTGAAGTATTTCTTCTGTCGCTCGAGATTTCTTCAATGCAATCTTCCGTGTACTTACGTCTGCCTGTCCGACATTTGTGATCGGCCATTTTAGATACGCTCATTCCTCATCTAGTGCAGTGCCCGCTACGGTTCTCGTCGTCGCAGTATCCGTACCGTTAACGAACTTCGGCGTCTCTCGTCATTCCTCCGTACTTCAGTATCCCACTCCCTTCCGCACCGATTCTCCTGTAAGATTCTCTTAAACTTCAGTGTACTCTCCATCATTACTTAATTGTGGTCATCTGCTTCTGGGTACGCCTTTTGTGCAATATCCGATTTCGGAATCTCTGTCCGACCGCGATTTAATCGGGCCGGAATCTTTCCGTGTGTCTGTGTCTTTATTCGAGTATAAAGCCTCTTCTTGTGATTCTTAAACAGAGTATTCGATGTTACTGTCTGAAAATTATTGCAGAACTGAATTAGTCTTTCTTCTGTCTCATTCCTAAACCTTTCTTCTGTTCCTTCCCCTACAACCGCATTCCAATTGTCCGCGATTATTGGGTTTTCATCTCACGTTATGCAAAGAATTACCCGTTCGATATCCTCGTATACATTCTCTGTTTCTCCGTCTTCTGCTCGCAGCATCGTAATGCACACCCGAACTACCACTGTCCGCCTCGGTCTGCTGCCGACTCGGACGGGAACGACGCTGTCGCCGAACTGTTCGCAGTAGCTCCCTCCCTCGCTGCCCTACCTCCCCATTCGTAACGAATCCTGCCTCTGTCGATATTACACTATATCTGTGTGACCAGAATTCCTTTCCATTTGACTTCACTGACCCCCACTATATCTAGATCCAGTCTTTGTGTTTCCCTTTTCAGATTTCACAGCTTTAATACTACGTTCGAACTTCTGAAATTCCTCGCACGGACCCTCGGACTATCATCCTCCCGTCAGTTATTCCGCCTTTTTCTCACGGTCACCTTCCGCGTGGCAGTCACCTCCGAGAGGTCTGAACGGATAACTGATCTGGAATCTTTTTGCCGACGGAGAGACCGTCACGCCACTTTTCTAATTAAAAGCCACACGTCCTGCGGATACGTGCTACGTACCTTTAATACGGTGTCTTCCACTGTCTTCTGCACTGTCACACCGTCGATGACTCCTCCCGAAGACACGAGTGTGCCCGTAACTGTGTCTGCTCCTCTGCCTCCTTTGACAGAGCCGTCGACACAGCGAGGGTGACTTCTTGCCGGAAGTTTTCGGCTGCTGTTGCTGGTGATTTCTATTCGGAATGTAAGCAGTGGCCGGGTTTGAACTGGAACTTGTGACGTTGCAGTAACTAATCGGTGATGCTACCCCCTAGACCGCGGGTCACAGGTAACCTACTTCTCTCAAAATAAGGTACTTAGTTTCAGAAGCTGCTCCTCTTTCTGTCAGTTGCGTGTGGACCGTCAGTGAATTTAGGCGGATCACAGTAAGCACCACGCAGTTAGAAATAACGCACGAGTGTTAATGGTTAAATGAAACAGAGTATTCTAAATTTTTAGGTGTTTATTTTGATAAGGACTCCAAGTATTTGTGTATTACCGCTCTTTTTTAAATGTCTGAGCTCTGAATCTTTTATTTTTCAGATAGTATGAGATTTTGAAATAGTTGGCTTCCTTTGCCTGTTATTGTTCACTGACGTCTTGCGGCATCGTAGTCCGAGTTAAAAAAGTGTTTACTTAGTTTTTTAGATCTTTCCACGTTCAGTGGATCATATTTGTGAGTACTAACTGTAATATGGAATGAGTCGGTTTTGCAGTTACAGTTCATCTGCTCAGTAGAAAATGTGGCATTGTTAATGTATCCATTTTTCTTGTTGTTGAGCTCTGTGGTTGTGAATTTTATTGCTTTCGAGAATACGAGCCACTTTGTTATGTATTTTTATTAAGTATGTATTAAACGAACTGAAGCAAAAGCTCAGGATGTAAAGAAAAATACGTACCAGTGGGGCCCTTTCTTGTACTTCTAACAGTAATATGGCTACATGCTGACCAATTAGGTGATTTATTAAGTTTTTTTATCATCATCATCGTCATTATTATTATTTAAAGAAACCCCTACTTTGCTTTGAGACTCCTTTCTGTACCACAAAAAGGCTGAATGATCGGTAATGTATGCCATTTCTCTCTACGGTATTTTATTTGTGAATGTTGCTGTTGTTTTAAAACTGTTGTCGACTGTCGGCAGCAAACTTCATTGGGGTCTAAATGTGCTGCAAGTTTGTTGTGGGTACGGTCACCTGTTTGAAGAGCTGTCTGCTGGAGGTTCCACACACTGTTCTCACTCCACACTTCTGTGCAACAAACGATTCCTTTCCCTCTGACGACTTACCCCAGGTATGATCCCGTAGGTTATTAGTGAACAAAAGTAGGAAAAGTGATTCGACCTTTTTGCTTTTTGACCTCCGTAATCTGATGTTACACGTAACACAAAATGTATAGAGCTTAAGATTTATAATGTGTGACTCGTAATTCCGGTTCTCGTAAGTATAAACACAGAACTGTTTAATAAGAATAATGCGTGGTGCTTACGCTACAACCTCTTCCGGACAGCTCTTTAAACAGCCGAGCATACTGACAACAAATAGGCCGACAGCACATTTAGTCCCGTACGAAGTTTGCTGCCGACAGTGTGCCACGACACTAAAACGGCGACAGTGCTCTTAAATGTAATACTAAAGGGATAAACGACTAACCACCTCTTGGCCTTAGTGTACTTCGTAAAGGAGTGAGGTATTCAGCTACGAAGGGCAGTCAAAAAGTTTGATTTTGAGGATGGTACTGCAGCACACTGTGAGCCCAGCGTGGGTATATAAGCCCCGACACGTAGGTGAGGCAACGGTACGGCGCTCGTGTCTCTCCGACGGGTGTGCGTTAAATGCAGTAATGTGAACTGTGCCGACATTGTTACCGAATGTCTTCCCTCGGCTGCCGGAGGACGGGCACCAGTAGATACCTTACCTGTCATAAAACGGGCAGCACGAGTGTCCAAAAATGCCGCAGTGAGACGGTGCGGAGAGTTCCCCGCCAGTCGCAGTTCGGCACGAGATGCGGGTCGCCGTGGGAGGCACTCGAGCACCTGCCGTGTTCTCCCGATTTCTCCCCCGTTTAATTATCGCGCCGTCAGTCCCTTACGAAAGGCCTCGGGAGGTCGACGATTCCCGTCGGACGAGGATGTGCGGCAGGCGGTTACGGTGTCCTTCGCGCGGCGGGACGCGGTGCTTCACCGAAGGGGCGCTGTCGACCCGCAGCGTCGGTGGGACGGCTGCCTAGGTGCTCGCAGCGATTTTGACCGACCGGTGTACTGATTCTGGACTGCAGGACATTTGGAGGTGAACTTTTTGATCATCTGTAACATAGAACTTCTCGACCGGCTACTCGTTGTGATGTAAAGGATTTAATGGATACTAAAATTAAACACGAACCAAAATTGTAATTGCTCGATGTGTGTGGCTCAGTGGTTAGGCGCTAGACTACAAATCCGAAGGTCTCGGGTTCGATTAACCGAGCTGCACTGCGATTCAGAATTTGCGTCAAACTGCAGGCCCCCTGTAATTGGGCTGTGTGTTTCAGTTCTCCAGATCGGCGGACGGCTGCCTCCGACAGGACTGTCCCCGGCACGGCACTCTCGTGTTCAAAACAACTCCGGGATTCTGTGACAAGTCCTCCTCCTCAGTAGGAGAATTTTTCAACATGTGCATGCAGGAGAGAGAGAGAGAGAGAGAGAGAGAGAGAGAGAGAGAGAGAGAGAGAGAGGGAGAGAGAGAACCATTGAACTATATTCAGTACAAATAATGGAAAAAAAATTGAAATATCACATAAAGGATTAACGCGTAGTCATACTTTCTGCCGAGAATGTGTACTGTGATTGTAAAACCGATCCATTCCACGTCGTAGTGAGAGGTTGGAGTAAAGATACAAAGAACGTGCGAACGACTGGTTCTGTCATCCGTTCTGTCAAGTAGCTCTCCGCTGTTCACTGTGGGCGGGTTGCTTACGTGTAGAGCGAACGGTAAAGGCCCGGGGACCGATCCGCAGTGCGCGACTCACTTCGCAGTAGCCGGACGAGAACTGTGCCCTTCGGAAAAGTCGTTCCCCACGTGTTCGCTCTCCTTAACCGGATACCTGCCTCGGACGTACAATTGTCGGAGACTGTTGGCGGACTCTGCTGGCCGTATTGAGATTTGACTACTATTACTGTTCTGTTCTCTACTCGAGCTTAGAAAAACGAATATCGTACTGCTGACGAGAGGGGCCAGTAATGTGCGTTTCAGTTTGCAGGTACTCGTCTGCCTCTGCCTGCAGGCTGCGCGTCGACTGTGTTTGTGCCGAACTGGGGGCGCCTCTCCTGCACTCCTGGGAGAGGACGCGAGGGATTGCCGAGGTCATTTCGGTCTTCCGTCGTCCTTGTGTAAGTTGGCTCGGACACCCTCAGATTTCTTGCAATATTTGCTTGTGAATGTCTGTGCTGACCAAAAGTGCCCAAGAGAGGAATTTTTTCATGGATATTTCTTGGTCTCAATCATATTCACATAATAATAATAATAATAATAATAATAATAATAATATATGCAACATCGTATGGTTTTGCACCTACTCAAAAATGGAGAGTGCTACAGTATTAGATTTCAGACACATTGCAAATATATTTTCTAAACATGCTATGAACTTTATATTACTTTTCAATTTACGTAAATATTTTCTAATTGCTCAGTTTTTCCTCAGAACTGTAAGGGGGCAATCAAAAAGTTTTCATTTGAAGGTCATACGGGCAGAGATCGGTTTCCCACTGGTGCAAAATTGTGGCAGCATTGAGGTCATCATCTGACTGACACGTGGGGTTGACGGTGTCTGTTCAGTTTACACCCTGTTCCACTGCGTGAAGAAATCCGTAACTGCCTGCTGCACGTCCTCTTCCGACAGGAATTGCCGGAACTTCGGGGCCTTTTTTTGAGGGACCGAACGTGTGACAGTCACACAGGAAGAGGTACAGACTGTAGGGCAGGTACACGACTGTCTCCCAGTCGAGGGGGCGTAACTTCCGCATTACGAAATTTGTGACGAGGGGGTATGCTTTATCGCGAAGTGGCAGTGCCCCATTCTGAGGTGTGTTTTTTGACGGATGTGCTGCCTTGTAGACATTCTTCGTTTCCTGACTGTGTTCGTGCTTCGGCAGGCAGGAAAAGACTGATGGCACCTCGGTCCCGGTTGGACCCCTTTGGTAATAACGTCACCGTAGTTCACATTTCGGCTCGTGCCGCACACGTGTCGGAAAGACACGAATGCGACACTCGTCCCTCGCCTGTGTGACGTGTTTATACACGCGTGTCGGAGTTGCTCTGTTTTGCATACAAGCTGCAGCAACGGCCTCAAACGGAAACGCTTTGATGGTTCATTATACATTATGCTTTACTAATATTACAGTGTATTGAGAGGAAGGCATATTGCATAATATTCAGCAGGACACAGAAAAAAACAGTTGGACACATTTTTCTTAGTATCCAGTGGAACACATGTAAGATTTTTTATTCTGCCTGAAATAACATTACTACAGTTAAAAATGTTACATTATGTTGTACTTTTATTAGTCCTCTTTCATTTTTTGCACAACATACAATAGAATAGGAAGCAAGTTAGTTGAGCAGTTATATATTGTTGATATATATTTTATACTGTATACTATAATACCGCAAAAGTCTATATAAATAATTATATAACACATGAAAACTTATTTTCTTGAAGTTGTTATACATGCATAAGCACAATATAGAGTTTCTGTATTGACAAAAAATTAAATTGTGTATATGTGTCTCTGAAAACAACCTGTGGTCTGGAAACACCTCATGTCGGTGAATTGTCAGAATTACTGCAAAATTTTAAAAGGGTCCTAAGACATGTTGCTACCCTAAGAATTCATATAAGCAATGGCAAATTAAATAAGCCTCCAATCGAACTTTCCAACTTTAAAATTTGATAAAGTATCTATGGCAAGATGGCAAGAAAACACACGTTCTTCAACGGTTAGCAGTTTAACGGTGACAAAAACGAAACAAACGAACAAAGGAGCTAAACTGAAACATTGACGTCAATACGTATGACACACACCAACATTACTACTGACGCTGGCTGAGATGAACGAAACAGTGGAATTTCGGGAGAGTCCACTCGAAGGGAAGTAACCCAGGCAGGCGAACAATCGTACGGCACGTACGTCTATCGATGAAACGGCACTGCGGAGAGACTTTTTGAACACCGCGTATTTCCATTGTTCTTCTGCTGTCGAACTAGTTGCTCGAGACACTTTTTGGAAAACGTGTTCAAAACTGCTTCGCAACGTCGTCTGTCTGGACCTCTGGACGCCCCCCCACCCCCTCCCCGCCTCCCCTCTCCCAAATGAATCCAGACATCCCAGTCGACAGTCAAATAAAATCTCACATTTTGGATGGGATCGAGACTGGCCGATCTAGGGAGCCAGTCGAGGTGCGACACGAGGCACGACTGGCACCTTCTCAGGAGCGTCATCGTGAAGCTGTAGAAAACGGGGAAATGTTCGGTTACCGAGAATTTGAAATAAGCCTCCTGGTTTGTTTTCACAGTAACACAAGTGAACGGTCAGGTTGTGGTACAAAAAAGACCGCAAAATCTCACTGAAGCACTTTGGACCAGAACTGCAGCTTCCAGATCGTGGGGGTTAAATGCCTCGTCGACCTGCCAGTACATTCGGTGGTAAAGAGGCTAAATAGTGATACATCTGGCCGTACGACGTGCCTCGAACTGTCCGCCGTCGAGTCCGTGTCGTCCGACCTGTCGGAGAGGCGCGGCTCCTCGTGCTGTCGCGAGCGGTGGCTTTCTGCGGGATAACCGACTAGAAGCGTCTGTTATGCAGTGTTCGCTCTGCAGTGTTCTTTGCAAAACTGGACGAGATCGGCTCGTGTTCATCGAAGGTCGCGATTCTCGTAACGTTCGAAACCTATTGTCACCACTGAGGTCAGATCGTCGTCTCTGTTTGCTGTCGGTTAGGACCTTTTTACGACCACAGTTCGCACGCCGTCATTACGTGGCCGTCCCTCGTAGACACGTCGGTACACCGATTGACTGCGCAACTTCGTTCGTGTTGCAGTCGTCGGCACATCCGAACGGGATAGTTCCTTTCTGCTCTCCTGTTACGTCGTAACAGTGCCGTCTCGTCAGGGCTGTAGCATTAATGAGGGTACCTATTCTACGAAGTGGAACGTCATCTCGAATTCAGTAGAAATGTCAGTTACCTCGAATATCTCCGTACGGTTCCGTTTTTGTCGATTCTCGACGCAGTCGTCCTACTGTGCAGTGCCCCCGATTATTCTGTCGGACTCTGTTCCAGTGCAGCGGATAGACTGCTGTAAGGGAAGTCGCATTCTGTATCGACCGGCTACGAAGTCGTGTAACAATGTTTTTGATAATTATTCTGTGTTTTAATGTTTCTTGTAAAGTTTTGTAAAATCATTTAAAGAGAACTCTTATCTACAATGTCTTCATAACTCACGACAACTCGGCAGGTGACGTACGGAGGTAAAGGTAAGTAATTGAAAAACAGAATTTATAACCAGCTTCTTCAGTTTCTTCTTCTCCGGGATGAAACTGATGTCATTTGAAGCTCTTCTTCCGCGTAGCGGTCTCCTTCTCTGTAGTTCCCGTCACGCCGAGCCACAGTGGCGAACTGTAAACGATTTCTCCGGTGCGAGTAAAGATAACCGTTCGACGTTGTGTGTCCCTGGTGGACTGTGTTCACATTTCTCCTTCTGTATCTGGACATCAATTGAAAATCAAACGTGTGCACAGTAGAAATTCCTTTCGATAATTCCAACTAAAATCAAATATCTCCACGGGAAATTTTTATTGATATAGTAGGAGGTTGCTACCTTAAAAACAAACATAAACCTCTGCAGTGGTGGCCCACCTTGCTGCACTGCGTGAATACAACACACACACACACACACACACACACACACACACACACAACCATCTGCTCTGTGGGGGTGGCTGATACCCATAATACCCAGTGATCTTCCACCACACGTACAGCATTCATCCTGAAGAGCGTGAGACGCCTGCAGTTGGCAGTGACAGCTGTCTGCGTTTTGCACGAACAAAACTTTATCCCTAAAAAAGATCCCTCACATGCCTCTCAACGGTATCTGCGTCTCCAGTGTCACATCAGTCCCGTGTCGTTCCAGAGCGCCGTAACACCACGTCGGGGAGTCTCGCCTGCCGTCTCCTCCGCCGGAGCCCGAAGTGACGCCGCCCTGCCGCCGACTCCGAGGCGCCGTCTGCCGCTAGCGGGGGATATGGAGGACGCGCAGATGTGAGACCCGAGTTCTTCTGCACCTCAGAATGTGAGTTTATCTGACTTGCATAAGACCCACTCTAATTCAAACTACGTATTTGACCTAGTTCTCACCTGCCTTGTTGCAAGAACACATACACAGAGAAGGGGAGGGGGGGGGGGGAGGGAGAGGGAGGGGGGGAGAGAGAGAGAGAGAGAGAGAGAGAGAGAGAGAGAGAGAGAGAGAGAGAGAGAGAGATGTTTACACAGGTTATCGCTATGGTAGCTCTAAAAAATCAAAAGTTGTCAGTTGTGTATGCGATTACTAGAAGAAAACATTAAATTTCAGTTACAGAATAAATTGTACAAATCTAAATGCTGTCAGTTTAACTAAATAATTAGTGATTACAATCACGAACAACTTAAATTCGAACCATCACATAGCTAATGTGGGGTAGGGAACCGAAGACTGTATATTTTGGCAGAACACACGACAGGTCTGCCAGAGCGACTGCCCACACTACACTCGTCCGTCCCGTGCTCGAATATCACCGTGCGGTGCAGACTCGGTGCCGCGTAGGGTCGACGGAGGACGTCGAACGGGTTCGCAGGTGGGCAGCTCGTTTTGCACCGTCACAAAATAGGAGAGTGAGCGTCAGAAATACGACACACTCGTCGAGGTTGCTTTTGTCGAGACGGGTGCATTTTTTGTCACATCGACATCTTTTCACGAAATTTCGATCGCCGGCTTTCTCCTCTGGAGGTGAAAATACACTCCTGGAAATTGAAATAAGAACACCGTGAATTCATTGTCCCAGGAAGGGGAAACTTTATTGACACATTCCTGGGGTCA
This sequence comes from Schistocerca nitens, assembly GCF_023898315.1. Taxonomy (NCBI): domain Eukaryota; kingdom Metazoa; phylum Arthropoda; class Insecta; order Orthoptera; family Acrididae; genus Schistocerca; species Schistocerca nitens. The sequence goes on from NC_064624.1 coordinate 212,425,045, forward strand.
GATACATCACATGATCACACTGACAGACCAACAGGCACATAGACACAGGCAACAGAGCATGCACAATGTCGGCACTAGTACAGTGTATATCCACCTTTCGCAGCAATGCAGGCTGCTATTCTCCCATGGAGATGATCGTAGAGATGCTGGATGTAGTCCTGTGGAACGGCTTGCCATGCCATTTCCACCTGGCGCCTCAGTTGGACCAGCGTTCGTGCTGGACGTGCAGACCGCGTGAGACGACGCTTCATCCAGTCCCAAACATGCTCAATGGGGGACGGATCCGGAGATCTTGCTGGCCAGGGTAGTTGACTTACACCTTCTAGAGCACGTTGGGTGGCACGGGATACATGCGGACGTGCATTGTCCTGTTGGAACAGCAAGTTCCCTTGCCGGTCTAGGAATGGTAGAACGATGGGTTCGATGACGGTTTGGATGTACCGTGCACTATTCAGTGTCCCCTCGATGATCACCAGTGGTGTACGGCCAGTGTAGGAGATCGCTCCCCACACCATGATGCCGGGTGTTGGCCCTGTGTGCCTCGGTCGTATGCAGTCCTGATTGTGGCGCTCACCTGCACGGCGCCAAACACGCATACGACCATCATTGGCACCAAGGCAGAAGCGACTCTCATCGCTGAAGACGACACGTCTCCATTCGTCCCTCCATTCACGCCTGTCGCGACACCACTGGAGGCGGGCTGCACGATGTTGGGGCCTGAGCGGAAGACGGCCTAACGGTGTGCGGGACCGTAGCCCAGCTTCATGGAGACGGTTGCGAATGGTCCTCGCCGATACCCCAGGAGCAACAGTGTCCCTAATTTGCTGGGAAGTGGCGGTGCGGTCCCCTACGGCACTGCGTAGGATCCTACGGTCTTGGCGTGCATCCGTGCGTCGCTGCGGTCCGGTCCCAGGTCGACGGGCACGTGCACCTTCCGCCGACCACTGGCGACAACATCGATGTACTGTGGAGACCTCACGCCCCACGTGTTGAGCAATTCGGCGGTACGACCACCCGGCCTCCCGCATGCCCACTATACGCCCTCGCTCAAAGTCCGTCAACTGCACATACGGTTCACGTCCACGCTGTCGCGGCATGCTACCAGTGTTAAAGACTGCGATGGAGCTCCGTATGCCACGGCAAACTGGCTGACACTGACGGCGGCGGTGCACAAATGCTGCGCAGCTAGCGCCATTCGACGGCCAACACCGCGGTTCCTGGTGTGTCCGCTGTGCCGTGCGTGTGATCATTGCTTGTACAGCCCTTTCGCAGTGTCCGTAGCAAGTATGGTGGGTCTGACACACCGGTGTCAATGTTTTCTTTTTTCCATTTCCAGGAGTGTATTTTCTCGATGCCCCGCTACCTACGGAGGGGCGATCGTCGTAATAAAATAAGACAACTCTAAGCTCGGACAGAAAGATTCGAGTGTTCCTTCGTCCTGCGCCATTTGAGAACGGAACCGTAGAGTGGCACTTCGAAGCTTCTGCCAGCGACTCGAGTGTGAATTCCAGAGCACTCGTGTAGGTCCGCAGAGAGGATCCCGTGCAGCATTCTGCAGTATATAATTGGATGCCGGTAACGACGTACGTCAGGTGGGGCACCCACCGGAGTCACGTGACACGTGGCGTGGCGAGACGCTCGCAGTGCGGGGCGGAGCCGCGCGTGCCGGACTGAGACGCGCTGCACCCTTCACAGAATCGTTTCTGTCCGTGTTCGAATACCGGTACGTTCTGCCGCCAGAAGTTACTGACGGACAACTACGGAGCAGTTTGGAATAAATAATAAAATATAGTTGTCGAGTGTTTTCTCTAACGGTTAGAGATCTGATTATTCACCACAAATTTCGAGAATAACTGTGCACACCTTACTACAAATGAACGTGTCCGTAAATCGCTGTCAGCAAATGCACTGAAGTAATATTTTCAAACTGGTGAATGTAACGAATGCTTCTGACAATTTCTGCACGACACGGGTGCGTGTGACCGCTCCTCCACCAAACAGTGGCTCCCTTTTCACGTAGGTACGCGTGACCGGTAGCCTTCGGCCACTGACGGTGTCAGATACGCTGCGGAAAGGCACGGTCGACTTCCGAAGTCCCGGAAACTGGCGAAGTGTGAGGAGAACAGTTTACTCTGTCCGAAAGTCGAAGACAGCGGTACTCCCTGAGATTCCCTCGTCGAAAGACGTAGCGGTACGCTCGCGGTGTACGTGATGCCGTAGGCTGTCTCCTTACGTACGTACGTACAGTGATTTGTGCTCGTATCGAAGTAATCCTGAGTCGGAGAAGTTTTGAGATGTCCGCGGCGACAGGGACAGACGGTGCTCGCACGACAAAAGGTCGGCAAAAGTAATGGACAGATAGTGTCGTTCTCTACGGGAGGTGGCGAAATTTGCGGCCGTCTCATTCGGTACCGAAAAAATCGAGAGGAGGTCGGACACTCGAGCCGGCCACGTGACGGGACCTCCCGTTCTGATCCTCTGCCCGAGATACGTAGCGTCGTGTCGTGTCAGTCACGTACTCGGACAGAAAAGTGTGCACGTGCTCTGCCGTGTCGCTTCTCACGGTAGATATGTTATCCTTGCTGCACTTGAAGTGCGTGTTACTGGCATTCCCAAGCTTCCGGTGGCTCGGTGTTACTTCCAAGACTGTAAGTTTCTATTCCAAAGTAGTTGTATTTTCACTCCTCCGTTGACTTCTTCCAGTTGAAGCCTGTGACTCCCGTCTTTTCTTTCTCCTAGCCACTGTGTGGATTGCCTCTCGATGCCCGTTTCCGTTTTAGAGCATTTCTCCTTCCCACGACATCCTGAATGCCTGTAATTGCTCTCGTGTCTTCTCTTCTTTTCCAGTCTTTCTTAGTGAGACCTAGGTGCATAATTTCTGTAGTTATCTGAGCTGTTCAGAATTTTCTTTTCCAAAACTCATTAAAAATCAGAGTTCCACAGATTAGTACAGGAAGAACGCATTGTTTGAAAATGCCCCTCTGTGACTCTCTCATTATTAACAATTTAAAAACTGTCGGGAGTTCTTCTCTGAGTCCTCCGGCCTAGCCCGGTTTCGAAGAAAATTTTGGGTTTCTATTCGCCTTCGATATCAGTTAACTGACAGAGATAAACGTACTTGTCAACTTTTTTTAGCCCGGCGTTCGGCAAACTCAATTAGAGGGATCTGTCTATAGACAGTATGACAGTTGAAATTTCTCCTGTGAGCCAAAATATTTGAACTTAAGCTACGTAAGTAGATATGTTGTCATAACTTAATTAGGTTACTACCAAGTTATTCGTTGCTAAAAAAGAAAAGCCCTCAATCTGATTGAGATAAGTTCACTGAGGTCGACCCCTTCCAACTCTCCCGGTATACTTGTTTTGTCTATCTCCTTTCATTTGTCCTCTCTGTAAATCCACTTAATAAATTTTAAGTAAAGTTAAAAAAAGTTGTACTTAAACTATAGAATGTTCGATGAATCTCAATATAGTGTGTAATTCGTTGAAAATATTAAATTATAAAGTGTCTGTAAAATTACATTGTGACAAAGACTGGCAGTGAGTAATGAGAGGAAAACCTCGCATCTCCTCGGAAAGTCGGGTAAGTCAAGTTAGTAAGTTGTCTTTAATTTTAGGCACGATTCTAGGTTGTTGCAGACAGTACAAGTTCTCAATTTACTTTTCGTATGGTACACGTTTGAAAGTGATAATTTGCACAAATATGTAGATGTAAATACAGAAAGAGCAGCAAAATCTAGTTTTTTTAGCTAATTAGATGAGTCAGGAATACTATTCGAGGTATTAAAAATCCACATATCTTCCTTCTCCAGGTCTTTCAAAGGAAACCACAGGTACTGTGAATTAAATTTACATTTGTTTTTTTCCCAATGTGTTGTATCAGTACAAAGACCTCAGATTTCAAGGTCTACAGATCTCTTTGTTGTTGTTGTTGTTGTTGAATCATACTGTGTAGGCTTTCACGGCCGGTGTTGTCTTCAGTTGAAACTTCCTGAGAGGCCGTGGTCGACGTATAAAATTTCCACCTAACGTTTCGTCTCCATCTGTGGGAGACATCTTCTGAGGCCGTCCGGCTACTGCCACTGAGGCTCCAGCTACTCTCGCGTTTACAGAGCACACAGAGGGCTCCACCATTCGTCACGCCATGCCGACAGTATGCCTGTCTTTGGAAGGTGTCGTCATTCTGCTGGCGCAACGTCGACATCCGTATTTTGTCCAACTTTCAAACTTCCTGTTTTCTATTAAAATTACTATGGTGTTTGCAAATCTCTATTGCTTCTCTTTACATGCGTGCACGATAATGGGACGTTCGTGCTAGAACGCCTGTGGATGTCGACATTGGCGCCAGCAGAATGACAGTCGATTACTCTTAATAGAGAATGACGACGCCTTCCAAAGATAGGCATACTGTCGGCATCACGTGACGAATGGTGGGTGCGCTCTGTAAATGCGAGAGTACCTGCAGCCTCAGTGGCAGTAGCCGGACGACCTCAGAAGGTGTCTCCCGCAGATGGAGACGAAACGTTAGGTGGAAATTTTATACGTCGACCACGGCCCTTCAGCCCGGAAGTTTCAATTGAAGAATTCTTTTGGGGTTGCAATAGGAGGCTCGCATCACTTTGCTGTCTCTGAATTCGTATTTATAGGTATTGCTTTGACATAGCAAATATCAGTGTGGAAATTATTTTCTCGAGGATATGTCAACAGGTTAGAAAGTGAATAAAAGTTTCTATTTCAAAATTTTGTACAAAAAGAGAGAATTTGTTTTCTAATGAAATAAATTTTTCTAACAAGGAAAAAAATACATTTCCTTTCTCCCTCAGTTTAGAGGAGACGTAATGTCCACAGTGAGTTAAAATGTCCGGATGCACTGAGTGTTTGTTAGTTCCGCATAGTGAACACCCTTCTCGAGGAGAATTGCTTTAATTTCTCGGTAACCGACTCACCTCGTTGGGTGGCGGAAGATGTACGTACTCACTCCCTGTCTCACCTAAGAATTTGTTAAACTGGTGAAGATTGAGAGCTTTAGTTAAAATGGAGTTCATAATCGCAATCACCAATTGCCTAACTTCGCAAATTTCTTTTAGAATTTTCTGCATACAAAGCGCTTCTTGGCGAACGATGTAAGTACCTCGCGATCGGAATATCGTATTTTTCGATGCACTGCTATTCAGTGTATGTGCTGTAACTTTTCCGTGTGTTTGCTTTGTGAGGGGCAATCGTGCTGGACATTCTGCTTCAGAACCTGCAGAAGACATAAACTGTGCAAAAAGTGAAATGTGCCGCATCGTTTATGTCACAACACCCACTGACGGCTTTTGATAAACCTGAAGTCCGTTTAAGATCTGCAACATCTCGGTTGGTCATATTTTAAGACATCTTGACTGTTGTTGCACTGCTTTAGCAGACAGTGATAACTCTTTAATGTTGTTTAGATTATCTGTATTATTCTTATAATCCCAAAATAGCTCTTCAGAAGCGCGTATTAGACATCTGTATACAGTTTTCCTATCTCAGTGATCGCCGGACTAACCACGAGACTTGCAATATTGGCACTCTTAGAAGATTGCGTTCTGTAATTAAATACAGAATTTGATTTTTCTTGACCCTGCTGAAGTTCTTCAGTTGCTTTCTTCCTCACAGTACTGATACCCTGTTAATACATCTCCCAAATTTTATTTCTTGTTTTGGGCTAATTTTTCCTGACAAATGAGGCAGCTCAGAAGACCATTTAAGTTTTGAATAATGACGAGCCTCGGTCAGTTCAATTTTTAAAGTCGAGCTTTTCATTTTCCATTTATCTCCGCTTCAGCTCTGTTGCCGTATCAAAAGTAAGTAACCTGTCGACACAAAATAACCGTACCACCACCGGGGCTCGAGTGGCAGAGGGTGGGTGCGCGGGGGAAGGTTTCGCGACGGGGACGATTGCGCGTGCCGAGAGAGGAGGTGCCGGCCTGCAATCCTGGCTCGTGATTTATTACTTTCCTCGACCGAATCTTCTTTCGGAACAAAGTGAGTAATTAGTGAAACAGTTCCCCACGTAATGATGTTTCACCGAGAATCCGTAATGAAATCGAGCAAAATTACAGGGTGTTTGGAAAGTTGTTGTGCTCTCGACTAGAGAATGTAAATGTAGATTACATTGGAACTTCAAAAGAAATTGGCAGAACTGTTTTTTTCATAGATATGTGATATCCTTTTACTCATTCTTAGATTACGGTGCTTTCATCTGAGGGACACAGTTCTCTCGTCTGACACATGTTCGACAATGCAGTAAATACACAGATTTAGTGCAGGGGGCATTTGCTCAAAAATTCCTAAGAACAGCTGGACCTCACAGTAATGCGGTTTATCGACAAAATTTTGAGAGACGGACTCAGTGTTAAAAGCCAAACAAATGGGAATACTCCCCCTCCCCAAACTAAATGAAGAGAAGTTGTCGGCTATTTCCGATTGTACAGCCGATACCAGCTAAATCTCTGCACCGTCGGTTACGAGAAAAGATATCGGGCTCGCAACTGCACGTAAAGTGCCGAGGCAAACGTAAATTGAAAGATGCGGATCGTGAAAAACAAATCTGTTACTACAATCGGTTTGTATCTCTTGTCGATAGGAATGCAATGTTCTCGGTGTCACCTACTGTGCAGATGCAGCCCTGCTCAATCTCTCGGGTCACTTTAAGCCACAAAATACACAGTTACTGTCAGTGGAGAAGTGTTGTTGCACTATCAAAACACTGGAGTGGTTGTAGCAATATCCGTATGATGCATTGTCGGACATTAATTTTTTTGAACAAATGGTGAACGGTGATATTTGTTCAGACTTTTTACTTTTGGGAGCAGCAATCACCCAGTGCACTTTTTGATTCAGTACCTGAAACAACTTTATATATGAGAAGTGTGTCACGATCAGAACAATGGAACATGTTCAGATTCGTATAGCCACCTGTAACTCCACACAGAGTTTCTGAACACCCTGTGTAATGTATACGTAGCCGCAAAACTGAATCTTTAAATGACATTTCCACTGGATCCATAGAAATTGTGTATATAACTTCGTAGAAATTGTGTATATAACTTCGTGAGGTACTGCCTGCTAATTGAGCACAAATATTTATACTTTAAATATGACCAGTGACAAACCTCCGGATAAGTATTTGTGACTATAAGTAATTTTAGCGTACTGGAATATTCGTTTCGTCTCCGGTAGTCCTCTCCGTAGATGCCAGGGTGTAAATCTGCCTTCGTGACGTGAGCATAATTTATGGGCACTGGGTTTTCTAAAAATTTCCACAAACTATAAAAATACCTGCCTCTGCAGCTCGTATGCGTATAAATGCAAAATATAAAATATTGATATTCTTCTTAATTACAAATCGTCTTTTGCACGTAATATTATCATCAGTTCAAGTAATATTGCTATATGCTCATCAAATGGTTTTTTTACGAACTGAACAGATTTTGACAATACGTGAAATTATTATATCTTTTTACAGTACTTTTTGTGAGCTTGTAATTAAAATACGAATTACTTAAGTTTCTGTTACTCTGGTTTTATGTGGAATAAATTACCAACTTAACACCTAATAATGATTGTCTTGGATTCCACGGTTTTCTGTACAAAATAGTATAAGACTATAATATCTTTAAAAATATACTTGATACTAACAAATGGTTTTCAGCATGTAATAAGATAAATAGTAAAGTTTCTTTTCTCATCCATATACATCAGTGTCTGCACCCTTAGTGGCACTGAATTCCATCCCTCTCGGTGCACAATTCTAGACCTCCACGGTGACACGTTCAGATGCGTTTTGGACGCGTACCTTCACGTCCTATAGGTCTGTAACCTCGGTTCGGTACAACAGATGCTTTAAAAACCCTACAGGAAGAAATCTAGTGGTGTGAGGTCGGGGAATCGTGGCGGCCGCGGTATCGGACTGTCTCGTCCGATCCACGTATCTGGAAACTTACGGTTTGGAAATTGACAGGCATTTAGCGACCAGTGGGTGGGTGTGTCCCGTCCTGCCGGAATATGACATCGGGTTGCAGGTGTTCCGGTCGTGGCGCGGCAAACTCTCGTGACTTGTCCAGGTAAACACTGCCACTGACGGCAGACAAGATAAAATAGACCGGTGCTGCAGTTGTGCAGCAGCCCGCACCAAATGTTGACCACAGGCCCGTCTCTTCCCATTTCACTTGTAATGCGAGGATGCTAGGAAGCCCACGTACAAACGTTACGACTATTCAGTTTGACGGAGACACGAAACGTTGCCTCGTCGGAGAAACGACTCTTTTTTTTTTTTTTTTTTTTTTTCTGTAAAGGCACTGTTTGCGTCAGTCTCGCCTAGCACGTCCCCTGCAAACTGTTCGTGCCGAGGTTCGTCCGTAGGCTTTAATGCCGGAAGCAGCTGCACCTCGTAGGGACACAGTCGTAGCCTCTTCTGTGAGGCACTGTTTACTGTCGAACATCTCATTTCTGACACACCGGCTGCCGTACGCACCGATTTTGTCAAACTCCTCGCCGACGCCCATTTGTACCTCGTCCGCGTCGGCATCCGAAATGGACCGACGACACACCTCCTTTTTATGGAAAACACCACCTGTTTCTGCAACCGACATATGCCGAGCTCGAATAGTCAGTAAGGGCAGCGGTCGCCCCTGATTTCCGATGTGTACCTTTTTTTCACAGAGAGCTTCTTAAAATAAAATAGTTAATAAATGATGATATGTAGGTTTCGTGATGACACGAGAGAATAGGTGCAGCACAGAAATGAGAAAAAGAATTGCAAAAGCTAAACATTATTTTTTTTTTTAAAAAAAAAAAAAGAGCTCAATGTTCAGTGAACGAGTCTTTTAGGGATTTAACTGATATACGGAAAGGAAAGAACCTAGGGGTATATCAACAAAGGAGGCAAAAGATACATCGTAAGTAACAGATATGAAATTCGTCAGAAAGTGAAGAGTGTGGCGGAAAGAAGGAAAGAGTGGTCGCAGACTTTGCGAGTCGACTGGCTGAGATTTCTCTGCTTGTCGGAAGATGCTTCACGTTTACGTGGTGTATCCTGCTTTATCACTTTTTGTTCTTTTGCCCCAATTCCCAGAAAAAAAGGTAATTTCTTACAGTATTGTACCGCAGTGCATCATTGTACATTTTCTACACTGGCATTTCTGTCCTGCTCGTGACTGCTATCTGAGTCATGGTGTTCTTAGTTTTGTGTGGTAACTCTCTGACTTGCATTTACAATATTTTCTCTAGTGATCATATAAAATCACCAAATACTGCGCGCGCGCGTGTGTGTGTGTGTGTGTGTGTGTGTGTGTGTGTGTGTGTGTGTGTGTGTGTGTGTGTGTGTGTGTGTGTGTGTGTGTGTGGGCTTGTACCTTTTTATTGAGTCTGTTATTAAGTACTATTTTATACCATGACTATTAGTGTCATTTTAATGAATGTTTATTAGTTTTGAAGCTCCCTCATCCGTACAACAATTTTTTCAGCCGAAACTACAGCAACAGACCTCATAATTCTTAGGGGTCGTCACTCGTTAAGTTTGTTTCCACAGTAAACATTGCAACACGTGTTTAAGAGCACACAGTGTCACAGCCTATCGTTTCTAGAGTCGTGTGATTTCTTGGTGCCGCGCTTCATCCGATTCGCCACTTTCTGCTCAGCTGTGCGCACTTCCTCACCTCTGTTTAGCACTGACACTCGGCACCCTCCATATATTCTGACATCTGTCTTTCTCTGCCAGTTTTGCCCTCTACAGTTCCTCAGATGTTATCCCCCGATAACTCTATACACGTCCCTGTGTCGTGTCAGTTCTTCTGATCACTGTTTTCCATCTATTCCTTTCCTCACCATTTCAGATGACATCTTTCCTTGTCATTAAAAATAATTTCTGTCATTCATCTTTAACACCTCGTCTCAGATGCTCCAGTTCTCTTATTCTGCACTTTTCTCACAGTTTGCGATTTATTTCTACATAGTTCAGTGCTCGAGACATACATTCTCAGAAATTTCTTTCTCAGATCAAGACTAACATTTGGTAGTATAGATCTTTTTTTTTTGTAAGGAACACGTCTTTTCCTTATGCCACTACCTTACTTATATCCCTCTCACTGTGTACGTCACACGCCTCCGTGCTCGTGACGTGACACAAATTTTCAACTTTCCCTCTCCGATGTCTACGTGCCCCGTCCCGGTTCGCAGACGCACGATGGCCCAGGCCATTGCCGCCGCCGCTGCCGCGGCGGCCACCGCCGCCCCCGCCACCCCCCCCACGGTGGACAGCCTGCCGGCCGAGGTGCTGCTGGAGGTGTTCTCCTACCTGCCCCTGGCGGACGTGGCGCGCGCCGCCACCGTCTGTGAGCGCTGGCGCGACCTGCTGGCACGCCACACGGCCGTGTGGCGCCACAAGGAGTACTTCACGCGCAAGAAGTCGAGCCGGGACGAGGTGGCGTCCATCGCGAGCAACATGCCACAGCTGCACTGCGTGCACGTGCTGCGGGACAACGAGTTCGGCGTGCACATCGCGTGGCCCGAGGCGGCCATCAGCCTCTGCTGCGACGCCCCCGCGCCGCCCTTCGTGCGACCACCGCCACGCCGCGTGCCCGGCCCCTACACGGTCGAGTTCAACACACGGCGCCTCGTGGTGTGCAGTGCCACCTTCCAGCACTGCCTCAAGTAAGTGCCGCAGCCCGAGAGGGAGGGAGCGGGGGCGGCGGGGCCGTTCGAATCCCCCCCCGCACCCGGTGTGACATCGACGTTCCGTCACTTTGCTCGGGTCCGGTACTAGGTGGCACGGGTCGGGTGTGTAGTGGTTAATAAAAAAGAAAAAAAAGAAGAAAAGAAAAGGTTGAAAATGTGGGAAGAAATTCTGAATAAAAATGGGGGTTTTAAACTCGTTAATGACCGTGAAAAAGGGAAAGAATGAAATGCAAGTCGGATTTCGTATTACAGAAAAGTTATCGGACTTTGTGATTCGGAAAAGCTATTGTTGGGGTGGTCCTTGTGGCGTTTCTGAGCAAAAGTCAAACCAATTTCCACTACAAAAATTATTTGAAAGAGAACAGAGAATAACAAAATGTGAGTAACAGGGGGAAATGACGTGGATAAGAGTTCATTCTTTACCACGTTAACACGTCTTCTCTCGTATGGTGGCCAGGTCTTGTTCTCCAAAAATTTCCCGTTTCATTTCTGCATGAAAAGTCGTAGCTGCCCCGAAATTTTGCAATCGTTCAGGGATCACTAATTTATACGAATCAAAACCATCTCGGTACTGAATGCAATTTATTTTACGTTGCTACTTCCATCCTCTGAATTTCATATTAACTTCCACAATACGTCTGCACATCAGTGAGTTTTTTCGTCTTAATCCGACCACGACTAGCTAATAAGTAAGTTGAGCTTCTGCTCTCAAAGACAAAAGCGGGTAGAAAAACAAAAAGAGTTACAATTCTAGTACCTTCATTTTCTTATATATTTTCTCTGCCGTCGAGCGCTCGAACAGCTGCGACGGTATAATTTATATCCGAGGGAACGAGTGTAGCGCGGCGAAATTCAAAGTTCCGCTACAGGTGGCCCCACCTCTGACGGGCTCTGCAGCTGGCACCCCCGTCCGAACAAACCTCTGCTCCGTCTGCATCATTATCGAAAATTATCTGTATCCCTAGATAAAAGCCAATCCCACCTCCCGTTCCCCAAATAGTGCGTCAGCCCCGGAATCGCTGCCTCCCCGTCGAATTAAACGTAAAAATTTCCCTGTCTGCGCACCACGTCTCGTGTCGGAAGTACTCAGATTTCCAGTTTCCGGCACGCCCTGATCCCTCACCCGACCGGTGCTACGGGAAGAAATCTCCGTGAGGCGGGCACCCCCGATCCACGGCTCCTCCGTTCGCGGGACGCCGCTACCGTTCGGTGTCGACCACCGGCACTGCGTCTCGCGAGTATATTTTGAAACGTCCGTGCGCTTCTCCACCCGCTTCCGCTCGGGGCGACGGTCCTCGGAGCACGCGCCGGCGCTCTCTCTCGCAGAGTTATTTCTGTCGTCGCCCCACCTCGGAGGCACACTCCGTTCCTCGAGACGACTGACCTGGTGCCGAATATTTGACAGAAACCGCAAGAAAGTTGTGCCGGCCCGCGTATTAAACCGTCGAATTGTTTCGTCTGTCTGTGAGCGTCATTTGTCCAAAAGAGAGGCAGACTCGGTTTTACGCGTGACACGTCCAAAGTAATAAGTAACACCGAACGTCCTATTCCCGTCTCGGAGCACGACTACACACGAACACCCGTCCTACCCCAGTAACCTCGTCGACCCGGACACTGCCCTACCCTACCTCCCCATCTGCACGTCCCCAACACCACAAATGGCTTCTGGTGATAAGTTACAGTGTTACGTGGCTTTATGCTTAATTACAGACTTACTATTTTATCAGTCGATTTGTTTTCACCACGTAACGTCCGCATTCTACGACCTCCTTCGTTGCTGAGCAATGTCTCACTTTTCGTTCCGACGTTGCAACTCTTCCTTTCCTATATCTTTACTACTTTTTATCTATATCGACGATGAACTATTGGTTTTGCCGTTTAACAACTTCTTAATAACTGTGGAAGTATTGCAGCCATTGTGTCCCACCTGTACGTTTTACACAAATCTTTCGAGACTCGATCGATCTGTTTACAAAGGGAAAGCAGAATATCTCTTCCTCTGACGTCGACCTGGGAAGCTGGACGCCCTCGCGGCCCGGGCTCTTCCGCGGCTCGCGGTAGTTGCGGCATTCGTTTTATTCCTCGCCCACTTGCCATTACGTCGAACTTTCGTGGCGGTTGTCGGGCGACATCTTCCACGTTATCTGCGACGTAAATAAACTTTCTGCCCACAGTATTTCTGAAAACCCGAGAACGTAATAATAGTAACTGTTCTTACAATTATTTGTATAAGTCTCAGTCGATTTAATGAGGGGTGGGACAGGCCTGAGCCTCGAGACACCACAAAAGCATCGATGTTGTCGGCATCTCCAGCCCGAAGACTGGTTCGACGGAGCTCTCCGTGCTACTCTGTCGTGTGCGAGCCTCTTTCTCTTCGAATAGCAACTGGAATCGACATCCTTCCAAATCTACTTAATGTATTCATCTCTCGGTCTCCCTCTACAATTTTTACCTCGCCCACTTCCCTCCGACACTAAATTGGCGATCCCGTCGTGTCTCGGAATGTCTCCTATCGCATTATCGAACTTTATTTGTCCGATAAAATGTGAGGGGGGACCAGAAGCTGAGGTCACTAGATCAATGTTTGTGTAGTACCTGTTACGGGGAAGTTACCAGTAGGCAGTATTTCTGATACGTGCAGTTGGCAGCTGCGCCGAGTTTGTCAGCCGGAACCTACAGAAGTAGTCACGGGCAAACACAAATACCGATTCGTAAGGAAAACCGGTCCCGCAAAGAAATTTGCTCGGTCGTTCAGTTTTTGTAGGCGAAACGTGTAAGTGGAGCTGAAATTCACTGACGGCCTGTAGAAGTTTACAGAGAGACTGTAATGTCTCATCGGCACGTCACGCGACAGTGTCGGCGGGACGGTCACTCGAGCGGAAAGCGAGGAGGCCGGTGACTCACTCCGGACGAGGAGGCGGTGTACCGTGCGACAGTGTGGCCGAGCACACGAGGGTGGGATTTTTTACTGGTAGCCGGTACTGGCGGTACAGAGTAAAATGTACAGTTTCACTGCAGGCGTTGTAACCCAAGTTTCTCACCGTCCCTCGTACACACACACACACACACACACACACACACACACACACACACACACACACACACACACACACACACACACAAATGTGTCAAACAGTGCTCAGAAGAGATTGCATAGCACCTTTTCACCTTATCCTTTGTTTTCTTTTCTTTCTAAGTATGAAATAATGTTACGGAACTGTATTTTTTCTCCTAAAGTAGTGTGAGTTTTTCACTGTTAAGAAGAGGTTTTAAATGAAAACTGTTGCGTCTATTTATGTTCCTATTTACGATACGAGTCTACTTTCCCTTTGTCCGGCCATTGTGAAACCTAATTATTTCCCACTTCTGTACACTCGGTCTCTCTCGTGGAACGACATTAGTACAGAAAGCATCCTCCGAGCCGCCTCGCGTGACTTACCCGACGTGTCACAGAACGGAGAAGACGGCGGGGTGCAGCTTACGATGACGCGGTGGCGCAGACTCCGCCACTGTAATGTGAGCGGGTACACCCGGCGGGGCGACAGGGCCGGTGTCGGCTCCCTCCCCTTGAGCAGCCCCGGCACTGGTGACTGTCGTCCTTAACTGACGTTTCGTTATCGAACTTTCTGCTCGTATCGGTTAAGTTAATAGTTTACACACTGCTGTTTACAATTTTGTAGTTACAGAAGTTTAATTTTAGTCCGTTTACTGCTGTAGTAACTATTACCGTATGTCTACCTAGGAGATAATAGACGTTACTGTGGGGAAAAAAAAAAATTACAGCTAAACATCATTGTGCAACAAAGCTAGATTTTAACAACAGTGAAATAAGATAGATTGCCATCCACAACATAGCAGAGCCATTGAGCAGCAGGTAGCCACATCTCTCTCTCTCTCTCTCTCTCTCTCTCTCTCTCTCTCTCACACACACACACACACACACACACACACACACACACATTTATACATGCAAAACTCTCACACATGGGGCTACTGCCATTGAATTTTTGCAGTTGCTAGTTTTGTACGACTTTAGTATTCGGAAAACAATTAGTTGATGAGCTATTTTGATTTGTCTCAGTTGTGTAATGGCTGTGGACCAATTTGACTTCCATTCATGTAGTAGTGACACTTTGCATCTATCAAAATCTTCACTAATTGAGATTTGGGATGAAAGAAATTGCCGTTTCAAATTGTGTCAATGGTCTTCCTTAAACATATAATCTTTCGTGACTAATTTTTATCTTCTCTCATTATCAAAGTATTTAAGCTTAACCGTTTCATGGTTTTTACTCATTTTTTAGAATTTATTAAGGTACCTCGGCTGTTACAGTGTCTTATTTCGGCCAGAATTACAAATATGCCTTCTAATAATTTTTAACTTAGACCATTTTGTAAAAAAAAAAAAAAAAAAAAATTGGTATGCATACGTCCCACTGATCATTCATTTCTGGAACCGATTTTCCTCACAATGAAGTAGTTACTACAAATTAGTGTAAAATTTATGAACAATGCTTATTTGCACCAGAATTTAACATAAATGTATTGGAAACGGTATACCCAATGGGAGGCCCTAGCCACACGACATTTCCATTTCCTTGGAAATTAAATGTAACTCATTTTTGCCAATATGCAAACATGTGGTATACTTTATTATTTCCAACAAAACATACATTTTGCTACTTAGTGAATATTACTTAAATTGCGTGAAATTTTGGAAAGCAAGGTAAAATACAAAGTGGCACATTACAGGGTGAACAAACATATTTTCTTCGTTTTTCAGTGTCTTTTGTGCTGCAAAACCTACACCGCGTCCCGGTCTTCTGCTCCTCAGGAATACGAGACCCGACATTCGTAAGCCTTACTTCCTGTGGCACTGCAGTGACACCTCTTTTGCTAAAACAGAAAACAGGTGACGGGCCCTTCTTCATTCTCGATTAAAATCCGTTTATCAACTGCCTCGCTCGTCTCATTCGAAATGACAGCCGGTTTGCGTTTTGTCTCGACAGTCGAAATAGTACACGAGAGTTGACGGTGGCTAAGTGAACAAAAAAATAAAATAGACGGTGCCGCCGTTTTACTGATCGCCTGCCGACCGTACACCTTTCTCGTAGCTGGTCAAAACGATCTACTCCACCCGTAGTGCTGTTATAAACGTGTACTACTTCAGGACATGAAATGCTGATTGTGGATCCGTCTTTCAATTTTCTTTTGATGAATACAACATCTTTAGGATTATGTGCAGTTGAAAGGAGACAGACTGCTTTGCTATCTCCCCACTCAGCAGCAGCAACACCAAATTTGACAGCAAATGTAAACTCTCCGCGGTTTAGACTCGGTAACTTACTCGCCAAAAATGGAGGTAGGCATTTTCTGTTTACTCTGACGGTACCACAGCTATAAAGCCCCTGTTTTCTCAGTTCCTTCATTAGTCTAAATGTTGATAAGAAATTATCAAAAACCACAGTTCTATTTAAATTAAAAAATGGTTTACAGAGTTCCACACTACTCTTCCACACATTTGGCAATCTTTGAATTCCCCTCTACTGGCAGCAGATTTACCTGTGTAGACACCAAAATTTGAAATAAAACCTGTGTTTGCATCAGCAAGGCACCAAATTTTGTAACCTCTTTTTACAGGTTTCATGGGCATGTACTGTTTCAGGCTTGTTCTTCCTTTGAATGTAACCATTGACTCATCAACTGCAAGTGAAGTAGAAGAGTGATATACTTTCAGACTTTTTTTTTTTTTTTTTTTTTTTTTTTTGGGGGGCGGGGGGGGGGGGGGGGCTGCGATAAGTGGTCTCATTTTGTACAACTTGTCATAACCGGGATCATTTGTTGCTGGCTGAAACAAATTATCATTGCAGTGAAGGTTCTCTATTATTTTCTTACGAGCAAGTGTCATAACATTCGATGCTGCATTTACATTTAGATGTGGGTCTGAGCTCCAGTAACTGGCTGCTGCTTCAGCTAATTGATGAATACCCATTACTGTGATCCTACCTAGAAAAGCTTTTAGTTCCTGAACTGTGAGTTCCCACCACTGTGCGCTATTCTTCTGTTTGGCATACAAATTTGTTTGAAAGCAGATCCGTTGCATCATCGAATCGTCGAATAATTTTTCAAAATACGCAAGTTCGTTGTCTGCCAAAGCAAAGTTTACTGTCGGTTTTGGGTCGAACACTGAGGGTAGATTTAGTTCTTCAAAGTGAGTTACATCACCGTCCCAGTGAGAATCTGTAAATTCACCAGTTTCGTCGTCTCGCTCAAAATTCACTCCACTTTCACTCGCAACACTGGTGTTTTCATCTATCGACAAATCTAGTTGCACGTCGTTGTCGACAATCTGTTCCGTATAATTGTGTGTCCGTGTTTCTAACGGTGTGCTTGGAGTAGACAAATGATCGCGAGATGAAAAACCCTCCTCTAGATCGTCATCATCACCAGCTTCGATGTCCGTTTCTTCTGGATTATCTGGCAGTGAAAATAAAAAATCCAGGATCTCGCTGTCTCGCAGCTTCTGAATAAAGTAACAGTAACGTGTCTTAGTTCTAAACCACATACCGTACTTTTACTAGCACAAAATGTTACAGAAAAAAGCTGTTTCTCTTAAATATAAGTCCTACAACATCCTAACATAAAGGAACTGTAGGGTCACACGATGGTTACTGGGACACACGTGTGTGCCACTAATTGTAACTGAGCTAAAAAAATATTTTAGAAGTAAAATATGTTTTAGAAAGAGTAGTTGTCATTTGTAAATATCTAAGAAATTGAAAATAGAAAAAATACTTACTTTGGACATTTTTAGTAGTCAGAATACGCCGAAAACTGTCTCGAGACAGAAGAAATTGAAGTTTTGGTGCGGAAACTCGCGCGACAACGCACTGCGACAGTCACAGCCTTCCACAGACTGAGAATTTCAGTGCCGCGATTTTTCTTTCAGAGTTCAGAAGAGCTGCGAACAGATGGCAGGACTGAGCAGAAATGTGCAACTCGCTTCCCAGTGTTTTAAATAAGGCCCAAAATTAGTGGGACATACGTGTCCCGGCAACCACGAAAGGGTCAAAACCTGGAAGGGCGATCCTTACCTTCCACCTCGTCATCACACCAGAGCCTCCATTCGGACAGATATTCTTTCAACTCGGGGAACAGGAGGTAGTCACCGTGTGCCGAGTCTGGACTGTACGACATTCTGACCGAAGACTCGGCGGAGACCGACAGTTCGGTGGGCGACTCGTGGAGAACACTTGCACTTTCCTTTGCCATTCCACTTGTCTCGTTCTGAGTCTCCTCAGCAGCAGTCGGTGTTCATTGTTGTCCCAGCAGGCAGAGAGTCGGCCAGTGGTGCCCCCTCCGTGTCGCAAACAAAAAAAAACCGACCGACCGAGGTAGCGCGCGGGACTCGCATTCGGGGAGCCGACTGTTCGAACCTGTATCCGGCCGTCCGATATTAGGTTTCCCACGATTTTCCAGAATCACTTTAAGTAAAAGCGGGTACGGTTCCCGTGAGAAGGCGACGCGGATTTCCTCGTCCGCTGCCCTCGCCCGGTCCGAGCTCGCGTTCGGTCCCCGACGAGACGTCGAACACTGATCTCCTCCTCGTCGTTCGGGTGTCTGGGATCCGCACCGGGTCGGATCGAGGAAGACGTAGGAGCAGTTCGGAGGTGGACTGCCGGATTTGTGTCCGGCAAGTTCGAGCGTCGCAGAGCCACTCCGTGAACTCGAACGGGAATCTCCGGAGGGAAGACGGCGCTCTTTCCGCGAGGCACTACTGCACAAATTCGGAAGAGTGGTTTCGAGGTCGACCGCAGAACGATTCCTCCGTTCGAGGACCACGGAGACGACACGCGGGAAGTTAGGGCCGATACGGAGGCTTACGGGAGGCTGTTTTTCCCTCGCTCTATTTTCGAGGAAGTGGCACGAGGTACCCGAGTCCCGCACCGTGCACCGTACACTGTACGGTGGTTTCCAGAGTAGAGACTGTCTGTACACTTTCGTCAATTTTTCACAAATCTCGACGAGTTTAAAGCTTTTTGCATTTGAAAATCAAATAACTGCAGGAACTTTGCACTCGGCAGCAACATTCGGCGGGAGCTCCATTTCGAATGCGTGCCGGGCAGAGACACAGCGCCCGAGTCGAGGACGGACGTGCGCGCGTATTCGGGACCGGAGGCGGCGCCGCTCGTGTCAGTGTGGTCGACGACCGTGTTAACGGTTCTCCTGTGTCCCCAAGAAATAGGTGGGATTTCCTGAGCCGTCAAGTTACAGAACAGAGTAATTTCTAAATAATTCTCGTTACGAAACAATTTAAAAAAAAAAAATCAAACTGAGAAATCGTCTAGAAACTTCTTGTACAAGTTTTTTTTTTTTTACCGAATTACTCGACTGCCGTAATAGACAAATATGCGACCGCTGCAGAATCCTGAGAAATGGCAATCGGGGTTAGGAATGTCGGCATTATTTTCACGCGAGGTGTCGCAATACGACCCGTATTAACCGGTGTCGCCCACTTCCGGACACGCAGAGGTCGTCACTCTCGCTGCGCGGTACTGGAGGAAGAGCAGAGTATCTCAAAACTCTGGAGTCGACTCGGCGCTGGAGCGGGAAGCGTCTGCAGTAGTGCCACTGAGCCTCGACCGGCAGAGTGGGCCGCGGCGAAGCCTTCCAAATCGGTGAACAATCCGAGAGACGTTGTGAGTCTGTTAGCTGCTGCCCAGCTGTTTCCAGTCGCTTTACTGCTCGGGAAACGGGGCAAAAGCACTCGGACATTCCGGAACATTTGTTTATTCCATTACATTACACGGTAGCTTGTTGCCGGTAATTTAAATACGGGCTTCATTTATTCTCGCAGAAATTATACGGTGTACTTCGGTGCCGACTGCAGATAAGTCTCTTGGGGGAAGGATCTCGGAAAAGTAAATTCTGTCGCTACGGGAGCTGCAGGTAACAAACTGTTTGGACCGTTGCCTCAGACACAGAATTGAAGACAATTCGAGCCACACTGCTGAGAATTTTTGGAGCACCAGTATAAAGGGCGTGGCACTCTCTGAGAGGTAAGCCCCAGGTGGAGTACTCTGTGGGCCACTTTAATGCACAGACTGGGGGGGGGGGGGGTTCGACATTCTCGCACGGTTGTGGCGACACGCCACGCCTCCCTCGGTCCTGAGCCGTATCCGGCCTGTCCCAGTGATTTCCAGTGTCTTCCTCGGCCCTTTTCTCGGAGTGAACCGATCCGAAAGGCGCGGCACCAAAATAAATATGGCGACAACTGTCAGTAAACTAAATGCTACAGTTTGGACAAACCTCTCAGTATTGAAGAAAATGTGTCTGTTGTCGTACGCCGGAAACTTCGGTAGTAAAAAGAATTAACTTCGCGTGCCCGTACGAGAAATTAAATGGTGGATGGAATTTCGGCAGGCAAGTTATGCACACCTGAACATCACATCGAAATCACTGCAACTGAACAGATTTATCTCGACAGGTACGAGATAATATCAAACTACTGTAGAACCCGTAAAAAGAAATGGGATTAGCTACGTACACGAAAAGCGTAATTTAGTGCCGGGCCCTTCGGGTCGTCAAATGTCGTGTCGGACGACGTACCGAGTGCCGCGTCACGGGACCCGGTCGGAGGATGCGCGGCCTCGTGGTACTGACAGTGTGCACACCACTGGCAGGGAGTGTCTTCGGCACTGGAGGGCAGCTGGAAACGACTCCAGTAAGGTCGTGCCGGTTTAACTGGAAAGTCGTCATCCGTCAGTTAGTACAGATGGACTCCGTGTGGAGTTATTCGAGTCCAGCTTCGGATTATTTTTCGCAGTAAAATTACGGACGAGGGTCGGAAGACGTAGTGCGACAGCTGGTGACAATTTGTTTGTAGACCGAACAACCTGGAGTCCGTTATACGTAAAACCGATAGCCGCGGTTTATCTGACGGTGGTCAAATGTTAACAATAAAATTTACTGGCAGGCTAGGTCAGATTACGAAAGAAAAGTACCGTATCGCAAAATCGTAAATGGTGACTCGATAGCAGAGTCGGGAGAGAAATTGTGGGAAAAATAACGGAGAAATGTATAAAACACCCTATGTTGGAAAATTTAACTCTTTCATAAACTCATTCTTTTAAAAATTTGAGTCTTGTTTTCCCCTAAAACAAATACAGGCAAAATTGAAGAGGAGCGAGGGTGAGGGGGTGGTTGACTACTGGGACTGAAATATCCTGTGTTAGGAAGAGCGATCTGTACGTAATTCAGACAATGAGCAGTAGTGAAGGTCTGAAACTCTTTTATCACCAGATCTGTTGCAGCTCTCCGCACTACTCTGCTGTGTGCAAGACTCTTTGTTCTTTACACTGCTACAACGCAATACCTTCAGAAAAGACTTCCCAACACTTAAATCTATGTTAAGTATTAATGATACAATTATAATAGAGGGAAACATTCCACGTAGGAAAAATATATCTAAAAACAAAGATGATGTGACTTACCAAATGAAAGTGCCGGCAGGTCGACAGACACACAAAATTCGAGCTTTCGCAACCAACGGTTGCCTCGTCCGGAAAGAGGGAAGGAGAGGGAAAGACGAAAGGATGTGGGTTTTAAGGGAGAGGGTAAGGAGTCATTCCAATCCCGGGAGCGGAAAGACTTACCTTATGGGGAAAAAAGGACAGGTATACACTCGCGCACACACACACATCCATACAGACACGAGCAGACATTTTCAGTTAAGACAGTTAAGTATTAATGAATTTCACTTATTTAGAAACACTTTTCTTGTCATTGCCAGTCTCCATTTCACATCATCTCTACTTTAGCCATTGTCAGTTATTTTGTTGTGCAAATAGCAGAACTCGTCTCATACCTTAGGTGTCTGGTTTCCTAATCTAACTCCCTTGGCATCACTTTGTTTAATTCGACTACATTCTGTTATCCCCATTCCCCTTTTGTCAATATTTGCTTTATAACCTCTTTTTGAAACTCTGTTCGGCTGTTCTTCTGAGCCCTTTGTTCCATCAGTATTGCAATGTCACCGGTAAAACCTCAAAACCTTTATTTCTTCTTCCCGAACTTTAATTCCCTATGCAAATTCTTCCTGACCAGTGAACTGTTCGATAACGTCGGCAACAGCCTACGACCCTGTCTCACTCCCTTTTCGACTGCAGCTTACGTACGGTGCCCTCGACACTCGACGACTGCCGTACGCACTGACAGACGTCAGTAATTCAAAGGGAATGTGCCCTATTCCGAGGACATTTTACCCACTTGAGCCCTTCAGTGCTCTGTCGAACCCTTCTTGCAGTATAGTAGCCCGCCTCATCCCTGCCCGCTTCATCTTCTCTACCTGTAGTATGTCCCTAAACTTCCCTTCCCGTATAAAGACACTGTGTGTGTTCGTGGCACGTTTCAGGTTTGTATTCTTTGCTCGGTAGTGGCTCGCCATCTGAGCTCTCGGTAACCGTACTGCCGCTTCTCGTTCGTCAAAAACCCTGTCGAATTTTCCTGTGGGTGGTCTCTTCTTGTCTCCTTCTACTGCCTTTCATTTGTCCTCTAGCCATTCCAGAGTACTTGCTTTGCACTTATTGTCACTAAAAAAGCAAAACTAAAGTAGTATGCTCAAAAAAGAAAAAGAAGAAACAACCTGAACACTAGGACAAAAACTATTTGCGATGTTATTAAACAAACAATGAACAAAACTTCCAGACCAAAAGAAACTAACCCCCATAAAATAGCTGTGGTAGTAACGGTACTGGGAAATCGTTGTCCTCCAAATTCTGTGATTACTTCCTCACAGTGGCCGCAAACACTGCATCCAGCAGTAAACAACCAGACGTACACGCATCTCATTTTCCCCTGCAGATATTTCGAGCACCGTCAACAGACACGAATTTCAAAAATGCAACTCCAGACACTGACCTTGCCGTAACTAAATAAATGACGGATAAAAATGGTATTTCGAACACTTACACTTATTTAGCTTTTATCCTAAGTTTGCAGTTAATTATTAGATGAGGATAACTAGTCAGTACCACGAAGCTCTCACCCGTAGAATGTCGTGGCTCACTGTAATTAAATTAGGGTTGACAAAATAATTTGGTCATCACTCACATCTGCTTCTCTGTCGGCCATTTAATTCTCTTTGTATCGTAAATTAAACTTCTGTTGCGAAAGAAACATTTACCGGGCTCGTTCCGGACAAAAACACGAATCAAAAATTCGACAGCTCGCACCGACTTCCGACCTGTTCTGCAGTAACACGCAGTGTACAAAAATCCACATACTGGGACACGGAATCCTTATCGATATGAGTGACATTTCATCTGAGGAGATACACACAATTAACATCTCATTTTAGGGAAGCATCTGTTTTATCAATTTTATCTTTTTGAATGACTGTGAAACAATAAGCATTATATTAGTGACATATTATGAGAACGATATTATTAATAACACGAATTGCAGTATTAATTATTGTGTACTATTTATTATGCCTGTGATCCTGTCAGAAATCCGACGGAGTATTAAAATTATCATTATTGTAAGTCATTTAGTGTGCTCGTATACTTTGTGAAAATCTAAGCACGTGTCGAGTGGTTCCGTGACGGACCCTTCGGGAACTTCGGAACTCGAGTAACTGATAAGTAGCAATTTCGCCAGGTGCGTCAGTGGCTCTGACGGGATATTAGAGTCCCGTGCGGCGTTACGACTAAAGTCGAGACACGTCCGTAATCCCGCAGGTGGGTGCGGGGCGAGACGCTGGAGGCGCTGCGCGTGGCCGACCAGTGCGAGGGCGCGGGCACGCACCCGGCCAGCCCGTTCTACTACTACCGCGACTTCAGCGCCGGCAGGCACTGCTACGGCCCCATCTGCAGCTTCCGGGGGCCGGAGCCCCTGTTCTGCGCGCTCTGCGCCTACAGCCACCACTACAACTGCGCCGGCAGGGCGTGCCCGCTCGGCGGCCCGGTCGAGGTGGCGGACGGCGTCGAACTGTGGTGCCACCCGGGGCCGGGGCGCCCCACCGCCGGCGGCGGCGGGCGGCGGGGGCGCGCGGCGGAGGGCGCGTCGCGCGGCGTCACGTCGCTGGAGGCGGAGCTGGAGGACGCGCTGCGCCGCCCGCTGACGGTGCGCTGCCCGGCGCTGGAGGAGGTGACGGTATCGGGAATCGGGCTGGCGCCCACCGAGCTGCGTCTGCTGTGCGTGGTGGCGCAGCTGCGCGTGCTGCGCGTCGAGTCGGCCTGCCTGCGCGGGCTCTTCTTCCTGCGACACTGCCGCGACACTCTGGAGGAGCTGACGGTCACGGACGCCACGTGGCTGCCGCCGGAGAGCTTCAGGGACCTGCGGCAGCTCCGCGTGCTCAAGCTGCTGCGCGTCTCCAAGTTCCGCGCGCCGCGCGTGGCGATCGCCAAGTACACGCGGCACCTCCGCGGGCTGCGGTGCGTCCTGCAGAAGCCGCTGGAGGAGGCCGCCACGGCGACGCTGCCCGCCGAAGAGGAGGAGATCGGCCTCGAGTAGTGGCGCGCGTCTGTCCGCAGCGGTGCGGGTACGACCCGGTTACCGTAGACGTCTCTCTTTTGCGACCTGTCTGTAACTTCAGTAGTCGTCTCTGTCGGGTGTCGAATGCTCAGAGTTCCTCAGTTTTGAGTTTAATGTTACTTACCCAGTATCTTACTCCAGAAACTGGAATACATTTATTTCTTACGGTGTGCTGTTATTGTCTTCGGTCTGGAGGTCACTAGCCTGTCCCGTGTGAGAGACCGTGGTTCCGCCCTTTTGTTATTCGACTCAACCGTCTGATCTGCAACATTCTTCTGTGGCACCGTCTTTCGTAAGCTTATATTCTCTCTGTCTGTATTATTTACTGTCGCCGTTCCACTTCAGTACGAGGCTACAGTTTGGACAAATACCTTCAGAAAAACCTCCTTATTACTTTATCTCACAGGTTAACTGTCACAGTTTGTACTATAATTCCCTCGGCAGTGCCCAATTTAATTCGACTGCATTTCATTACACTCATTTTACTTTCAGTGTTTGTCATAATTTCCTTTTGAGACACTATCCGTTCCCCCTCTACTGCTCTTGAAAGTCGATAGCTGTACGTGACGAAACTGCGACGTCGTTGACAGACTGCGAAGACGTTATTTCTTCTCCGTGAAGTGTAATTCGTTAGGATTCTGTAAAAATAGAGCCCTCGTATGATTGCTTTGTTGTCTGTCTGTTGGGAACCCTTTTTTTTTTTCAGGAACGAGTAATTATCGAGTTCAAATTTATGTTACAATATTATGAAAAGGATAGTTGCTACTCACCATACAGCAGAGATACTGACAGAAAGACTGAACAGAAAGACTGTCGGAAGTTAGGCTTTGGCCAACTAGGCCTTTGTTGAAAACACACACACACACACACACACACACACACACACACACACCTGGAGCTAGACTTTGAGCAGCAGCACATTATGGGAGAGGCAACTGGGTGGAGGTGAGGAGGAGGCTGGACTGGGGAGGAGGAACAACAGCAGGGTAGTAGGGGTGGGGGCGGAGGATGGGGGGGGGGGCAGCAAAGTGCTGCTTGTGGGGGAGGAGGGGGCGGGGGCAGCTGTATGTAGCCGGGAGGTTAGACAGGTGGCGGGGGAGAGGGGGGTAGTGGAGTAGGAGAGAAGTAAAAAAATATAGGGCTGTGTAGTGGTGGAATGGGAAGAGGGGAAAGGGCTAGATGGATAAGGACAGTGACTGACGAAAGTTGAGGCCGGGAGGGTTACGGGAACGTAGGACTTACTGCAGTGTGTGTTCCCGACTGTGCAGCGCAGAAAAGTTGGAGCTCGTGGAAAGGGTCCGGCAGGCGCCGGAGTGAACGCCGTGTCGGGCGGTGTGCTCGGCGACACGGTGCTCTAGCCGGTTGTCGGCCACAGTCTGTCTGCGGCCGTTCGTCGGCTGTCGTGCCCGCGTAGAATGCGGCACAGTGGTCGGAGATTTGTTTGTAGATCGGATGACTGGTTGCAGATTTATGTCGCATATTGAGGTCTGTGGTCCCGTGGCAGTTTAAAAATTTTAAGCTTCTGAGGCAATTCGGTCAAAAGATGCAGCCGATTATGTTACATATTTTGATAGTTGAAAAGCTATAGTGTAATTCATGAAATTTGGCAGGAAGTAAAGTTTCAGAGTGCAAGTAAACTGAAAATCCGAAATTGTTAATTTCGTAATTATATCACACACAAAAATATTTCTTTCGTCATTTGTTATCCGACTTCAAACTCGAGATTAAAATATTCTGGAAGTCTCGAAATCACTGGGACCGGTACCTTGCCGGTGTCGATGTCGATAATGGGCAATAGTCGACAGTGTCCTCAGTTCCCAGAATGGACGACCTGACTGTACGCGTATTTAAGTTCTGTGCGCGAGTCCTACTCTCGAGTGTCCAATTTTTGTAAGATTTCCTTTACTACTGGTTCATTGTACAGACTGAATCGTCATTGGGGATAGGAATGTTGTATTAGAGATCGTCCTCAGAATTGCTTTCGTCTCAAGTTTCGGGAAGTTCACATTTTCTCGGGAATGTGGGGTCTAATAGATTAATGTTCCTCTACGTAGTAAAATACTTTGTCGTTACTCAATCGAAGACAACTGCCACTCATTCGTACGACAGATGATACAAATCTCTGTAGCTATTTTTAAACCACAATTGCCGAGTGAGTCATCCGTTTTAACAACTTTGTGCCGCTGTAATGGAGCTTACGTCCTTTGCAGATACGGCATTCTGCATCAGCTAATTACACCAGCGTGACGCTGGCTGTAATTTACAACAGATTACGTGAGACGTGTGCTGTTTGCTGCTTTGTCGGTTTCAGCTGTCGGAGTGCACCTGCCCTACTGCAGTGTCGCCATCCACAATGGAGGCCCCCCCCCCCCTCCCCTCCACTCGGTCGATATTGTCGACCACTCCCTTGACCTACCGTGCTGCCTGCACAGTGTAAGGATACAGATATCAATCCTATTACTGACGGATCGAAACTACCCCGGCTCGTCTCCGCTACGGCCTAGTGACGTCTGCGACAGGGTCACCTCGTTCTGCGGGTGTGGTTCCTGCGGAAGAGTCACTCCCGCTCGAGCCACCCTAACGAGCTGGTTGCGGGTGTGCGCTCTGTGCGAGATAGTGTGTAAAAGTGAAGAATTTGCCGGGTGGATTTAACTTCGTAACAGAAACACTTATTTGTTTTAAAGGCGACCGTCGAGTACCGAACGACTGCGAGAAACTCGAATACGACGGTGTCGAGTGAGTGGTTGTGACTGCAAAACATTCCTCGCGTGTAAGCCCGCCCTCGTGTGCTGCCGTATTCTCCGAGTGAGGTGCTATAAATTTGGACGTCTGGATACTTCAGACATTTCTTTAATAAAAAGGAGGAGTGGATTACAGTTGGTACGGGCCAAGTCTTTTTTCGTGTGCACCCTTTTTTACATATAACTGTGTGATATCACTGCAGCGATATGTGTTTCGAAACTGAGAAGGAACGCCTTTCTATAAATGACTCGAAAAATACTTAATGCTGATATGTACAAATACCACATAAATATGTACAAACCGTTACTCAGACATGAAAGAGGCTGCCTCTGTAATACGCACGTGCAGATTTCGCCACTCACTGCGAACTCTGAAAACTGAGAGCAGAACGAAGTACGGAGGTACCGTAGTGTGCGGTCAGGGCGAGGGCGGCAGGTAGCGGCAGAAGCTGCGGCCCGAATGGAGCTCCGAGTCGGCACTCGGTTTGCGAAATGCGACAGTGCCCGCTACGTAGCGTCTGTCGCCCCGCGACATTACCGTGCGAGCTGCCCGAGTGACGGGGGATACGACGGGCCGGCGTTCGGCACCACGGTGGTTCCAGTCTGTGTCCGGATTTGGGCCCTGCGTGGTCCCCCTAAATTGCTCGAAGCAAATTCCGGTACAGTATCGACGGTACATTCGACTCTCACTTCCCTTCATATTCGCATTTCTTATGGGTTTTTAAATACAGTTCGGCAACGCCTTTCACTGAGTCTTATATTCTTGTGAGGTATTTTACTGTTAAAAGGTGCCAAAGAAGGGGTCACGGAGGTGGTGTGCCGTACGACCGTTACACGGTCGGGTCAGTGTCCGGAATGCGGGAACGGGACATGTTACCGACATCAGACGACGACTGGGGGAGCTGTCAATATAATGTAAAAAAAAAAAATAGTAATAAATAATTTAAAGCAGACATAACTGCATCTGCAGACACAACCGGTGTCTCAGTTTTGCCGAGAAATGTCGCAGAGTTTGTGTGCCGACAATGAGGAACGTGGGTGTCAGAAACTGTGTGCGTACGAAGGAAGCGAGTGGTCACAATAGCTGGTGGACTGCCGTTCGTAGCAGAGAGATCGCGTAATAATTGGCGTGCAGCTGTCGGAGTTTGACAGAATTACTGATCCGGTGAAGATGGCGAGTTGTTCTGTTGTGAGAACACTAAACCTCAGGACTGTAGTCCATTATCTATGTTATCTATGTGTTTATATGTCCAAAATAATGAATTATTGAAGCTTTTCATACGTGTGTAGGTCTTACCTCATTTAGTTGCAGAGAACGTGCAGCATTGGACCGTTGCAGAAGTCTGTATTTTCTGTAGCATTAGGAAATGTCACTTTTACATTTACCGTGTGACTGCGTGCTCGCTTTATTTGTTACGAAGCTCTACGTGCTGCGAAGCCGCTGTACGAGTGTAAACTGTCATAGTCTTTGTAAACGAAAGAAAAAAAGAACAGTTACAAAGCTCACTTCATTCTGTGAAATGACTGCCATGTTGTTGTTGTTGGTGTTCTTGTTGTCATTGTGTGAATAGATGTATCCCCCCTCCTAGTCTATCCTGCGGAAGCCCCTCCACGACTGCTGCTCCCTGTTTCCGCTTGAACCTCTTTATTTTATTTACAAGCTGTGACGTGGTTCATAATAAAGGAAGTGATGAAGTAAGTACAAAATTTGTTTCTTTAATTCCATTTGATGATCACAAAAATTTGTCAGTAGACAGACACGATTAAAATATCTGAAGCCTCACAATATTTGTCATTCTACCGAGAGCAGTCTAGAGGTTCTGGCATGACTCTCACAAATTTTGATGAAATTTTGTGCGAACATTTGTACGTATTCCCTACAAACATTGATAAGGTTTCACACTCACTAATTCAATACTTCCAGTGATACAGGCATTTGTTTGGGCAGATAATTCAACTTTCGACACAGCAAAGCACAGCTCTGTTTTCAGCAACTTTGAGACGTAATATCTCGGGCAGTATTTTCTTGAAATGTGACCGTCTTGCACAATGTTTCACACTTTCTTACATAGAATAATAAAAATTTCATGACCGATTTTTGTGTAAATAATTACAAGTAAAATAGTTTGTAAAAATAGCCGCTTCAAAAGAAAAGTGAAGTTTCGCATTTTATGTGTCTGGAAGTAAGTTTACGATAAACGCGAAATTTTTACTGTGGTAATTTACAGACACAAAGCCTTTGAATACTAAATTTCTTTCTCCTGTTGCTTTCCAATAGTTTATAAATTTAGGGTAAAATTTACCATTAAAAAAAAACTGGATATGCCCGAGCTTACAGAAAGGTATTTTCTGGAAACCGTTCTCATTCGAAAGGCCACGTTCTAAACTGGCTAAAAACCACGCTTGCAATGCAATGATAGGAGATCCTAAAAAATAATGACAAGGTAAAGGGCAATGAAAATACGCACCTATGCCGCTGGTACTCAAATTAAATGACATTTTTCATAATGTTTTGCACTTGTTTAATACTCTAAGAAAGATAATGTTAAAAATCCTGAGAAAAAGGATGTGAGCGTAAGTCACAAGAACTCATCGTGACATACTTAAGCCAGTTTTTCTGCTGTAAAAATACAGAATCAAACTAGCTACAAACTTCAAAATTTAACTGTGCGTTGCCGAGATACTGGAGGTCACAGGACCCCAGAACAGCTGCAACGCACATTCTGTGAACTACATTCAAGTTTTGCACCTGTGTGATGTTCGGTGAACTTCAGTTTTGGAAAAGGATTCACTAACTTTGAACGTTTATTTTTATTTTTGCAATGCTGTTTATGTTGTAGTTTAATTCTAGACTAAAGTATAACACGTTTTCTGTTTGTACAGTTTGCAGTTTATGTGAAACATCATCGTATAATGCTACCTGTAATTACCAGACGACTAAATCCCCAAAAGTGTTACTCCTTTGAAAGGAATTAACGATTAACTGTGATTGTGGTGTAATGGAAATTTATCAGACAATGTTTCGACGTCTGAAAGATTGTGTTTCGGTAGGGAACCGTAGTTAATTTTACGGAGGTAGAACCGGTGCCGTTATGGCTGTAAAGTAAGACTATATTCATCTGAATGAAAGATGGCGACCAGACTAATTAGGCAAAATTATCCCGATTAGTTGTTGTATTAATCGAGAAAACTTCAATTGGGACTAAATTCTGTTCAGTAAATTGAACACAAAACAATAGTAGAATCTAGCAATTATTTGCAAAGTAGTTATTCATGAGTGACACATAAAAGCTTACACTCTTCTGCCAGCAAACTATCTCCCACTAACGAAACTATACGTCTTATACCGAGTGCAGAGGCGCGGTTCCTTTCGTCCTTTATCTGCACGTACCTGTGAACCTGTTGCAGCGGATTGGCGGTAGGAAAGCCGAGCAGAAACCTACCGGGCTGCCTTCGATGTAACTATTCCGAGAATTGGGAAAAGGTCTTAATTTTGAATGAAAGGTGGAAATGGTGGCAAAACGTCGGTATATTCTGAACCCCGACAATGAGCCCTTGCTAATCCTGACACAGTCACGCACAAACCCTTTGATTCGTGTTAGCGAGTATTTCCCGAAATCTGAACAGCTACTAAGCAGGGATTGTTCTCGAATGAAAATGCTCACCGTACTATTAAGTTTATCGGTGTCTAATGCACTCGAGTTTTTAGTCGCAGACCTGCTCAATATGCCACACGGAATTACCGTCTTTTCTCGTACACAAAATTACTTAAAAAATCTGCAGTTTCTAAAAAACACACCGCACTTAATATGCCTTCACTTTAAAACACTTTTGAAGCATGTAGCACAACTAGAACTGGCAAATTACAACTTCCTTTGGAGCTCGTACTGTACACGACCGTACCGTTGAAAGGCTGGGCTCCGACTCCTTAGACTGCTGTAAGCATTCTATATTTCCGAGAGAAAAGATGCGGGAAGAATACTCCGTTCCGATTGGTCAGTTTTCTTTAATGCCAATAGAAAATCATTAGTCTCCCACATTAGTCCGCACTTTCCGTCACTAACCGATCCACAAATAACACACTCTCGAACTGGACTTTCTCCCAAAATAAATATTTAAAATTCTGATATTTTGTTTATACTTTATGTTATTAACTATTTTCATTTGCACTCGAACTAGCTTTCCTTTTACTGTAAACTTACTTAACATATTACGATACAATATTCCCCGTAGTCTGCATTCACGCTGTCTTCAAACTTTCTGACACTACAGTGTTCATTAGTAGAACAGTGATCTACATATTTACTTTAGACCACATTCGTGCACCATTCAAACTACTAAAAGCATATACAAATTTGTACAAACCTAAATAAAACAAAAAAGCCTTCAAGAAATAAACAGACCAATTCACAAGGACATTGTCTCGAGCTGTTTCTCGAATGTCTCTGTGCGCTACTGACCTCTACCAGATGAAAATTAGGACTACGTACGCGACTGAACCCACTTCGGACCGTCTGCCACTGCGCACGCACGAGTCAGTCGTGATACGCGGGCTCTAGACGGGAGCCATATAAGGCGCCACGCCTCACGGGGAAGGTTCATATTTATTACACAGTACCACCAAATAAGAGAGGAGGACAGCCAAGTTAGACGTGAAGTGACTTTTAACACTCTACTCTTGAAAATTTAAAAATGCTCATCGCACTGTTATATTAATTAACACAATTACTATTTCTTTACTAACAAAGGGGTTAAGTCTTTGCACTGTGCAGAACATAAGTGAAGCACCGGGGCCACAAATCTCTTACGAATCAATGAGAGATCGATTCATTTTTCTGAGCAGGTGCTTTTCGGTGAGCTGCAGTCAGTTATATTAACAAAAACATAAATGTCTCTAAAATGCTTAATTCACTTATAAATACACTCCTGGAAATGGAAAAAAGAACACATTGACACCGGTGTGTCAGACCCACCATACTTGCTCCGGACACTGCGAGAGGGCTGTACAAGCAATGATCACACGCACGGCACAGCGGACACACCAGGAACCGCGGTGTTGGCCGTCGAATGGCGCTAGCTGCGCAGCATTTGTGCACCGCCGCCGTCAGTGTCAGCCAGTTTGTCGTGGCATACGGAGCTCCATCGCAGTCTTTAACACTGGTAGCATGCCGCGACAGCGTGGACGTGAACCGTATGTGCAGTTGACGGACTTTGAGCGAGGGCGTATAGTGGGCATGCGGGAGGCCGGGTGGACGTACCGCCGAATTGCTCAACACGTGGGGCGTGAGGTCTCCACAGTACATCGATGTTGTCGCCAGTGGTCGGCGGAAGGTGCACGTGCCCGTCGACCTGGGACCGGACCGCAGCGACGCACGGATGCACGCCAAGACCGTAGGATCCTACGCAGTGCCGTAGGGGACCGCACCGCCACTTCCCAGCAAATTAGGGACACTGTTGCTCCTGGGGTATCGGCGAGGACCATTCGCATCCGTCTCCATGAAGCTGGGCTACGGTCCCGCACACCGTTAGGCCGTCTTCCGCTCACGCCCCAACATCGTGCAGCCCGCCTCCAGTGGTGTCGCGACAGGCGTGAATGGAGGGACGAATGGAGACGTGTCGTCTTCAGCGATGAGAGTCGCTTCTGCCTCGGTGCCAATGATGGTCGTGTGCGTGTTTGGCGCCGTGCAGGTGAGCGCCACAATCAGGACTGCATACGACCGAGGCACACAGGGCCAACACCCGGCATCACGGTGTGGGGAGCGATCTCCTACACTGGCCGTACACCACTGGTGATCGTCGAGGGGACACTGAATAGTGCACGGTACATCCAAACCGTCATCGAACCCATCGTTCTACCATTCCTAGACCGGCAAGGGAACTTGCTGTTCCAACAGGACAATGCACGTCCGCATGTATCCCGTGCCACCCGACGTGCTCTAGAAGGTGTAAGTCAACCACCCTGGCCAGCAAGATCTCCGGATCTGTCCCCCATTGAGCATGTTTGGGACTGGATGAAGCGTCGTCTCACGCGGTCTGCACGTCCAGCACGAACGCTGGTCCAACTGAGGCGCCAGGTGGAAATGGCATGGCAAGCCGTTCCACAGGACTACATCCAGCATCTCTACGATCGTCTCCATGGGAGAATAGCAGCCTGCATTGCTGCGAAAGGTGGATATACACTGTACTAGTGCCGACATTGTGCATGCTGTGTTGCCTGTGTCTATGTGCCTGTGGTTCTGTCAGTGTGATCATGTGATGTATCTGACCCCAGGAATGTGTCAATAAAGTTTCCCCTTCCTGGGACAATGAATTCACGGTGTTCTTATTTCAATTTCCAGGAGTGTACATTATTGAACTACTGGCTAAATGTGAAGTGGGTAGACCCAGAAATTGTTGTGTACTGAACTCTTATAAAACTACCACTTCAAACCGTACACAGTAAACATATAACACACCCGAAGTGCTAACCTGTAAGCCTAATTTTTGCAGCTCGTAAAGAACGAACATTCGTGTAGTGTAAAGTTTGTCGAGTGATTTAATTCTATTTTCGAGGCTTTAATCTGTGTCGCAGTGTGCGATAAGTGTGGTTGTCGCCACAGGATAATCACAGAGGGAACGGTACGTGTAGACTGCGGACCGGAATTTCCCCGGGGTAGGGGAACCGGCGAGGTCGTCCGACGGACCTGCGGACCGAGCCGGAGGCGAAGATTCGTGCGCTTCGGCCCCGACTACGGGAGAGGGAGAAAAAGGTCTCGGTAAAGGTAACGAGGAGTGGGTGAAAAGGGAACAGCTCTCCGACGTCACCTACGTCGGAGCTAACAGTACGGAATAAATTCGACGGTAGGAGGGTAAGAGCCCCGTCCAGCTGTCGCTCACGTTAGAGTGCGGGCAGTGCTGGCAGAGAAACTCACTGTAAGGTTACGGTATATTGATAATTTTTACTTACGGACCGTCTGACAGCAACTGAATGAAACACAATTTCAGTGCCATACGCGTTTCGCCTTTATTTTCTGCAAGGCATCGTCAGTGGCCTGGAATATGTACATATGTTAGCTATTTAATTTACATTTTTGTCACTGTACCTATAGGTTATAAACAGTTCTGGTGGTTGGTATTTCCTATTAAGTAGTAATGTTTCGAACTGTACTTACAGGTTGCGTCGACAATTTCTTACATATTACGCTCCTGTTGTATTTTTGGTGTTGGTCTTCATATGAATGCCAATTTGCGGTTTTTTTTCCCCCCCACACTCCACAGCACTATGCACTGAACGCTTGTTTCAGTGTTGAAGATGTGACTGTAAGGTGGTACCGAAAGAAGTCTCGCTGCAAGGCGGTAGTCGTGGGGTGCGAGGGGTGTAGGTCAGACGGCGCGGGGCAAAGTAGGGAGGGGTGCCACGTCACGAGCGTCGTGAAGCCGACTGCTAGCCTTAGGGATGACCCGGATAAAATAGGAGTAGCAGCTACACACACAAACGTGAGTTTTGTGGAGGTCCTGCAGTGCCACGACCGGTCCCGGGCGAATACCGCCGTGAGCCGCGTGAGCGCGGAGTGGAGCCGGCTGGCGCCGACTGGAGTCGAGTCTCGTACGAGCGTGGTGCCTCTCGCTGTGACGGGGAGGTAGGGATGTACTAGCTTTGGCCTACGTCCGAATAGTAGAGGGGAAAGTACGTCGGCTGAGCTTGTCGCACGTAACAATGTGTGGAGCCGCCACGAGACGCGGCGAGATCCCCGTAGTTGCCGGTGTCACCGGGGCACCTTTTTTCTAGCTTAGAATCGGGATTCGTGCACCCTGTTTTGAAAGAAGTGAAAAATAACAGAAGAGCTCCACAAAATGCTTAAGAATGCACACAAAAGTAAGGTTAACTTACTTCATCAAAATATTAGAGGATTGAGTAATAAGGCAGAAGAGCTTCTTGTGTGTTTGGAAAACTTGGAGACCTCTGAAAAGACGGGCGTCCTGTGCCTGTTACGAGCTGCAAAAGTTAGGCCCACAGGTTAGCACTTCCGGTGTATTATATCTTTACTGTGTACGGTTTGAAGTGGTAGTTCTATAAAAGTTCAGTAAACACTGCACTGCACTATAGCAGCTTACTAATGCAGAACAAATATGAGAAAAAGAGGAGTTGTTGTATATACTAAGAAAACATAAGTTCAAAAACGTTGAGCCGAGTACGTTTTGTAGTATCGGCACATATAAGTGTGTGTGTGTGAATTAATACTGGAAAACAGTTCACTTTTAATTGTAACTGTATATAGATCCCCACTGGGAAATTCTGAACTGTACACTGTCAGACAGCAGCAAGTAGTTAATAGTCTGTTGTGACTGATGTAAAAATGCAAAGTTCCAAACGTAGTCTTCTGGTAAATATCCTCAATGCATGTCTAGATGATTTTGTATGAAACATTTGCAAAGATGATGTTTTAAATCTATGATCTCTAGCAATGATCGAATATTTCTAAAATTAATGGGGTCGATAAAAGATCTCGATCGAACAATAGGACCCGGGGCAGTGAGACTGTGAAATCCACCAAATGTAACAAATCTCACACATAGACTTTTGAACATTGATCAGTGTTCCACTGTTGTGGATATATAGCAGTTAGGGGGAGAGAGATAATGTGAACTATTCGGAGCTGATGTAGTTAATTCCTTTGAATTCTGGTGTACAGCCTGATGTTTATACCAATTCTCCCCAACAACACACGGCTATGCCGGTGTGTCTGCACTGGCTATTCGCTCTTCGTGTCGACTTCTTCTCCGAAAAGGTCCGATTAAAAATGCGAGTCCGCATCACACCGGGATGTGGAGATACGCGTGTAGCTCGGTAGGAGAATGACAACCTGTGACTTTCGTGTGTTGTAACTTTTAGTTAACACAATATTGGGAGATAGCAAGTACATACGTCTTTATCGCAGCAGCTCAAAAGACCGACAGGCACCTAGGTCGGTGAAAAAAAAAATAATAAAAAACAATTGAGGTACGTGGAAAAATTTATATTATAGCTTTCAGTTTTCTGTCAGCTTACTCAGATGTTACCGTACCTACATACGTTATCTTTGCCACACGGGGACAGCACGAATAAGAATCATTATAAATATTTATTTATATGCGTGTAATTCTTACATACCATTACCAATGTCTTCAATGAATATTGTTCCTGTATCACTAAACACAATAGATTAAATAGAAGGGGGTGGGGGACAGGTGAAAAATGTGGCTGACTGGTGTAGACCTGACTTAAAAGTATTTAAGAATTCTGTTAAAAATTTACTATGAAAAATCTTGCACTGACAATTAGTACAGACATTCATCTGCCATATTAATAAAGCTTTACAGAAAAGATATCATTTTTGCAAAGAGAAAACCCAGTGACATTTATATCCATCAGCTCGGCAGCAAATGTAAAGCAACTGGAAGAATAGTTAAAGTGGAAACAGAGCTACTTGCATAAAATTGACCTGTCCCTCAAAGTGCAAAAGAGCCAAATAATAGTTTCATAAATTCTGGGAAAATAGCCATAATAACAGTAATGAAAATTCCTTCAGCCCTCTGCCTTCCCCTTCACCTCTTGTGTTGGAAGGAGCCACTGGCTCTGAAACCTTGCCTAATTATAACCTTTTTGTATGTTTTTTTTTCCTGCTGTTGCTTAGGGAGTAAATTTCTTTTTATCTATCCAATTACAATTAGGGTAGACTTCCCAATTCACAGGAAACAGACCTGACAGTAGACTTGCCTAAATTTTGGTGGAGAGCTATCTATCTGAGGACATACTGTATGTAGTCAGATCACCAAGAAATTTCCATAACAGAAGACGGACACGGTTTCTCTAATTGTACCCTAAAGAAAGTAATGGATTCTATACGCATTCTACTGTGTACCTTATCAATAGGGTGTTTAGGGAGGGGAAATTTGTAGACTGTCTGAAATGACAATTGCCTTGGCCACATGCAAAAGGGGGGCACAATATCACCCCAAACTTACAGACCTATACCAATAGTACCAGTGAAATTGATGATATTGAAAATTGCTGAAACTTTGATGAACAATCGAATGATTTTAGTTTTGCAACCTACGTAACCAGGCCGAAAATGTATTTTGAAGTGGGCTATCGACAGTTACGGCAGTTCATGGAGTTTTATTATCAGTATTGCATGGTTATGAAAATAGGGAGCACATCTTTACCAGCCTAGTAGAGCTAGCCAATGCATTTGCCACTGTCTCGAGTAGTATTGTAATCGAGAAACTTGAAAGATGCAGAATAACTGAAATAGAACTAGCATTACTGAAATCTTATTTGTCAAGCAGAAACCAAATGGTGGTTGTAAAGTTAAATAAAAATCTGACCTGCTGAAGGTAAAATATGGAGATCCACAAGATTCTGTGCCCAGAGCTTTTGACCTGCCCAAATTACTACAATATAAAACCATACTGACGTGAGTGTTGTTGAACAAACAGGGAACTCAGAGACGGAAAAGGAAGCTCAGTGGATCTATGTAAATAGGTTGACATTAAATAAAACAGAACACATCCTCTCTGGCCTCAGACATATCGGTTACGGAAAAAATGAACTCGAGTGTTCTGTAAAATTGGTAGGCATATCCCTCCATTGTAAATTCTGTTGGAATATCCGCACAGAAAATCTCTACAGTAAGCTGGCAAAAGTTTAACGTCTCCTTAGGAAACTGGAGGACTGCGGAGTTAAGAGCGCTTACGTCAGGCTACGCCTTTCAACGGTTGCGTACCTCGGTCGGTGAAAACAGAACACTTACGGCGTCACTTTGTTCTCCGTATATCTAACTGTTTCTCAGGAACGGGTAAACATTTCAAGTTGAAACTGTCGCACATTACGTTCTGGTGATGTAAAAAAGTGAAGTGTCTAAGTCAGTGCAGTCAAATGATAAGGCCATTTATCTCACATATTTTGATATTCACACTACAACCAGAGGAAAAGATCTGAAAATTGTTAATTTGTAATTATGTAACACAAAAAGATATTTCTTTTTTCATGTGCTATCTGTTTTGTATTGTATGGTACGGAACAGGGGACCTAGACATGACGGAGAGGCTTCATCCCGAAACCCAGGGTTATTGTGCGGTTCAGCCCCCAGTGGGACCCCCCTCCCCAGGAACGTCTCATATCAGACCAGTGCACACCCCAAATGTTTGCACAGTAGAGTACACGGAGACAGTGTTTGCGCAGCAATCGCCGACACAGTGCAACTGAGGTGGAATAAGGGCGACCGGCCTGCTTTCGCCGAGGTGGGTGGAACACTGCCTCGAAAACCATCCACGGGCTGGCTAGCCGGCACGCCTTCCCGCTTGGGAAGCAGCACTTTAGACTGCACGGGTAGCCAGGCGAGCGTCTCACTTTACACTTATCGAGCAAAACATTTTGGGAAGTCTAGGAATCTGTGGGACCGATACTGTGCCAGTAATATCAATAATGGGCAGGAATCTTTGAGATCCTAGATTCCCAGAATTGATTAACGGTCTGTATACATAATTGTTTGTACAGAACCCTCAGTGCGAGTCCTACACAGACTTTTTTTTTTTTTTTTTTCTTCTCTCCGCTTGTGTTAAGGAATGTTCTTCGGGGAAAGACAGCTGGGACAGAAGAGGTGGAAGGAAGCCCTCAGACGTATTTCCGGTTTGAGCAGTTTAACTTTTACTGAACTCAAAGTATTTAGTGCCCAGCCAAGGTAGATATGCGTGTCAAACACAATACCCACATGCGTGAAAGTAGATCAAATGTGCACTCTCGTGAAACCAGAACAGGAACTTACTCGACATTTCTTGGACTTGCTTAAGTAAGTCCGAGGTAACTTTTTTACATACTGGCAAAATATTTTTCAACAGCTTATCACCTGACACAAGGTAATTGCAAGACAATAAATTTAAGATGGTGGTAGAGACAGGGCTGAAACAAAGACGTTCTACAACACGAATTTATATACCGCGGAAAAAGATCTTTTATTGTAAATGTGATAGTGAACAAATAACATTGTAGTTTACCGCATACAACCCAATTTGTGGTCTACATAATCTGTGTAACAAAACTAATTATTTGGTCAGTACAAGATAAGCATTATCTAAGTAATAATACTGTTAGAGAGTTCTTGTAGAACGTAAATACTTCTGGATTGAAGGACTCTGCTCACCAAAAACCAGACGTCACTTTGTTGATAGGAGCACTCAGCAGAAAGAAAACTTGCCAGCTTATGGACTTATCCTTTAATGAGGAGGGGGAAGGGGGGGGGAGGGACCCACCCACATCTATACTCTAGTGCATTGCAGAGGGTACGTTCCACTGTGCCAGTAATTAGGGTTTCTTCCCACTCCAGTCACATGCGGAGCAAGTGAAGAATGTTTGTTCGAATGCCTCTGTGTGTGGAGTATTTATTCTAATCTTATCGTCACGATCCCTGTGTGAGTTATACGTAGGGGATTGTAGTACATTGCCAGAGTAATCATTTAAAGCCGGTTCTTGAAACTTTCTCGACATAGTTTATGCCTGTCTCCGACAGTCTTCCACTTCAATGCCTTCAGTATCTCTCTGACACTCTCCCACGAATCAAACGTGCCTGCGACCATTTGTGCTGCCTTTCTCTGTATATGTTTAATATCCCCCCACTAGTCTTATCTGGTACAGGTCCCAACCACTTGAGCAATGTTCTAGAACCAGTGACACGAGTGATTTGTTTCGAGAACCGGCTTTAAATTACACGAGTCTCGCTCCTGTCGGTTCTGCGAGCGTGAGGTTACGTTAATTGCAGCACGCAATCACAGAGGCATTCAATCAGTCATTCTTCCCACACTCTGGTACCCACTTCGCAGTGGTTCACGGAGGGTAGATGTAGATTTATGACTATTTCCGTGTTGGCTGTCTTTTCACTTAAATATTCATTTTCCCCTTCTACGTCCACGGTAATTTCCGTCTGTAAATCATTTATCGAGCTACTACTGACAGTGGGGAATGTTTCGTTAGCACACGATTACATTTTGCATTACTGACGCTGCCAGTGTCATTAACGTACGATTTAAACATTAGTGGACTCTAAGTATATGAACTTTCATTTACTCGTAAACCTGTATTATTAACTGTTTTAACTGTACCGTGCATGTTGACAATGCCATTTGATCAGCTGATAATAAACATTCTAATTCTAAACTATTTACATATTACCAGAACTTGCTGTACCAAAATGAAGTTGTGGTTGTGTAGATGCAAGTATTACAAATTCGTGTTAAGTGAAGGACAGGTAGCATTGATCACAGTAGAAAAAGCTTCTATGGATACATTCTGTAGATAACTGCTTTTCTTGATAAAAATCAGTATTGTATCTGAATAATAAGGGACCAGCAGTAGAAAAATGGCAGCTACTTTCTTAAAAGTAGGTCCTTTCCTGCTAGTTCTTTTTGGGCCAAACTGAACAGAGCCATCACAAATTGTTTTCGGCAGCTTAGAAATAACTGATTGTTGCCCACAGATTCTCTCCACATAAATGTATCAGCTGACTCCGTGGATGACCCTGAAGATTACCCCTCCTGACGTGATGTACACAATGTGACGAATGAACTTGTGAATGGCCGGATACAGTGGCTGTGCCGTGTTAACGACGGTGAGGTGAAGTTGCTGTAAAATAGTCTCTCCTCCCTTTCACGTTTAATTTAATGACCTCTACATAAAGCAGCATTAACAAAATCAAACAGTGGAAAGTCCTGGTCGGAATATTAACAGTTACGGATAAAACAGATTGCAGGTCACTATAAAGATGTCGAGTTACAGACACTCGCGAGGTGTGCTCGCTTATGTGAATGCGCGTGCGTTTCTCTTCTTCTCTGACGAAGTTTTTGGCCGAAATCTTAGTGCGTAACAGGCTCTTTTCGTTGTGCCTGTTTGAAACTCGAGATATTATCTTTACAGTGATTACAAAGCTATCCTTCACATAATTACAGTAGCATTAATTCATTGATTCAATTACACACTGTGTTCCATAAGTTTCTGCATGGAGGAGAGGCAATCCATTAAGAGCCAGAAGCGTCCAGCACAAGCTACTTCAGTGAGGTATTGTAACCGGCACTGTACACACACACTGATGACTATATAAAGACACACAACTTGAGAAGAAAAGCCACTGTTCCTTTTCTTCTACTTTTTGTAACTTTACACAGACAACTATTTGTTTATATACTGCTGAAGTCAATACATGCATAATAGAAACATTAGTCACAAGGAATTTACATCCTTTCAAGTATTTTCTATGGGATGCCTGATGTTTGGTGGTAGCCTTTTAAAGATTCTTGCACCAGAATACAAAACTTCATTCTGATTCATTGTTAGGGATACATAATCTACAGTACATGGAATTTGTGTGTACTTCTAGCATAGTGCTTGTCAGCTGCGTAGTTCATCCTAAAATCACTTTTATCATAAACCATAAATACCATTAGGGAGTATATACAGTGGAAATGTAAGTGTAAGTATCAGTAGGAAGTACCGCATACACAATATCAGTTTTACACAATATCCGTATTGCAGCCTTCTGCAAAATAAACAGTTCTTGGTCTTTGCTGCAGTACCATAGAAGATTACGCCATAGGACAGTATTCAGTGTAAGTATGCTAACGATTCTGTCTGCACATAAAACAGTGAGGGAGATTTCTGAATGCAAAGTGGGCAGAACTGAGCCTTCTGGCTAACCCGTCAGTTTGTCGTCCACCTACGTCCCTTCAAATCGTCACACGTGGAGCTCTCGCAGTTCTCTTTCAAGCTGAGCACCGGTACTGTCTCTCGCATGAGCGACGCTTGCCGGTAATAATGCCCACTTACACACTTTGACTACATATATATCTAAATTACATTCCATAAGTAACACATTAGATAACAGGAGAGGTAGTCAATGATTTTTTTAGATGAATGAAGTGTAGTTTATCTTTTAGTTAGTAGAGGTCAAACCTGTCTTCAGCAGAGTGTCCAGTTATCACACACTGAAGCAGGAAAGTCGATTTTGTGTAATATACTTTATATTTGCTCAGAGCTTTAAACTGCAAATGATGTAAGAAGCCCACTCAGTTTTTCCCGCGGGCAACCTGTTAGTACTGTGTTCAGCTTGCCTGTTTCTAAATCAATTACTTTCACACCAAATTCATAGTTTTTCAGCACAATATTCCCGAAGCTATAGGGCGCAGGACTCGATTACAATCTACGTGTACATCAACATTCCTTTCCCCTTATTATGTTTCTACAATAACTGATCCTAGCTTGTAAGCATGTGTTTGATATAAACAATTCCCTTGTAATGTTCTGGAACCCTGTTTGTATTAAATT
The DNA here is from genome assembly GCF_023898315.1 of Schistocerca nitens. Classification (NCBI taxonomy): domain Eukaryota; kingdom Metazoa; phylum Arthropoda; class Insecta; order Orthoptera; family Acrididae; genus Schistocerca; species Schistocerca nitens. Next base: position 212,467,357 of record NC_064624.1, read on the forward strand.
GTTCATCTTATTTAGCAGTATACAAAAAGGAACATATAAAAAAATTATGGTTTTTCAGACCGTTTTGTTTTTAGAAGTTTTTCTAAATTTTTATATGCTGCTAATTTCAAAATTGTGCTTCTTCAGCTCTCAGAAGCAGTAGTCAGTGGATCAGGTACACATACCGAAAAAGAGTCGAATGCACAATTTATATATGGCACGTAAGCTGATTTGTGGGAAACCTTTGTGGAATGGACGGAGGATTTAAAAAGAAACTACGGTATTGAAAAAAAGAAGTGTCGAATACTTCGAGAGGTGCTAATACTCGGCGAAACGAGAAAAATCCAATAAACATGGGTCCAGAAAGACATACTTCCGAGATAAACATTTATTTACAGGAAGGGACGCACGGCGCTCAGTTGCGGATATCGGTACAGCCATTGCGCTGGTGCTCCGTTCGGTGTGAACATATCTGTGACCGGCATCTGTGGGCAGACGTAAATCACCGAGAATTGTTAGTTGTCTTCAATCATTAGATATTGAACTGTGATTAAATGTACCTGCCTTCTTTAACTTGCAATTATATCAGTCAAAATAGTAATATTAAGTTCGTAACTTTCACAATTTAAAAATGCGTATACAACTTGTGCCAAAAAGTAAAACTAAAGTATATGTAAATACATAACTAGATATACATGTAAAATTAAACTTTATGTGCTTGTCAATGTTTGCTGCTGTTGCCATACAATAAATAAATAATTAAAATAACAGGACAGAGGGGATCAACACCAATTTTCAATCAACATACGGACACACATACTTGGCGATAGATTAACAGGGCCACACGTGTTACCACGAAGGTTAACTGAGGTGCATTATCTGGACTCTGTCATTAATGTATTGCCTGCCTTGCTGGGGGCTGTGTACAAATCCGGTTCACGCACAATGGCGTACCGACACACTTTCGTAATCTGATGCAGACATTGGGCTGGGCTGGGTTGGCACGCCTCGGCCTTGACCTCGGTCCCAGAGACTTCTGGTTAGGAGGGCACTTTAAGCAATTGGTCCGTGCCATGCCAATCAGTGAAGTGCAGACATTACAGGGCTGCATCATCAAAGAGTGCCAGCAAAACATATAAATGTTTCATTAAAAATTTGCTGTAAGATGCTCTACTCAATGTTCCGTGGGACAATTAACCAGTTTCCAATTACGCCAGCCCAAACATTAATGCTAAACTGTTCTTGAATTCTTGTCTCCAAACCTGAAAAAGTATTCTCACCTGTCCATGCGTGAGAGTTGTGAAAATTGTGCATTCCATTCCTGTTAAATTTTTCTTTGTCAATGGACAATATGACACAGAGAAAGTGTTGGTCTGTTGCACACATCCCTGGTAAACGAGTACAAAAAGCTTCTCTGGACTGAACAGCTGTTTCAGTGAGACCCTGCCCTCTGTGAAGGTGCTACATATAAAGGTGTCGCTCTCGTAGCGCTTCCCACACTGTCACAGGACTCGTATTTTCAATTTCTGCCGTTTCTCAAATCGAGTGTTCTAACACTATTTGGTCTTCCACAATGAAATGATCTTTTCTCAAAAGAACCAGTCTGCAAAATAAATATTCATGTATTCTTTGAGAGCTCTTATCCGGAAATCTTTCAACATACAAACATCTGGCTTCAGAAGCATTCCAGTCTGCAAATCTACGCATCAGATGCATGTCAGCCATCTGCAGATTAGAGTACATTTTATCCAGAAACACACAGTACACTTGTCCAACAAGAATACAGTCGAGCTGGCTCCGTGGCCGTCACTCGTGGAAGCCAGACGCCTCTCTCCGGCCGATGGCGCCAACGCACTCGTTCCGTAGTGCCCCTCCCGGAAATGGCCGATTTGATTCGTGGTGGGGGAACAGCGTCCAGTACACAATGAGCACTACTCCGACAAGAATCGTAGATTGAGCTTCAGCTACAAATTGTGTTCTCAATACGAGGATTTGTTTGTCTACTAGCACTGTGGCAACAAACATAAGAGTTTGAGGAGACTTCAACGTAATGTTCCCAAGACATACACTATTCGGGAAGAAAAACCACCGGTAGAAACAAGCTGGAAGTTTGAAAACAGAAAACCAGAGCATATAGGAACAATTGACAGGAATGGGGGAAAGAAATACAATAGAAGAAGAATAGGTAGCTCTGAGGGATGAAGTAGTGAGGCAGCAGAGGATCAAGTAGGTTAAAAGACGAGGGCTAGTACCAATCCTTGGGTAACAGAAGAAATATTGAATTTAATTGATGAAAGGAGAAAATATAAAAACGCAGTAAATGAAGCAGGCAAAAAGGAATACAAACGTCTCAAAAATGAGATCGACATGAAGTGCAAAATGGCTAAGCAGGGATGGCTAGAGGACAAATGTAAGTATGTAGAGGCTTGTCTCACTAGGGGTAAGATACTGCCTACAGGAAAATTAAAGACACCTTTGCAGAAAAGAGAACCACTTGTATGAATATCAAGCGCTCAGATGGCAACCCAGTTCTAAGCATAGAAGGGAAGGCAGAAAGGTGGAAGGAGTATACAGAGGGTCTATACAAGGGCGATGTACTTGAGGACAATATTATGGAAATGGACGAGGATGTAGATGAAGATGAAATGGGAGATACGATACTACGTGAAGAGTTTGACAGAGCACTGAAAGACCTAAGTCGAAACAAGGCCCCGGGAGTAGACAACATTCCATGAGAACTACTGACAGCCTTGGGAGAGCCAGTCCTGACAAAACTCTACCATCTGGTGAGCAAGATGTATGAGACAGGCGAAATACCCTCAGACTTCAAGAAGAATATAATAATTCCAATCCCAAAGAAAGCAGGTGCTGAGAGATGTGAAAATTACCAAACTATCAGTTTAATAAGTCACAGCTGCAAAATACTAACACTAATTCTTTACGGACGAATGGGAAAACTGGTAGAAGACGACCTCGGGGAAGACCAGTTTGGATTCCGTAGAAATATTGGAACACGTGAGGCAATACTGACCTTATGACTTAGAGAAAGACAATGTTGACTGGAATACTCTCTTTCCAATTCTACCCAAGGTGGCAGGGGTAAAATACAGGGAGCGAAAGGCTATTTACAATTTGTACAGAAACCAGATGGCAGTTATAAGAGTCGAGGGGCACGAAAGGGAAGCAGTGGTTGGGAAGGGAGTGAGACAGGGTTGTAGCCTCTCCCCAATGTTATTCAATCTGTATACTGAGCAAGCAGTAAAGGAAACAAAAGGAAAATTCGGAAATCCATGGAGAAGAAATAAAAACTTTGAGGTTCGCCGATGACATAGTAGTTCTGTCAGAGACAGCAAAGGATTGGAAGAGCAGTAGAACGGAATGGACAGTGTTTTGAAAGGAGGATATAAGATGAACATCAACAAAAGCAAAACGAGGATCATGGAATGTAGGTCGAATTAAATTTGGGAAGCAAATTAACTGATGATGGTCGAAGTAGAGAGGATATAAAATGTAGATTGGCAATGGCAAGGAAAACGTTTCTGAAGAAGAGAAATTTGTTAACATCGAGTATAGATTTAAGTGTCAGGAAGTCGTTTCTGAAAGTATTTGTATGGAGTGTAGCCATGTATGGAAGTGAAACATGGACGATAAATAGTTTGGACAAGAAGAGAATAGCTTTCGAAATGTGGTGCTACAGAAGAATGCTGAAGATTAGATGGGTAGATCACATAACTAATGAGGAGGTATTGAACAGAGTTAGGGAGAAGAGAAATTTGTGGCACAACTTGACTAGTAGAAGGGATCGGTTGGTAGGACATGTTCTCAGGCATCGAGGGATCACCAATTTAGTATTGGAGGGCAGCATGGAGGGTAAAAATCGTAGAGGGAGACCGAGAGATGAATACACTAAGCAGATTCAGAAGGATGTAGGTTGCAGTAGGTACTGAGAGATGAAGAAGCTTGCACAGGATAGAGTAGCATGGAGAGCTGCATCGAACCAGTCTCAGGACTGAAGACCACAACAACAACAACAACAAAAAGAGGTATTCTTGCACGGTTTGCTTCCAGTGATGTTTACGCCAAATTCGGTTCCTGTATAGTACTGGGTGGTTAATAATAATGTGCAGCTACACAGAGAGGACCAGTGTGGGCTGTAATTATCATACGGCAGCCAAACTTGGTGGATACTCCGATGGGTTAATGTGGAGCGAATTTACGTTGCAAAAAAATTAGTTTCAATTTTGGCCACAAGGTGCAAATCTGACAGTGAATGTGAGAGAGAGAGAGATATATATATATAGAAATATTTCAGTTTGTAATGGATCTGAAATAGTATGTGAGCAGAAAAGGTCCAACAAGTAAGAGAGGCATAAAGTTTATTATCTTAGTAACTGTAGCTTAAACTTGGAAATGACAGTGAGGTGCTGCTTCTGTAAAACGACACAATCAACAGCAGTTCCAGAGCAATCTTAGCAATGTACTCCCATAACAGGTTTGTGGAAGGTTGCTTTAAGCAGCTCTTTGACTGAGCGAGTGACACGAGCTGTTGTGTCATCTTGCACGGAAACAGTCGTTCCCACACACTCGTGCTCTTCCAAAGCAGGAATCACATGGCGCACAGGGAGGTATCGATAATGTGGAGACGTCACGGAACACCTCACTGGTCTTGTGGGTTTATTCTCTTCAAGGAGGAGCATACCTTTTGAGTAAACTCATTGATGACATTTACAATGTTTTGTTTGTGTTGGAATACGAACTGATTTTTAAAAACTGTCTTTTTTAGTACGGCATTTTTTAATTTGTTTTGCTGCAAAGTTCGTAAACGCCTTAGAAGGCACCGGCAGAAGAAAGACAGGCGTTAATTCCTCATGTCTTCTGTGTAGCCCGTTTTGAATAGTGGTTCTGACTCAGCATATTTTAATACGTTTGGGAACCATCCCTGCTTAAAAGATTGGTTTCTGATAACTAACAGTGGTTGTGAAATCATTTTATACACACTCTTTATTACAGATGTGGGTATTTCATCCCACCCAGACAAGGATTTGTTTTTTTGAAGACAAATTTCATTCTCTTTGGATGATTTTTTCCAAACTGTTAGAAAGATGTGTGTAGGTTGTTTTCAAGCTTATGTGTCGGTAGATCGCTATATGGACATCCGATGTCACTACATTTAAGAATTCCTTGAAACAATATGACATCTCGACAGGGGTTATTATGTATCATTTTCAAATCTAATTTTCAAAATCTCGTGACTTTGAATATTGGCTGGTAATTCTGACTGAACAGCTGACAACAATGCTTTTGTCTTACAACTGTCTTGGAGCATGAAAGTATTCTTGGCCATGTCGTTAGCTGCAATTTCAACTTTCCTGTACACAGCTTTATAGCATTTGACATGCGAAACAGAATCAGGACCTCTGTTTGATTTTAACTCGTTGCGCAGTTTTCTTTTTCTGTCACTAGCCCGCATCTCGTGGTCGTGCGGTAGCGTCCTCGCTTCCCACGCCCGGGTTCCCGGGTTCGATTCCCGGCGGGGTCAGGGATTTTCTCTGCCTCGTGATGGCTGGGTGTTGTGTGATGTCCTTAGGTTAGTTAGGTTTAAGTAGTTCTAAGTTCTAGGGGACTGATGACCATAGATGTTAAGTCCCATAGTGCTCAGAGCCATCATCCATCTGTCACTAGAAATATTTATTCCTGGTATAATCCACTTACGTTTACCCCTTACTTTCTTTTGCCAAGTTGTAGGAGGAAAAGAGTCATTAAATGTACCTAAAAAAATTGGGAATTTGTGACTGTGTAGTGATCTACAGGCCTGCTTACAGTACTTATTGCATCATGGAGTAATTTCACGTCTCTTTTGCTGAAATTCATTTACATATACAGGGTGTTACAAAAAGGTACGGCCAGACTTTCAGGGAACATTCCTCACACACAAATAAACAAAAGATGTTATGTGGACATGTGTCCGGAAACGCTTAATTTCCATGTTAGAGCTCATTTTAGTTTCGTCAGTATGTAGAGTACTTCGTCGACTCACCGCCAGTTGGCCCAACTGAAGGAAGGTAATGCTGACATGCGACTCATTGCTCTACAGTACTAGCATCAAGCACATCAGTACGTACCATCAACAGGTTAGCGTTCATCACGAACGTGGTTTTGCAGTCAGTGCAATATTTACAAATTGGGAGTTGGTAGATGCCCATCTGATGTACGGATTAGCACGGGGCAATAGCCGTGGCGTTTGTATCGAGACATATTTCCAGAACGGAGGTGTCCCGACAGGAAGACGTTCGGTTCGAAGCAATCGATCGGCGTCTTAGGGAGCACGGGACATTCCAGCCTACGACTCGCGACTGGGGAACACCTAGAACGACGAGGACACCTGCAATGGACGAGGCAATTCTTCGTGCTGTTGACGATAACCCTAATGTTAGCGTCAGACAAGTTGCTGCTGAACAAGGTAACGTTGACCACGTCACTGTACGGAGAGTGCTACGGGAGAACCAGTTGTTTCCGTACCGAGTACAGCGTGTGCAGGCACTGTCAGCAGCTGATTGGCCTCCACGGGCACACTTCTGCGAATGGTTCATCCGACAATGTGTCGATCCTCATTTCAGTGCAAATGTTCTCTTTACGGGTGAGGCTTCATTCCGACGTGATCAAATTGTAAAATTTCGCAATCAACATGTGTGGGCTGACAAGAATCCGCACGCAATTGTGCAATTACGTCATCGACACACATTTTCTGTGAATGTTTGGGCAGGCATTGTCGGTGATGTCTCGATTGGGCCCCACGTTCTTCCACCTACGCTCAATGGAGCAGTTATGATTTCATACGGCATACTCTGCCTGTGCTGCTAGAACGTGTGCCTTTACAAGTACGACACAACATGTGGTTCGTGCACGATGGAGCTCCTGCACATTTCAGTCGAAGTGTTTGTACGCTCCTCGACAACAGATTCGGTGACCGACGGATTGGTAGAGGCGGACCAATTCCGTGGCCTCCACGCTCTCCTGACCTCAACCCTCTCGACTTTCATTTATGGGGGCATTTGAAAGCTCTCGTCTACGCAACCCCGGTACCAAATGTAGAGACTCTTCGTGCTCCGACCACTCACGAGTCCGACCAGGATAGCCAACCGCATTGCTTGTTCGTAATTTCCTCCAGCCCTGGCCACTGCATTTGAAATCGTGACACAGTCAGAAAAAAACAGCCGAATACTTGTGACGGCAAGGATAGTAAGCACGAGCGATTCTCATCGGCTACCCTGAACTGACACTCGAGCCGCACGAGGCTTTCGCCACTAGCGTAGTGTCGCACAGTCACTCGCCGCCCCGTTGCCGACACCTGCTGCGGCACCGTTCAGGCGGCCGTACAGGAGTGCGAACTGGGCGCCGGCGTGACCATTTCGTCCGCCTGTCGGAAACTAGCTTCGGTGTACGGGTGGGTCTCACCGGTGCCACAGTTTACAGTCGGACAGCCGAGTCTCCCAGTGAGTGACGTCAGGTGGCAGTCGAGTACCTGTTTAGCCGATGTCGGGGCACGACACGTTGACGCTCCTGCTTCCACTGTGCCACAGTTCCTTAAGGATTGAAATGGGTTTCGAGCATCCGGGGTGTGGAAAACTGAGGACTACCGGTGCTCGCTATCTGCAGGGTGGCACCGCACTCGTGTACCGCACTCTTGTGCCCGACCCCAGCTCTCGTTGTCCAGTTATCAGCCAGCCAGCCACATTTCTCTGCTGCACTAATTTAGATAATTCCACATGCAGTTATGCGCGTCCACTTTGTATAGGGTATTGTTAAATTGTAAGAGTTGAACATTTACTTTTTGCAACTTTTAACATATTGTCCACAGTAGAAGATTAATTACAGGCACCGAAAAACTGGCTGTCGAGCTCCCGAGCGTGTGTCCCGCCGTCAAGTATTCACCGTACTCCTTTACTGCACAACTTCCTCCTCCGGAGGTTAACACGCACCACAGGCACTGTGGAGGAGACCGAACGGCGAGGTGATCAGCCTCGTCGGATTAGGGAAGGAAGTCGGCTGCGCCGTTTTGAAGGAACCGTCCCGGCATTTGTCTGAACCGGTTTAGGGAAATCACAGAAAACCTAAACCGGGATGCGGGATCGAACCGTCGTCCTCCCGAGCGAGAGTCCGGTGTGCCGGCCTCGGCGCCACCTCGCTCGGTGCCCGTCAGCCACAGAGCTATAGGAGAAAACATAATCATTACTTATCACTCAATCTGCTGACAGCTAAAGAAAGAGTTTGACGATAGTCACAAAAATTTCTTTTATTTGCCAACTAATATAAAACGTCCGACAGGAAACGAGACAAATTCTAAATACGAATTGAAACTGCTTCTTCTGGACAACACCTGCTCTGTACATAAATAATGTACTAAAATCTTGTAGCGTACATGGGACAGAAGACAGAAGTGACTGCGTCTGTTATTAAGATGTAAATACCCCTGAACAGTAGCACGAGTAACGACACAGACTAACACGGCCATTATTATTACTTTTAAGGCACTGAGCTTTCGGGTAATCTGTAAGTGGCTAGTACCTACCTATAAACGTGTAGATGACGTAATACATAGCATTTCGCAAGAATAAAATCGTGTCCCGTCAAATACATCCGATCTCCTGCGGGAATCTCGAAGTAGCGAGTACGAAGGACACAGACAGGGACTGCGTATACGTGATGCTCGGTGGAACTGTGGGTCGGCTGAGGCAGTCCGTGCAGCGGTCGACGCGTCACTGCCCACCCAGCGGCAGACCCCGTGTCGGACTCCTGGCTCGGCACACGTTTTCACTCGTCGCCACCGATTCTGCATAGAGTCTCGGTGCAGCTGACATCCGCGATCCCTTCCCTTCGCTCCACCTACAATCCACTTACCGGTTACTTATCTTTGATTTCATAAACGAGCATCACATCCGACTGCGTACTTCAGTCCTTTGGGAAATACTCGACTTGCTAACCGGTTACAAAGGTAACTTGAGGGGTTTACTGAACACTCCCTTTCACAAACAAATAATTGTTGGAAACACTTGGCAAAGAATTTTATTTGATCAACAGAATTTTTCCTCTCTTCTTTCGGAATTAAACAATCGCACACATAATTAAACCGTGCAATACAAGGTAGTAAAAAGAAACCTTTCATCCAAAGACATAAATATAGCTCTTTTCAATTGTTCATACTACCAACATTACAATTAAAATAGTGTACATATATATAGGAAGTAAGCACTGAATCCAAAAGCGTGAGAAATCAATACTTCTTTGAAATGACTCACTTAGAGAAAGCAGTTGATAACAATGCACAAAATAGATCCACACCAGTAAAAGAACTCTAAATAAATGCATTCGAGCAAAGTAGCCCCCACTTAACAAATAATGAAAGCAACAGCAACAGTAGAACACAATTTAAGTACTGCAGCAGTGATTAAAGACAGAAAAAATTGGAGCACTCGCGTCACCCGATTCACTCTTCACTCAAGACACACACAGCCAGTGATAGCTTTCATCGCGAAAAACATTTTCCGAGTTATTCCCGATTGTTTCTGAGAATTGAACGGGGCAAGTCTTTTGACATTACACACAATGTTTTGGTTGTACATGTATCGGCTTACAGATAATAGCTGTACCGTGCCAGAAACGAGGACAAAATTGCCGGGAAAAAGGGACTAAACGATAGTGTCAAAAAGTAACCCTATCCAGACATCTTACAGAATGACCCACGGATTTATCAAAGGTAAATCCATAACCCTAAACTGCTATATCCATTCAATTTATCTGCATATATTTTTATGTGTTTTATTTTTCTTTTCTACCATGGGTTGGGTGTAACCAATTTTTTTCAAAACTGACAAAGTCAATGTTTTGGGAAAAATTCAATAAATTACTATAATTTATTTGAAAGCAAACATATATACTATGAAGTATACATAAAATACTTGAAAAGAAATTTTAACAATTTGAATTGAAAAATGAAACACTAAATAATGATCTGGATTTATCATTATATCTTAACAATAATATAATATTTTATTCACAGCTGAAATTTTAAGCAACTGTAGTATAGAGCTCTCGGAATAAAATCCCGTTGGCAGCAGAACTGCTTGACACATGCATAGATGTGATTCAGTTACTGTAAACTGTCAGTACGTGTTTACAATGATCACACGATATGTACATTTCTGGGCACATCAAGGTATCGACACATCTGCAAAACCAATACTAAGCTTCTGAACACAAGTTAACTGGTAAAGCTTACTAAAAATGTATCTGCAAGTGATGACCGAATTTTATTCTGAAAAATACTACAACAACAACAACAACAACATTGTCCACGGTACACAATATTACTGTGTTTAATTTAATTTTTGGAAATGTGATTAAATTACTGCCATTTAAAGAAACCAACAGGAGATGCTTCTGCGTAGTGCAAGTGACTAGTGCAGTCTTTTTAACTGGAAAAGTGTGTGTAAAATCACTAACCATATCCACGAAAATGCTAATTTGTTTTTCTTTTCTCGGCAGACACCGGTACCTTTGTGCAAGACGTGTTACACAGAAGAACAGGTCGCCACCATTCGCGCACGGTGACGCAGAAAGTCGTACGACAACGGCAGAGCAGAATTTGTGCACACATTTCACAAACCGGCTCCGTCGACTGCACACAGTCGTCCGCCCGCGAACAAATTTACGCGTACCGGTAGCGAGTGTGACGAGGAAAGTCACGGAGGACCACGCGTATCGGCAGGATCGGACTGCCACCGGTAGGAGTCCAGAGGCGCCGACTCGACACCTCGGTAGGGAACCGAATGTCTCTCACGACACAGTGTGGAAAATCCTACAGTTCACTCCACGAAAACATCTCTATCACATTCGGGATCTGCACCCTCTAGAGGACAACCATTTCACCCACTGTCGGATAATGCGGTACGACTTCCTGGAATTCGTAAAGAATTCAAATTTAATAGACAACATACTATTCTCCGATGAAGCCACATTCCACATTTGTGGGAAAGTGCACAGACAAGACACAAACAGTGACAACAGCCGAATAAGGGCACACGAAGAACGACACGAGGTGTTGATGTGGGAACGTAATACACCAAAGGTTAATAATGGGTCGGGTACGACAAAAGCAAAACTGTACGGTCCATTTTTCTTTGCCATAAGCTCAATAACAGGTAATAGCTACCTCTACACGATAGAACTCTTCCCTGAACCGCAGCTTCAGGACGACAACGTACGGGATACAGCACGATGGCGTGCCTCTACATTTTGCACCCACAGTCCCTGATTTACTTGAACAGAACCTTTCCTGGAAGGTGGGTGTAGGCAGAGGGTCACCTCAGCCGTACGCTTCCCATTCACTGGACTGTACTCCTGTAGACTTTTTTTTTTTTTTTTTTTTTTTTTGCACTGAGAGAGAGAGAGAGAGAGAGAGAGAGAGAGAGAGAGAGAGAGAGAGAGAGAGAGATATCCGAGCTTACCTGCAATAACATGCAGTACGGCATGAAGTATAGTGTGTAGCTTTCAAATGCATTTTGATCAGCTGATGAACTTCAGATACAGACTTGGGAGGCAATGGAAAGGAATGAGGAAGACGAGAAGCAACACACTTTACTGCGAGGACAATTTGACTGACCACCAAAGTACCTCGGTCCGAGAGCAGACTTATCGAGATCCTTCGGGGAACCGACCGAGGCAAGTTTACTCCACCTGCTTTAGGAGATATACGAGACAGTCAAATTGCATTAGGGCTTACACGAGAATGTAACAGTGCCAATTTAAAAGAAGTAAAGTCCCGATAGGTGTTACTATTGCATCACCAGTTTGATAAATCACGATTACAAAATACTTCGATACATTAAAGTCCGCTGCTCATGGTATCGCAGTAGGGCTTTGGCTTCCCGAGCGCGGGGTCCCGGGTTCGATTCCCGGCGGGGTCGGGGATTTTCACCTGCCCGTAGACTCCGGGTGGTCGCGTGTCGTCACCGTTCGTGCCCGTTACGGTGGGAGGACGGCGACGGCCAGCCGCCCCCGTGAGGACCTCGCCTAGTGCGGCAGTGCGGGTCTCCGGCACCGTTCCCTACGCTCTGTCGAGAAGTGTGGTGACTCCGTTTTCGTTTCCAAATTAATTAAAGAATAATGGGATAAAATGAAGTTTTAAATGTCCTTTAACAAATATACGGCTGCAGTGCCTCACACGAAGAAAATCACGGTTACGTAAGAACGGCAGTAAGTAGAATCTGCAGCTCGAATGGAACTGATCTGATTTACGGTTCCAATTTATTCTATTTATTATATTTTTTTTAGTGGAAATGTGAGTGAGAACAATGATGCCAACAGCACTTGTAAAGGAGACATTACTCCTTGCATTACATACATTCTCTCTCCTGATATCTGAAGGATACTCTGTTAACAAAATGTTGAGACTGAAAAACTGTTGGTACTCTTTTACACCTTTGGGCACAGATGATAGAAACGTGTCCAGGTCATACAGGCAGCAGACTGCACGGTCTATAAAACCCACCAGACAATTGTGTTCTAGTACTCTTCAAAATTTTATGCTGAACATTAAACATTATATTCTCAATTGGTACCTTATTTGCTACACGTAATTTCAAGCATCATTCAAAAGTCAGTCAAATGTTTCTCCAATCTTATTTTATTACTTTTACACAAACCATTTCACAAAACATTTGTCTGTGTTTTTCTAATTTTTTAATTTTCACATTTTGCTCAGAAAGAAAGAAATATATTTAAATATAAATATGTATTCTATTATTCTTTTGAGTATACGGGTTAACAGAAAGCAAATGAGGTGCTAATTGAGAATTTAAAGTTCAACATATAACATGGAATTTTGAAGAGTACTAGGGGGGTACTTTACTGGTGGATTTTTCTTATTTACCCCAGATTACTTTTAAGCAATTAAATCATCTTCAGAATGCATTTTCATTCTGCAGCTTGGTGAGGACTGATTTCAGTGTTCCTGGTAGATTAATGTTGTGTCTGGATCAGGACTCAAACCCGGACCTCCGCCTTTTTCAGGCCAGTGTTCCACTCGTCGAGTTACGGGTGAGTGCGCGACTGCCGACCGTCCCTCACGGCTTTACTTCTAGCAGTACCTGATCTACCTTCCAAATGCATCTTCTGAGAGCGTTAGTCCCACAACGATTGCAGGAGAGCCGATGTTCAGTTGGGAAGCTAGGAGACGAGATACTGGCAAAAGTAATGCCGTGAGGGCGGGCCTCGAACCGTGGTCCCGTAGTGAAGTTTTACGTGTCGTTTAGGCCGACGACATTTCACACTCCTCGTGTAGTACAAGGAAAGACAACTGTGAAAGAATAATATTGAGTAGGGAGTAAGTTGCAGAACACATACTGTGCGCACGTGTTTGTTCTGGTATGTAGAGGCATTAAATGGGAGGTGTAGTATACAAAAAACGGCACGAGGTGGTGACAACCAGCTTCACCCGCCTTTTACATTTTGGCGTCACGGCTCAGAACTAAAGACAAAACGATTTTGTGAAAAATGGAATATTTTGTAATCTTTACTGTCACCTTGAACTGTTGAGGCGTATATTGTACATAAAGTTGTGTTCTACTCAAATTCTCGAGTCGCACTAACGATCCTGTACGTCCATCCGAGGAAACACACATTCGTAAAAGGAAAGTGGTGGACGGGCTTTCTCGTGATGTGAGTAGAAGTTACGGTTTTTTGCTCCAACAACAGTTGCAGAACGTGAAAAAGTCAAGTCTTTCCTTGGCTACACACAGGATTTCAGATGCACCGATTAGCAGGACATCTACTTCGAGAGGACAAAAAGGTGAATACTTCGGGTGTTACATCAGGTGACACATCTTGTGAAGTGTTCTGAATCGGTTTCAACTACCAGGAGTGAGACAGCATCTACATAAAACCCAAACCTACAAGAAAAACATTTCAGTAGCTCAGTCGGTAGAGCACATTCCCACTGTAGGCGAAGGTCCTCGGCTACAGCCCCAGTCTGGCACACAGTTTTAACCCGGTAGCAAGTTCAGATAACATAGTTTTTGCACAACGAGACCTCACGCTGGTCAGTATGACACCCATTTGTCCATTTCCCACTTTTCATTTGGCTTCAAAAATGCAGTCAAAAATCAAATGTGAATTTATACCAACTGTGCGCTTTTGCTACACTCAAAACATTTGGCCAAAAACTGGGTGAAGATCAGTTTCCTGTCCAGACAAATTTATGAACATGTGAGGTGACACTGGTCCTACAACTTAAATACATTAATGCATTCCACGCAGAAAAAGTGCTAAAAAGTTTCACCTCCTTCATGCCGTTTACTCAAAGAAAATTATTCATTATTCATACAGTATTATCTACTTTGATAACGAAAATAGCCCCTTTTACAAGCTTTCAGAGCCAGTGGCTCCTCTTACTCAACAAAAGGGTTGGAGGGGAAGGAGGAGGGGTGAATGGAAAGGACTGGAGAAATTTACATAAAGGGACACAGTTCAGGGAGGCGGCCACAACTCCAGGTTAACGGAGACTTACTGGAGGGGACAAGAAGGAAAGATTTATTGTGGGGAACTGCACTGGCCAAGGTTTGAAAACATGAGAGCTCGAAGGCGAAAGACGGGGTAATACGCGAAACAGATTACTGTCGAAATGTCACGAACAAGTTAATACGAGTGAACAGTTAAGTGCATTGTACGTAACGCACATGGGAAGAGGATGGCGAAAAAAAGATGGCTCGGAGAATGAAAGATGTAGAAAACTGAAAGGGAGTGAAGACAGGAGTAGTTACTGTAAAGCGTGCTCTGCGACAGGATGTTGTGTGTTTCCTGTAGACACCTCTGCCTATACTGATTCATCCCGATTGATAACTGGGTGTTACCCATCGCGATGTAAAAGGCCGAACAGTGTTTACGGAACAGCTGGTATACGACGTGTGTTGTTCGACAAATGGCTCTCCCTTTGATAGGCTATGTTTTGCCAGTTACAGGGCTGGAATAGGTGGTGGTGGTGGTAGGAGGGTGCACAGGGCAAGTCTTGCGGCAGAGACGGTCACAGGGGTAGATTCGGTCTCGTGCTGGCGATAGATTCGTGCAGTAACACACTGATATCCAGAAAAAAGGCTGTGCACAAAACTTCAGTACGTAAGGAATGTGAGAAACGTGTTCAAAAGGCCATCATTTGTGTGAAATGTAACTTCTGGTGGCACGAAAGATGGGCAAAAGTTAATTTAAAATCTATTGCTGACATTTTTTGTGATCTTGTCGTGACTCTGAATGTGAAGAAAAGTTGGAACTGATGGCGCCGAATGAAATTCGCGAGTGTGTTAGTTCCAGTAATAAATGTAAATTTAATGAAGAAAAGTGTGCATTTTGCAGAAATGTCGGTTGGTATTGTGACCAGTTATGTATTACGTGTTATATTGTGTTAAAAGTGTCTGAAAAAAACTGTGATGCATCTATAAACTGTGAAAAAGAAACCATGTTGACGATCGGTAAACAGAACAGCACGAGTTCCGCAAATAAAAGCAAACAATCCGAAGTTTGTGTGAAGTGTAAGAAGTTCGACGTATTTAGTGATGGGAAGTGCATCTCTTGTTATTTAATTATGAAGGTGGTAGTAAAAAATGAGAAACTCAGTGTTTGCTTAGCATCAACTTCATCATACAGCCACGAAATTGCGCTTAAAGAAATAACAAACAGCAAACTATGCTCATGCAGAAAGAAAGTCGTTACAGGTATTATGTGCTTTAAGTGTAAAATTGTTTATCATTATAACTGTGCAAAGGTGGACTCAAAACAAGAGATATGGAAATGTGATAATTGCGTAAAAGTGGGCACTATAGACAGCAAGGAAGAAATAATTTCCGTGTTGTTAGAAGAACTGCAAAGACTGAAAGCTGAAAATGTCACATTGTCTGCCAGAAGTCGACAGAACAAAAGTGAATCCCAAGACGAGAGCACAAATTGTCACCAGCCCAAGAAGATACCAAAACATCTCGTTTCTCAGCAGTTATATCATCTGAATACTAGCAACCGTTTTAGTGCCTTAAGTGATAAAATTGATGAAACAGAGAAATCTACTCAGGTGGTAGGACGAGACAAAGTTCCTAAAAATTCGACAAAAAGACCAATTGAGAGTCAGCCAACGAATAAGATTTTATTACTATCGGACAGTCATGGGCGAAACTGTGCATCATTGCTAAATGAATTTTTGAAACCCAAGTACTACACATCATCTGTTGTTAAACCAAATGCATGCCTCAGTGGTGTAGTTGAAGGGGCATCAGATCTTACTAGTGATTTCAATTTGGACGATGCAGTTATTATCCTTGCAGGAATAAATGACATTCGTAAGAAAAACAACTTTATTCCAGACTTGGAAAAGTTGACTGCAGCACTTGATCATATAAAGCTATTGTTATGTACCGTTCCCTACTGTTATGACAAGCCAGAAGTCAACGAAACAGCGTACAGATTTAATGAATATATAATGAATTTGTCATCTAATTTTGTTAATGTGAAAGTAATTGATGTCAATTTATTCTTGCAAAGGCCTGATTACACTAATCATGGACTACACCTGAACAAAACAGGAAAGCTCAGACTGTGCAGGAACATTGCTTCATCAGTATCAAACCCATGGAAACGGTGTGATGTAGTAAAAACACTTACAACCAGCTCTGCAAGAAAGGTCAGATTTTGTACCGGTACAGTAGAAACCAATTCATGCCAAGATAGACAGGGAACCAATGTGAATACAAGAAACAGATGTATAGCTGTGTCTCACCCTGTCACTGCCAATGACATATTAATACCATATGATGAAGTTCCACCCAAAGAACCTCAAGGACTGGAAAATAATTCCGATGCAGTATCTCCAAGGATAAAAGGTAATCCCCGATTTTCTACGAGAGAAAGAAGAATTCCAAAAAGAAACAGTGATTTTTTATGGCCAGCACCCACCCGACCTCGCCAACGACATCTAGTGAACAAATCTCTTAATGTATCCAACACAGTTTTGAGTGCAACGGGGACTTACGGTGTTAATGGACAAGCAGACCAGCAGAAGGGCAGTAGAGAGAGGTAGCTATAAGAATCTTATTATTCTTCATCAAAATATCAGAAGTCTCAAAAGTAAATTAGAGTTTTTATCTGTAAATTTAGGGGACATGGACACTGTTGACCGTCCTCATGTTTTATGCCTTACTGAGCATCATGTAACAGTTGGAATTGATGGGCTGCAGCTTGATGGGTATGATCTAGCTACTCATTACTGCAGAACAAGTAAGGAGAAAGGTGGTGCTGTAATTTATATAGACAGTAAAATCATTTATAAATCTTTAGATCTAAGTAAGTATTGTGTAGATCAACATTTTGAAGTTTGCGGGACTGAAATTTCTGCAAAGGACATGTTACTTACTGTGCTTGCAATTTACAGAGCTCCAGCAGGGAAGTTTTGCATCTTTATGAATAAGTTAGAATCTCTTTTGACCAAATTGTTCTCTAAAACTAGAAATTTAATAATTGTAGGTGACTTTAATGTCAACTTCTTAACTGATAACAACCTCAAAACTGACCTGGACCACTTAATGAATTCTTACAACTTGGCTGCGATGGTTACCTGGCCCACTAGAGTTACAGAAAATTGCAAGAGCCTTCTTGATAATATTTTCATTGACAAGAATAGAGTCAACAGTGCTAGTGTGAGCAAAGTAATTTATGGCCTGTCTGACCATGATGGACAACTTCTGAAAGTAAACAACATCAGTTTGTGCAATAAAATCTCCCACACCTATAGGTCCTATAGATGTATAAACACTGAAACTGTGTCTGCCTTTAACGACTATTTGTCACAGATAGATTGGGAGCCAGTGTACAGCACATCAGATGTTAATGATAAATTTAACCTTTTTTTAAATGAATTTATATCTGTATATGAAATGGCTTTCCCAAAAAAAACTGTCAGAAAGAACAATGAGGTTTCTTCCAGTAAACCATGGATTACTGGAGGTATAAAAATTTCTTGCAGGACTAAGAGGGAGTTACATGCCTCACTAAGAGTATCAAATGATCCCCTTGAAAGGTCTCATTTTAAGTTATATTGTAAAATTTTAAAAAGGGTGATAAACAAATCCAAGAGCCTGTATATTAAGTCTGAAATTGATAAATCTGAGAACAAAATAAAAGCAGTTTGGAATGTTATAAAGAGAGAGTGTGGCAAGAGTAACAAGAATGTTAATACCACAGAGATAAGCTATAAGGATGAGGTTATTCATAATCCTGTAACAGTTTCCAACATATTCAACAATCACTTCATAACTGCAGCAGAACAAGTAGGTTGTAACGGTTCCTTAAATGCTGCTACGCATTTATTACACAGAGCTAACCCTAACACGTATGACCCAATTTGTATTGCCCCAGTTACTATTACTGAAGTTAAAAATACCATCAAGGCCTTAAAAAATAAAAATTCCACTGGTATTGACAACATTTCACCAAAAATACTGAAGCATTGTAGTGACCACATATGTCAAGTCCTGTGTCACATTTTTAATGAGTCTATCCAGCAAGGTGTTGTCCCAGAGAGATTAAAGCTTGCCGTTGTGAAACCACTTTTCAAGAAGGGTGACAAAACTAATTTATCTAACTACCGTCCAATATCACTACTAAGTAGTTTCTCAAAAGTATTAGAGAAAATAATGTATACAAGAATTGTAGAACATCTTAACAGCCACAACATACTCAACAGAAACCAGTTTGGTTTCCAAAAAGGTAGATCAACTGAGCAGGCTATTTTTTCTCTCACAAATGAAATTTTAGAGTCAATAAATAATAAAATGTCACCTATTGGAATTTTTTGTGACTTGTCTAAGGCCTTTGACTGTGTGGACCACAACATTCTCTTACATAAGGCTAATTTTTATGGCTTGCGAGGTAGCATTGGTAGATGGATAGAATCATATCTGCAAAACAGAAAACAGAAAGTGATAATTAATGGTGCCAATGATAGTCCCATTTCTTCTGATTGGGGCACATTAAAGTGTGGTGTGCCTCAGGGGTCCATCCTAGGACCTTTGCTTTTCCTTATCTTCATCAATGATCTCCCACTTTGCACAGACACCGAGTGTAAATTTACTCTTTTTGCCGATGACACCACTATTCTGCTTGAAAGTCGAACTAACAGTGACCTAGAAAATAAATGTAATGCTGTACTCGTTGACATCCTACACTGGTTTAAGTGCAACGGACTAACTCTAAACATTCAGAAAACTCAGTATATGCAATTTCACACATCTCAACAAGAAAATGAAGTATGCCACTTAAACTGTGGTAACCAAAATATACTACACTGTGAATCATCTAAGTTCTTGGGCATTCTAATTGATGGCAAGCTGAACTGGTCTGAGCATATCTTAGACCTACATAGAAGGCTCAGTGTGGCAACTTATGCTCTGCGTGTAATCACCCCCATTGGTGATGAGGACGCTACTAAAGCTGCCTACTTTGGTTATTTTCATTCTATCATGTCGTATGGCATAATATTTTGGGGCAACAAGCCTTTAGCCAAAAAAATATTTACTGCACAGAAGAGAGCTGTTAGAATCATGAGTGGTGTTCATCCAAGATATTCTTGCAGAAGTCTGTTTCATAAGTTACAAATATTAACACTTACCTCTCAATTCATATTTTCTTTGATGATTTTTGTCTCTAACAACCTATCTCTTTTTAAAACTAATAGTGAATGTCATGATCATAATACTAGGTCTAAAAATGATCTACACAGGGATCTGAAACATTTAAGTCTTGTTCAGAAAGGTGTTCATTATTCAGCCACAAAAATTTTCAACTCCCTTCCATCAGGTATTAAAGATCACATTAATGTCTTACCTACTTTTAAATGTAAATTGAGAGAATACCTAATGGTAAATTCCTTCTATTCTCTTGATGAGTATCTACAGATAAAGCAATGATTTTTTATACTGATAAAAATTTGTTTGCTATAGATCACATTAACTGTTTAATTTGGAAAATGTACTATATTTCCTTTTTAGGTATTGTTTTATATTACTTGAGCTATACCTTTGATTTGATTTTAACCTACAAACTTATTCATAATCTTATGGTACATTTTTGTCATTTTATATATGTGTATTATTTGTTTAATTTGGAAAATGTACTATATTTCCTTTTTAGGTATTGTTTTATATTACTTGAGCTATACCTTTGATTTGATTTTAACCTACAAACTTATTCATAATCTTATGGTACATTTTTGTCATTTTATATATGTGTATTATATCTGTTGTATGTAATCATGACTCATTCCACATCCTTGTGATTTATCACAATACGGATTAATGGAATACGAAATAAATAAATAAATAAATAAATAAAAATAAATAAAATGATGAAATCTGTGAACTCGAAAAACGAAACTGTAAAGCAATTAAACAGTGATATGGGAACTCTCAAAAATGAAATTGCGTTATTAAAGGAAGAAATTGCGAAACTATCTAGTGAGAAGAAAACACACTCTGAAGTCATTACATGTAGGTCTACAAGTGAAATTAATGAAGAAAATGAGAAAGTCTTAGTAAAAGAACGATCATATTCTGAACCCTACAAACAAAATATTAGTCATTCTCAGGAGAAGACACAAAACACGTGAAATAATCCTATGAATGCTGAAAATTGAGAAAAAAAGGACTCGAAAAGTGTGAAACCACCAAACATATACAAATGGACAAACAAAACCATTAATTATGAAGAGAAGCAGTGTGTCGAAAACGAATTCCTGTTACCTGGCAATTCTCTCGTGAAAAACATCGAAGTCCTGAACTGTAAAATCTATGTTCGACCTTGGATAAGGCTACATTAGAAGACTAAACACCTGAAAAACATTTTGAAGTCCAAAGAAAATGCAAAGGAAGGTGAAACCATGGCCGACAACATACATGTACATGAAGGGACGAATTCTCTCCGCAGATGCAGTGTAAGTCAGCTGATTAACGATACAAGAAACATCTGAACAGCCAAAAGTACGTATCCCGTATCGAAGATAGTGAGAAGTGGAATTTTTACACAGGAGATCAGCGAGTGATATGTACATAGTCAGGATAAATGACTGGGTGCGAAATCAGTGTGATTTTTAGGGACAGTATTTTTAGATCTTAATAAGTTTGTCACCAATAAGTGTCTACGACAAGATGGACTTCATCTGAATAGGTTACGATCCAAAACTTGCAGTAAAGTGTTGCAAAATGTGAGTGCTTTTGTAAAAAAGAAGGGAAACTGACTTTTAGTATAGGAGGTGATAATTTAAATAAGACTACAAAAAATATTAGCTGTGTTTCCACCAGTAAAACAGATCAGTCAAAGGTAAGCGCTCAACCATGAAATCCAGAAAAATGGTTCATAATTTTACACTGTTCCATCGGAATGTTCAATCTCCGTGCAATAAATTAATAGAAATGGACATAATGCTTTCAAATGAATTAAATGATGCTTCTGTGCTGTGTACTATGAATTGGCAGCCTACACTTGTATAAAGCAACTTCAATCTGATGGAAACTGCATCTTTGTCGTAAAAGGGATAGCGAGAAAAAAAAAAAACAACAACAACAACAGAACAACTAAAGACACTACATAGGGAAAAGGATTTTGAAATATCGTCCATAGCACTACCATCACCTGAAACAACTGTAGTATGCCTTTACAGATCTCCTGATGGAGACAACCTTTTTTCCATGTGTTGAAGCAAGTTTAATTCTAACTGCAAAAAATAGACAAACACTCCTCGTATGTGGTGATTTCAATACAGACTTTAACAAACCCCATAAAATAAGAACGGAACTATTGAATCTGTTAGTGTCTTATAACTTGAAAATCACAATCCATTCCCCACCACGAGAAACTTGCTCTACAAAATCCACAATAGACCAAATAATAATTAACTCTAATGAACAACATCACAAAGCAGAAATAATAAAGACTGGACTTGGAGACACTATGGGCAAACCATAAGCTTCAACACTGAATGTGTTAAGGCCAACAACCTGACAAGTACATATGAGACCAGATCTTACAATGATCAGAATATTGAAAAATTTATAAATCATTTTAAAAAATAATCATGGGGGCAAATTTATCATGCTGGAAATATATCTGACAAATTTAATATCTTTACGAATACAATTAAATATCATTTTGCTATAGCACTTCCACTTAAAATTAGGAGGTAAAAACTCACTCTCACAAACAAATGGATCACTAAAGGTATCAAAATCATGTGCAGAGAAACGATTCCTCTACAGAGCTACAAAAACATGTCACACAACACCAGAATTTGAAAGGCATTTTAAAACTCCATAAAATAAATCTCAGGAAATTAATAAAAAGTGCCAAAATGATGGGAAATGACAGATACATAATAAATGCATCCAATAAAATGAAAGCTGTTTGGAATATTGTAAAGAAAGAAACAGGAAGTAACAAAACAAAAACTAAAAACACAGTTGAATGAAAATTCGCACACTATCTGCAAACCAAAGGAGGTAGCAAATACATTTAACAGTTATTCCATATATGTAGCAGAAAAACTTATCGAGAAAAAGGTCACCCATAAACATCCCTCACAAATAACATCAAAAATTTAACAATTAGAAAAAACAATATTTCTCCTACCAACTAATACACAACAAGTACAGCCTCTAAAATCAAAACATTCGTCAGGAATAGCTAACATACCAGATTCTGTTGTAAAAAAAAAAAAAATGTGTAGACAATTTCTGAACCACTGACGACAGCTTTCCAACACGTTTAAAAATTGCTAAAGTTAAACCACTACACAAAAAAGGAACCCAGGAAGAGGTGTCAAACTATAGACCAGTTTCTCTACTGGTCTGTGTTTTCCAAAATTCTAGAGAAACTCTTATAAAACATTATCAAATTTCATAAATAAATATAATACACTAATGGCATCTCAACATTGTTTTAGGAGAAATCATTCCACTTAAACAGCAATCTTTTCTTTTCTGTATGAAACTCTACAGGCCCTGGGCAGATAGGAACATACCTCAAGTATATTCCTAGTTGTGTCAAAAGCGTTTGATACCATCAATCGTGATAAATTACTAGGTAAGATTCGGAGCTGGGGTGTAAGGGGAGCAGCGCATAACTGGATGAAATCATACCTCCATGAAAGAAAATAGCTCATAGAGATAACCAGTGAAGTAAATGAGACAGTCAAAAGTCATCAGTCACATTTATTAGTTGTCAAATATGGAGTTCCCAAGATTTCATATTGGGTCCAATTCTGTTCTTACTGTATGGAAACGACTTACATATAAACAGTGAAGGCAGTAAGCTGTATCAGTGCATGACACCAGCATCTTAATTACAGAAAAAGCAAAGAAAGCTTTGAAAATGTCACTCAGACCATCACGGAGAAGACGGTACAGATTGAACAGTTTTTCCAGATTTATAATCACTCGGAACAGGACACCAGCTAATCCTCCTGTAGAAATAAGTGGACAAAAAACTAAAAAACAGGGAACACAAAATTTCTCGATATACGGATTCGACAAAACACGAAATGGGACACACACGTGGACCATGTGAACAAAAAACTGAGCAAAACAAGTTTTGTAATGAGAGAAATAAGAACTTTTATATCACATGATAATCTCAGGACCATATATTTTGCTCAGGTTCAGTCAACATTGAAATATGGTGTAGTGTTTTGGGAAAATTGTGGAGCTAGTCAGAATCATTTTGATTGCAGAAAAAGATTGTTATATTAATGGAAGGATCGTCGTGCAAGCCACTATTTAGTAAAAATAAAATACTACCACTTCTGTGTATTTATATACTTGAAAATGTAATTATTATAAAAGAAAAATTAAACAGCAGGAGTCGGAGAATCACCTGCAATGAATCTGTACACAGCTACCACACAAGACAAATAAATAATGTACGTGTACAGCAGAAAAACGCAGCGCTATTACAGAAAGCTGTACTTTACTCTGGCATCAAACTGTACAATGCACTTCCTGAAATCCACAAAGATAATAATGGACTTAAAAAAGTTCAAATCAGCTGTGAAGGATTACTTGCTCGAGCACTGCTTCTATACAGTAAGGGAATACCTAGAAAAACAATACTGCCTAATCCAATTAAGACTGTTTTTATGAAATGTGTAGAGTAAGAAAATATCGTATAATTTTACCTTTTTTTGTTAAAATGTCTGAAAAAATTTAAAAAGCAAGGAATGTGTATTGCAATTAATTAATGGTCCAATATCTTTTGTACACTGTACAGTCCTAGATTCACAGGACCAATAAATAAATAAATTCGTAGGGAAGGGAGACGGGCGCAGAAGGAGCGTAGAGTCTAACAAGGATATCGCAGAGATCGGGAAGGCAACGAAAAGCTATTCTAGGTGTGGTCGGCAAAATCTCATACAGAACGAATCTCCTTAGGAAGTCACGGCCTCGTCGAAGTAGCCGACTAATACATTCGAGACCGGGATAACGCCGGGCGTCCAGCGGTGTGGTGTGCTCTGAAGTTGCTTTTTTGGAGGGATCGGCAGTACCAGTATGTGTTGTGATGGCCTGGGAAATCTGCATCTAAAGTAGGCTGGTGTGGTAATTACATCCAGTGAAGAGAATGGTGCAAAGAGTCTGCACCCGAACAAACACATTTGCCTCCAATCTCGAGGCTGTACGGAAGAGAATGTTTGACACAGAAAGGATGGCAACTGTCAAAATGCAAGTACTGTTCTTTGTCAGTGGGTTTAATGTGGATGGAAGTGGGTAGATGGCCTTCAGTGAAAACGACATCAACATCACGGGATTCGAAATACGATCACGTGAAATTTAATTGGAAAAAAATATTTAGAGATTCTGGGAATTTTGACAGGTCAGCCTCACCACGAGTCCGTACAGCAAAGACGTCACCGACGTACGTAAGCCGACCCGGGGGCCGAAGGCGAACGGATTTCAGGAAAGCCCCACCGAGCGACCCGAGAAAAGGTCGGCACAGGAAGGAGCCGTCCCCGTTCCGTTTGTGCGTCTACCCCTCAAATGCAAAGTAATTGTCGGTAGGTACGAAGTTCATTGAGGCGCACGAGAAGGATGTCGTAGGTCCGGAATCGGGTGGGTGCCGAATGAGGAAACGTTCGGCAGCAGACGTGCCACGTACATAGGGGATGTCGGTACAGAGGGACGTGGCATCGGTGGTGACAAGCGAGGTGTGTGGCGGGAGTGGGGATGGGAACGGATTTCAGACGATCTAGGAAATGGTCGGTGTCCTCAGTATAGGAGGAAAGTCTTCGCACTACGGGTCACACGTATCGATTAACTGTGGCAGATGTAAGTTTGGCAAGTGCTTTGAGGCCAGCAACTAGAGGCCAGCAGGGACGATCGGGTTTACGGATGTCGGGAAGAAGGTAAAAGTTACGGGTGCACGGTGAGGGTCGGGTAAGAAGTTCTACGGATCGAGGTGTCAGTCCTCGAGAGGGGCGTGAGGTTTCGAGGTGGGGACTGCAGGGCAGTCTGAACCGCAGGGACGGATCTCGACGGCAGACGCCGATCGTGGAGGTGTCGGGCAGCTGGCACTCACACCTTCGCTAATGCGCGCTTGTCGGTCCAGTACTGCAGTGGTAGATCCTTTGTCTGCTGGGAGGATAATGATGGAGTCGTCAGGCTTTAGCAGGGAGTTCTGCAGAGGACAGGTCAGGGTCACGCCGTACAGACCTGAGGAAAGATTGTGAAGCAATTCTGGACGAGAGGAATTCTCGGAAGGATCGTGAGGGACGATTCGGAGGTTCTGCGGTCTGAACCGCTCGAGGTAAAGTTCACTGTCTGGTTTGCTGTTAGAAAAGTTTTGGGATCGGTTTGCAAAGTGATATTTCCCATTAACATTACTCATTTCCTCACTCCATTTTAGTTTTTCCACTTCTTTCATCTTCTGACCTGTCTGTTTTTCACCGTCCCCCCTCCCACTTCTGTTGCACGCAATGCACTCACCTTTTTACTCTTAACAACTCACGATCAATGTTTTAGTAGTAATCTCCGTCTCGCACATTACCCTGCCTTTCGCCTTTACGTTTTCAAATCTCATCCAGTGCAGTCCCCGACAGTCGGTCTCTGCTTCCGACAAGCCTACCCTGACCCGGGGTTGTGGGTGACTTTTCTGAACTTTCTCTAAATCTCTCGAGTCCTTTTCCTTCACCCCTCTTCCTTCCCTTTCAACTCTTCTGTCAGAAGAAGGAGCCACTGGCTCCGAAAGTTTGTAAAAGTTAAGGCCCTTTGTGTGTGTGTTCTCCTGCCACCGTTTGGCGAGTAGATTTTTTTTTTTATCTATCCATTCGCATCACATTATGTACTTTATTATTCACGATACGTAACTAATTCGTTTTTACTAGGAAGCTGTCTACGGTCATTCGTTTCTGCAGTTGCTTCAACACTCGGCGAAAATGCGACACACGTTATCGTCAAATTTGTAGCGAGCGTAGCCACTGCTTTACTGGGGTGACGATTCCCGTGCTTTCGGCATTTCGCTTATCGTGCCAGAAGTTTGCTGCTCTGCTGTTACCAACGCCTCCTCCCTGCTTCTCCTCCAAAGAACTCCTCTCCACAGCTTCCTGCTGTGAAACACACTGCAACTCTATAAACTCTTCGGTGGTCATTTCTTGGCTGTGACCTTCCGCAAGCTGATCAATGTCACTTCTAGTTCCACGAACTTTGCAAAAGACACAGCCTCACTGACTGCAGGCTCCACAGGTATCGACTGAGAGTCACTTTTGACAACGCACTCCGGCCAAACCTCGTTCCGAGCAGAAGTGAAAGTTCTTTCATTAACCCGTTACCACGCCTTTTCGACCGTCTCGACACGTGCAATGACGACAAAGTTATATTTCTGAAACTCTCCGAGATCGGTAGTTTCGGCCGACTCGGAGCAATGCTCGAAGGGTGCTTTAACGCGGAGCTTATAGAAATAATCTGCCGGTCCCTACGCTGGAGTAACAGAGTGGTGCTGGGAGGCAGAAATTGGATCCTGACGAACTGAAATCATTCGAGGATACGGTCTCGTAGGCCTGGAGAATGGGGCAGGAGTGTTGTTCGTAACAAGCAGAACGTGGAGTGGCAGGTTAATCTCGAGCAAATATTTCTTCACTAGAGAACCAAACACTTCATCGATCCGATTGCAAAAGAGATCACGTGTTACACAAACCTCGTTATCGGACCTCCACATCGCATTTAACCTGCTCTTCTGGACTTTACCGTTCTCGAAGGTTCACGGACTATCTGAATAGTAAAAAATCGGTGGTTTAATTTTTGAATAAACTTTGCATTGGGACAGAATAGCAGTATGAGATTGTCCTTCATTCTCCTCTGCTGTTATAAAGGTACACTTGAGCATCTTTTTCCAGAACAGACCCGTCTCGTCACAATTAAAAACCCGTCGCAGCAGATAACCCCTGAGAATGTACGAGCACCTTAAAGTTGCCGACGAGGTTCTGTGCCGCCTCTGTGTCGGACGGAGCCGGCCGCTTGGCCGTGCCTCGTCACGCTGTGGATGCCGGTTCTTCTCGTAAACTTCCGCAACCACCGCCCACGGCTTCCTTTAAACACTCCTTCGGCCGCTGACGAGCTCTGTATCTTTTCGACGAGGTCGGCGGTAATCGTTCTCGCCTTCTCACAAACGACAATCTCGTTAATAGTGTCAGCTCGTAATCGCTTTTCATTCATCCGTATATGCCGCAACTGTTCGACATCGTCCGGAATACGAAACCGTCATTTTGATACTCTCGTCATTCCCTGCGAAGCATCTACCTCCTCCATTTTGTGCTCATTCTCGAGGATAGTGCAAATAGTTATATGTAGACCGACTGTAAGTGCACGCTAAATCGGCAATGCTCACACCCTGTTCGCGTTTCATTTCTGAGGTCATTTTCTTTCTCTTACGGTCTTCTTCTTGCGGCTTTGTCTTTGGGGACATTTCTATGAAGGTTATTACAATTTGCACACAAAAAAAAACAGTGTGAACACAAGTTTAGAAAAATGCCTGTCACAGGCTGCACTAAGACGGTAGCAGAAGGAGTGCCGAACCCAGAACGCAGTACGTACCGAAGACACTGTTCGTAGCCGCTGAGAAAGAAAGGCGTTCACATTGTCGAACGCTTCCCCTGACCTCGCACGAATGACTGCTGACGTCACACTACATTATCATCGCTCGTTATGCAAAAAATCGCTCGTTAAGTGAGTCATTTTTTTACAATTTATTTTGGTCGTTATGCGAGATTTCACTGTATATTAAAATACAATCTGAGTTTAAAAGTTGGGAAGTCTTTTCCGAATGTATTTGCCTCGATCTAGCAAATTGTAGCGTCGCACAAAAATGGAATGTGCCTAATAAAACAGATGAGAAGAGAACAGGAGTATTGAAATGTGGTTCTGCAGAAGAATGCAGGAGGTTAGGTGAGTAGGTCCAGTAACTAATCGAGAGGTACTCAATTGAATTGCGGGGAAAAGAAATTTGTGGCAAAGCTTGACTAAGAGAAGAGATTCACTGCTGCGACACTTCCCGACGCACCAAAGAACCGTTTAATTAGGTAACGGAAGGAAGCGTGAGCAGGGGAGGGGAAAAGTTGTAGAGCAGGGCTTCACAACATACGTGCTCACGGAGCAAGCTGTGAGCAGCAAGGCGCGAGCACGGAGCAGCGCGAGCACGCTACCCCCACTCCGGACCAGAGCGGAGAGTGGGGAGAGTCACGTGGGGTACACAACAGCTGCCGCCAGTCGATGCAAATCCGCGGCCACCTGCATGGGTATCACTCACGAATTATTACTGCGACAAATAAAACAAATAAAGGAGAATGTAGACGTGTCACGTAATTTTACTAGCTTAGTGTATGCCTCTACCATCTGTAGACACTGAAACTAAAGAATACCACGACAATCCTATATTTTCAACACTTTCTTCAACGCTACTTAAAATATCACCTCCGGTTGTAGTGTTCTTCGTGGCTACTACATCGAGGAGCTCCTCCCTCACCTGACGATCTCTATTAACACCTCTAATAAACATGGCAAGCTGCGCTGTTCCAGTGATATCAACACTTTCGTCCAGAGCTAGAGAATACGCCATAAAATCTTTACAGATATTTGCAAGCTTGCTCTGGACGTCGTCTGCCATGTCCTGTATGCGACGCATAATGGTCATGTTAGATAATGGCACAATCAGAAACTGTTCAACTTGAGATGGACACAAATGTTCCGCTGCAGTTACCAAACATTCTTTTATTAAATCGCCATCAGTGAAGGGGCGCAGGGATTTTGCTGAAAGCAAAGCAATTTTGTAACCCACTCTGAGAGCTGCCTCAGCTGATTTTTCTTCGTCGTCCAGATCTTCTTCGGATAGCTTCCTTTTAAGTTTAATAACTTCCTGTGCACGATCTGGTCAATCACATTTTCCATGTCCGTAGTCTTTCGCGTGGTACGACATATAATGTCGCTGCAAATTAAATTTCCTAAAAGAATTCAGCGTTTTGTGACATACTAAACATTTTGCAACACCATCTTTTACTGTAAAGAGATACAATTCCTCCCAATGGGGGTTGAACTGCGAAAGCATGGTTGGGGTTACACAACGGCGACTTGACATGATTCGTAACCTGCGAAGTGACTGTTATAGCTGATCTTAGTACTTTAAACGTTACACAGTCGGCGCGAATTCAATAGGCACGCTGCGGCCCTATTCAAACGTGCGCGCGTTTCCCCTCCCTCCCTACTCCGCGACCTTGCACCTGCTCGCGAGCACGTGCCCGAGCAGATGCGAGTACTCGCGCTCAAAACCGGCCAGTTGTTAAGCCCTGTTGTAGAGGGAGACCGAGAGGCGAACACAGTAAGCAGGTCCGGGTGGACGGAGGCTGCGGTAGTCGCACAGAGGGTAGCAAAGCACCGACAGCTGCGTCAGACCGAAGACCGCGGCGACAGAGACGTGGGGGCGTGGCCGAGCGACGTGTAGCTCTGTCGCACACGTCTGACAAGTGTATCGGATCCACCTATTATTAATGAGTAAGTGGTGTAATTTTACACGAAATTCTGAGAAGCTCTATATTGCACCGACACATATTTTCCAATACACATTGGCACCTATTTCCTTTTTAAAAGAGCACAAAATTCTTTACAAATTCGATTACTACAAATTTTCTGTACATCCAATACCAAATATCAAAAGTAATGATTTTTCGAACTTACAGCAAAATACCATTTTTTTAACACTTTCATTTCAGTTAGAGAATAAGTTCAGACTAGAGGAAAAAATGCACCTATCAGACTACGAAATGTTCCCAACCGACTGGCACTCAGGAAAGTATCGGTCCGGGATTCCTTCTGACACGACTGTAACATAAATGTTGACGAGAACAATGAAGAGTTCTGGACAACTTACTTCTGGCTGAGGAATTACAGGTAGTGTATTAATAAGGTGGACTTGGGGTACAATTCGTTTGCAGAATGTTTGTTAAGAAACTGAATCGTGCTCCAAAGTGAGCACGCAACAGACCACCACACGGATACGAGGCACTGCGGTATTAGTTGCGACGGTACCGACTCGTGTAAGCTGCCAGGTTAGTTTCCGGGGCATCCTCCCTCCCTCCCCTGAAAGTAATTGTATGATGTCTACTGAGCAGTGGTTGTCGTCAGAGCAGATAACGTTAACTGCACTGTGTCACAAAGAGGGGGGGAAAAGATACGAGAGAATAGTTGGTGGCTGTTTCCTTAGATAAGGTTGCAGCTCTTCTTTGTGACTTTAATATTATATAAGCTGGAACCACTGAATCTTGATCCTGTAACTCTTTTCCAAATGATTTATTTAATGAAATAAAATTAAGAAGAATTAAAACCCTTTCTGAAATATGAACTAGCTGCTTATCCAATGTCTCTGTTGTTGTTGTTGTTGTTGTTGTTGTTGCTGTTGTGGTCTTCAGTCCTGAGACTGGTTTGATGCAGCTCTCCATGTTACTCTGTCCTGTGCAAGCTTCTTCATCTCCCAGTACCTACTGCAACCTACATCCTTCTGAATCTGCTTAGTGTATTCATCTCTTGGTCTCCCTCTACGATTTTTACCCTCCACGCTGCCTTCCAATACTAAATTGGTGATCCCTCGACGCCTCAGAACATGTCCTACCAACCGATCCCTTCTTCTAGTCAAGTTGTGCCACAAACTCCTCCCCAATCCTATTCAACACCTCATTAGTTACGTCATCTGCCCATCTAATCTTTAGCATTCTTCTGTAGCACCACATTTCGAAAGCTTATATTCTCTTCTTGTCTAAACTATTTATCGTCCAATATCTCTATTCTCAGAAAAAGGGATGCAAAAAGGAACAAAACCTCATTTGTTCCAGTGAAGGATATGAACTCAATTGCAACAAATAATTTTTTGTCACTGATGGAAGGTACCTCCTACAATGAGTAACTCTGCCTCAAAATGTTTCTACGATCTCGATACCCCAAAGTTAGTTTCTCGCTTCCACAGCTATTTCGCATTTAAATTTGCTGCTGTATGTGGTGGGTGCGCACGCAGAGGGAGAGCAATGTAGCACAAAGAGTGCCGAAAAAATCCACAGTTCTAGAGAACAGTCTTCTGTCGAAGTTTTAGTCGAATCGGAGATGGTAAACCACGTCCCTCGAGAACGAGGTTATGTACGATGAACCAAATAAGAATATCTTTAACATAATGCAGCGCGTCAGCAACTGTGAAATGTACAGAAAATAAACAATTTTTTCAGCCTTCAGTTGCAAGGTAATTTTTACTCTTTTACCTAGGTTTCGATTCCAGTAATGGAATCTTCTTCAGAACCTATAAATTAAACCAAAAAGATTACTCTGTTCAAAATCCTGTTTCTACTGTACATCAAACGTTGAAGAGCATTAATCTTAAGCTGAAAAATAATGAAGCACTGATAAGTAAGGCCGACAAAGGCAATTCCCTAATTATCGCCCACAAAAGCGAATACATCCGTAAAACGGAAATGTTTTTTGAGGAAAATGGCATCGTGCCAATCGAGGTGGACCCCACACCCGTGATCCAAAAAAAGAGATAAAGTCTGCTCTTAGCAGTACAAAAAAGTTAATCGGCGAGTTTTATAAAAAATGCCTTATAAACACGAATCCGAAACCACCTATTTTGAGAAGCCAGTTTAAGGTTCACAAAATTTCCCATCCTATCCGTCCGGTCGTTGACAGTACCAAAAGTGCATACCACAAACTAGCTAGGTTCCTACATCGTAAATTGAAAGAGAATTTTGTGTTTGAAAAAAATTTCTCCGTCAAAAATTCGGTAGACGTGGCCAACAAACTTAAAACTTTAGCCTGTTCTGACATCACAAAACTCGTATCATTTGATATTAAAAATTTATATACTAATGTACCTGTTGAGCAGACGATGGGCATTATAGAAACCAATTTGCGATACCATAAAAATTATCTGCCCCTGAGATCGATGAACTAATGGTTCTGTTACACACCACCGTACAATTATTTCTCTTTCAATAATAAAATATATTCGCAACCCTGTGGTCTAGCTATGGGCAGCCCGTTAGCTGGTATGTCAGATATTTTTATAATCTCAATGGAGCAGATGTTTTTTCGGAATTATCCAGAGTTGGCAAATAATATAATATTCTATGCGAGATATGTAGATGACTTGCTGTCTGTGTTTGAAGGTTCCCATGAAGAGCTACAACTGTTATTTACCACTTTCAATAACCTCCATGAAAAAATCAGTTTCACGCAAGAAAATCAGACAGCTGATAGGACCTTAGACTATCTCGATCTGACTATATCCATTATTGGCAACGAAATAGATTTCAAAATTTTTCGGAAAGCAACCTATTCAGACATCATCATGCCAGCTGATTCCACCCATCCTCAGGCCCACAAAATGGCCTCTTTTCACTCGAGTATCCATCGAGCCCTTTCCATTCCGCTTTCGCCAGTCAACTTACAGAACGAATTAAAAGTCCTCGAAAACATCGCTCAGAATAATGGATATAATCCCAGTATAGTGAGACAGGTGTTAAAAAAAAAAAAACACGAAAGAAGACTACCACCCTTTCCAGTTCAGGTACCCACAATCAACACCAGGCACCGAAATACATATGAGTTCCCTTTATAGGTAACATATCCTATAAGGTAGGTCGTTTATTAAAAAACCTAGGGTGTAAAGTTTCATACTCTACCACCAACAACCTCAAAAAGAATTTAGTACATTCTCTGGATAAAGGTACTGATAGATCATCGCTGTAAGGTGTGTATAAGATCACGTGTGCTGAATGTCGTCCTTATTACATTGGCCAGACAGGAAGGGCCCTGTCTGTTAGGTTTAAAGAGCATCTGCCGACAAAAAGCGGTGATGGAACACGAGGATCTACATTTGCTGAACATCTGGTCCAAAAGGCGCATGCTCCCAAGCCTCTAAAAGACGCAGAGCTTTTGCATAATGAAGTCAAGGGATGTAGGCTAGACACCCTCGAAGAATTGCAAATTTTTAAACATCTTATTATTGATAGAGACAACTTACTTAATGATCAGCTGCAACTAAAAAATAGAAGTTATTTCGAAGGATTTCAACATTTACTCCAGTGGAGTTGACCCACAGTCCGCTTCGAATGGCCGATGCTGTTTCCCTATCTGCTTTGTCCCTTTATTATAGTGAGATTGTACATGTGTGTCTTTGTATTTCGTAATATGCTTGGTAATGACACATAGTTGCTAAGGCGTTTTATGTTAAAGACATTTTATGCTTAGCACGCATGGTTTCGACACTAATTTTTAGTTACTGTAGCGGGGCTTCGCCCTCTTACTATAAAATTTAAATGTAGAAAAATTTTTATACCTTGGCTTTGTAGTTTGTTCTCAGGTAAATTGTTTAATGTTGCTGTACCAATAGATAGGTTTGTCCATTTGTAGGACGGCTTTCAGTCACATTTTGTTTATATGTGTATTTGCTCTAAATAACTTTGAGACAGTTTGTCTCTCGCGCTTGGCCGCGGCCCAGCCTCGCCGCTGAACTGCTCGCGGCGCCTAGTTTCCGTGCAGCTCACATGTGGTCCTTATTTCTGGCCGGCCTAGCTTCGTCTGCGTTCGCCTTAGTGGTTTTAATTTTGACAGACATAATCTTCTGATTATGCGTCTTTATTGTTTTATTTTTAATTTGTGACATAGCCAGTGTTTGGCTCTCAAAATAATTTAATGTTTTGTAAGTACCACGATTTCTTTATTATTCAATCATTAGACTAATGATGCATGTCAGTGAGTAATATATGGCCGTATGTGGTTTAATTTATAGGTTCTGAAGAAGATTCCATTACTGGAATGGAAACCTAGGTAAACGAGTAAAAATTACCCTGCAACTGAAGGCTGAAAAAATTGTTTATTTTCTGCAAATGAGAATAGCTCGATTACGCTTCTTACGACGGAATTTCGAGACTGTAGTACGAGGTGGACAGGCCGCTAGATGATGATGACATTATGAGAGTACCATCTGCTATTTCAAAAACTGACATTTTTGCAAGTGTGGTCAATGCGGAAATGTAGACCGCCTCAGGTTCGTGACCGCTTTAGGACGAGGCAGTGAAAACTTATTTTTTCCAGAGCGAGGAGGAGTAAGTGCAGCAGACGAGTGGTTTTGCGCTGCACCCTACACGTCTGACGGCCAACACAGCCCGTTGACTCGTGCCGTCAGTGGAGGTGACAGGCACGGCGGCCTCTGGGATTGTTTCCACAAGAAATTTAACTCTGCAGCAGAGTGTGCGCCGATACGAAACTTCCCGGCAGATTAAAATTGAGTGCCGGACCGACTCGAACTCGGGACCTCCGCATTTCGTAGGTAAGCGCTCTGCCGACTGAGCTACCCGAGCGCGCTTCGTGACCTGTCCTCGTAGCTTTACTCCTAACTTCCAAACTTCACACAAGTTCTCCCGCTGGCAATGCAATAAATCCATTAAGGTGACCACACACGAAGTAGTGCAAAAAAACAGTGTATCGTAGATGGCGTCAAAGATGCACGAGCCCTTTACGGAGTCTATTCCCCGATTTTCCTCCCGACGGAGTGTTTATCCGGCAGTTTTTGTCGGTTATTTTTGTCAATTTTTAATTTTCAGTTTCAAAATAATACAACGGTAATACGACTAACTTTTTCGAGCATTACTTCCTATATCATTGTATATCCCAGATTCGAACATACGAGAATATAATTGCAGATCACTGAATTGAGAAAGGTGGCAGCCACATTCGTATGAATAACATAAAATGATGAAATTTGCATATACTAAAGTACGAATACTGCTTAGGTATTAAAGTACCCTACCTCAAAAATACTGAGTAGATACTATCAGTCATTTCAGGTACAATAAATGTGTACTTCTTGGAACAGGATAGGTTTTAAAGCTCACCAAGTCAATTACATCAAAACAGGCTATTTTAAAATGTAGTCTCCTCACAGAAAAATTTCTGCGGATTTCGGTCAAAATGTGAGTTCGAATGAAAGTTCATTGGATTGCAGTACTGCGTGTAACTTTTGCTGACGGCATTTCCAGCCTGTCAAATGACAAACTCCTAGCACTGAAATCGACTGGATAAAGCAAGTTGATGAGAAACTAAGCTTAGAGGTAGCCTTTGAGATAACAGAAGTAACAGGTAATATCAAAATGCACCGGTCAAAATAGCAGACAAAATACAGGCATATCTGCAAGATGGAAAAATTAAGTACTTAACGCAGGTGATCGGGAAAAATGTTTTCGACAAAAAATGACAGTGGGACCAGATGTGTGGACCTGTTCGAGGTAAGTTTCAGTGTCTGTCAATAGTTCTGCACCATCTTCCCGAGGGGAAGGGGGGGCAGGAGGGGAGGGTAAGGAACTCCTCAGAAATAGAGAATAAAATCATGAGGGGAAAGCTGGGATTCAATGACAAATCAACATTGATTAAAAATACAAACAATGAAATTTACAGTAAAGAACAAAGGAAATAGCAAATATTATCTGCACAATATAAGAACAATTTTATTGTCATCCGCACAGTTTTATGGTTGTCTCTAAGAAATAGAGTGAAAGCGGCTGAAAAAAAAAATTGACTTATTTTCACAAAACCACAATCACAGAACTTGTATACAATCCTTGAAACACAATAAGGAAGACGAAAAATGAAACCCAACCCAAAGATGCATTCTGCAGAGTTGTCTTCCACAAAAAGATATCGACGAACATAATAAACTGAGACAGACAGGGGGGGGGGGGGAGGAGGCATGGTGCTCCACAGACACACGAGTGCGGGCAGAGTCACTCGGAAAGAGGGGACAGAGAAGAGAGGAAATATCACCGGCAAACACGAACAGACTGAGTGAGCTCCATGAGCAGAGAAATAAATCCTTTGACAATGTGCCGTTTTTCCGTCGGTAGAATTTCATTATTTGCTGTATCTGTTCAGTAGTTTAAACAATGGAAAATCGAGGACAGAGTTTAACAATATTATGAAAGGTATAGTTGCTACTCACCATATAGCGGAGATGCTTAGTCCGAGAGGGGTATGACAAAAAAAAGTGACACACACACACTCACTCTAGCACAGTGTGTGTGTGTGTGTGTGTGTGTGTGTGTGTGTGTGTGTGTTTTCATAAAGGCCTCGGTTGTTGGCCGAAAGCTTTGTCCGTGACACGTTTTGTCGTGCCGCTCTGGAACTAAGCATCTCCGCTATACGGTGAGTAGCAACTGTCCTTTTCGTAACACTGTTCTGTAGTTTATGTCGATATCTCCCTCTCCACCACCACCGTCGCCCCCTCTGCGACTTGCCTGTTTCTTAACTGCAATATTCGTTCCACTTGTCTTTCCTCCCACTCCTAATACGTCTCCATCTGTCACCCCACTGTACCCACCTCTCTCACCTCACCTCACTACACTACTAGACCTCCGCCTCCCGCCACCCTCCCAGTGAGCCGCTGCTCCCCGCTTTCTCAGCCCAGAAAGGTACGTACGGGTTCCGAGAGCTAAACGCGCCTACTGGCAGTATTTGCAATTTCACATCTCGAAGGTAAGTACGGGCCGATCACTGTACTGCTCGTAGAAAATACAAATACAAACGGGTAAGTATCTGAGGCGACAGCGACAGAGGTCCGACCCGCTACCCCTCCAGAGTCACTTTTCCGCTCCCTCCTCTGCGGCTTTCTCCGGGCCGGCTCCGGCGGCCGGCTGCTGCTGCTGGCGCGCCTCGGCCACGTGGACCTTGGAGTGGTCGCGCAGGTGGCAGGAGCGGCGGAAGGCGCGGCCGCAGACGCCGCAGCCGAACGGCTTCTCGCCCGAGTGCAGCAGCGCGTGCGCCTTGAGGCTGCCGCCCTGCGTGAAGCGGCGGCCGCACACGCCGCAGCCGTAGGGCCGCTCGCCCGTGTGGACGCGCGCGTGCCGCTTCAGGCAGACGGCCTGCCGGAACGTCTTGCCGCAGGCGTCGCACGCGTACGGCCGCTCGCCCGTGTGCAGGCGCGCGTGCACCGCCAGGTTGCCGGCCAGCGAGAACGCGCGCCCGCACACGCCGCACGCGTGCGGCCTGTGGCCGGAGTGGAGGCGCGCGTGCGTGCGCAGCTGGTCCGAGCGCTTGAACGTGCCGCCGCACACGCCGCACGCGAACGGCCGCTCGTCCGAGTGGCGGCGCAGGTGCACGCCCAGGGAGCTGCGGTAGGCGAACGCCGCGCCGCACACGTCGCACGGGAAGCGCCGGCCCCCGTCGCCGCCGCCCCCCTTCGCCGCCCCCCGCCTGCCGCCGCCGCCCCTGGCCGTCCTCGGCGCCCGGAGGCGGCCGGCCGCCAGGGCGACCTGCCGCTCGGGGCAGTGGGGGCGGTGGCGCCGCAGCCGGGACACCGCGGCGAACACCTCGCCGCACAGCCCGCACACGTGGCCGTCCGCGTGCGTGCGCACGTGGTCCGCGATGTCCGACTTGGAGGTGAAGACTTGCGAGCAAGTGTCGCAGTAGAAGTACTCCGAGTCCGCCGCCGTCTCGTCGGCACCGTCGCCGGATGACCTGGCAAGCAGGCAGGGAGAGAACGTCGCTCGAACCACACTTTAAAATGAAGTGTCAGTGCTTCTACGGTGAAGAAACTAACTTTGGTCTAAGAACTGAAGGAGTTCTCGCAAATAGGTCATCGTTTCATTCTGTCAAAGTTTGGAGTTGCACGTACTTATTATTATCGTACGCATCAACTACAGTAACACACATTTAGCGAAACAAAGAAATATACCGGGTGATCAAAAAGTCAGTATAAATTTGAAACTGAATAAATCACAGAACAATGTAGATAGAGAGGTACAAATTGACACACATGCTTGGAATGACATGGGGTTATATTAGAACCAGAAAAATACAAAAGTTCAAAAAATGTCCGACAGATGGCGCTTCATCTGATCAAACTAGCAGTAATTAGCACAACAAAGTAAGACAAAGCAAAGATGATGTTCTTTACAGGAAATGCTCAATATGTCCACCATCATTCCTCAACAATAGCTGTAGTCGAAGAATAATGCTGTGAACAGCACTGTAAAGCATGCCCGGAGTTATGGTGAGGCATTCGCGTCGGATGTTGTCTTTCAGCATCCCTAGAGATGTCGGTCGATCACGATACACTTGCGACTTCAGGTAACCCCAAAGCCGATAATCGCACGGACTGAGGTCTGGGGACCTGGGAGGCCGAGCGTGACGAAAGTGGCGGCTGAGCACACGATCATAACCAAACGACGCGCGCAAGAGATCTGTCACGCATCTAGCAATACTTCTTTTTTGTTCTAATAAAACCCCATGTCGTTCCAAGCACGTGTGTCAATTTTTACCTCTCTATCTACATTATTCCGTGGTTTATTAAGTTTTCAAATTTATACTGACTTTTTGATCGCGCGGTATATAAAAATGAACATGTGAAGTTATATATGGTGCACAAGTTTTAAAACGGCTCCGACTACACTCCGATGTCGACGGACTCTATCCGGCAGAGCGCCTCGTGGGACGCTCGGCGGAGCTGCCCAGTGCCACCGGGGAAGCGCCCGACCGCACAGTCCTTCACAGTGTGGCTGGCTGTTTGGGTGTCACCACAGCCACACACACCGCCACTCGAAAAGCCCCACCCGTGCACGTCGTTTTTGCACCGAACCCTCTTCGGTCCGGTATCTGTTTAACTGCACCCACACCTCCCTCGGTTGGTGGAACTATAGAATGTGTAGACTACACAAAATTTCTTGATATGCATGTTGACAGTCACTTAAAGTGGGAAGCAGCATCATCATCATCATCATCATCATCATTTAAGACTGACTGTGCCTTTCAGCGTTCAGTCTGGAGCATAGCCCCCCTTATAAAATTCCTCCATGATCCCCTATTCAGTGCTAACATTGGTGTCTCTTCTGATATTAAGCCTATTACTTCAAAATCGTTCTTAACCGAATCCAGGTACCTTCTCCTCGGTCTGCCCCGACTCCTCCTACCCTCTACTGCTGAACCCATGAGTCTCTTGGGTAACCTTGCTTCTCCCATGCGTGTAACATGACCCCACCATCTAAGCCTGTTCGCCCTGACTGCTACATCTATAGAGTTCGTTCCCAGTTTTTCTTTGATTTCCTCATTGTGGACACCCTCCTGCCATTGTTCCCATCTACTAGTACCTGCAATCATCCTAGCTACTTTCATATCCGTAACCTCAACCTTATTGATAAGGTAACCTGAATCCACCCAGCTTTCGCTCCCATACAACAAAGTTGGTCGAAAGATTGAACGGTGCACAGATAACTTAGTCTCGGTACTGACTTCCTTCTTGCAGAAGAGAGTAGATCGTAGCTGAGCGCTCACTGCATTAGCTTTGCTACACCACGCTTCCAGTTCTTTCACTATGTTGCCATCCTGTGAGAATATGCATCCTAAGTACTTGAAACCGTCCACCTGTTCTAACTTTGTTCCTCCTATTTGGCACTCAATCCGTTTATATTTCTTTCCCACTGACATTACTTTCGTTTTGGAGATGCTAATCTTCATACCATAGTCCTTACATTTCTGATCTAGCTCTGAAATATTACTCTGCAAACTTTCAATCGAATCTGCCATCACAACTAAGTCATCCGCATATGCAAGACTGCTTATTTTGTGTTCACATATCTTAATCTCACCCAGCCAGTCTATTGTTTTCAACATATGATCCATAAATAATATGAACAACAGTGGAGACAGGTTGCAGCCTTGTCTTACCCCTGAAACTACTCTGAACCATGAACTCAGTTTACCGTCAACTCTAACTGCTGCCTGACTATCCATGTAAAGACCTTTAATTGCTTGCAAAAGTTTGCCTCCTATTCCATAATCTCGTAGAACAGACAATAACTTCCTCCTAGGAACCCGTTCATATGCCTTTTCTAGATCTATAAAGCATAGATACAATTCCCTGTTCCACTCATAACACTTCTCTATTATTTGTCTTAAGCTAAAGATCTGGTCCTGACAACCTCTAAGAGGCCTAAACCCACACTGATTTTCATCCAATTGCTCCTCAACCAATACTCGCACTTTCCTTTCAACAATACCTGAGAAGATTTTACCCACAACGCTGATTAAAGAGATACCTCTGTAGTTGTTACAATCTTTTCTGTTTCCATGTTTAAAGATTGGTGTGATTACTGCTTTTGTCCAGTCTGATGGAACCTGTCCCGACTCCCAGGCCATTTCAATTATCCTGTGTAGCCATTTAAGAGCTGACATTCCACTGTATTTGATGAGTTCCAACTTAATTTCATCCACCCCAGCTGCTTTATTGCACTGCAATCTATTGACCATTTTCTCCACTTCCTCAAATGTGATCCTATTTCCATCATCATTCCTATTCCATTCTACCTCGAAATCTGAAACATTACTGATCGCATTTTCACCTACATTGAGCAACTCTTCAAAATATTCCCTCCATCTGCCCAAGGCATCCACAGGATTCACCAGCAGTTTTCCTGACCTGTCCAAAATACTTGTCATTTCCTTCTTACCTCCCTTTCGAAGACTGCTAATTACACTCCAGAATGGTTTTCCAGCAGCTTGACCCAATGTCTCCAACCTGTTTCCAAAGTCTTCCCAAGATTTCTTCTTGGATGCTGCAATTATCTGTTTGGCTTTGTTTCTTTCTTCAACATAACTTTCTCTGTCTACCTGAGTTCTAGTATGTAGCCATTTTTTATACGCCTTCTTTTTCCTTTTACAGGCTGCCTTGACTGTGTCATTCCACCAAGCTGTTTTCTTCCTCCTACTTTTACACACTACTGTTCCAAGACATTCTTTAGCCACTTCTAGTACTGTATCCCTGTACCTTGTCCATTCCTTTTCCAATGACTGTAATTGACTACATTCAACTAACTGGTACCTTTCTGAGATCGCTGTTATGTACTTGTGCCTGATTTCCTTATCCTGAAGTTTCTCCACTCTTATCCTCCTACATATGGACCTGACCTCCTGCACTTTCGGCCTCACAATCCCCATTTCACTACAGATTAAATAATGATCAGTGTCATCAAAGAATCCCATGAATACACGTGTGTCCCTCACAGCCTTCCTGAATTCCTGATCTGTTATTATATAGTCAATGACAGATCTGGTTCCCTTGCTTTCCCAAGTATACCGGTGAATGTTCTTATGTTTAAAAAAGGAGTTTGTGATTACTAAGCCCATACTGGCACAGAAATCCAAGAGTTGTTTCCCGTTCCTGTTGGCCTCCATATCCTCTCCAAATTTACCCATAACCTTTTCATACCCTTCTGTTCGATTTCCAATCCTGGCGTTAAAATCACCCATGAGCAGAACACTGTCCTTGTCCTTTACTCTAAGAACTACATCACTGAGTGCCTCATAAAAACTATCCATCTTATCTTGATCAGTCCCTTCACAATGCGAATATACTAACACAATTCTAATTTTCTTGCTAGACACTGTCAAATCTATCCACATTAGTCGTTCGTTTACATACCTTACTGCAACTACGCTGGGTTCCATTTCTTTCCTGATGTAAAGCCCTACACCCCATTGTGTTATTCCTGCTTTGACTCCTGACAGGTAGACCTTGTATTCTCCCACTTCCTCTTCTTTCTCACCCCTTACCCGAATGTCACTAACAGCTAAAACATCCAGCCCCATCTTACTTGCAGCCTCTGCCAGCTCTACCTTCTTCCCAGAGTAGCCCCATTGATATTAATAGCTCCCCATCTCATTACCATTTGTTTGCCAAGTCGTATCTTAGGAGTCCCTGGTTTGTCAGTTAGAGGTGGGACTCTATCACCTCCAAAGGTCCGAGGCATTTTGCTCTGATTGTTGCCAGCATCATATTTATAGTACCAGGGAAGCAGGTTGCTAGCCTTACTTGCCGCGAGTCCCATTGGGTTTTACCCCTAACTGTTGAGGGACTAACCGGTGGATTTGGTAGCCTTTGCCGTATGAGCACAAAGGTGACCACGACTCAGAATATGTCCGAGATGCCCAGCCTTATTCCAAAGTAACTGGTATCCCGACTGTCGGGACCACTTGCTTGGCCACTCATACGTTGCCCGTGGTTCATGAACTAGGACATGACTACAGGAACCCACACCATGAACCACTTAAAGTGGGAAGAACATATTAAAATACTTAGTAACAGAATCGCTACAGCATGCTATGCTCCGAGAATTCTGACTGCAGTGTGTGGTACTACATGTCTCAGATCCGTATATTTTTCTTATATCCACTCTGTTATCACCTATGGAATAATATTTTGGGCAGTCAACTGTAAAAATATTCAAATAGTTTTCAAATTACAGAAAAGAGCAATTCGTATAATAACCAAGAGCGGCACTAAGGCCCACTGCCTCGAACATTTCCAAAAGCTGGAAAACCTAACTGTGCCCTGTGATACATTTTTCAAAGTATTATGTATGTAAAAAAAAAAAATATTGACTGCTATGTTAAAAATTCTGTAGTACAAAGCTATGAAACTAGGAACAATCTGCACCCAGAGAGGAAAAATAAAGTTAAAACTCAGCAGAGCTTGTTGTACAATGCCGTTAAATTATATTATAAATTACCCAAAAATATAAAAGATATTGACACAATTGGAAATTTCAAAACAAAACTAAAAAAAATTTATTAAATAAA
This sequence comes from Schistocerca nitens, assembly GCF_023898315.1. Classification (NCBI taxonomy): domain Eukaryota; kingdom Metazoa; phylum Arthropoda; class Insecta; order Orthoptera; family Acrididae; genus Schistocerca; species Schistocerca nitens. The sequence goes on from NC_064624.1 coordinate 212,510,556, forward strand.
AGTTATTACGCAGTAACGGACTATCTGAATTAAAACACGTAGAGTAATTAAAGTAGCCTGCATTGTAATACATGAGGCAATAATTATAATATGAAAGCAAGAATTGTTCAGTATTATAATAACATTACATAAAGATATAAAACTAATGTAAGATACCTTAAAAATGTGTGTAAATATTAATTTTGCGTGTGTAAATTGTAGACACATTGTATTGTGTATGATTTTGTTGACAAAATCCACACAATGTAAATTGTTACATGGATTAATAAAGAAATCAATCAATCAATCAATCAATCAACCTGGAACTGGAACAGTCGGATTGTCTACAAATTCGTGCTTTCGGGTTGTCATAGTTTGCCATTCACGTTCCGGTCGAATCCTGTGGATAGCATTTGCACTCCCGTTTCGTATGCCGGTGTTCTAGTTTTGAGGCGTTTCCCGGGCAGTGATAGCAAATTGTCACAAAGAGGGTTAGAGTCGTTTTCAAAAACTTGCTGACACAGTTTGTGAAGAGCAGCCTATCGACGGAGGTCTGGTGGACGGATGTTTGAAAGCAGTGGTAGCCAGCAAGTAGGTGCAGACCGGACTGTACCACTAACAAGGGAACCTCCCCATCGCACCCCCCTCAGATTTACTTATAAGTTGGCACAGTGGATAGGCCTTGAAAAACTGAACACAGATCAATCGCGAAAACAGGAAGAAGTTGTGTGGAACTATGAAAAAATTAATAAAATATACAAACTGAGTAGTCCATCCGAACATAAGCAACATCAAGGAGCATGGGAGCTCCGGAGCGTCGTGGTCCCGTGGTTAGCGTGAGTAACTGCGGAACGAAAGGTCCTTGGTTCAAGTCCTCCTCGACTGAAAATTTTACCTTCTTTATTTTCGCAAAGTTATGATCTGTCCGTTCGTTCATTGACGTCTCTGTTCACTGTAATAAGTTTAGTGTCTGTGTTTTGCGACCGCACCGCAAAACCGTGCGATTAGTAGACGAAAAGACGTGCCTCTCCAATGGGAACCGAAAACATTTGATCGCAAGGTCATAGGTCAACCGATTCTTGCAAAGGAAAACGCGTCTGATATATTCTATATGACACTGGTGACGGCATGTGCGTCACATGACAGGAATATGTTGTCGGCCCACTTAGCGAATGGGTAAAAAGACTCTTCTACCTTGCCCGATTTAGGTTTTCTTGTGGATGTGATAATCACTCCCAAAAAAGTGATGAAAACATAAGAGTTTGTCACATAAACTGAAAATAAAAAATTAAACTTTTCACTCGAGGGAAGACTTGAACCTAGGACCTCTCGTTCCGCAGCTGCTCACTGTAACCACGGGACCACGGCGCTCCTGAGCTAAGACTACCCTTGATGTTGCCTATCTTGCCATGGACTACTCAGTTTGTATATTTTGCTTATTTTTTTCATAGCTCCACACAACTTCTTCCTGTTTTCTCGATTGACCTGTGTTCAGTTTTGGTTCCCTTGTAAGTACTCTCGTTCAGCCGGACGCCTGCTTTCACCACGTGGCCGCCTCGCAGCCAGACCGGTGCCCAGTGTTCTGCTGCAGAGTGTACGCCCCTCCGAGGACCGACGTAGTCGTCCCCCGCGTACTGCCTGCCAGCTTTCTCGCGAGCTTCACTCGTGTTCGTATCTTCTCGGCCGAGTTGGAAAGGTGTTTTTTGTACGTTAAAGTTCTGCCCAGAGTGACTCCCAGGTATTTTGGGCTTTCGTCGCATCTGACTGTGCCGAGAGGGCCCAACTGTGGCCTGATCTTTCCTGACGAAAGGCGATCAGAGAGGTGGAACGGGCTCACCCCGGTTTTAGAAGCATTCGGCCTCAGTCGCCACGTCTCAAAATACTCAAAGTTTAGTAAGGCTGTTCGTTAGGTGCTCTTCACATTCAGAAAGGTCTCGACTGTGATACGGAATTGCCAGGTCATCTGAATATTGAAATTTTCGGCAGATCAAATTCGGCAGGTCACCTGTGTAGAGGTCGAATACCACTGGAGCGAGAACAGAGCCCCGATGTACTCCATCGCTGAGTACACGCCATCTGCTTTCCTCTTCTCTCTGATGTACTTTAAACCACCTATCGATTAACACGCTACTTACGAGGTTGCCTACACTTTTGCAAGGTACTGCTCTCACAGATTCCAATAACAGGCCCTCGCACCACCCCGTGTCGTAAGCTGCTGACAGGTCAGTGAACACTACTCCAGTTTTAAGTTTCTTTTGGTGTCCAGATTCTACACGAGTAGTCGAGGAGGAAAAGTAAGGAGGAGGACAAACTCACAGTGGATGGCTTCCTACATCCACAACCTTCACGTTCGCCAGTCGTGCAGACATTCTTCCCGTAAGCAGCTGGGAAGTGAATACAACCTAAACCCCCACACCGCTACAGGGTGAGCGTATATATTATCCCGTGCAGAAGTGGTCATGTGTAACAAACTGATTGGCTAGAGGCACAATGAATTGGACTCTTCTCACTGTTGCCAGCAAGTAACAGGAACTAGTGACTTAACTGATTTTAAGCCTATCTCTGCTATTCAGCTGTAGGCTTTTTATGTTTGCAACTTGTATTTTTTAATTTTACACTGACAAGAGAATTATAAACAATTTTATTTTGATGTCCACATATAGCTATACAATAACACAAAGCAAATGAGAAGTAATCCTAATTTTTGAAGATGTTTTACAGTAGCATCTAAAACATAAAATTACTTTTTATCGTGATCCCATTCTTGACACATGTTGAAACTTTCAAAATATTTAGATGAAAACAGTGTCTTTCAAATATATTTTTTGGGAAATTTAAGAATACAGTTTTCAAAATTCAGTTTTATTAAAAATGTACACATTTTTACAACTAATTCTGTTTTATATCATATGAAAACTGTTTAAAGGAGCTTTCAAATGAACTCAGTTTCACTTTTCTAGCTTAATTAGAACAAAATTTGTGAGGAAATCAATGATGTTGGGCAAGTCAAAAATTCAATTTTTTTAATGTTTTTGAGCACCTATTATTTGGTACCCATTTTCAGAAAAATATGAAAAAGGTTTTTTGTTACTCTTTATGTATACTTCATGCATACTTAATGTTAAATGAATCCAAAAGTGTCAGATTGTAGATCATACTTTCATTTGTGATTTGACATGGAATGACCTGATGTGTAACGTCTCTGTACTTCTTTGACCTAAGCTCTTTTTTCTGACTTTCTATTTCCCAATTGTAAATGCACTGGATATTGTGAGCGGATGTGCTTCTGAAGTTACTCACATCTCAAGTGCCACTATTTTATCAGAGACATAATATGGGTGGACCAATAATTAACATGCTGACTAATACACAGTTAATGTGTTAAAAACAAAATATTTTTGTAAAAAAATCTGATACATGTAATGTTGAAATAATATACACTCCTGGAAATGGAAAAAAGAACACATTGACACCGGTGTGTCAGACCCACCATACTTGCTCCGGACACTGCGAGAGGGCTGTACAAGCAATGATCACACGCACGGCACAGCGGACACACCAGGAACCGCGGTGTTGGCCGTCGAATGGCGCTAGCTGCGCAGCATTTGTGCACCGCCGCCGTCAGTGTCAGCCAGTTTGCCGTGGCATACGGAGCTCCATCGCAGTCTTTAACACTGGTAGCATGCCGCGACAGCGTGGACGTGAAACGTATGTGCAGTTGACGGACTTTGAGCGAGGGCGTATAGTGGGCATGCGGGAGGCCGGGTGGACGTACCGCCGAATTGCTCAACACGTGGGGCGTGAGGTCTCCACAGTACATCGATGTTGTCGCCAGTGGTCGGCGGAAGGTGCACGTGCCCGTCGACCTGGGACCGGACCGCAGCGACGCACGGATGCACGCCGAGACCGTAGGATCCTACGCAGTGCCGTAGGGGACCGCACCGCCACTTCCCAGCAAATTAGGGACACTGTTGCTCCTGGGGTATCGGCGAGGACCATTCGCAACCGTCTCCATGAAGCTGGGCTACGGTCCCGCACACCGTTACGCCGTCTTCCGCTCACGCCCCAACATCGTGCAGCCCGCCTCCAGTGGTGTCGCGACAGGCGTGAATGGAGGGACGAATGGAGACGTGTCGTCTTCAGCGATGAGAGTCGCTTCTGTCTTGGTGCCAATGATGGTCGTATGCGTGTTTGGCGCCGTGCAGGTGAGCGCCACAATCAGGACTGCATACGACCGAGGCACACAGGGCCAACACCCGGCATCATGGTGTGGGAAGCGATCTCCTACACTGGCCGTACACCACTGGTGATCGTCGAGGGGACACTGAATAGTGCACGGTACATCCAAACCGTCATCGAACCCATCGTTCTACCATTCCTAGACCGGCAAGGGAACTTGCTGTTCCAACAGGACAATGCACGTCCGCATGTATCCCGTGCCACCCAACGTGCTCTAGAAGGTGTAAGTCAACTACCCTGGCCAGCAAGATCTCCGGATCTGTCCCCCATTGAGCATGTTTGGGACTGGATGAAGCGTCGTCTCACGCGGTCTGCACGTCCAGCACGAACGCTGGTCCAACTGAGGCGCCAGGTGGAAATGGCATGGCAAGCCGTTCCACAGGACTACATCCAGCATCTCTACGATCGTCTCCATGGGAGAATAGCAGCCTGCATTGCTGCGAAAGGTGGATATACACTGTACTAGTGCCGACATTGTGCATGCTCTGTTGCCTGTGTCTATGTGCCTGTGGTTCTGTCAGTGTGATCATGTGATGTATCTGACCCCAGGAATGTGTCAATAAAGTTTCCCCTTCCTGGGACAATGAATTCACGGTGTTCTTATTTCAATTTCCAGGAGTGTAGATACACCAGCTACATGTAAGTACTATAATATTTTACAACACACATCACTTAACCACTTACAAATGTTTCATTTGTGTGTGTGTGTGTGTGTGTGTAGTCATCATCACGTTATCTGATTTTCTTTAGAACAGAGATTTCCAACACTGAATATGGGAATATGTACATGATGTAAACCACCTGAAGATAGACACAAAAATAAAATCACCTACTGTGAATGGTAGTGACTATCATTCTGCACCCTGTAAAACAATTACATCTTTTAATGCATTGCCTAAATCAAATATGTAAGAACAGTCATCTAAAAATGTCAGTAAAGAAACTGAAGTAATGTCTCTCAAACAGAAAGTTTCAATCTTGTCCAAAATACTACCAGAGGAGCAACTGGGCGCACGTAAGTGAGCAAAGTGGTGTCCACATGAGAGCCTTGCAGCACGTCACGTCACGTCACGTCATTGGCCACACAGCATCATTATAATAGAACAGGTGTCGTATTTTCAGGTGTTACGCAGCAATATTAGTTACGAACATGAAAATAACGTACCTAATAAATAAAACAAGTTTCAAAAGATGTTTGGCACAATATACACAACACTGGCTGATAACACGAGGAAGGATACAAACCTAAATTTTCACAAAGTAAAGGCAACCCTCAGTCTAATATACGGAAATGAACCTCGAACATTAACTAAGAAAAGTAAAAGCCGAATACGAGCAACTGAAATTAGATTTTTAAGGAAAGTCAAAGGTTGTACCCTCACATATCGAATCCAAAAGGAATATTATAACAACAAAAATTATAAATTTTTGACAATATAGAGTAATAGGGTAGATAAAAAAATCTACTCGCTATGCAGCAACAGGTGAAAACAAAAATTAAAAAACAGGCTTTAGGTACGGGAGCTTTCTGAGCCAGTGGTTCATGCTTCCAACAGAATGGTCGAAGGAAGAGGGATGAAGGAAAAGGACCGGAGAGGTTTAGGGAAAGGGTAGAGTTCGAAAAAGTCACCCAGAGCCGCGGGTCAGCGGAGACTTACCGGACAGGACGAGAAGGAAGGACTGATCGTCGGGGACTGCACCGTACAAGATTTGAAAACCTGAGAACCTAAAGGTGAGAAACAGGGTAATATGTAAGACAGAGATTGTTGCCGGAACATTGTGAAGGAGTTAAGACAAGTGAACAGCTAAATGCACTGTACGTACAACAACGAAAATAACCAGTTGTCTTTTTTTACTCGTGTGTTCTGCAGCCGCTCGGTGAGAAGATTTTTAAATATTATTAAGTGCACTGTACGCAACAGAGTTGGGAGGTGGACGGTGAAAAAAAAGATGGGTCAGAAAAATTAAAGACGTAGAAAAGTAAAACGGAGTGAAGAAAGAAGTAGTTACTGTGAATAAATTGTGAGACAAAAGAAAATAACGTAAATTGAGGCCAGGTGGGTGGCGAGACATGTTGCGGTGCTAGTTGCCACCTGCAGATCTCCGAGAAACTGGTGCCCAGGGGAAGAATCCAGACGGTGCGTGGGGCGAAACGGGTGCCGAGGTCACGACCGTCACGACCCTCTGCCAGTTACAGGGCCGGTACAGGTGGCGGTGGAGGGGCGCACGGCGCAAGTCTGGCAGCGGCGACGCTCACACGGGAAGGAGCCGTAGGGTAGCGAGGCGAGGCGGGTGCAGGAGGAACGTAGGGTGCGACGAGGATAGCGCGGAGACTGGCGCGGTGGCCGAAGGCTGCGTGTGAGGGGAAGTCGTGCACTTGTCGAACTAACCGATTAATACAGATGTGACCGGCATAACACTGTGTGACAAGTGGTGTGCTCCCAAGTTGTCTTTTGGAGGGATCAGCTGTGCCAGGATCGGACGTGAGGGCCCAGGAAGTCTGCTTACGAACAGACACGTCTGCCTCGATAGCCGAGGCCGTACGGAAGAGAACGTTATATTTTTGTAGGTTTAAAGTGAACAGAAGTACGTAGGCTGGCCTCGGGTAAGAAAGAGATCGACACTGCGGAAAGTGGCACGGGATTCGTAATAGAACCACCTAAAATTTAATTGGGAGACAGTATTCACAAATTCCGGGAATTTTAACAGGTTAACGTCACCACGAGTCATCGATTAATAGAAACAAAACACAAGAAAGTACCCTCTCAGTGGCCCGTGACAAGGTTGTCAAGGAAGGAGCCACTCCGGTTCCCCGATCCGTTTGTAGTATGTCTGCCCCTCAAAGGTGAAGTAATTGTTGGCAGGTGTAAAATTCATTAAGGTGTGCAAGAAGGATGTCATAGGCTTGGAAACACCAGCAGACAGACCACGTACTTGGGGAACGTCAGTACAGAGAGAGGTGGCACCAGTGGTGACACGCAAGGTGTGCGGCGGAAGTGGGACGGGCACGGATTTCAGACGATCTGAGAAATGGTCGGCGTCGGCGTCCGGAAAGCCTCTGTACTACGTGTCGCAGGTGTCGATCGACCGAGGCAGATCTACACTGGGTGGGTGCACGACTTCCCCTCACACGCAGCCAGCAGGTACAGGACCGCCGGGACGATTAGAGTTGTGGCTCTCAGGAAGAAAATGAAAGGTAGGGGTGCACGGTTCGGGTGGACGAGACGTCCGACGTCTCGAGGTTTTAAGGTGGGACTGCGGGCCAGATAGAATCGCGCGGGCACGGGATCTCTACTGCAGAAGCTGTACGCACAACTGGCACACCACCTTCACCGACATACTCCTGTCGGTCTAGTGCCACAGTGGTAGATCTTTTGTCTGTTGCGAAAATAATGGAGTCGTCAGCTTTCAGGGGATGCAGGGCCCGGAGTTCTGCAGAGGACAGGTTACGATCACATCGTAGGGTCCTGAGGAAGGGTTACGAAGGAAAGCTCGATGTCGGGAATTCTCGGAAGGCGCGTAAGGGAAGATTCCGGGATAGCGGCCGTGGATCGAGTCGGGATCACGGGCAGAACTGCTCGAGGCGGGGTTCGGTGTCAGGTTTGCTGCCGGAGAGGTTTCGGGATCGGGTTGGGAGGTGATACTTCCAGCTGACATAACGTGTGAAGAAAAGCGAGACCTCCACCGAAGCGGCAGGACCAAATGTAGGTTTAGGGCCGAAATTGAGACCCTCCGATAATAAAGGTAATTCGGGAGGGGAGAGTGCTTTAGACAAAAGGTTAAGAACACTGCACTGTTGTGCCCGGTCCTTGAGATTACGAATTATTCTCGGTCTGGGAGGCAGTGGTGACATTAAGACGGCCGAGCAAGCTCGGTCTGTTGGAGAGGAGTGACGGTCGACAGCGCAGCTGTTCAAGGACAGGAAGAGAGACACCAGTACTGACGTAGTTGAGGAGTGTGGGGGAAGTCTGGCACGTTGTTGCAGTTTGAAGCTGGCTCGGCAGGTGACGCCGTCAGAGCATACGTGAGGGGCAGACAACGACAGGATTTTGGAGGAGGACAGAAGTCTGGTGGACTGGAAACTGCCAGGTGAGGCACACAGGTCACGGATTAACCGGGTAAGTGCAACAGATTGCTGTATTTGAAAGTGTAAAAGAGCCTGCTGTAAAGCAGGATTACATCCAGAAACAGACTTTCGCTGTTAGGCCTTCGGGAGTAATTTCGAGGGACACGCAGGTTTCGAGGAACAGAATGCGGACCTTTAATTTCGATAGTGCAAAAGCACGTTTTTGACGAGAATGAATGCAATACGCAGTGGGACTCGTCGTAGTGAGAGAGTATGGTCCGGAGTGTCGGAAACGGTAGAGGGTAGAAAATTATATAAAAACGGACAAAGTGCGAGGAAAAAATTTGTACGAAAATTATGAGAACAGACAGTGGTAAATAATAGGTAATAAGTGGGTGACACTTTGTCGCCAGAAAAGAGGTCTCTATGGGGGCAAAAAAAAAAGAAAATAAAAAAGGAAGGAAGAAGATAAGATAAGAAAAATATCGATAGGGAAAGTCGTGAAGAGATAAAATTTTGAAAACTTGCCAAACAGAAAGTCGTAGGAGAAAATGTTAATTAATTTGCCTAGCAAATACAGTAATTTAGGAGATGGCAGTAAAGCTGGATCGTAGCGGTTTTGCAAAAAATGAACGCACAACAATACGAAAGAACCACTATGAGTGAAGCAGAGGCAGGGAATGAAAACAGCTGTAAAATTTGCAAAGAAATTGGTGAAAGGCGATCGAGAGAAGGTGCTTCAGTGTAATGAACCGTAAGTAAACTGTTGTAGGCAAATTCGTAAATAACAATGTTTTGACAGTTGCCATCTTTTCCGTGTTAAACATTCTCTCCCTTACAGCCTCAGCTTCCGAGGCAAACACAGCCGTCTCCCTACCCTACCCCTGCTACTGTCCCCAGAGCCAGACCTGGCCTGCGCACCATTCTACCACCACCACCTGCATCATCAGCCCTGTAACTGGCAGAACGTAGACTACCGAAGGGAGCGCGCTCTACAAATGAGAGTCGTGACCTCTGTGCCCGTTTCACCAACCACGCGACATTCCCCCTGACACCGGATTTTAACAAGTCCGCAGGTGGGAACTAGTGCCACAACGTGTCTTGCCACCCACCTGGCCTTAATTTACATTAACTGCTTCTGTCTTCGACATTTATTCACAGTAACTACTCCTTTCTTCACTCTGTTTAGATTTATGTGTCTCCTATTTTCTAACTTATCTTTTTTTTTCTGTCCCCCTCCCAACAATACACTTAGCTGCTCACTCGTATTAACTCGTTTACAATGTTTCGGCAGCAACCTGTGTCTCGCATGCTATCCTCTCTTTCACCTCTAAGCTATGAGGTTTTCAAATCTCATACACTGCAGTCCCCGACATTCAGTCTTTCCTTCTCATCCTGTCTGGTAAGTCTCTCGTGACCTGCAGTTCTGGAGGACTTCTCCAAACTCTGCCCTTTTCAAAAATCTCTCCAGTAATCTCTCCAGTCCTTTTTCTTCTTTCCCTTCGACCCTCTCCCGTACCTACAACCTTTTTTATACGTACGTACACCCGCTGCAAAAACGATATTGTACGACAAGAGCTAGATATACGTACGGGGTGAATCACCTAAAATTACCGCAAATATTGCAGAAATGGAATGTGCTATTGATGTGCAGTGTTCACATAATGGACTAGTAGTCAGGGGCTATTATTGCTAGCCAATGAAAAGATTGTAGTAATATTTAGAGAGTTTTTTTTGTGCAAACATACACTTTTGTAAATGGAACAGTGGCTAGTTACATTGAAAAACTACAAGTTGGGTAAAATAGAATGTCAGTGGTGTTTGTTGCACAACACAAGTGCACACATTAGTTACGTGTATTCTGACCAGTAATGAGGCAGCTGACCGTCACAGGTCGTGTCCAAAATGGCCACCACCGGGAGCAATACATGCTTCCAGTCCGATACGGAATGACAGTTTCACACGTGCTAGCATTTCAGCAGAGTTGTCCGAGCAGGCCGCAGTAATATGTCATCGCATGGAATAGGAATTAAAATCCATGGAAAAAAAAAACTTTGAGGTTTGCCGATGACATTGTAATTCTGTCAGAGAGAACAAAGGACTTGGAAGAGCAGTTGAACGGAATGGACAGTCTCTTGTAAAGAGGGAATAAGATGTACATCAACAAAAGCAAAACGAGGATAATGGAATGTAGCCGAATTAAGTCGTGTGATGCTGAGGGAATTAGATTGGGAAATGAGACACCTAAAGTAGTAAAGGAGTTTTGCTATTTGGTGTGCAAAATAACTGATGATGGTCGAAGTAGGGTGGATATAAAATGTACGCTGGCAATGGCAAGGAGAGCGTTTCTGAAGAAGAGAAATTTGTTAACATCGAGTATAGATTTAAATATCAGGAAGTCGTTTCTGAAAGTATTTGTATGGAGTGTAGCCATGTATGGAAGTGAAACGTGGACGATAAATAGTTTAGACAAGAAGAGAATAGAAGCTTTCGAAATGTGGTGCTAGAGAAGAATGTTGAACATTAGATGGGTAGATCACATAACTAATGAGGAGGTATTGAATAGGATAGGGGAGAAGAGGAGTTTGTGGCACAACTTGATTAGAAGAAGGGATCGGTTGGTAGGACATGTTCTCAGGCATCAAGGGATCACAAATTTAGCATTGGAGGGCAGCGTGGAGGGTAAAAATCGTAGGGGGAGACCAAGAGATGAATACACTAAGCAGATTCACAAGGATGTAGGCCGCAGTAGGTACTGGGAGATGAAGAAGCTTGCACAGGATAGAGTAGCATGGAGAGCTGCATCAAACCCGCCTCTGGACCGAAGACCACAACAACAACAAGAACAACAACAACAACAAATCGTCAGGTGTAGCCGGGATGTCCTTTTCGGCAGCACCTTTCAGCTTTCCGCAACAGAAAGAAGTCTACTGGCGTCAAATCTGTGCAAGGGGCCGGCTGAGGAACGAGTCCTCCGCGGCCGATCCGACGATTTGGAAACAATTCGTGAAGACGCGCCGTAGTATTTGGTGCACTGCGGGCCGGACAGCGATCGTGCCGGCACGGCAGGTCGCTCCCGGTCTGCAGAGGAACGTCTTTCACCTGTGGAAGACGGTCTGTCGATAGGCTGCAATACTCGTGTGGATCCAGTGTTCTGTATACGAAAAACAGGCGTACGAGCTGAGGTTTCACTATCCCACTCTACACGTTTAGACTCTACGGATCCCGACATTCTGCCTTGTGAAACATCTCTGATGTCCCATCTTAATGCCTACGTACATAAATTAAGATGATTCTCAGAGTCATTGCCACGCAAGTCTCACTGGAGAGAGACGTGATAGAGAGAGAATCTGTATCTAGGGAGAACGCATGGGACACTCGCCCGATTCGTGCCACTTCCTCGTACGATCGTGCGGCAGCTGACGTGTGGACCGACTGCGACACGACGGTGGCAACAACAATGATTTCCGCTCTTCTATTGTCATTTGTTTCCTTCTCTCGTGTCGTCTAGCTGTCGCTCTACCACTTTCACGTAATCGGTCGAAGAGGTCTACATCTACATCCATACTCCGCAAGCCACCTGACGGTGTGTGGCGGAGGGTACCTTGAGTACCGCTGTCAGTTCTCCCTTCTATTCCAGTCTCGTATTGTTCGTGGGAAGAAAGATTGTCGGTATGCCTCTGTGTGGGCTCTAATCTCTCTGATTTTATCCTCACGGTCTCTTCGCGAGATATACGTAGGAGGGAGCAATATACTGCTCGACTCCTCGGCGAAGGTATGTTCTCGAAACTTCGACAAAAGCCCGTACCGAGCTACTGAGCGTCTGTCCTGCGGAGTATTCCACTGGAGTTTATCTATCATCTTCGTAACGCTTTCGCGATTACTAAATGATCCTGTAACGAAGCGCGCTGCTCTCCGTTGGATCTCCTCTCTCTCTTCTATCAACCCTATCTGGTACGGACCCCACACTGCTGAGCAGTATTCGAGCAGTGGGCGAACAAGCGTACTGTAACCTACTTCCTTTGTTTTCGGACTGCATTTCTTTAGGATTCTTCCAATGAATCTCAGTCTGGCATCTGATTTACCGACGATCAACTTTATATGATCATTCCATTTTAAATCACTCCTAATGCGTACTCCCAGATAATTTATGGAATTAACTGCTTCCAGTTGCTGACCTGCTATGTTGTATCTAAATGATAAGGGATCTATCTTTCTGTGTATTCGCAGCACGTTACACTTGTCTTCATTGAGATTCAATTGCCATTCCCTGCACCATGCGTCAATTCGCTGCAGATCCTCCTGCATTTCAGTACAATTTTCCATTGTTACAACCTCTCGATACACCACAGCATCATCTGCAAAAAGCCTCAGTGAACTTCCGATGTCATCCACAAGGTCATTTATGTGTATTGTGAATAGCAACGGTCCTACGACCTATTGCTCGAAATGTCACACACTGACCGAGTAGCAGCTTGCAGTGCACTCGAGGAACACAGAGGCACACTGTAAGCGAGCGTAACAGCGTCGCCCCTAGCGGCTGTGCAGGTCGACCGGCACAGACGAGTGTCGATACGGAAACTTAACCAGAATACGATGTCTCGTAAATGACGTGCACTCGAATCCTACTACAAACTCCACTGAGATTTTAATCTACCACACTTCCGGTTTGCTGATGTCAATAGGCACTGTTCCATTTAGAAAAAGTGTGTGTTTCTACAAAAAACTCACTTTTTAAGTATTTTTTCAATCTGTTCATTTGGAGCAATAGGAGCCCTGACTACCAATCCGTTACGTGAAAACCACACACCAGTAGCACTTTCAATTTCCGCAGAGTAGAGTGGTGCAAGTTTCAGGTGATTCACCCGGTATACGGTACAAATTGAAAATAGAGCAAGGGTGCACGAAATGGAAACAAGTGACGCCTCCTCAGGGTGGAGAGGGGCGACGCAGTGACTGCCAGAGTAAGCAGTGCCGGAGCCCTTCCGGGGCAGACGGGGTGCCGCCCCAGCCTCGGGACGAGAAGCCGTCTCCGGAGGCTCTGGAGGGTACAGGCGTCCACCCCCGTAAGCGACAAACGCGGTGTGCCCCCACTCCCTTTCGCCCAGTGACGCGGGCAGCCCCTACTGGGAGCAGGGTGAGGTTCGGCGCCCGCCGGTATTCGGCACGGCGAGAGAGAGAGAGAGAGAGAGAGAGAGAGAGAGAGAGAGAGACCGAACGGGCCGCAGCCACACGTGCCGAGTCTCACCGCAAACAGAATTACGTTAATTTAAAAGTGCCTATAACTCTGGCTGTACGAAACAGTGCCGATGGCAATGGCAATGACAAACTCTGAAGTGTAGTGGAACATTTCGTTATTAAATATCCACAGGTTCCACTTCTTCCTGTCGAACTGACGAAAGACGGTCACCGAGAAGTGAACAGTCGAATGAAATTTTCACTCTACAGCGGAGTGTGCGCTGATATGAAACTTCCTGGCAGATTAAAACTGTGTGCCGGACCGAGACTCGAACTCGGGACCTTTGCCTTTCGCGGGCAAGTGCTCTACCAAGTGAGCTACCGAGCACGACTCACGCCCCGTCCTCACACCTTTACTTCTGCCAGTAGAGCACTTGCCCGCGAAAGGCAAAGGTCCCGAGTTCGAGTCTCGGTCCGGCGCAAAGTTTTAATCTACCAGGAAGTTTCAAGTGAACAGTTATTTAGATAATAGAGAAACGCGAGCGCACAGCACCGACAGGGCACGACGGCGAAGGCGCACCTCTACCGGCGAGGGAGGGGTCGTCCGTACTCCGGTGTCCCCGCTCGGAGGTGTCTGACAAATTGACGGGACGACAGGGAGCGTCGAGACACTGCGAGAAGGCGACCGTAAGAAAATAAGCACTATAAAAGTGATCTCGATAAACATCTGGCTGACAGATCATCCCTGAAGCTGTCGCCTCGGTTACAGCCCATAAACACCAGCCGTAAACACTTCAGAAGAAACACTGAAATACGGATTTGTTTGTTTGTCTGTTGTTGGTTTACGGCGCAAAACAGCTGAGGTCATAAGCATCTGTGTCATAACTGAAAATGGTCACTTAACTGAATGACTGAAGTCTATAATACTCGGAGCCTAATCGAGTGGAACAGAGTAGAGGAATAGCTAAAAACGAATGCACCCCTTTTGAGGAGGTTGCTCAAGTGGTCGAGAATTGAATTTCCTCGGCCATATTACTGAGACAAATAAAATGTAAAACACAATCTACAGCTCGTGCCGTATCTGCTAACGCAGGTGGAAAACGTGCATCAAAGTGTAAACGGTTATAAAACTGGCATCGGGCCGAAAAATGGTGTACTGTCAACGGTCGGTGGCAGTAAGCAGAGAGCGGTGCAGGGTCACCACTCGACAAATGACGGTACCCGATACACACAGACGAGCTGAGGGTATCTCCTCGTGACGAGAGGGGGGAGAGGAAGACGTCCGAGCCGCTGAGACGCATCTAATTCCCCAGAGTTTGTTCCCACGTAGAGAAGACTTCCCGACACTCGGACTTCACCGGAGGCCCACATAAACATCACGTCGGCTCCACTACCGGTAAGCGAGTGCATTCCTCGTACTTAGGGGTGGTACGTCTGTAGCAGAGAGAGACTTCGGAGGGCACTAAGCGAATCTGCAGGTAATACACAACTGAGAAGCCCGTGTTGTCAGATGTACCGGGTGGCCCGACAGACGGCAGAAAGCTCTGCAGTAAAAACTGAACTTTGTTCTACGAGCCGGTATCTAAAATGTTTGTCGTCAATGACAAAGGCACGGTCGTACTTAGCACCGTAAGTGTACACGGAGGTGCCGTCTCCGAAGAGTTGTGGTGGCTCGTATCGATAGCGCCACTCTGGTGGTTTATCTTTCCTGCGACGGTCAGGGCGGTAAGCAGCGCCCTGTGGGGCCTACGCGAGGAGTAACGAGGCGAGGTCCTGGTGGGGGATGTGCTCCGGGACGTGGTGGAAGACGGTTGTCGGGTTGACGCAGAGAGTGTGGGACCGGACCTATCGCACGGAGATATACGCGTTGGCTCTGAACGGAAGGCGCCGCAGCAAGCAGCGGGAAGCGGGCGTCCTGTAATTTGTGTGAAGGAGTAACGATTTTTACATTGCATGTCCCAGTGGTTCCCGAGAGCTGCGGTAAGAGAATTGGTAAGAGCTTGTGTCTACGCTCTTTTCCGTACGGTGTTGCTGCCTGCCGTTATAAACTGGTGAAAATGAGGCGCTTGTATTGACTATACAGGAACTGATGAAAAATTACATTTGTGATTAAGTCTCACCTGTACTGCGACAATTTAGCGGCGAAAACTGTGGTGCTTTCATTAGGTCTGGTTCTTTGCTGTGCAACTAAGGGAGTCAGTTATTTGGGGTAACTGACGGAGCACCATTATGTCGGTCTAAGTGATACGTTCTCCACGTTTTGTATGTGGCTTTGCGAATCGAAATCGTGGGGGAGTACACGTGTAACTTGCTACTGTATTGATGGTTATGTTGTAAAGACTGTTCTCTGGTGTCTTAAATCATGCGCTGATTTGTAGCCAATCTCAGCAGATGTTACCATTGCTACTTGCTTATGTGCTACTGTCCTTGTGATTGGCGTTCTATGTCTTTTGATTGTGGGTGTGCTCACGCTTAAAAAAATAAATAAATAAAAATTACGGCTACTATTCATAACTGTTGTCTAGTAAGGAAATTGCTTAAGCTTTTATCATATGCCGGTCTGTTTGCCCATCACATTGGCTTTCTGCACAGTAACTGAAGGAATGGCGGTTCAACATTGTAGGCTGACTAGTATTTGAACTGGTGTCGAGGTTAAGGGCGAGATCAGCATCCCGCAAACCCGCACGCTGTGCGTGGTTAAATGTTCCGCTATTGGGGAGCCAGGTCTCTGTTCTCGGATTTTGTAAGGATACGTGATGAGTGCATTGCTGTAGCTTATCGCGTGCTAAATTGCGGGGTGTCCGTGCCGTCCTAGGGCTAGACTTGTGATGTATGTTATGTTGAAAGGGAATTAACTGTACCAAACTTAAGAGAGCTTTTAGTTTGTTTCAGGTCTGTACACGGAATGATGTTCATATTTTGTTATTGCGGCATTAACTTGCTGCGTGGGCAGATCCTCTGAGGGACATGTATTGCACTGTTGCAGTGCAGTCCATCTGAAACGTGCTGCATACAACTTGGGACTGCAGCTCCCTGATGTTATATATTATTGTTTAATCTTAAATGTCTCGGATGTAATATGGTTGTTGAGGATTATGTAATTGATTTTCATCGCTGGTTCCTTAAAGGAAGTATTTTGTTTTAAAATGTGTGCTCGGTCAGAGCCTATTTAAATATCATTTTAACTTATCATTCAAAATTTATAGTCTTGCTTTCTTAAAAGGCTTTCAGTTAAATGATTCGTATTTGCCTGTTTAAATGTGAGTCACTTACAGGAAAAGAATATTATTTTGTAATTTTGTACTGATTGTTCGCTTTGGGTAATACCTGACTTGTGTGTTCAATAAATGAGTGTCTAGTCAATGGTGATGCACAGTTCTATTGCCACTCCACAGCCTATTGAGCTGCTTTGTGTCTAAATTGTGTTCAGAACACCCCTCTGATCTGACACCTAATCCGAGTTGCGTGCAATATTTGAAAGACTTAAAGTGGCAGCTCGAACCTAGAGTGGCGTCCTCGGGAAGCAAATTAAGTCCGAGACGAACGCAGGCCTCTGCACGGAGCCGATGCGGTGAAGGGTTCTCGCCCGTCGGGGAAGCGGCAGGTAACGAACGGTCGAGTTTCCGAAGCAGAATACCGAAGCGAACTCCGGGAGATGACAGACAAGTTGCTCTTACCCCGTATCGGTGCTCGAGAGTGTCATCAAAACTGGGCACACGTGGCGCGTGGTCGGGCACAGAGGGCAGGCGGCACGCGTCTCTCCCGACGAGACGTCGCACCGGCACGAGGGCGACAGTGGGGCAGCATCTGCACAGATCTGCCTGGGCCAGTGCAGAAGGCTCCGGTGGCCAGGCGCACGCCTCGGCGGCGGACCGTGTCGAGACGGCCGTGCAGACGAGCAAAGTGGCGATCGGGCGAGGGATCGGAGGATTTTCTGCCCACTCCCAACGAAATACAGTTTGAAACACGTAAGATATTAGAGATCGGGTACAGTGTGCTGCCAGATAAGATACGTGGGAGCAAGGACAGAATATCCTATCGAGCGTGAGCACGAGAACTTCACGGTTTCGACAAAGAGCGACAGGACCGAGATGTAAGGACGGTCGAAGAAACTCCTGACGCCGCCACAAGTTCGGACAGCTTTTTCGGCGGAAGCCTCTGTCGTCGGTGCTCCACGAGTAAAGACAGTAGAGACGTCACGAGGTAAAAAATGTTCGACTATACCGAACCGACACGTACCTCGAGAACCCGGCCTCCGAAGAACTCCCGAATAAAATGCAGCAGGCAGTCTCGGAAGCCCCACGAATGCACCGTGTGGAGGATGCCCGTCCCCCAGCCGCCATCTCGTCAAAAACAAGGCTAGTCTGGCATTTCCGCACAACATCGATCACGATACGGGTCGACAGGGTGACGAGACGATCGACTGCACGGCAGCGCTTACGACGTCCCCACTGTGCATTTGTTGGCCAAGTCCGAGACTCGAGCCACCGCACCGGCTGACAGGCTGACCGGTGATCACGTGTTCGATCGTCTTTCTGACACTGCTGGTGACGGAAAGTGGGCGGACGAAAGATGTGTGTCCTTACCGGCCTGACGTAAGACGGTTACATTGTCTCCGTGCCGATCTTTGGGAACTGTGCTGTCCGTCCGGACACGATTATACGTAAGAAGGAGAAAGTGCTCGCCACCGGGAGATAGGTGCTGCAACATCTGCACGTTAATATCGTTTGGCCCTGGAGTGGAGTGCCGTGATGAGGTGAGAGCACGTTTGAGCACGCTCGCAGTCAAAACGGTGTTATACACAGTTACACCATTCGCGATTACGAGAGGCGAAAGACGTCTCCAGAGCATCCTCCGCTCGTTTCCACTGTGCAGTATACGTGACTGACTGCAGAGTTAATGGTACTAGGCAACATAGGGTCATGTTCCACGTGCATAAAAAAACTAAGACACTCGGTGTTTATTTAAAGAGGGGCGCAGGGGGGGCGAGTGCAAATGTAACAAAACATTTCATTTTTCGATTTTGTTTCCATTGAGTAGTAAAGTTTATTCGCAACTATTTCCCAAACATTCACTCTTGAAATCATACAGCAAATGATAAAAAAAAAAAATACTTCATTTCATATTTTCTGATCGAGCTCACATTTGCAACTGTCTGTGGAATAACAGTTTCCACACCAAAAAGAAATTCATTCCTGAATGCGTAATGAATGCTATCGAGCCCACATTTAGGGCAAATCCTGACCTACTAATGAAACGTGTTAGTGACAAAACCAAAATCCGAATTAGTCTCTGAATGCACTTTTCTGGAAATGTTACTCCGAGATACCATTTTTTTGTCACCTACAGCTGTAAAACTTGCAACATCTGATGCTGCAGTCACTTTTAATCGTGGAAACATAGGGAGAGTGGAAGTGTTGCAGCGTCTGGGCTTCAGTGCTGGGCATTTGCGAAAACAATTGTTGAGAAAATTGACCACTGTCGTGTGTCTAGAGCTGAAATCTCTATTCAGGACCCAACAAAGGAAACGAGACAAAAGAAAAGTCTCGAGGATGAAGATTATCCAGAGTACAGTTCTGGAGCTTTCTGGGAAAGTATAACTGAAGAAAATATGAGTTCAATCTTTAAATTTGTCTTCTCAATAACTACTTTTTCTCAGGACATCTGCGATATAACTGGTCTGATATTTGGCCCATACATTTCTCACAGTGCAACACATTCAACTACATTAAATCTTTATCAAATACATGCAAAATTCCTTGCATATAATTGTTCATATGGATGTAGATGTAACACACATCAACCTTGGAAGTGATTGGTTTAGAAGCTTATGAGGAAAAGGAACATTAATAATTATTTCCAGAATGAATTTTTCACTCTGCAGTGGAGTGTATGCCGATACAAAACTTCCTGGCAGATTAAAACTGCGTGCCAGACCGAGACTCGAACTCGGGACCTCCGCCTTTCGCTGGGAAGTGCTCTACTGCTAGAGTACTTGCCCACGAAAGGCAAAGGTCCCGAGTTCGAGTCTCTGTCTGGCACACAGTTTTAATCTTCCAGGAAGTTTCATTAATAATTGTGTGTGTATAAAAAATTTATATTTTTACAGTAATTTCCAAAACTGAAGAAAAATTTTTGAAACTGACTTTAAAGTTGCTTTATACTATTGCTAAAAACCACATACAATTTTACTTGTTGATCTTTAATATTTTAGGCAGACTTTTTGATAACAGTACGTGTTTTGTGCACATATCCTCCCCCCCCCCCTTGAACTGTGCTCATTTTCAAGAAAACCTTATCATCCATTTTTTATTTTTTTGGTGGGGAGTAATGGACAGAAATACTAGATGTATCAGAAGGGTACACATCCGTAGGTTCACAGTTAGGAACTTAAATAATGTGACACATGTACAAAGGTAGTAAGGCTAGCCTCTTGTGCTGTCAAACATTTAGCCCAATTATACATTTTGATTTTGACAGGAAAATAGGTCAAACCTTTTACGACTGAAGTGGGAAGAGGCTTACAAAGCACAAGAGCCAATGAAGGCCAGTGGCACAGACTTCCAAGACTAACAACCCTGTAAGTATTTCGGATTAGCTAAAACACTGCTAACCTCACAACGAAACCTTTTTTCAACTGGAATACACGACGGAAACTGAAATACGGAAAGTCACTTCGGGGGTATCCGATCCACTCTCGGCACGGGCAGATTCTGGAGAACTCACATTTTATCGTGCTGCAAAGAGTCTGAGCTTTCTGGAATTGAGCCCTAACAGAAGAATCTTTTTGCAACAGCTAACCTAAATTCACTTCTGGGAACTGGGAAACTTAAATAGATGACAGGCATTCTTAGTGAACGCGTTGTACATGTTACAGTGGCACGACAGGGCTGTACATTCTGCAAAGGGAAAAAGGATACGAAAAATGTCCCGCATTTAGGAATGGCCGTGACTGACAGCTGAAAACTTTGGATTCCACAACTGATCTCCAGCTGCCTAATGGCAGAACAGCTGACGGAACTTTTCACTGTGCTACGCATTAGGGTTTCGTCTCGTCCCATTCGAGTACGGAGTAGGGGAACAATCGTTGCTCAAAAACTTCAGTGTGCACTGTAATTTGCCCAGTTTCGTGTCCGCAGTCCGTACTAGAGCAATAGTCGAGGTGTCAAAGCCTACTGCTGGACTGCTCGCTCCCTACCGGTACTGGACAGTTTGTAAGAAGAATAACCGGCGCGTATCTTCAAGCCTCTGCCAGTCCAGTTCTCCCGGCACCTCTGTCGCACTCTCCTATCGATCAAACAAACCTGTAATCACTCGTGCTGCTCTTCTCTGTACACGTTCAATATCCCCCGTTAGCCCTATTTGGTACGGATCCCACACAGTCGAGACGTATTCCACTCTGTGCTGCACGAGTATCTCTCCAGTGAACCACATTTGCCAGCTTTCTTAACACACACACACACACACACACACACACACACACACACACACACACACACACACACACACACACACACACAGGTCTACCAGACACGTGTGACCTGTGCCAGTCTACGGCAACACAAATAATTTGTCAGATGCCACTATTGCCCGCTACCATTCGGACAGCTCGTCGATCCTAAGTCTTACCGTGAATTCCTGGAGGCTGCTTCTGCAAATTCTCCATCCTGGAACATGAGATGTCTTTTGTAAATCTCTCCAGCAAGTCGACCCATCAAATTTTAGATTATACAGGGAAAATCAGAAATGACACTGTGAAATATCTGTTAACACACTGCCACTTTCCTCAAGACACATTTAAAACAGAGCAGCAGTGGAGTGCAGACTTTTAGACACTCGACGTTGTTTGTTCGGCACGTGAAGCGTGCAGGGTTAACTCTGGCCGGACCCAGTCCCACTCTGACCCCACAAGAAGGTTCCGGCAGTCATTCGTTCCGTCTGCAGCGACCGCTGCCGCCTACTTCTGTGCGACGTATACCGACGACAAACTATGACTGGTGTGTGCCTGGACAGAATTCAGCTGGTTTCTGAAGACTCGGGCAAATCACCTCACCTCTACAACTACAGAAACACTTAATTTTAGAGTGCCCCTACTGTTCCATAAACTTTCAGAAGAACTGCGTTAGTGTTAATGTGCCACGTGTGTGGAAATGCTTGTCGTAAAAAATGCAATGCCAAAAACTGATACTAAAACATAACAAAAAAAGTACTATGCAGTGGGAAACCAGAATGACTACATGCCAATAAATGCCTTGTAGTGAATTACAATTTGTATAGGCTAGAAACATTGGGAAGAGCTATAAGAAAAGTAGAGTGTCCACTTAAAAGAAGCGATCTCTCGTAAATTAGAAAGTACTCGTAAAATATATGAGAATGTACAAAGTACGACACAAACGGTAAGGTAGGAGGAGCCCGATAAACTTGGGTCGTCCGTACAAAACCGATGTCGACAGATTAACTGAACGGATCCTCAGGTACCGAGTCGACTACGAGCCGGAGTCGAGAAGTTAGTACAAATTTACAAACGGACAGAAAATGGGTTCAGAATGGATTGGGTAGAGTAAAAGGCAACACACTGAAACGAGAAGGAATGATGGAGGGGGGGAGAAAGAGAGAAAAGACTATTGGGGGCAAGCAGGGGTGGAATTCAATGGCCAACTAGCTTCGCCTTTCACCAGAACAGATTTGTAACGACAGGTACGTCAGTCGACAAATACGATCCGCAGAGAACTGGTAATATGCTACCTACCTCTGTACCTCCACACGGAGTTCCGAGTATTAGCAATTACGAGCCGATCTCCAGTGACACCAGCACGAAAGCTCTTACAGGACGATTAGAGGTGAACTCTGAATAGGACAGACGTGGGGCGACTGTCTTCGTCAGTCCGGCAGACAGACAGAAGACACCGCAGCTGAAGCGGGCCGCCGCCCCCACTATTCGCACAGACTGTTTACAGACGGGCTGCAGCCGCACACTCATTTCGTTACGCGGACAGTCTCACGTGTGCTCGTCGACGAAGCTTCCACTACACCTGGCAGCCTTCCCGTACTCTGGGGACCAGTAGCTGCCCGTACGGAGCGACCGGTCCCCTCCCCTCCGCCGACGCTCCGAAGCTGCGGGCGGCAGTAAACTCCGCCGCGGACACGTCCCGAATGTCCGCGTACTGCTTCTCGCAGCAGAGCGACCGACGTGCGTGTCGCGGGCGGTAATCCGTCAGAAAAACGTAGGCAGCTTACCGACGTGCACCTCGAACGTACGAGAGCCCACTGTAATGCTTTCAGGGCGTGGAGTTTCATTCTTTTCATTTACTGTCACGATGTGGGATCAATTGACTCACTTTGTAATTTGTGTGACATCGAGTTCAGTTTTATCATTTCAGATACCTTCTTTGTAAAGTAATTTCGATGAAAAAAGCAATTGAGTGTGTGCTTCTGTCACATCTGAGTCAGCCGTGTGACCTTTTTTTATTGCATTACAAAATTATAATGTTCTAAAAAGTTATTTCATTGTGTGAATCAAATTCTTGCAGTTATCATATTAAAATTTATGTTGCACAACACTTGACGTATATGCTTGTATTTTTCTCAGCCTCAGTAAATTAAGCTATCTTTGGTTTCATTATGTTTTTCTGAAGTTTGACCACAGCTGGTGTTAGCCTTACGAGTAAAGGTCGAGTTGAGTGATCAAAAGTAACATTCCCGAATGAGATTTTCACTCTGCAGCGGAGTGTGCGCTGATATGAAACTTCCTGGCAGATTAAAACTATGCGCCCGACCGAGACTCGAACTCGGGACCTTTGCCTTTCGCGGGCAAGTGCTCTACCAACTGAGCTACCGAAGCACGACTCACGCCCGGTACTCACAGCTTTACTTCTGCCAGTACCAGAGCACTTGCCCGCGAAAGGCAAAGGTCCCGAGTTCGAGTCTCGGTCGGGCACACAGTTTTAATCTGCCAGGAAGTTTCAAAAGTAACATTTTTTAATCAAAAGGAAATACAATTTTTAATTTATGTAACTATTTCTAGGTGACAAAAAATGTAATACTTTCCTACGTAATCTCTCTAATGTATTCATTTTCGTGTCTTCTATGAAAATAATATCTGTGTAATCCAAAAGTAATTTTATCTGTGTTTGCGACATTCAGTTATCATCTGAAGATGGCCCAAGAAGGTGAAAGCCAGTTTGTGATTAAATACATATTTTACACAACATTAGGAAGTGTTTCCAAAATGCATCTCCAACTGATGTGTAAGACAATATAAATTGCTATTTGTAATGGTGTTACTTCCATATTCCCCAGACACTAAACGGGCAGTGAATTTTCCAGTACAAATAGGAAAATGTAATTAAGCTAATATAACACCTGCTATTTATGTATATTAACAAAAATGTAAATGATTTGTTCAAAATCTTAAATCTCAAATATCTCCACTGATTGGTTTGAAATTTTGACACGATGTTACATATGAATTCACCCATTTCTATATACATACTTTTAAAACCTATATAATATATAAATATGTAATATATGAAGGGGAAAAAATTCTCGAAAATCTCAAAATGCTTTTGACCGATTTACTTCAAATTTTTACACAATTCTCTGATGTACATTCAGACGGACATAGGTGTATCGATGGACAGAGGACGGTTCAGGGTTCTGGTTTAGACAAAGCTGAAGCAGCATTGCCTTTTTTTTTGACATGGTGAAAACACAA
This sequence comes from Schistocerca nitens, assembly GCF_023898315.1. Classification (NCBI taxonomy): domain Eukaryota; kingdom Metazoa; phylum Arthropoda; class Insecta; order Orthoptera; family Acrididae; genus Schistocerca; species Schistocerca nitens. The sequence continues at coordinate 212,534,732 of NC_064624.1, forward strand.
CAACAGATTTGGGAAATCCAATTGTCGAAGCTGTCAAGCCAATAAACAGGGGTCTGTTGATTCCATTTGGAATGAAATGGCCTACAGTTTCGACATTTCTCGAGCAATGAACGGTGCTCACGCTGAGCATACAGTATCTATGTTAACATAAAACTCTGAACCTTCCTCTGTCCAGTAGTGTGTGCAATATGTTTCTACCTTTCATAATTTGTCTCTAATAAACAGGTTGGTCAGAAAGTCTGAGGAGCTTGTAAGGGTGCTGCAGGGCAGGTTGTGGGAAAATAACAGTTAAGAAAAAAAAATTCTATATTTTGCACCGTTTATCAATTATTTAGCTTCGAAGCCAGCCAGTCAGGTCACGGGGGGTGCAAATTCGAGCAACCTGTCAGAGACACTGTTGCCAAACTTGTTTGTCGTTTGGTTTCCTCAAACCAAACAAATGCAGCTTTTGCATACCTAGCTTACGACGTGCCTGTTTTGGAACTAATAAATTTAAGTGCAATGAACATTTGAACAAGTAGTCATCACAGATCCACAGATCTGTGCATTATTGCTTTTTAGCAGATTAGTGTGTGGAATGACCTAACTAGCTAACTTTGATGCTAAACAGCTCTGAAATGGTGCAATGCATCAGATTTTTTTCTTAACAAGTATTTCAAATGAATACAAACAAATGAATTATATAAATCGGGCAGGCCTACTTAAATTCCTCGTATTACGCCTCACCCAAATTATTCAGTCCACCGTCCTTTGCACGTACGAGTACATTTCACAGCAGCCGAGTCTTCATCGTCATCAAAAAATCTTTTAAGAAGAGAAATGGCATGCAACCTGGTGTGTTTAAGTTCAAAAGGGACTGATTACGAGTACATCTGTGCGCTTACCACCTGCTTTGACAGTTTGCACCACAACTCATTCCACAAGTTTCTTTACGGATTTTGTTCTTTTAATGTATTAAAAACTAGGCACTATTTTTACACTCTTGGACATATTGACCAGTATTTTTTCCTCGGACAAGTCCCTGTACCCTTGTCCTCATTTCTACAGCTTCTACATCTGTGTGATTACTCTGCTGTTCACGAGGAAGTGCCTGGCAGAGGGTTCAATGGGCCGCCTCCAAGCTGTCTCTCTAGCGTTCCACTCTCGAACGGCGCGCGGGAAAAACGACCTCTTACATTTTTCTGCGCGAGCCCCGATTTCTCTTATTTTGTCGTAATGATCGTCTCTCCCTATGTAGGAATGTTTTCGCAATTGGAGCAGAAAACTGGTGATTAAAATTTCGTGAGAAGATCCCGTCACAATGAAAAACGCCCTTGTTTTAATGATTGCCACTCCAATTCACTTATGTCTGTGACACTGTCTCCCCTATTTCGCGCTAATACAAAACGAGCTGCCCTTCTCTGAACATTTTTCGATGTCATCCGTCAGTCCCACCTGATGCGGATCCCACACCGCACAGCAGTACTCCAGAATAGAGCGGACAAGCGTGGTGTAAGCAGTCTCTTTAGTAGACCTGTTGCACCTTCCAAGTGTTCTGCCAATGAATCGCAGTCTGTGGTTTGCTCTACCCACAACATTATCTATGTTATCATTCTAGTTTAGGTTCTTTGTAATTGTAAACGCTAAGCAGGTAGTTGATTTTACAGAGTTCAGATTTGTGTGACTTTTCGCATAATCACAATTTAGCGCATTTCTTTTAGTACTTTTCCTTATTCAGGATCAGTTGCCACTTTTCGCACCATACAGATATCTTGCCTAAATCATTTTGGAATTCGTTTTGGTCATCTGATGACTTTACAAGATGGTAAATGACAGCATCATCTGTAAACTATCTCAGACAGCTACTCAGATTGTCTCCTATGTTGTTAATATAGATCAGGAACAAGAGAGGGCCTATAATACTTCCTTGGGGAATGTTAGATATTACTTCTGTTTTATTCAATGACTTTCCATCTATTACTACAAATTGCGACCTTTCTGGGAAATCACGAATCCAGTTGCACAACTGAGGCGATATTCCGTAGGCATGCAGTTTGGTTAGAAGATGCTTGTGAGGAACGGTGTCGAAAGCCTTCTGCAAATCTAAAACTATGTAATCAATATGACATCCCCTGTCGATGGCACTCAATACTTCGTAAGTATAAAGAGCTAGTTGTGTTTCAGAAGAACACTATTTTCTGAATCCATGCTGACTATGTGTCAATAAATAGTTTTCTTTGATGTATTTCATAATGTTGGAACACAGTATATGCTGCAAAACCCTACTGCAAATCTACGTTAGTGATGTGGCCCTGTAATTCAGCGGATTAGTCCTACTTCCCTTTTTGGGTATTGGTGTGACTTGAGCAATTTTCCAGTGTTTAGGTACAGATCTTTATGCAAGCGAGCGCTTTTATATAATTGCTAAATATGGAGCTATTTTATGAGTGTACTCTGAGAGGAACCAGACTGGTATACAATCTGAACCGGAGGCCTTGGCTTTATTAAGAGATTTAAGCTGCTTTGTCACACCGAGGATATCTACTTTTAAGTTTCTCATCTCAGCAGTTGTTCCTGATTGGAATTCAGTAATATTTACTTTATCTTCTTTGGTAAAGGAGTCTGGGAAAACCGTGTTTAACAACTCTGCTTTGGTGGCGCTGTCATCAGGGACTTCACCTTTGTTAGTGTGCTTCATATATGACCAGAATCTCTTTCGGTTTTCTGCCACATTCCGAGACAGAGATTCATTGTGGAAACTTTTAGAAGCATCTCGCATTGAAGTACACACTATATTTCTAACTTCTGCAAAACTCTGCCAGTCTTGGGGATTTTGCGTTCTTTTAAAGTTGGCACACTTTTTCCGCTGCTTCTGCAACAACGATCTGACCTGTTTTGTGTACCACGGGGGATCAGCACCATCAGATATTAATTCATGTGGTATATATCTCTCAATTGCTGTCGATGCTATCTCTTTGCAATCATTCGACAACTATTCAGATCGGAAGGAGTGAAGACTGTCTCTTAAAAAGGTGTTAAGAGCATTTTTATCAGCTTTTTTAAACAGATATACTTTGCATTTCTTTTAGGTGGCTGTAGGTGTTCTGGCATTCAGCCTAGCAGCAACTGCCTTGCGGTCGCTAGCCCCTGTATTCGTCACGACACACACTATTTGTGCAGCATTACTTGCCGCTGAGAGGTCAAGTACGCTTTCGCAACCACTTACACTTTGAGTGGGTTCAGGAACTAATTGTTCAAAATAATTTTCTGAGAAAGCATTCAATACGATTTCAGATGACGTTTTATGCCTGTCGCCAGCTTTAAACATAATTTTTCCAGAATATCGAGGGTAGGTTGAAGTCACCACCAACTATAACTCAAGGAGTCGGATACTTGTATGAAATGAGACTCAAGTTATCTTTGAAGTGTTCAGCAACTATATCTTCTGAGTTGTGGGGGGGGGGGGTCAGTAAAACTATCCAATTAATAGTTTAGTACGATTGTCAGGTATAACCTCTAACCATTCTATTTTGCAAGAGCTATCTACTTCAATTTCAGTACAAGGCAAATTACTTCCGACAGCAATAAATACTCGACCTCCAACTGTATTTAATCTATCCTTTCTTAACGCTGTTAGATCATTCGAAAAAATTTCGGCTGAACTTATTTCTGGCTACTATTTTAGCTTCAGTGCTTTCTCTTAGGGCTCGGCGCTCTGGATCTTTCCCAACACAGCTGCGACAATTTACAACTACAGCTGATAAGGGTAACTCCACGGTCATCTTAAACAAGTTGGAGTACGATAGGAAGGTGCAACAACTTCTGGAAGACACTGCTTACAAACCACTGGATGGTGACCCCACTGACAAGGTGGACAGGAAGACCCGGAAGTTGCTGAAGGACGCAGGTCTACCTGAACAGGTCACCAAGAAGCTTCATCCCAGAGCACCTGTACCACCCAGACTCAAGGTCCACAAGGAGGGGGTCCCTCTTCGACCTGTTGTCAGTAACATCGGCGCAGCGACATACCTCACTGCACAATACCTGAAGAAGAGATTGGCACCACATGTGGGCAGACGTGCACACCACATTCGGAACTCTGAGGACTTCCTACGACGGCTAAGGCAGCTACTCATCGTGGACTCTGACATCGTGGTCAGTCTCGATGTGGTGTCGCTCTTCACACGAGTGCCACTCACCGATTCACTCAATATCGTTGGAGAGAAGTTCGACGGTGCCCTGCTCGACCTGTTCAAGCACGTACTGACCTCAACATATTTTCTTTATGGGGGTCAATTTTATGAGCAAACGGAAGGAGTGGCAATGGGCAGCCCTTTATCACCAGTGGTAGCCAACCTTTTCATGGAAAGGTACGAAGAGGAGGCACTTCCATCAGCCACTTACCAACCCAAGTGCTTTCTTAGGTATGTCGATGACACTTTTGTCATTTGGTAGGGAGAAGCTAGACGACTTTTTGGAACATCTAAATTCACGCCACCCAAGTATAAAATTTACTATGGAGCTAGAGAAGGATGGACAACTACCATTCCTGGATGTCCCGGTCAAGAGGAAGGCAGATGGTACTATGGGGCACAGTGTGTATCGTAAGCCAACCCACACCGACTTATACCTTCAAGCCAGTAGCTGCCACCACCCAGCACAGAAGAATGGAGTCTCGAAAACATTAGTTCACAGGGCTCGAGCTCTGTCAGATACGGAAAGTCTGAGATAGAACATCTACAGCTGGTGTTCAGTAGAAATGGATACTCCTCCACAGACATCCAAAGGGCACTTCGTACTACCGGTCAACCACAGGGTACACAAGAGGAGCCAGAGGAGGCGAAGAAGGTGGCATACCTGCCACATGCTGGACCTATTTCTGCAAAGATCAGCAGAATTCTTTCAAAATATGATATAAAGAGTATCTTCTCTCCACCCTCCAAAATTGGGACCATGCTAGGGAGTGTGAAGGACGACCCGGGGCTACGTAAACCGGGCACTTACAACATCCCGTGCCAGTGTGGAAAGTCATACATCGGCCAGACGACCAGGACGGTGGACGTCAGGTGCAAAGAACACCAGAGGCACACCAGACTCGGACAGGCAACAAAATCTGCCATAGCGGAGCACTGTCTGGAGCTCGGCCACTCGATGGACTACAACAACACCAAAATTGTGACACAGACGCCAAGATTTTAGGACAGGGTCATGAAGGAGGCCGTCGAGGTCGAGGTCACAGACAACCTAATAAACCGGGACAGCGGTTACCAGCTCAGCTCGGCGTGGAGTCCGGCTCTGGAGCTTATCTGGGCTCAACGAAATGAACCAACAATCTCCTCAAGAAGTAGTAACACTGCAGGAGTAGCGGCAGGTGGGTGCGGACCGCCAACGCAGCTCCCGACGCAGGACGGACCTCTGACAGCCGCCACGACCGCAGATGGTGGACGAGTCGGGCGCGGACGCCCGTCGGAGCACCAGAGAAGTGCCAACACCGCGGGATCAGCGCCAGGCGCCCAACAAAGGACAGGCCTCAGAGAGCTGCCACAGACGGAGACCAAGTCGGGCGCGGACGTCCGAGGGAGCACCGGGGAAGAAACAACACATTACAAGCAGCGCCAGGCGGGCGCGGACGGCAAAGAGAGCACCCAGCGTCCTCTGGGCATAAATACCGGACAAGATCCGACCCATCAGCCTTCTGAGCTCGCTCAGTAAGATTGTTGAGAAGGTGATTCTCAAACGCATCACTAGGCACTGCATAACAAATGACATCCTGAGACCGGAGCAATTCGGCTTCAGGAATCACCACTCCACAACACAACAACTCCTACGGGTCGTTGAACATATAACACATGGTTTCAACATAAACAAAGCTACAGGGGCAGTGTTCCTGGACATCGAAAAGGCTTTCGACCGTCTATGGCACAACGGCCTCATCCGCAAACTCAGCGACGCGGGATTCCCCGACGGGCTGCTGCGTCTAATACACTCATACCTCACAGACAGGAGTTTCAACACTGATGTGCAGGGAAAACAATCAACACGACACGGTATACACGCGGGAGTACCCCAGGGAAGCATCCTAGGGCCCCTACTGTTTAACCTCTACATAAACGATCTCCCAACCACACACAACACAATGATGGCAATCTACGCGGATGACACAGCCATCCTTGCGCAAGATTGGAAACCATCAAACATTACGTCACGCCTACAGACTGCACTCAGAGTGGCCGAGCCTTGGTTGGAGAAATGGCGTGTTAGAGTAAACGTCGACAAGTGCGAAGCCGTTCTGTTCACTAGAAGACCGAAGCAACTGCGCAAACACCGTTACTGCAGACCAATAACCCTACATGCACGTCCAATACGTTTCCGCGAGAGAGTCAAATACCTCGGTGTCTGGCTGGACCGGAAATTACTCTGGGGGGACCACATACAATACATGACCAACCGAGCTAGCGCGAGGCTCAAACAGCTCTATCCTATGCTCAACAGGCGTAGCACACTGAACAGAAGGGTGTCGAGGTCCATGTACATGACACTTATCCGACCCCTGATGACGTACGCAGCTCCTGTCTGGGGATACGCTGCACCTACACGCCTGCGCCGTCTGCAGCTCATACAAAACAAAGTACTCAAAATCATAAGCAATGCTCCACGATACACACGCATCGCGGACCTTCACCGGGAATACCGACTTGAGACTCTCACGGAGGTAATCCACAAACTCACCACAAGACTATACAGAAACTCAAGACATTCGCAGAACCCGTTTATTCTGAATCTGGGGAACTACGACCACAACCATAGATGGAAACATAAAAGACCAAAAGACATACTTGTAAGGGCATAACATCTATGGCCAAGCATACGCAAACATAACGGCACAGGCGAGCCCCTGTTAATCAGACGCTATTACTGGATATCCAGCTGAAATACACTGCCGAATAACTGGCACCACACAGGGAAGCCGTACCGTGCACCGCATGCAAACAAGCTCCACACATCCCCCACACAGTGAGACGATCTATGGCCGATCTCCCACTACTGTATAACGATCTTGATTGTTCCAGGAATGCAGCAGCTGCAGCCACTGGGATACATCGCCATCGCTTGTCACGGTAATGATGCATGATACCCATACTAACAAATCCAACCTTGCATGAGCTATCGCAGCTAGTAAGCCACTACTGCTCTTACTACCCATCCCACTGTCGCAGAGGTTTTTTTCCCACGGCACGAGCCATGGCACTTTTTTCCCTCTGCTCTTCAAATCGCTACCCTCACTCGCGTTTCGTCCACTATATATCACCTGATGGACCGTGTTAATGCGTAGTCTTACCCAGACGCACGGACAACATCACAGCCCAGCATCCTGTGATCCACTTACTAGATAACTAACATGTTTTACGGAGGTGACAGTAGAACTTTTGGTTTGGTCACCACGTTGGTGCGGGCGTGGAGGGGCCCCATCTCTTTTTTTTTTTTTCCAACACGCCGACGCTGAACTGGTGCAGCTCTCCGAACAAGCGGAGCTCATGGAAGCTACATTACGGAAGGGCTGCGGCGTGCAGTAGAGGAGGACGCTGAACGGCAGCCGATCGCCGCCGTTCTGCACCAGCCTGATGAAGCTGCACCAAGTCACCGACGACAAGGCGCAGCAGAGGGCCTAACAGCAGCGCATGAGTTGCCGCACCGAACTCTTTATGTTACAGGGAGGAAGCCACTGCGGCCGGCCCAGGAGACTACAAGCGAGCCCAGCCGCAGCACCCGGACTGACCCAGCTAACGACCACGCAGCACGTAGGTAACGATGCACGATACCTCACGCTAACCACCCCTCACCTTGCATGCTCTGTCGCAGCTAGCAAGCCGCTACTGCCCTTACTACCCGTCCTACTGTCGCAGAGGTTTTTTTTTCCCTTGGCGCTGGCCTTGGCACTTTTTTTCCTCTGCCCTTACAACCGCTACCCTTCGATCGTTTTCGACCACTTCTATCTCCTGATGGACCATGTTAATGAGTAATCTTACCCAGACGCATGGATAACATCACAGCCCGCATCCTGTGACGCCTGATTCAAAAACTAACATGTTTACGGAGGTGGCAGTAGAAGTTTTGGTTTGGTCACCACGTTGGTGTGGGCGTGGAGGGGGCCCCATCCTTTGTGTCCAACACGGCAGTCTCAGGTAGCACCTGAAGAAGGCAACGAGTTACGTGGCCGAAATATTGTGCCAGAGCGACACAAACATCCGGCAGTAGGCCCGATTATTCCACATGTCAACTACAATAGCGATCCCTTCTACAACTACCTCACTGTGTTTTACCTGCCCCTTTTAGACGGACGCCCTTCCTGTGGTTCCCCGCGACCCTCTAACCTAAAAAACCGCCCAGTCCCTTCCACACAGCCCCCGCTACCCGTGTAGCCGCCTCCTGCGTGTAGTGGGCTCCTGACCTATTAAGCGGAACCCGGAAACCCACCTCCCGATGGCGCAGGTAGTGGAATCTGCAGCCAACACGGTCACAAAACCGCCCGAGCCTCCGATTCAGACCTTCCACTCGGCTCTGCACTGAAGGACCACAGTCGGTTCTGTCGACGATGCTGCAGGCGGTGAGCTCCGCCCAATCTCGGCAGGAAGACTGGCAGCCTTTACGATTTCTGCCGGCCGCCCGAAACCGGAGGGAATCTCCTCCGATCCAAAGCGACACACGTCATCGGTACAGACACGGCCCACCAGCTGCGGTCGGCTGCACCCTGTACTCTTCACGGCCTTTCCACATCTGGAATGACTCCCCCCCGTATACACACGGAGTGCACACCGGCTTCCTTCCCCTCCTCGGCAGCCACGTTCGTAAGGGGCCCCTCGCACACTTAACGTCGGAGCTTACGTGTTCTTATAATATTTATCTACTCTGTTTACCAGGTATCGAAATATGTCTCTCTCTCCAATATTCTCTTTCTCTGCTGTAACATTTAGTCCCCCAGATATAAACCTGTGGCACTCGGCAAAACTTTTCTTTTCTTCTTAATTATGTGCCTACCTTCAACTACAGGTAGCGCGTGTTCCACTACATTTAGCACAAAACCAAATTCCAGTCCACTTGCAGCTAGCAGTCACGTGCATCAGTTAACTAGATTGTGCTCGTTTTCTGTCTCCCACAAACAACTCGGGCAGTTCTTCACTTCCCTCATTTCTTTTTCACTGTACAAATAAGCACCAGTGGTGACAAACATCCCCGCCTCAGTTTTTCCGGTTTCGACTTCTTACACCAATCTGTCAGTAGGGCCTGGAGATTATTGAAGGTATATCTCTTCCTGTTATTTTGCACGTGTTACTGATAATTCTATTCTCGTACATCCCGAGGTGATGAGAACAGAAAGCATATACGATACAGTCTCTTTAACTGTTTCGTGACTCGATTATTTATTTTTTAAGCATATACTGTAATGTCACTTGGCAGAAGCATTCTTTTTTGAAGACATTTTGTCATTTATTAATTTTCTTGCAATTCATTTAAAACGGTTTCGGAATACGAATCATCCTCGCAGATGCCGTACATCGTACCGAATTTATTTCGAGGATCACTTTTCATTCTGCCCCACAGTATCTTCCCCTCCCGTGCCATCGAGTGGTTCGGCATCCCGATCTAGACAAAAGGTCCCTGTCGAGTGCACACCCATTCACAAAAATGAACGAAAAACTGAGCGGAAAGCTATTTATTGGCACGTAATATAAAGCAGATTTCAGAACAGCAGTAAGAGTGACGAGACGCGGTAACACAGAGCCAGAGCAGTCACGAACAGTGATTTAGTAACGAAAGGCACGATGACCAAATGCTTGTCTGCTCAGAAGTCAATGTGCCGCAGACTGATGCGATTCACAAGAGTGAGTGAATAATTTGAACAAAATGTAGCATTACAACCTAATGAGTCAATTGTTTTCCAACAATGCACCGAATCAATTCTACATGTACATCGATACTCTGCAAATCACATTTAAGTGCCCGGCAGAGGGTTCATCGAACCACCTTCACAATTCTCTATTTTCCAATCTCGTATAGCGCGCGGGAAGAATGAACACCTGTATCTTTCCGTACGAGCTCTGATTTCCCTTATTTTGTCTTGGTGATCGTTCCTGCCTACGTAAGTCGGTGTCAATGAAATGTTTTCGCATTCGGAGGAGGAAACTGGTGATTAGAATTTCGTGAGAAGATTCCGCCGCAACGAAAAACGCCTTTCTTTTTACGATTTCCAGCTCAAATCCTGTATCATTTCTGTGACACTCTCTCCCATATTTCGCGATAATACAAAACGTGCTACCTTCCTTTGAACTTTTTTGATGTACTCCGTCAGTCCTATCTGGTAAGGATCCCACACCGCGCAACAGTATTCTAAAAGAGGACGGACAAGCGTAGTGTAGGCAATCTCCTTAGTAGGTCTGTTACATTTTCCAAGTGTCCTGCCAATAAAACGTAGCCTTTGGTTAGCCTTCCCCCACAACATTTTCAATGTGTTCCTTCCAACTTAAATTGTTCGTAATTGTAATACCTAGGTATTTGGTTGAATTTACGGCTTTTAGATTAGACTGATTTATCGTGTAACCGAAGTTTATCGCGTCCCTTTTAGCACTCATGTGGATGACATCACACTTTTCATTATTTAAGGTCAACTGCCACTTTTCGCACCATTTCGACACTACTTCTAAATCGTTTTGCAGTTTGCTTTGATCTTCTGATGACTTTATTAGTCGATAAACGACAGCGTCATCTGCAAACAACCGAAGACGGCTGCTGAGATTGCCTCCCAAATCGTTTACGTAGATGAGGAACAGCACGTGTTTAGATTCAGTCGTTCCCGTCACTGGCTCTAAGGTGGCGCAGTTCCCCCCCCCCCCCCCCCCAGTGGGGGCGCCAGGCGGCACCTGCTGCAGAAACCTCCCCCACTCGTCTGCCCCAGCACTGCCTGCTGCACCGCACATCCGCCACGCCGGACATTTGCCACACTTGCCCCTTCGCCAGGTAGCTTGAGTAGCAATCCTTTAGGTAAGGGACGCCCTTCCTCGTACTTCTTCTGTCCCCGCTTTCAAACCGCCGTCTCCACATCTTACTCTATACAACCAGTACGTAAGGGACCTCCTCCTTCGACATCTTGGCCAAATACAGAGCTTCTTTTCCGAAATATTTATAACTTTTCGGAAACGAAAGCAATACCGAAGATTATGTCGGTATGTAATTACTTCTGCCGAGTATAAACATAGATCCCTCTGTCTGTACGGTAGCTTCCTTTCACGCTTACTGATTGCGATATAAACAGTCCATCGCCACGGGAGCAACAAGAAAGGAACGATGTACACAGAATGCGAATGTGTGCTAATCATTTCTTTTTGATCGCTGCATTTGTGCCTATTTTAATTACTACAACTGCATGCTCAAAAAGACAATAAGGAAAGAAGAAATGGGTATGTGAATGTTTGAAAAGAAGAACGACATACTGCATATTAATTTACTCTCTAAAATCCGATATCCCTTGCGGCGAAACATTAGTTAATAAAGTGTAGCGGGACAATGTTCAAAGCGTGACTGAAAATACGTTCACTAAATAGAGATAAGAACATCTATGATTGACTTGTCATCTAAAGTCGACGTACAATTTTAAAACGTTAGAAATAAGGAAATGAAGTAATACAGAATGCTACGCTTGTAACGTACGTTGTTGTTATACATTGTTTAGCTCTGGTATTTACAGGCTCACAGAGAAAGCATCCTAGGTTTTGGAGGGAAAAGCCGCAATTGTAATTATCTGCACTACAACAGAAACAAGAAGCACAACTTAAGGAAAAATAATGTAACGTGTGTTCCATCTCACAAGTGACATCGAAGCAGATAGTTCCTGTGACTTACTGTGGACAGAGGTTGTATTCGACAACCGGAATAAATTAATAACTGCCTGCTTTTACCGACCCCCTGTCTCAGATGAAACAGTTGCTGAACAGTTCAAAGAAAACTTGAGTCTCACCACAAATAGGTACCCCACTCATACAATTATAGTTGGCAGTGACTTCAATCTACGTTCCATATGTTGACAAAAATACATTTTCAGACCCTATTGTAGATAGAAAACAACTTCCGTAATTGTTCTAAATGTTTTTTTTTTAATTATTTTGAACAATTAGTTCACGAGGCCGTTCAAATTGTAAATGGTTACGAAAACACACTCGACCTCTTAGCCAGAAATAACCCTGAGCATCACGACGCATACAGGGATTAGTGAACACACAGTCGTAGCGAGGCTCAATTCCTTGAACAAACAAATTCACCAAAACTAAACGCGAAATATATCTATTTATAAAAGCAACTAAAAATTCAGTTGACGTCTTTGTAATAGACAGTCTCCAATCCTTCCAAACTATGTAAGTGAAGACCATATGTTCAAAGAAATATTCTAGGGGACTTATGACCACAGCAGTTGAGTCCCATAGCGCTCAGAGCCATTTTTCAAAGAAATAGTATCAACTGCACTCGAGAGATTCATATAAAATTAATGAGACGGAACTGATCCCCCTATGGTACACAAAACACGACAGAAAGCTGCTACAGGAGCACCGAAAAAGGCAAGTATAATTTAGACGAACGCAAAATCTCCAAGATTGGCGAAGTTTTACCGAGGCTCGATATTTGGTGCGGATTTCAATGCGAGATGCATTTAATAGTTTCCGCAACTAAACTCTCTCTGGAAATGTGGCGAAATATCCATAGAGATTCTGGTCCCATGTTAAGTAAACCAGCAGAACGGCTCAGTAAGTACCTCTACTGGGGGTCCGGCGGCGAGTGAGGAGGAGGAGGAGGAGGAGGAGGAGGAGGAGGAGGAGGAGGAGGAGAAGAGGGGGGGGGGGGCAAGGGACCCAACCCTTCGGAGCAGCTGAAACCGTGGCAAATGTCCGCACACCGGACTCAGCACGTGTTCTCGAGGACCGGAGGCTAGGCGGAACAGACCCCCCTGCCCCCCTTCACCCCGGAGGAGTGCTCCACGCCTCGTCCTCGATCGACTCCCCGCCTGTCGGATTTTCCGGGAGGAAAGACTGAGAAACAATACCGACACTGTGGCGGCCCCCCGCACACTGTCTGAGCATTAAAAAACCGGCACAACCGTACGTGTCTGGCGAGAGCTAATCGGTACACCGTATCCACTAAATCTTTACTACTGCCAAGAAAGGTCACTGAACGCTGTACGTACCTCTGCGTCTCCGTGCTCCTCTTCCTCCTTTACATTTGACGAACCGGGCAAACTGGCCGCATCTTCCGGAAGCGAGTACTCCTGGAACAATTACGAGACACCGTTATACGGTTGTCGATCGAAACGTAAATAGAAAAGAAAGAGAAAGAGAAGAAAAAAAGGAAAAGAAAAGAAAAAGAAAAGAAAGAGAAGAAAAGAAAAAGAGAAAAAAGAAAAAGAGAAGAAAAGAAGAGGTTGAAAATGTGGGAAGAAATCGTGAATAAAAAGGGGTTTTTAAAATCGTTAATGACCGTGAAAAAGGGAAAGAATGAAATGAAAGTCGGACTTCGTATTACAGAAAAGTTATCGGACTTCGTGACTTGGAAAAGCTATTGTTGGGGTGGTCCTTGTGGCGTTTCTGAGCAAAAGTCAAACCAATTTCCACTACAGAAATTGTTTTAAAGAGAACAGAGAATAACAAAATGTGATTAACAGGGGGAAATGGCGTAGATAAGAGTTCATCCTTTACCATGTTAAGATGTCTTCTCGCGTGCGGCGTCCATCTCTTCAAAAATCTCGTACTTCATTTCTGCGTGAAAAGTAGTAGCGGCTCCGAAATTTTGCAATAAATTTCATTGTCTAGGAATTACTAATGTATACAAAACCGTCTTGATGTTGAATGCAATGTATTTTACGCCCTCCGAATTACATACAAACTTACACAATACGTCTGCACATCAATGAGTTTTTTCGTCTCCATCCGACCAAGAGTAGCTAATAAGTTTTTACGTCTGCGTTAAGCTTCTGCTCTCGAGAGACAAAAGACGGATGGAAAACAAATAGAGCTACAATTTTAGTACCTTTTCTTATATATTTTCTCTGCCGTCGAGCGCTCATACCGCTGCGACGGTATAATTTATATCTGAGGGAACGAGTGCAGCGCGGCGAAATTCAAAGTCCCGCTACATCGTCCCGATGCTGCGGAGGAGGAATGTCTACCGATCTGTGCAACCTCAAAGTAAATGCTAGCTTTTTAAAATAAAAAGAGAAGTAAAACGAGGCACAGAGGTTACCTGTGTAACACACGATTACTATTAAACCTCCCAGTAAACTTACTCCCCGGCGGCTTCGGTTGCCGACAGCAAAAATCGGTTTCGGCCGATCTCTGCTCTACGAAAGCTCACCAGGAGACGAGTGTTTTTCCTACACACTTTGCCTCATTTCGGAACAGAATTATGTATTCGCAATGTGCTCCCGTCTGACATACTGCACAAACAGTAGAGCCTCACTAAATGAAAATTAACTTTCAGCATACGTCACGAGCCAACCTTTCTACTAATTTTCTGAATTTCTAGACGCAGCAACAGAAAAGTACTTGTCTAGCAGTCCCTAGACGGTCAATATTACTGTACAAGAGTACAGCACAGTATACCACAGGTAGAGCCCCACGACATTATCGAGAATGTTTTCCGGATCACCTCAGACCGCCACGTACCATATTTGTGTGACCACGACAGTGGCTCAATTAACTGGTACATTTGCAGCTGGGAGGGTCAACCGGTGCTCCACGGAGACGGGCTGCAGATTGCACATTGTGCGTACGAAAGTGTGCGTCCAGATACACCTCGTACAACAAACTACAGTGTCACCACACGGGACACACGAGTCAGAGCTCGCCGTCTCCACTGTGCGCCTATCGTGATGTGGGAGATTTGAAAGTGAGCTCTTATACTAACTTATTTCACATTGTTTATTTCTAGACGCAGGGTGCTGATCGAAACTTTATCCACTAAGTCTGTAATGCCCGAATTCCAGTCTGAGCTGCGGGACACGAGGTATGCTCGCTTATGTACGTGGACGTTCACGAGCATTAGTAACGAATAATGCAAAGTACTGTTTAAAAGTATTTAAGTCAGAGAAAACCTAAGAACACTACTAGAAAATTGAGGAAATTGGGGAAATTTATATATTAAATTATGTATAATACACTTATATAACATCAAATTTAAATACGTTGCAGAAGTCAGAAGTGTGTACACTCGACTCACTTCGATGCGAGTGCTTAAATAGGGACAGCGATCTTTGTGTGTGACTCTTTTGGCTCAGATGTGGAGTCAGTCGAGTTTGAGATCTGGAACAGGGCGTATGTACGAGCAAAATTACTCGAAGCAGTGAATTGTGGACTTTTGATAGTCGTGCACGTCACTAGCAAATACTCTAAAATATTTTCAGCTTGCGAACTTGGAATATTTTGTGTCGATACTTGGGGTAAATGTTACAGTAATCAAATAAACTCAGTTTGTAAAAATTAAAATACTGTGAGTAGTGGACATTTTTCACCACAAATTCCTGCTTACAACTTTGTGACTAATTTTTTGGGTTAATGCAACAAATGTGTTCAACTGCTCTCAGACTGTAGCACAGCCAACACTTAAAATTCCAGTGACGTGTTTGGAGGGCCTATAAGCAGTGAGTTCTTAATTTACAATTTAATATTTCTGCAGATGCACATGGAGCTCACAAGATTACTGAAGAATCACTTTGCACTTTTTGAACAAGTTTAGCTTCTCTCTCATTTTTATCCGTACCATTCTCCCCCCTTTTCTCTCTCCCCCTTTATTTTCCCATTACTAAACTGACGACTCATTGACATGTCATAACGTGTCCTATCTAGTGATCCCTTCTTTTAGTCAACTCGTGCTATAAGACTGACTTCTTTCCTGGTTAGGTAACAGAGACTGGGGCTCGTTGGGATATGGGCTAAGTTGGCACACTGCTGCTTTTTTCTACCTCTATAACGACTGAGCACCAGGGTTGCAGCAGTCAAACTCAGAAATGACACTGTGTCTTCCATTATAATTTAAGTTTGATAAGAACTCTCTCTCTCTCTCTGTCTCTCTCTCTCTCTCTCTCTCTCTCTCTCTCTCTCTCTCTCTCTTTTCCACTCTTTTTTTCCACTAAGTTTTTGTTATTCTGTGAAGCTCTAGAATATGTCTGGGAATTTTAAGCAGCTGTGAAGGGTAAAGGACACAGTAATAATTGTATTCAAGTATTGAACTGCTACATAAAACTTTTTTTGTAATAGTAAGGCATTCATCTTGCATAAAACATGTTGGGGCAAGTTGGCATCTCGGCTTGGGGGCATGTCGGCATAAATCGTGCGGCGTATGGCATCTTACCCCTCACTTACATTTCTTCACATAGGTATCTCCTGAGGTTTTTTAATTACTTTCTGATACATTTCATTAAATGCATGCCACGAGGAATTACAAGAGAAAGGTGGAACGAGCAAAGCATACTGCTCAGAACGTAAAGAATGCCACATGTCCTCACAGTATCTACAAAAGAAGCCTAGCTCCCACAGCAGATGAATTTAACATCCCTGTACGAAGCTTAGCTAGGTATTGCCAAAAATTGAGAGAATGTAATGCTTCCACTGATGAAGTCCCTCATGTTTTAACTGGATATAAAAATCCTAGGAAGGTATGTATCAGCCAACTGACGTAACTATTTTTACAAAATAGTTATGTAGCAAGTTAAATAGTTACGTAAGGTTTTTCCTGCGGCCCTACTGAACTCCAAGACCGTATATCTCGCTGTTACACATACCTGTCACAATATCAGGTTCGAAACTGACGACATACTTTGTATTTTGTGTTTCAGGTTCTCTATCTTGAGTATCTGTTCAGTGAATACCTTAAGAAAGCCTCAGATATTTATTTCAGCTCAAGCCCGAAGGAGGTTAGAAAATTTGCCACCAAAAGTGAAGTTGACGTACCACTTTCTTGGGAGGGAAAGAAAATAGCAGGACCTGGCTGCTACACATATTTTATGAAGAGGGATCAGAGTTTATCCATCTGGACAACTGACGTCACAAGCCTAGCCAGGGCCACAAGGTTTAATAAAGTAAACGCAAAAAACTTGTCCAGTTTGCTTAAAAAGATTTTGGATAGACTGAAGTTGCAAGCTCAAGATATATGTAACACGGATGAAATGGGCACCAGACAGAGAGGTTAACACGGAATGGTTTGAAACAAATTGGAAGGATAACCTCTGCCGAAAGAGGCAGACCCGTAACCCTAGCAACGCGTATCAGCTGGAGGTAACGCTATCCCTCCATTCTTCATACTTACTGGAGCAAAATACAAACCACATTTTGTTCGAGAGACTACAGCTGGCTCCAACGGTGATGCCGAGTCAGGTCGGATGGTAGAAACGAATTTTATTAACTTCTCCGAGCACTTCGTTCGCTATTCTGCTTCGAAAGATCGCCCGACACTTCTACTGCTTGACAACCGCGACACATTTGTCTACTGAAGCACTTTACTCATTGAAAGAAAGTGGGGTGGTCGTCCTATCATTTCCCCCACACTGCAGTCAGAAACCGCAGCCTCCGAACCGGAGTGCGTTTCGGCCACTTAAAAAATATATCAGTACTGCTTACGAAGCCCGGACGAGTAATCATCGTGCATCGTGTACGCAGCTTTTCTGCTCGCAACAAAGTAAGTGGGATTTGCCCTTTCAGTCCCGACACCTTCCACGAATTATACTGTCTGCCACCGACCGCCCACCTCCTGGCGGTGTCCAGACTGCGAATGCTGACGTAACAGATACGCCTCCTCGCATCTCGTCTGCCAGCGGTTACTGAAAGCACGCCACCGTCATCCCGAATTGTAACACCAGAAGAAATTTGCCCTTTTCCAAAAGCACACCCACGAAAACTGTGTAACCGTGGCAGGGAAAGGAGACCCCCATCAAAAATGTACTGACGAACAGTAAGCAAGTAGGCCTATTTTAGAGAAGACAGGCAAAAGGGCTGAAACGCAGAGAAAAAGAGGAACGGAAAACATTCTCAGAGAAATTATTCACAAATGATATAAAAAGCTACTGCGACTCTGAGGAGCCCCGATTTCCCACCGAGTACGGACACCGAAGAGGAATTATGGGCCCGACTCTCCGTCTCCAGAACGCCCACCAGCGCCGACTACTGAAGGGAACGGCACGGATGTGGTTCGAGAAGACAATCTGGAGCAGTATCACGCGGATGACGTCACGACGGTGAAGTGCAGAGCGTATCTGCATCCTGGAAAGATATTGGAAATTGACGGTGACGATATATTTGTTTCAACAGCGGTGAAAGAAGAAAATTGGTGACGGCCCGACATTCGCGGGTCGATTCGGTATAACAGAAGCAAAATTGTGTGAAAATTAAAACCGACAGTTCGAGTGAGCAATTGAGCTACTTTCTCAGAGGACATGAAGTTGCCATTTTACAACATCGTTGCTATTTTTTATTTTATTATCGTGTAACTTTTCTATGTTCATTTACTGACTTAATAGTAGTGTAATATTGTTGCCATTTTGACAGACACTAATACAAAGTGTTGTAGCAACTGAAATATCTTAAAGTAAGAAAGTGTCAACACCATTTGTCATTCGCGTCGTATTGAAATAAAAGTGTCTCAGTTACTAACTTGTGTTTATTCCTCAGAACCTGTTAAACATGCCAACTTACCTCAGCACGTGTGCCAACTTTGACATGTGAGGTAAATTGGAAAAAAGATGTGAAGTTTTAGTAAACTATTTTTTTACGAATTCAGCATGCAATTGTGTGTGACAGTTTCATCATTAATTAACAGCCACAGGATACCACTAGCTGCAGCATCTAGCATTTAAAAAAGTGGCGAGTACAACAGAAAAATCGTAAAGTGAAAACTGTGCCGACTAGCCCCAGTCTCCCCTACCTTGTCATTAGCTACGCGATCTACCACTCTTCTCTTCGGCATTCTTCTGCAGCACCACTCCTCAAGCTTCTATTCTCTTTTTGCGTGACGCGCTAACTGTCCGCAGTTTAAGTTCCGTACCCGACGACACTTCCGACGCGTACCTCCATTAGAGACTTCCCGACACTCCGATTTGTATCCGGTGTCGAGAAAACAATTTTCTCACCGTCGCGAGTCCGCATTTCCTACCCTATTTACCTATGCCGACAATAGTTATTTCACTTCCGAAAATTTGACGCCGGAAAACATTTTCTTTGTAGTAAGTAACTCTTTGAACCGCAGCAGCAGAACGGAGTTACTATTAATGGAAGTCAGCCGGCAACTATGAAGTGTGTCCGCGACAGAAAAAAACTGGCCGAGTGAGAGCAGAAACTCGTGCACCGCGGGTTCCGTGCAGACACGACTACGTATACAAATAGAGTACCTGTCCCGGGCACACAGAATCTCGACGATTTTTGTCTGTTATCGGTACGGTGCCGGCACAATATCGGTCGAAGGAATTCTGAGACTGTATCAAAAGCTATACAGTAGTTCCCGAGACTAGCCCACACGTACAAAAAGAAGCAAACAAGGGACCTCGGTTTATATATGTGTAAAGAGAAAATTTAATAAAATATTTTGTACACTACTGGCCATTAGAATTGCTACAGCAAGAAGAAATACAGATGATAAACGGGTATTCAATGGACAAATATATTACACTAGAGCTGACATGTGATTACATTTTCACGCAATTTGGGTGCATAGATCCTGAGAAATCAGTACCCAGAACAACCACCTCTGACCGTAATAACGGCTTCGATACGCCTGGGCATTGAGTCAAACAGAGCTCGGATGGCGTGTACAGGTACAGCTGCCCGTGCAGCTTCAACACGATACCACAGTTCATCGAGAGTAGTGACTGGCGTATTGTGACGAGCCAGTTGCTCGGCCACCATTGACCAGACGTTTTCAATTGGTGAGAGATCTGGAGAATGTTCTGGCCAGGCCAGCAGTCGAACACTTTCTGTATCCAGAGAGGCCAGTACAGGACCTGCAACGTGCGGTCGTGCATTATCCTGCTGAAATGTAGGGTTTCGCAGGGATCGGATGAAGGGCAGAGCCACGGGTCGTAACACATCTGAAATGGAACGTCCACTGTTCAAAGTGCCGTCAATGCGAACAAGAGGTGACCGAGACGTGTAACCAATGGCACCCCATACCATCACGCCGGCTGATACGCCAGTATGGCGATGACGAATACACGCTTCCAATGTGCGTTCACCGCATTGTCGCCAAACACGGATGCGACCATGGTCAAGCTGTAAACAGAACCTGGATTCATCCGGAAAAATAACGTTTTGCCATTCGTGCAGCCAGGTTCGTCGTCGAGTACACCATCGCAGGCGCTCCTGTCTGTGATGCAGCGTCAAGGGTAACCGCAGCCACGGTCTCCGAGCTAATAGTCCGTGCTGCGACAAACGTCGTCGAACTGTTCGTGCAGATGGTGGTTGTCTTGCAAACGTCCCCATCTGTTGACTCGGGGATTGAGACGTGGCTGCACGATCCGTTACAGCCGTGCGGATAAGATGCCTGCCATCTCGACTGCTAGTGATACGAGGCCGTCGGGATCCAGCACGGCGTTCCGTATTACCCTCCTGAACCCACCGATTCCATATTCTGCTAACAGTCATTGGACCTCGACTGACGCGAGCAGCAATGTCGCGATACGATAGACAGCAATCGCGATAGGCTACAATCCGACGTTTATGAAAGTCGGAAACGTGATGGTACGCATTTCTCCTCCTTACACGAGGCATGACATCAACGTTTCACCACGCAACGCCGGTCAACTGCTGTTTGTGAACGAGAAATCGGTTGGAGACTCTCCTCATGTCAGCACGTTGTAGGTGTCGCCAACGGCTCCAACTTTGTGTGAATGCTCTGAAAAGCTAATCATTTGCATATCACAGCATGTTCTTCCTGTCGGTTAAATTTCGCGTCTGTAGCACGTCATCTTCGTGGTGTAACAATTTTTATGGCGAGCAGTGTATTTACTTGCTAAAGCACGACTGAAACATACATATTACACTCGCATGCTGTAACATGTTTCTAGTGTGCTTTCGACGGACAATGACAAACCCAATGCTCACACTAATGGCAGAAAGACTTCTTTGTGATATAATTACAAATTATTTTCGGATTTTTTTAGCTATCAGGTGGTCGTTCGGGAGATCGGCATTTTAGCTCGGTGAGTTTGTACGCGGGCGTGCGATGCTGTTCGGCAGGGCGGCTCTGCCAGTCTGTCGCCGACACTCCGCCGCGCTCTGCCCGGCCGGGCTGTTCTCCAGTCGCCGCCAGCTTGCCGGCCCCGCAGTCCAGTGTCTGGCCCTCCGCTGCTTTCCTCCGTTTCGCACTCGCCCTCGTCGTCTCCGGAGTACAATAGTGGTCTCTCTATTTTGTCACAGGTAACGGTACCGTCTGCAAAAGCCTACCGTCGCGTAGAGAAGTAATTCGGAAGTTGTCGGTACGTGCCTCTGCGCGGGCTTCCGCAGCCGGAGTCGCCCGACATAAACCTTTTCCGAGTATCGTATCGCGTCGTAATGTAGACAACTGTGCTGGAGAAACCGACACTGCGGCCGTATCTGCAGGGGCCTCTCTCTTCTTCTCGAGTAGATCCGGGAGGAGAGTACTGTAACCGCAGCTGCAATGTCGGTTTCTCCAGCACAGTCTTCTTACATTACGATGCACTACGATACTTGGACAACTTTTACGTCGACAGATTCTTTCGGGTCTCTGCGAGAAGTGGAAGCCGACCTGCCAATATTTTTTAGTATCCGACACGCTCCTCCGACCACTATATAATCCTATCGGTGGTAATGCAGCAACTGCTTTTCACACACTCGGGTGTGTTTCAAATATTGTACCCATTAACACTGTGTGGTGTCACAAGGCTTATGCCTGTCCGACTCCTCATGAAATCGACCAACAAATATACGAAAAATTGTAAGGCCAGTTATTATTATTGTTCTTTAAGTTTGTTTTTGGGTTTTCAGAAATACTGTGGGAAGAATATTTATGTCGCAGATAACGTGGAAGACGTCGCCCGACGATCACCACGAAAGTTCGACGTAGCGGCAAGCGGCGAGGAATAAAACGAATGCCGCAAACTACTGCGAGCCGCGGAAGAGCCGGAGCCGCGAGGGCGTCGAGCTTCCTGGGTCGTCGTCGGACGACGTCAGAGGAAGAGATATTCTACTTTCCCTTTGTAAACAGATCGATCGAGTGTCGAAATGTTCGTGTAAAACGTATAGGCGGGCGACACATTAGGTGGGACCCGATGCCTGTAATACTTCGACAGTTATTAAAAAGTTGTTAAACGGCAAAACCAATAGTTCGTCATTTATATAGGTAAGAAGTAGTAAAGATATAGGAAAGGAAGAGTTGCGGCGTCACAACGGAAGGTGATATATCGCTCAGCAACGAAGGAAGACGTAAACAGCGGGCTTGTCGTGGTGAAAACAAATCATCTGATAAAATAGTAAGTCTGTAATTAACGATAAAGCCACGTAACAGTGCAACTGATCACCAGAAGCCATTTCTGGCTTCTCACGGAAATTTTGAAATTGCACACGTTCGCTGCCGAGGAAACGAATAATGCACTGTGCGAGAGGGACCGGTGCTTCCCACTCACTTGTAGCGACACGCAACTGCCATCCCCAACTGCTGTTGTTGTTTAACTCGGGTGCTCAACATCACTGTCATCAGCTGCCCAACGAAAAGCCAGCTTGCCACCCTCGTTGGGGCAGGGGGGGTGGGGGGGGGGTGAGGGAACGGAGCGTGTCCCCCCCCCCCACGCACACACACCTGGGATAGACAGTAGACAGTAAGGCATTAAAATCGACCCCCCTCGGCAGTGGTTTAGGAAGAGCCCTGACAAGTCAGAAAACCACAGAGCCCGTGTAACAGTGCGTCCGTGTGGCAGTGAGGGTGGCGGTAACATCTCCGACAAAACTGAGCGCTGCCCCGATTTCGGTATACAAGACGAGTAGCCGAAATGTGCCGAACTGAAAGTGGCACACCGCGAACTTCACAGAGTAGTGGATCTTTCTGCCAGCCCGCGCAGGAAACCGTGTGTCGAATGGCTGCGTCGTACCCAGAGTGCAGTGAGCAGCGAGCGTTTCCCTTCTACCACTGGCGTCAGCACCAAGTCGGCCGCACCGCTCGGTCCGTTCGAGTGAATGCTATTCGTTCTCTGCCACTGCCGACTGTTCAGTTTCCCGCTGACAGATAACTCGTGTTCCCTGTAGCCCGATCCCCTGGCCTACGCGACGAATTCGCTGGACCGCTCGTAGGACAGTGAGCGAGTCGGAACGAACGAGAAACTGCACTGTGATGCCTGCAAATCTGCTATAATGCCACGGAACTCTACTGTAATATGTTCCGGAATGCATACTTTGAATACGCTGCCCGGGAAAGTGCTGAGCGACCGAGGGTATTCTCTTACTGAGATCCGTCTACGTAAACAATGATAAAACAACGGTTTGTACTAAAAAACAACAATCTTCAGTGCAACTGTTCCATTGCTGGACGTATATTCTGAGGTGTGAAATATCCGGATCGTCTACACACACAGTACCACATCTCTCATTTGGCTCAGTCGCACGGGGCCAACTCCGGAACAGCCGGCAGCTCGGGGCCCGCCCAGCCGGCAGCAGGCGGCCCCGAGTCCGCGGACGGCGCCTCCCCCGCCTCCCGGCTGGGCCGCCGCAGGAGGCTCCGACCCGAACCCGGACGCCCTCACGGTGGACGCCGTCTCACAGAGACGGCCGTCCGCAACCGAGACAGGTGGCGCACTGGCTGGCACACTGGATTCGCATTCCGGAGGATGACTGTTCGATCCCGTGTCCGGGCATCCCCATCTAGGTTCTCCGCGATTTCCCTACATCACTTCAGGCAAATGCCGGGATGGTTCCTTTGAAAGGCCACGGTCGACTTACTTCCCCCATCCGTTGTCACCGACGATCTCGCAGTTCGGTCTCCTCCCCAAATCAACCCAACCCGACACCGCTTTTCTGGCGTGCCGTGCCCCTCACATCACTGTGCGAGTCTTAACAGACGGAGTTCTGCTTTACACCGTAATGCTGCTCGCACTCGAGTGTATTACAACAGCAGTGTGGATGCTCCTAACAGAGAGGATGAACGAGATACACAGGATACTCTGCGACTAAAATCCTCCGAAAAGGACCTCGGCACTCCTGCCTGTAAAGGGTGCCTATTAAATAAAATTTGTATATATAGTCTGTAAACAATGTTATTACAATGTCTAATTAAAATAGTCGTTCCTCAGGAAATCAGTCGTACTGACTGTCTCATTTTTGACATTTGTATATAGATACAAATGTTGGAACACGTGAGGCAATACTGACCCTACGACTTATCTCAGAAGAAAGATTAAGGAAAGGCAAACCTACGTTTCTAGCATTTGTAGACTTAGAGAAAGCTTTTGACAATGTTGACTGGAATACTCTCTTTCAAATTCTAAAGGTGGCAGGGGTAAAATACAGGGAGCGAAAGGCTATTTACAATTTGTACAGAAACCAGATGGCAGTTATAAGAGTCGAGGGACATTAAAGGGAAGCAGTGGTTGGGAAGGCAGTGAGACAGGGTTGTAGCCTCTCCCCTATGTTAGTCAATCTGTATATTCACCAAGCAGTAAAGGAAACAAAAGAGAAATACGAAGTAGGTATTAAAATCCATGGAGAAGAAATAAAAATGTTAAGGTTCGCCGATGACATTGTAATTCTGTCAGAGACAGCAAAGGACTTGGAAGAGCAGTTAAACGGAATGGACGGCGTCATGAAAGGAGGGTATAAGATGAACATCAACAAAAGCAAAACGACGATCATGGAATGTAGTCTAAGTTGGGTGATGCTGAGGGAATTAGATTAGGAAACGAGACACTTAAAGTACTAAAGGAGTTTTGCTATTTGGGTAGCAAAATAACTGGTGATGGTCGAAGTAGAAAGGATATAAAATGTAGACTGGCAATGGCAAGGAAAGCGTTTCTGAAGAAGAGAAATTTGTTAACATCGACTATAGATTTAAGTGTCAGGAAGTCATTTCTGAAAGTACTTGTATGGAGTGTAGTCATGTATGGAAGTGAAACGTGGACGATAACCAGTTTGGACAAGAGAATAGAAGCTTTCGGAATGTGGTGCTACAGAAGAATGCTGAAGATTAGATGGCTAGATTACTAATGAGGAGGTACTGAATAGGGTTGGGGAGAAGAGTTTGTGGCAGAACTTGAGTAGAAGAAGGGATCTGTTGGTAGGACACGTTCTGAGACATCAAGGGATCACCAATTTAGTGCTGGAGGGCAGCGTGGGGGGTAAAAATCGTAGAGGGGGACCAAGAGATGAATACACTAAGCAGATTCAGAAGGATGTAGGTACTGGGAGATGAAGAAGCTTGCACAGGATAGAGTAGCATGGAGAGCTGCATCAAACCAGTCTCAGGACTGAAGACCACAACAACAAGATATACACACGGGGAGTCAGAAGAACGGGAAACACAAAGTTGTCACGGCAATGCCACGAGGTGGCTGGCACGAAACGATATACAGAATGCCGGTCGCACTGCCTCGCCATCTTTGTAAAAACAGAGCAATGTAACACTGTGCAGGATGTCTTCGCGGTTAAATCCTATTACGAGAACTGAAGTGCAGAGGCAGCGTGTCGACAATTTTGGCGTCGTTTCGACACCGTACTCTGCAGTCACATTCCCTCGGCACGTGCGACCGACACCTGGGTCCGCAAGTTCGAAGCGAAGGGATTTGCACCGAAGAGGCCGTCTGCGGGGAAACCTCGAAACGCTCCTACGGGAGACGATGTCGGTGCCGTGCGAACTGCATTCGTAACAGCCCCACAGTGCCCCGTCCGACATCACACAGAGCCTCTACAGTTGCACTGTTCGAGTGTTTACAAACACTGAAAGTGGATTCAAAGTTCCGTCCGTACGAGCTGCAGGCCGTTCGCCTACTTCGACCTAACGGGCTGCTGACGCGCAGACGATGTGCAGAACACACTGTAACGGAACCTATTAAAGGCTTTACTTAACCGAAGTATGCAATACCCTCCAAATTGAACCAGTTTAACGAGTATTTATGATTGTAGAAAGATTTATTGTGTATGTTAACAGTGATTGCATAACGTGTCTCCATAAACAGTCAGCCCATTAAATTATACTGAATAACTGACCCACACAAAAGTTAATATCACTTGATCACTGATAAAGCAAATGTCATCATGCAAAAACAGTAAGTTCATGTTAAATAATGAATATGAAGTACGAAAAATAGTGGCCAACTTACGTATTTTGGATCTCCTTAAATAAAAATCACCCAGTGAAACCTATTTGTTCACTAGGACCGTTTTCACTCAGTATTCACGTAAACACTTCTATTTTAGACGAAAACCAATGTAATTCTTAATAATTCATGTTATTTACTTATTTAAGCAAATTAGAGAAGTCAATTGACAAACTTCTAAAAATCGGCCTTTTTGTAACAAAGAATTATTCTGTCAAGTCAACTAATCTGTCTTTCATTTTAATAACCTGTTAAATTATGTCATTCGATATAAATTAATAACTTTTCTGCACAAATTACGGTAACAGATGTACATGTGACTTATAGACTATATCTCTTTTTAGTAGTTCTTTGACAAGGTTATAAATACAAGCAGCGTGAAGGGTCGGGAGCGGAGTCTGAATGTCACTTTGGTAAAGTGTATGTGTGTTATTGTTCGAGGTGGATAAACATTGCAAAGAACATGTAAAAGAAGTGCTACTTTGTGTTGTGTCATGGTCTTTGGTGGACAGTGGAATTAAGATGGCCACCAGAGTAATAAATATTTGAATATTTGTTGGTTTCGCTCATTATTTATCATCAAAAGCAGATCAAAAACACGGGACCTCATCTTTTTACCCCTAGACTACCAGATTTAGAGCCCGCATCAGCATCGAGACACAGCAGCGATCCAGCAAGCAGCAGCGATTACCACAATGCATTTTAATGGCGCCAACCTGACATCAAGTGGTGATAAGCTCCGTAAATGGAAGTTAAATAGTGCGATTATAGCAATATCTACGACTAGGCGACCATTGTAACACGTTAGTAAAAGTGCGACACTGCGACGGTAACAGTTTCGTGGACGAGCTGTGGATGTCTGACAGCTCACTTCTACCTCAGTGGCTTTCCCGATAGCCACAATTTTCACTCCCGATCTCGGCAACGTCCACTTCAGCTACACAGGTGTCCACTGACGGCAGCGAGGTGACTGCGCTGTGCACCACGTCACCGTGCAGCATTTCAAACCCCTGCTTGTTCCAACACGGCAATCGGTGTGCAACCAGCGTAACCCCTGTTCGGTACGTTGCCGCAGACAGTCAGTTTTGTCGCGGACGAACTGCCCCATCTTCCTCTCGACATTCGGTTTCGACGCGACAGAGCGACGGCACGGCTACCGGCGACGTAGTACAGAATGACCCCTTTTAAATAGAATTATTTATTAGGAAGAAGGGCTTAACACCAACAAATTGCATACTAAATTACTCAGAAAAGACAGAAGTTTTTTAAAAATCCATCATAAATGTTCAATATGTCCTCCATTGGCTGCACGGACGACCTCTATCCGATAACCGAATTCATCCCAAACTGAGCGTAACGTGTCTTCCGTCACTGAAGCTACAGCAGCTGTTATTCTGGTTTTTAGTTCCTCAATGTCACGAGATAAGGGAGGAACGTAAACACATTGTTTAACATATCCCCACAGGAAGAAATCAGATGGTGTTATGTCAGGGGACCTAGGAGGCCAAGAGTGTGCTGGCTGGAGTGGCCGAGCGGTTCTAGGCACTACAGTCTGGAACCGCGCGACCGCTGCGGTAGCAGGTTCGAATCCTGCCTCGGGCATGGATGTGTGTGATGTCCTTAGGTTAGTTAGGTTTAAGTAGTTCTAAGTTCTAGGGGACTGATGACCTCAGAAGTTAAGTCCCATAGTGCTCAGAGCCATCTGAACCATTTGCCAAGAGTGTAAAGCCTGGTCTCGCGGTCCTGTACACCCTAACCAACGTTGAGGCACGTTGGCATTGAGGAAACTGTGCTCGTAACGACATCTAGCGGATTTTTTCTGAAACTCTGGACCATGCCGATTACACCTAGCGCTGTTTCAGCTACCTAGTGACATTTGTCTCAATAATAATAATACGAGTTCTAATCGGGTCATTCTTTTTGGGTCACCCTGTACGGTCGTTCGGCAGGCGCGTCGTTCCGAGGCGCGGCGACAGCGTGCGCTCTCCGACACAGCCCGACCCACCGTCGTCCGACTTTTTCCTCGTGCGAACACCTCAACGACACAGTTTATCGGACTCGACCTGCTACCACTGGAGCACCTAAAGTGACAATGTGAGAGGAAACCTCCCGGGTTCCCATCAAAATGTTAGCTCGAGCCACGCATAACGTTCCTACAGGGCTGCAGGAAAATGTGTGCCGAGTGTAGCGGGACTTTGAATTTCGCCGCGCTACACTTTTAAGTGTAAACTGAAGAGTTTGCTCACGGCTCACTCCTTCTATTCTGTCGAGGAGCTCCTGGAAGAGCTAAAAAATTAAGCAAATTGCAGTGTTACATTGTTGATTTTCTTCATTTAAACTTACGACTTGTCACCTGAATATGTGTTTTTATATTTCATTTTATCTGTTTCTAATATCGTGTTATAATTTAATGTATTGACTCGTTCCATGACCATGGAGACTTCTCCTTAATTTGGTCCCACGGAACAATAAATAAATAAATAAATACACTCGTTCCCTCAGATATAAATTATACCGCCGCAGCGGTATGAGCGCTCGACGGCAGAGAAAATATTTATAAGAAAATGAAGGTACTAAAATTCTACACTCTTTTTGTTTTTCTACCCGCTTTTGTCTTCGAGAGCGGAAGCTTAACTTACTTATTAGCTAGTCTTGGTCGGATGAAGACGAAAAAACTCATTATGTGCAGACGTATTGTGGAAGTTGGTATCAAATTCGGAGGATGGAAGCAGCAACGTAAAATACATTGCATTCGATAACAAGATGGTTTTGATCTGTATACATTAGTAATTCCTGGACGATGAAATTTACAGCATAATTTCGGACCAGCTACGACTTTTCACGCAGAAATGAAACAGGAAACGAGAGAAGACATGTTAACATGGTAAAGAATGAACTCTTATCTACGCCATTTTCCGCTGTCAGTTACATTTTGTTATTCTCAGTTCTCTTTCAAATAATTTTTGTAGTGGAAATTGGTTTGACTTTTGCTCAGAAACGCTCCAAGGACCACCCCAACAATAGCTTTTCCGAATCACGAAGTCCGATAACTTTTTTGTAATACGAAGTCCGATTTGCATTTCATTCTTTCCGTTTCACAAGCTTATTAACGATTTTAAAACCACTTTTTTATTTCTTCCCACATTTTCAACCTTTTGCTTTCTTCTCTTTTTCTTTTTTATTAACCACTACACGAGGGGGAGCGATACGATATTTGAGAAATAAAAATGCTCGTGACAACAATAATGGCACACTCTGTACTATACACTGACAAAGAAATATGTGTGGAGTAATTGTGCTCACAGATTGATCTCCATTCCAAAATTCCTCATTCTTTTGAGTCACGCTGTACTTGCTGCGCATACTGTCTGTATTCTGAGGTCTGATATCAATTCGAACAGCCAGTAATTTCTGATTACACTGGGTACCACACGATAACCATTTGCTTGTGCAAACTACATCCAAATATTGCATAAACAAAATTACAAATGTTTGTGAAATCACTATACAAATTCTGCCTGATCAATCTCAAGATAGTGTAGAATTAATGCGATAGAATAACAGGAGGAGGAAGAGGAGGAGGAAGAGGAAGAGGAAGAGGAAGAGGAAGAGGAAGAGGAAGAGGAAGAGGAAGAGGAAGAGGAAGAGGAAGAGGAAGAGGAAGAGGAAGAGGAAGAGGAAGAGGAAGAGGAAGAGGAAGAGGAAGAGGAAGAGGAAGAGGAAGAGGAAGAGGAAGAGGAAGAGGAAGAGGAAGAGGAAGAGGAAGAGGAAGAGGAAGAGGAAGAGGAAGAGGAAGAGGAAGAGGAAGAGGAAGAGGAAGAGGAAGAGGAAGAGGAAGAGGAAGAGGAAGAGGAAGAGGAAGAGGAAGAGGAAGAGGAAGAGGAAGAGGAAGAGGAAGAGGAAGAGGAAGAGGAAGAGGAAGAGGAAGAGGAAGAGGAAGAGGAAGAGGAAGAGGAAGAGGAAGAGGAAGAGGAAGAGGAAGAGGAAGAGGAAGAGGAAGAGGAAGAAGAGGAAGAAGAGGAAGAAGAGGAAGAAGAGGAAGAAGAGGAAGAGGAAGAGGAAGAGGAAGAGGAAGAGGAAGAGGAAGAGGAAGAGGAAGAGGAAGAGGAAGAGGAAGAGGAAGAGGAAGAGGAAGAGGAAGAGGAAGAGGAAGAGGAAGAGGAAGAGGAAGAGGAAGAGGAAGAGGAAGAGGAAGAGGAAGAGGAAGAGGAAGAGGAAGAGGAAGAGGAAGAGGAAGAGGAAGAGGAAGAGGAAGAGGAAGAGGAAGAGGAAGAGGAAGAGGAAGAGGAAGAGGAAGAGGAAGAGGAAGAGGAAGAGGAAGAGGAAGAGGAAGAGGAAGAGGAAGAGGAAGAGGAAGAGGAAGAGGAAGAGGAAGAGGAAGAGGAAGAGGAAGAGGAAGAGGAAGAGGAAGAGGAAGAGGAAGAGGAAGAGGAAGAGGAAGAGGAAGAGGAAGAGGAAGAGGAAGAGGAAGAGGAAGAGGAAGAGGAAGAGGAAGAGGATGGGGAGGGGGAGGGAGGGGGTAGGGAGCGGGAGGGGGGAGGGGGTAGGGAGCGGGAGGGAGGGGGAGGGGGAGGGAGGGTGGAGGGAGGGTGGAGGGAGGGGGAGGGAGGGTGGAGGGAGGGGGAGGGGGTGGAGGGAGGGGGAGGGGGGTGGAGGGAGGGGGAGGGGGGAGGGGGAGGGAAGTGGAGGGAGGTGGAGGGAGGTGGAGGGGGGAGGGTGAGGGAGGTGGAGGAGGGAGGGGGGAGGGGGAGGGAGGTGGAGGGGGGAGGGGGCAGGGGGGAGGGGGGAGGGGGCAGGGGGGAGGGGGGAGGGGGGAGGGGGCAGGGGGGAGGGGGGAGGGGGCAGGGGGAGGCGGGGAGGGGGCAGGGGGAGGCGGGGAGGGGGCAGGGGGAGGGGGGGAGGGGGCAGGGGGGAGGGGGGAGGGGGCAGGGGGGAGGGGGGAGGGGGGGAGGGGGCAGGGGGGAGGGGGGGAGGGAGTATATTGGAGGAGCCACGCAGCCACACCGTCACATCCCCAGGCTTCGCTGCCGAGGGCAGGGCAGAACGCAGCTCCACTCACCGGCTCCTGCTTCACGTACAGCGGGTCAGAGCCGACCATTGCCTCCGCCTCCTCGTCTTCACACTCTGACTCCTGAAAGGAAAAAACCAAATATGATGAACACGGAGAGAGACTCGGGCAGGCAGAGAGGAAAAATAATCTCACGCCGACGCAGTGCACCCGAGGTCAGTCGGGGCCCGCGTATATTGTGAAGACTCCGGAAAATGTGGAAATTCGATCGCTACAAAGTTATTGCCGGTACTGTACTGCCATTTTTACAAAACTGCACGCAGACACTGGAGGATCTTTCCCGATAATGACAAGAAATACGCACAAACAGCCCACACTGTTACACAGCCACCACCGGCTTACAGATAACGTTTCACCCGATGAGGCATGCGCGTGTATGTGTGAATGTGCGTGGGCCGAAGAAAGTTGCATTTTTTAATTTTTCAGCAACTCTAGTGTACGTGGTGAATTGCCTTAACTTGCTCCTCAGATATTGCAGAAATGGAAAGTGCTATTGATTTTCAGTTCTCTCAGAATTGACTGGTAGTCAGGGGCTTGTATTCTTCACCAATAAACATACTGGAATAATACTTAAAGCCTATCTTTTGTGCAAACATACACTTTCTTAAATGGAAAAATGCCTATTGACATTAACGAACTAAAAGTAGGGTAAACTAGAATGTCAGTGGTGGTTGTCACAGGATTGTAGTGCGAGTCATTTACGAGACATCATATTTAGAAAAGCTTCCACACAGACATCTGTTTGTGCCATCGAACCTGCACAGTCGCTCAGTGCGGTCATGTTACGTTTGCTTACAGTGTGCTTCCGTGTTCCTCTAGTTCATTGCAACTCGATAGTGTGTGACAGTCTGAGCAAAAATGGTTCAAATGGCTCTGAGCACTATGGGACTCAACTGCTGTGGTCATAAGTCCCCTAGAACTTAGAACTACTTAAACCTAACTAACCTAAGGACAGCACACAACACACGGCCATCACGAGGCAGAGAAAATCCCTGACCCCGCCGGGAATCGAACCCGGGAACCCGGGCGTGGGAAGCGAGAACGCTACCGCACGACCACGAGATGCGGGCTGACAGTCTGAGCAGTAGGTCGCGAGTGGACGGCGGGATTTACCGACGCAGAAAGAGCTGACGTGCCACGGTGTACGGAGTGTGTAGGAAGAATGCATTTCCTTCTTGTACGGTGTACGAGGTAAAATATCACAATACATGTCGACAATCTCGGCAGTTACATATCGACCTCTTAGACCAGTTACGTGAAAGTTTTAGCGTAACACGTAGAAAGTGCAACAGAAGGAAACAAATGATGACAGAATAGGGGAAGAAATTAACGCCAGTGCTGCTGTTGCAGCTGACCTGGACGTCAGCTCCCACATAATTGCACGAGGGAGCGGCACGACCCTGGCAAGTTGTCCTACGCATTTCCCACACGTGTAGGTTCCGTCCCTATCCATCCTATCCGTCTCTCTCCATTGAGAGCTGCATGGAAATGATTACGAGAATCGTATTAACTTACGTACACGGGCATTAAGACGAGATACTCCAAACGTGTCTCGTTTAGCGACGAAACCGTATTCACCGATCGCGACCGGGTAAACCGCAAAAACCTGCGACTATTGGTCTGTCGACAATACCTGTCGGGTTCGACAGGTGGTACGTCAGCTTCCACGGAGTTTAAACGTGTGGTGTGGGACAGTGAACCGTCAGCTCACAGACGGAACATTGGATGGACACAAGTATCACAGTATCCTAACAGACCATCTTCCACAGACGATAGAAGACATTCCTCTGTAGAACGAGAAGAACCTGCGGTACCGACACGACGGCTGTCCAGCCCGTAGTGCGCGAGGTACTACAGCGTACCTTCACAAACTCTTACCAAATCGTCGGATTGGATGTGGAGGACTTTTACCTCAAAAAGCCCATTCCTGGAATTTGGTGCGTGTAGATATTTGTGAGTAGGGAAAGCCAAAGACACTGCCTACAGGGGCAGCCAGCTACGCCTGACGATACACAGTTGACGTATTACCGCAACCTGCTCAGATAGCTCCGCTGAAATGCCAGCACGTGTGTAGCAGTCGTTCCCTACTAGACAGAGCGTCTATAGCCACGGCTGGTGGTCATTTTGAACACAACCTTTTACGGTCAGTTGTCTCATTACTACTCAGAATCCACATCGCTGGTGTCTGCACTTGTGTTGTCCTTTAGTGTGTGCTACCGCAGGTGTCGTTCAATTGTCGGTGTGGGAACCTTTCAAAATGCGATCTAAGGACTCGCGCTACAATCCCACAATGACCACCGCTGACTTTCTAATTTACTCCACTTTCAGTTTTTCAATCACCACAGCCACTTTTCCATTTTAAAAAATGTATGCTTAAAGAAAAGATACACTTTCTAAGTATTCTCACGTAGAAGAAGGTGTAATTATCTGAATGATGAACACTAACTTCGATTAACGAAGGTTTATTCAGCACATGCACGTACAAGAGCATGGAGCGAACTGCCTCCAGCCAGAACACACACACACACACACACACACACACACACACACACACACACACACACATTATATATATTCCCTGTTTCTTGATGAGGCAACCGTGTGTTGCGAAAGCTTGAATTTTGTGTGTGTGTTTGTTTTTTATTGTCTCCATCAACATACCAACGCTTTCGTTTAGTAAGTTACAGCTTCTTTGTTTTTAGATATATTTTTCCCACGTGCAATGTTTACAGAACATCCCAGTACAATGATTCTTGACATTTGCGGATACTTCTAGAATGTACTCGAACCGAATATAGAAATTAAAATTGTACAGTCTAAGTAAGTTTTGAACTCACGATCCTCCATGCTACAGTTCAGTATCATATCCACTACACCACGTTGTTACTGAGCTTCTTGGGCGACATTGCCCTGTCCTTAAGAGAACAGCGTCTCGGTGTTACGTCCTGCTAGTCCTTGGAACGAGTCATCGGCCCTGCGTACTCAGACTCCCGATGACCGACGCTCGCCCTGGCGGTGACGGTCTCCTCAGAACTTCTTCCGCCGCTACGCCTCTTCGTAACCTTTTGCTCGTCGCCGGAGCTTCGAATTTACCCCGGGTGGCAGGATCCTCCGTAGACCTTATCTCCTGATATTTCGTCATCTCATGTCGGAGTCGAAGTCTTCAACTTCGTAAGCAAAGCCTGAGTAGCGCCTGAGGAGCTTCTCAGAGAGACCGACCTTCCGAACAGGAGTGAAGATCCAGACGAGGTCACCGGGCCGGTAGACAAGAGGTCGGTGGCTCGCGTCGTACCTTCGGCGATCGTTTTCTTGAGCCTGCAGCGTGCGGAGTCGAGCTGACTGCCGAGCTTCCTCAGCTCCGGTTAACACCTGGCTGACGTAGCCGCCGTCCACGTCGTCAGGATGTAAAGGAAACACAGTGTCCGTCGTCGTAGTCGCCACACGCCCGTGTACCGGGAAAAACGGCGTAAATCCTGTGGTGTCTTGTTTGGCGGTGTTGTAGGCAAACGTCACGACAGGTAGCAGCTCATCCCAGTTGCTCTGCTCGACACTGACGAACACTGACAGCGTGTCGGCCGAGGTCTCATTAAGGCGTTCAGTAAACCCGTTACACCGACAGTTTATCTCTGTCACAAGAT
Organism: Schistocerca nitens; assembly: GCF_023898315.1. Taxonomy (NCBI): domain Eukaryota; kingdom Metazoa; phylum Arthropoda; class Insecta; order Orthoptera; family Acrididae; genus Schistocerca; species Schistocerca nitens. The sequence goes on from NC_064624.1 coordinate 212,569,755, forward strand.
TCGACTGAAAAACTTTCCCTCGATCTGTAATTAACGACATCGGGCTACCGTGTTTTAATATGATGTCTTCCGTGATGAATTTGGATACTTCGGCTGTTTTCACGGCTTTTGTAATTGAATTGCATGTCAGATAATCAGTGCAAACAATAATCCGTCTATTGCCACTAGCAGACGTTGGAAATCATCTGAGGAGGTCAATCCCAACACGCTGGAAAGGCGTTTCGGCTGGTGGAATTGGTACGAGTCGGCCAGGTGGTTTCTGAGGAACTGCCTCTCTCCTCTGGCACTCTCGAAAGTGCGACACATATCGACGGACACTCCTAAATAAACCTGGCCAGAAAAATCTCTTGCGGATCCTATCGTATGTCTTAATAAATCCTAAATGTCCGACCTCAGGTGTGTCACGGAATTTCGGTAGAACATCTGAGCGCATGTGTTTAGGAATCATTGGTAGCCACCTCTTTCCAAACGCATCAAAGCCTTTCTTGCAAAGTAATCCATTAACTACCTTAAATTGTCCTTTCACATCCTCTGACCGATTTAACGACAGCATAATTTGAGATATCTTGGCGCCCTTCTTCTGCTCAGCAGAGAGATACTGGAGTGGAGCGAGGCAGTCACTATCTTCATCAAAGTCTTGATGGTCTTGCACAGGGCTTCTTGAGAGACAGTCGGCTTCTTGGTGTTTTCTTCCACTTTTGTACACTGTGGTAATGTCATACTCTTGAAGACGTAGTGCCCACCTGGCGAGTCGTCCTTTTGGATCCTTAAGACCTGTCAGCCAACAAAGTGAATGATGATCTCTAACAACTGTGAATGGCCTTCAATAGAGATACTGTCGGAATTTGCACATGGCCCAGATCACAGCAAGACATTCTCTTTCTGTAGTTGAGTAGTCTCTCTTGTCTTTTGTAAGTGTCCTAGAAGCATAGGCTATAAACTTCTCTTTTCCATCCGAAATTTGCACCAGAACAGCACCGATTCCATACCCACTGGCACCTGTGTGTAGTTCTGTAGGTGCTCTCTCATCGTACAGACCAAGTACAGGGTCAGTAGTCAGAGCTTTTCGCAGCACATCAAAAGAATCTTGTTGAGCACCACCCCCACATAAATTTAGCATCAGTTTTTAACAACTCTCGGAGTGGCCTGGCTTTGATACAAAAGTCTTTGATAAAACGACGGTAATAAGAGCATAATGCGAGCAAGCTTCTCACATCTCCGATACCTTTAGGAATAGGAAATTCCGTTAGCTATCACCTTTTCTGGATCTGGCCGCACACCTTGGTTTGACACAATGTGTCCAAGTATTTTGATTTCTTTTGCTCCGAAGAGACACTTTCTTGGATTAAGTTTCAGTCCGCCTTGTTGGAGACACTGAGAACGGCCCTGAGTCTTTTTATATGTTCATCAAATGTCTCTGAGAACACTATAATGTCATCTAATTAACAAAGACACATCGTCGACTTCAGGTGACGTAGAAGATTATCCATCATCCATTCAAAAGTTGCTGGTGCATTACACAAACCAAACGGCATTACCTTAAACTCATACAGGCCCTCAGGGGTTATGAATGCAGGTTTCTCTCAGCCTCATCTACTTTGACTTGACAGTATCCCTAGTACATGTCCACGGCTGAGAAAAACTTGGCCCCCTTCAGACAATTTAGTGTATCGTCAATTTGTGGGAGAGTGTAAACGTCCTTTCTAGTTATGTTATTAAGCTTCCTGTAATCAACACAAAAGCGCCAACTGCCAGCCTCCTTCCTGACGAGGACCACTGGTGACGACCACGGGCTCTGGGAAGGCCGAATGATGTCATTCTTCACCATTTTCTCTACGTCGTCGCGAATTATTCGACATTCCGTTGCTTATTGGTTGATGGTCTCGAGTTCTAATCCGGTGCTTCACCATCGATTTGCCTAATTTGCCCGTCACTTGTGGACTGAAGCATTCAGAGAACTCTTGAAGAATGGCAAGTAGCTTCTTCTGTTGTTCCTTAGTGAGATCTGGTGACAGTCGAGCTAGAAGATCTCGTCTCGTAGTGGTAGCACCCATCTGCCCACAGACTTGGCACGGGAGGTTTCTATGACGCTCAGCTGTTCTTCAATTAACGGCTCAGCGTGTTTGCTACGCACGTGTGTGTGTCTCGGAAGGATCTGCGGTTCTCGACGACAGTTAAGTCCACAGTTCACCGAATCCGTCCTCAAACGAGACGACAGAGGCCGGGATGGCCAAGTCATTCTCCACTGGTATGCTGCTCTTACGTTCCACTGCAAGATCCACGGGTTCATGTATGGCACGACATGTGAAAGTTACCTTTCTAGTGCAGACTGCAGGAGTGATCACTTCATCCAGCACACACAGTCTGCACACACTCGGATGCGCGTCTTCCTGTCCACAGTATCTCATAATCTTTGAGCGACCACAATCTATAATGAAATTAGAATTATATTACTACCTTCAGCTGCTGACAGGCATTCATATATATCAACAGGGTTAGGTGAAAATGTGTGCCCCGACTGGGACTCGAACCCGTGACCTCCCGCTTACACGGCAGACGCTCTACCCATCTGAGGCACCGAGGGCACAGAGGGAAGTCCGACTGCAGGGACTGTCTCGCGCAACCTTCCCGCGAGGCCCACATTCTCAACTAGTATGTCCACAAACTACATTTGTAGTGTCTCACCCCAACATACTGATTACTCGTTGAAGACATTCTTACCGAGACCCGTAAGAGTTCAGGGAGTGTGTGTGGGCATCCGACATGTCCGAAAGAACAGACGCCGTATCCATATAAGTATACAATCTTTAATTGCCTGAGAAGCTTTCAAAAAGTCCCACCAGATAATGACGTCATGACTACACTCTTGTAAGATGAAGAATTCTAAGGGCTGTGTATGGCCACTTACACCCACAATCCACACGAATGGTACATCTTCCCATTAGCCACCTTCAGCAGAGATGTTTTGTTGTTGACGAATACGGTTTTCTCTTACTGGCAATGCTACTTCTCCGAAATGACTGAATATGATGCTCCAGAGTCCACAAGAGCTCGGGGTGGTCGGCCATCGATGAAGATATCGACTTAGTTTCCTATCATTTTTTGTAGTGATCGACAGCGGAGGATTTTTCTCTTCAGCGGCCTCACCTCCACGCTTTAGTTTTCCAGGTTGCGGCAGCTAGGTCACCGGCTGGAGCTTCTAAACGGTGACAGAGACCTCGATCGGCGTGTTGGGGACAGTTCTCTCCGGCGGCTAGCTTGCGGCAATGGTGACCTACGTCGTCCTGCACCCACATCATCTTGTTCGTCTTCGTCGTCCCGGAGTTGCTGTCAGCTAAGATCGGTCTGCTACGTTCTGGCACGGCTTTTGATTGTGTAAATCATGAAATTCTGCTAGACAAGCTCAAGTATTGTGGCATGAGTGGGACAGTGCACAAATGGTTTAATTCGTACCTAACTGGAAGAGTGCAGAAAGTTGAAATAAGTAGTTCTCATAACATGCAAAGATCAGCACATTCCTCAAACTGGGGAACTATCAAGAATGGGGTTCCACAAGGGTCAGTCTTGGGTCCTTTGTTGTTATTATATATTAATGACTTGCCATTCTATATTCATGAAGAGGCAAAGTTAGTTCTCTTTGCTGATGATACAAGTATAGTAATCACACCTGACAAACAAGAATTAACTGATGAAATTGTCAATACTGTCTTTCAGAAAATTACTAAGTGGTTCCTTGTAAACGGACTCTCACTGAATTTTGATAAGACACAGTACATACAGTTCCGTACAGTGAATGGTATGACGCCATTAATAAATATAGACCTTAATCAGAAGCATATAGCTAAGGTAGAATATTCCAAATTTTTAGGTGTGTCCATTGATGAGAGATTAAATTGGAAGAAACACATTGATGATCTGCTGAAACGTTTGAGTTCAGCTACTTATGCAATAAGGGTCATTGCAAATTTTGGTGATAAACATCTTAGTAAATTAGCTTACTACGCCTATTTTCACTCATTGCTTTCATATGGCATCATATTTTGGGGTAATTCATCACTGAGGAATAAAGTATTTATTGCACAAAAGCGTGTAATCAGAATAATAGCTGGAGTCCACCCAAGATCATCCTGCAGACATTTATTTAAGGATCTAGGGATATTCACAGTAGCTTCTCAGTATATATACTCTCTTATGAAATTTGTTATTAACAACCAAACCCAATTCAAAAGTAATAGCAGTGTGCATAACTACAATACTAGGAGAAAGGATGATCTTCACTATTCAAGATTAAATCTAACTTTGGCACAGAAAGGGGTGAATTATACTGGCACTAAAGTCTTTGGTCACTTACCAAATAGTATCAAAAGTTTGACAGATAACCAACAAGTATTTAAGAAGAAATTAAAAGAATTTCTGAATGACAACTCCTTCTACTCCATAGAGGAATTTTTAGATATAAATTAAGAAAAAAAAATTAAAAAAATAAAAATAAAAAATAAAGAAAAACAAAAAACACAAAAAAATTAAGTTGTTATATTAACTTAAGTATGTTGTTAAATTAACCTAATTATGTCATGTATTGGAAAATTCGACTCGTTCCACATCATTACGAAATATCGTATCCATGATCCATGGAACTTGTATTAATCTAATCTAATCTAAATATCTGCCGCCTTTCTCGACAACAGCGCACCCCATGTCCCGGTCGTCCGCAGTAGAAACATCCTGGTCGGTTATCCTGGGTCCTCCAGAGGTCACTCTTCCTCGGTGCCCAAACAGGTTCCTCATGCGGCATTGCAAGAACGTAACTCCGCCCGGGTCTCGACTTTTTCACCGTTTTAGAGGGAAATGAAGGACGATAGATTGGGTTCAATATCTGCTCCACTTCCTTCCTTATGACCTCTTGAAGCGTCTCGGTTTTAGGCTTGCCGTGCAATCCGAGTGCCTTCTGAACTTCCTCTCTCACTATCTGATGAACTCTTGTGAAATCAGTTGCTTCCTGCATCACAGACATCGATACGACGTTTGGAAGCCGTTCAAACTTCTTGCGTGTAATTCTTTTTTTTTATGCGTTGTCTCGATATACTGGCACCATTTTACGAAGTCGTCTGCTTTACAAACCTCCTTCAGGATACGTGTCCTCAGCAGCAGCCTTCATGAGATGTGCAACCTTACCTTCCTCCTTCATTCTAGGATCCAGTATTTCACACAGCTCCAAGACGTCTCGAATGTAGGATGCTGCAGTTTCTCCCGGACGCTGTGCCCTGCACTTTAATTTATCTTCAGCCTCGCACTTCTGTCATCGTGTGTCGCCAAAATACTCGCGCAGTTCCGCCTGGAATACTTCCCAGCTTGTGAACTTCCCCTCGTTGTTCTCATACCATTGCTTGGCAGTGCCATCCAAGTAGGAAAATACGTTAGCCAAACACACGGTGTCATCCCATTCGTTAAATCTGGCTATATGCTCAGGTTTCCTCAGCCACTTGTTTGGACCTCGGCCATCGTCACCAGAGAACCCAGAAGGATGCCTCACGTGGTGGGTACACACAGCTGCCGCCACCGTACCGTCCTCTTCTCGTTCTGCCTCTGGTAGACGGCGATCTGTCGAATACGGCTCGAACTCAGGTTTCTCGCCAAAAACGGTGGCTCTGTCGTGGCCTGGTGGGACATGAAACGGCTGGGTCTACACCCATGACGTGTTTGAAGAACCAGCGTCCTTGAAAACGCTCTGTCTCACGAAATGACCCCTGGTGGTGCGGATTCGGGGGTTATACTGTACTGGCTGGGGGTCGTTTTTTTCCCCTGGGTAGATGATGTTAGCGGCCTGAATTGGCGATGGATGGTAGTGATTGGTGCTCTCTGGTCAGGGTTTTCATCCCTTCCCAGAGAGTTGATGAGTTGGTGTGGTGATGCGTTGGATGATTCGTAGAATTTTAATGATTTTTGTTTTATGAGATGACAGAATGAGGGCTGTCCCAACATTGCTCTGATCTCCTCATTGCTCGAGAACCACGGAGCGTCAGCAACGATTCGGAAGGCTTTGTTTTGGATAATTCCCAACTGTTTGAGGTTGGTGTCTGCAGCCATGCTCCACGCTTCTGATCCGTAGAGCATGGCTGGCAGCATGATCGTTTTCCAGATTTTGAGTTTGGCAAGTACTGTGAGTCCCCTGCCTTTAAGGAGTGGATATAACCGAAAGAGCCGGGCGGAGCCCTTGTTTCTGGCCTCTGATGTGGTGGATCAATGTCAGATTTTTATCCAGTTTTAGCCCTAGGTAGGTAACTACTTCTTTCCAGGGTAGTACCTGCTCGTTGTGCGTGATGTTCACTATGGGGCGTTTGATTTTGTGGCTGAATGGGGGCCACTGCGTCGTCGACAATGTGCGCTATCACAAGTTCCAGTACCCAGCGCCTGCACCAGAATAATGTCACGTAGAAGGACGTGTAACTAGATGAATGACGAACACTAACTTCACTTACCGAAGGTTTATTCAGCACTTGCACATACAAGAGTGCGAAGCGAACTGTCTCTGACTAGAACACATACAGTATGTATACCGCTACAGAACATTCCAGTACAATGATTCTTGACACTTGTGGCTACTTCTATAATGTACTTAAACCGAATACAGAAATTAAATTGTACAGCAGAGGTGAGTTTTGAACTCACGACCCTCCGTGCAACAGTTTAGTATCACAACCGCTACACCACGGTACTACTCAGCTTCTGCTGCGACAGTATTATTACACTTTGTTTATTGGCTAAGAATACGAGACCTCGACTACCGATCCATTCTGTGGAAACTGCACATCAATAGCACTTTCCATTTTGGCAATGTATGCAGTGCAAGCTTAGCTGATTCAACCTGTATATTTCAAAATAAAATTCAGTTATCAGTTACAAGTACATTTTTATTTTGCTTCACCAGATTTGACAAATTAATTTATCTTCAGAGGCTTAGTAATGGTTTAGTATGCCACAATATGTCCAAAAATTTACATGTTGTATGTATTTATTGTAAAAACAGATTGAGAGACCGACAATTTACAGTAGCTGAATCGCCCCTCTGTACACGTCAATCTGGTTTCTCGGCACCAAGGAACACACAAAAGCACACAAAAAGTACGACCGAGGTACATAGAGAAATTTATATATAAAAAATGGTAACAGAGATAGAGGGGCTGGCCAGTACGTAGCTCAGTACAGCCGATAGATAACACAAAACAGAACAGAGAATTTACGTATTCTAGCTTTCGGAACTTTGTTCCTTCATCAGGGAGGAGAGAGGGGAAAAAAGGGAAGAAGGGAAAGTGGATTTAGTTACTCACAACCCAGGTTATGAAGCAACTAAATCCACTTTCCCTTCTTCCCTTTTTTCCGCTCTCTCCTCCCTGATGAAGGAACAAAGTTCCGAAAGCTAGGAACGTAAATTTTCGGTTCTGTTTTATGTGTATCTATCGGCTGTACTGAGCTGAGGTAAGTACCGGCCAGCCCCTCTATCTCTTTGTTAGTACTTGTTTCACATCTTTATGAGATTTTCCATTAATCATTTATATAAAAAATGGCATAGTTCTAGTTCACAAAAGGAACAGACTCATTTTCACTTTTTATAAGACATGCTATACATTAATTGCATCCATTTTATACATTAGAACTATGTGTCCTTTTTTCCTAAATCTTAAAACTTGGAACATGAATCACCAGCAACTAAAATAATAGTAATAGTAGTAATAATAATAACAACAATAATAATACCACTGAAGTAAGAACCCCCTAGCAGGGTGAGGGCATAAAGGGATGACACGACTCTGGGACGTGGTGCTCACACAGCTCCTCATTTGTCTAGGAGTACTGCTGTTGCGATAAGATACCTCTGTAAGCTCAGGGATGGGTAAAGGTATGGCGTAACGTGCAAAAATGTTCTCAAAGAACTCGCCGGTATTTGTTTGTCGTTTTCAGTCGACTGTGAATACTTTAGGTGTACAAAGTGCACTTTGCTCCTCACTGTTGCCGTTCGTCGTGTGGACAGGGTCGCAACAGTGAGCAGTGTGGAGAGCCAATAGTTTTGTAAGCTGCAGGTGAAAAGGCTGGGCGAGGCTTACTCACGCGCTCCTCCTTGACGTATATCTCGACCGGCCGCCGGAGCAGTTCTGCCGTGTCGGCGACCTGCGAGAGAAAACAGAAGGATCCGAATGTAACAGAAATCAAACTGCCGCACACCCAAGTAAAATAATTATGTGGAACTTGGAGCGTTTACTCTAATCTGAATGTGACCTCGACTGCGACAGCAACGAAAACAATCAGGGGGAGCCAGTGTTCCACAGCACCAATTACAGTCAAAATACGGATCTGGAGGAGCACAGAAAGAGGAGATGACGCGCCGAGCGTACGGACTGTACTCACTCCGGGCAGGCTGCGATTTTGTATTCCTGCAGGAAAAACGGCAACTATTTACAGCTCCGTATAAAATTTACTAGTAGGACAGCTCTTCCATCCAAACGAGTTTTTGAGGTCACGAAAAGTCATTCAATCAATGATCCGTGCAGTGTGTTCCGTGAGTGCGACTGAAGGACAGCCTTCAGGGACACTACACGAGTCAACTTGTATACTAACAGTCATAACCGACCACTGCTGGCCACTTCTGTATAAAGCGTACTGACAACACAACGCGACTAATGCTAACCTGGTCACATTGTTACTACGGTACTTACTCAAAGAATACTTCACACTCGTTTGTGCGTATTGTGAGACACTTAATGCATTGTGGAAAGTCTCTGTGACAATTTCATTTACTGGCACATTTCAAAACATTGTCATCAGAAGACAGCTGAGTTAATAGGAAAAGAAGAAACTACAATATCAATGGCTGCACAACAATTATATGAACAATTAAAAAAAAAGTGAACCACACGGCAGTGGGTAAATACGGTACTGAAAATGGTTCATACACAAATGAAGCCTAGTGACAAACTGAATGTACATAAAGACCAATAGTAGTGAAGAAAATAATTGCGATCTACATCCATACTCCACATGCCACCTGACGGTGTGTGGCGGAGGGTACCTTGAGTACCTCTATCGGTTCTCCCTTCTATTCCAGTCTCGTGTTTTTCGTGGAAAGAAGGATTGTCGGTGTGCTTCTGTGTGGGCTCTAATCTCTCTGATTTTATCCTCACGGTCTCTTCGCGAGATATACGTTGGAGGGAGCAATATACTGCTCGACTCCTCGGTGAAGGTATGTTCTCGAAACTTCGACAAAAGCCCGTACCGAGCTACTGAGCGTCTCTCCTGCAGAGTCTTCCACTGGAGTTTATCTATCATCTCCGTAACGCTTTCGCGATTACTAAATGATCCTGTAACGAAGCGCGCTGCTCTCCGTTCGATCTTCTCTCTCTCTTCTATCAACCCTATCTGGTACGGATCCCACACTGCTGAGCAGTATTCGAGCAGTGGGCAAACAAGCGTACTGTAACCTACTTCCTTTGTTTTCGGATTGCATTTCCTTAGGATTCTTCCAATGGATCTCAGTTTGGCATCTGCTTTACCGACGATCAACTGTATATGATCATTCCATTTTAAATCAGTCGTAATGCGTACTCCCAGATAATTTATGGAATTAACTGCTTCCAGTTGCTAACCTGCTATATTGTAGCTAAATGATAAGGGATCTTTCTATGTATTCGCAGCACATTACACTTGTCTTCATTGAGATTCAATTGCCATTCCCTGCACCATGCGTCAATTCGCTGCAGATCCTCCTGCATTTCAGTACAATTTTCCATTGTTACAACCTCTCGATACAGCACAGCATCATCTGCAAAAAGCCTCAGTGAACTTCCGATGTCATCCACAACGTCATTTATGTATATTGTGAATAGCAACGGTCCTACGACACTCCCCTGCGGCACACCTGAAATCACTGTTTCTTCCGAAGACTTCTCTCCATTGAGAATGACATGCTGCGTTCTGTTATCTACGAACTCTTCAATCCAATCACACAATTTGTCTGATAGTCCATATGCTCTTACTTTGTTCATTAAACGACTGTGGGGAACTATATCGAACGCCTTGGGGAAGTCGAGAAACACGGCATCTACCTGGGAACCCGTGTGTATGGCCCTCCGAGTCTCGTGGACGAGTAGCGTGAGCTGGGTTTCACACGACCGTCCTTTTCGAAACCCGTGCTCATTCCTACAGAGTAGATTTCTAGTCTCCAGAAAAGTCATTATACTCGAACATAGTACGAGTTCCTCCCGTGAATGTTCGCAGGTCTCTGTACGGGGAGCTGCCGCTTCACTTGTCCTCAGACTTTTTTTCTTGTCCTTACGTTAGCAGAAAGACGCCGTTTCTCGTCACCAGTCACGGTACACGACAGCACAGCACAGGGACGGCCCGTGTCGTCCACAGACCGACCGACGGCGAGCGAGCAGAGACGCGCGTACGGCCGCTCGCCGACTCTGCGATTTTAGCTCTGAGTACGCGGTACCTGCAAACCTAATTTTTTAACCTCTCCCGCCACACCCAAATGTCACACGACGGTGGAATCATCGCAGTTAATGACACGGCAAGTTCTAAAATGCACTGACGCATATCATTGTGGATTAATGCTTCTAAACGATTTTCATCGAACCCTAAAGACTTCCCCCCGACGTGGAGGGTAACTAACATTAAAAAAAAAATCCTTCTCAAAGTGGAACAATCCTTTTACTGCCGTGCTCTGCCCCGACGGCACTATCCGCGTACGTGGTACACCTGTTTCTGGCTGCCTCTGCTGCTGTGACACCCCTACTGAGCTCAAACAGAAGAACACGTCGCAAATGTGTCTATTTCTCCGGTCGCCACTCCATTTTCTAGCATCCACAGCGCCACACACTACCTCCAAATGACAATATATAAACTTGTAGCGGGACTTTGAATTTCGAAGCGCTACACTCGTTCCCTCAGATATAAATTATACCGTCGCAGCGGTATGAGCGCTCGACGGCAGAGAAAGTATACAAGAAAATGAAGGTACTAAAATTGTAACTCTGTTTTCTATCCGTATTTTGTCTCTTGAGAGCAGAAGCTTAACTTACTTATTAGCTAGTGTTGGTCTGATTAAGACGAAAAACAACTTGTTGATGTGCAGATGTATTGTCGAAATTTGTATGAAATTCAGAGGATGGAAGCAGCAACATAAAATACATTGCATTTAATATCAAGACGATTTTGATTTGTATAAATTACGGATTCCTGGACGATTGCAAGATTTCGGAGCAGCTACTACTTTTCACGCAGAAATGAAGCAGGAGATTTTTGAAGACCTGGACGCTGCACGATAGAAGACATGTTAACATGGTAAAGGATGAGCTCTTATTTACGCCATTTCCCTCTGTTAATCACATTTGTTATTCTCTGTTCTCCTTTAAATAATTTTTGTAGCGGAAATTAGTTTTACTTTTGCTCAGAAACGCCAGAAGGACCAACGCAACAATAGCTTTTCCGAGTCACAAAGTCCGGGAACTTTTCTGTAATACGAAGTCCGACTTGCATTTCATCCTTTTCCTTTTTCACGGTCATTAACGATTTTAAAACCCCCTTTTTATTCACCATTTCTTCCCACATTTTCAACCTTTTCTTTTCTTCTCTTCTTTTGTTTTCTATTAACCACTACAAACTCAATTAGCAACACCGAACTACATATTAAAACTGACAATTTATAAATAAACCCACAGCAAAACGATACCGACACGCGAAACGAGCACGCCACAAACTTACGCACCGACCTAATATTGTGCACTGTCATCTAAGTATAAGGTCACCTAGGTCCCCGAAGAGGCCCAGGTATCAGCTTCGGACAGTATTCCTACTGCACACTTCTGCAGAGCAAATACTTTTCTTCAGGTCGGCTCCGACGCCCCAGTAGGTCGTACGGCAGTGGCGAGCGGAAAGTATAGGCGGCGCGCTAGTGACGTCACCGGCAGGCGGACACGGAGTGCAGAGCCAGCGCGCAGAACTGAGCTTCGTGGTCGACTCGTCCGTGTCTGTTACCCGCCTGTACTCCCAGGAAGTCACACGTCGGGCTCCGTCCACTTTGCGATCGCCCATCTCCGCTTCCGGTGCCCGTACGCGATTTATTTTAGGCCTATCGCGGATGCAAGAATAGCTGTTTCTATCTGCATACTCTTGAGTGTTTAAATTTAAATGTGTCAGCTGGGACTGCGATACGAAGCTGGTGCCCACAGCACTGCAGTCACGACGCCTTCACTCCAAATAAGCTGCCTGGAAAATGGAGGCAAGACAGTGGCAACACAACTCACGCTTAGCTATAAGCTACACACCGACGCTACTCCATTTATACTACCACTTGCAATTGGCTACTACACAAATATACAAAAATTCCTCAGTACAACTGCAGATTGACACCTGTCACGAGAAGACCGTACAGATCGTATTGTAAGAAAGACGGCACAAGTTTCTATTTACTGAAACACGTATAAGCTTCCCCAAACCACAATCCCCTAAGCCAAATGCATTTCAGATCGATATGTGTGCATCTCTGGTACAGAACAGAGATCTGGGGTGGGGAACAGATACACCTTTTTTTTCTTTTTAAAAAAGTTAAAAGAGCGGTGCGGGTGGCAGCTAAGGTAAACGACTGTGAGCCCGGCAGAAAAATTTTTCAAATGGCTCTAAGCGGTACGGGACTTGACATCTGAGGCCATCTGTCCCCTGGACTCGGAACTACTTAAACCTAAGTAACCTAAGGACGCCACACACAGCCACGCCCGAGGCAGGATTCGAACCTGCGACCGTAGCAGCAGTGCGGTTCCGGGCCGAAGTGCCTAGAACCGCTCGGCTACAGTGGCCGGCAGAAAAATTTTCAGAAAATATTAAGTACCTACACCACATCTCCGTGCATATGCTGCAAAGTACTCCCGTTTGTGTAACTAAACGCAGGACGCAATGTGACGAGTTCAGTAACGAACACAACGGAAAGTCATTAAGGCTGCAGACAGCACTCCACATACGACAGGACAAGTTTTTACAATAGTCATCTGATTTTACGATGACTAGTTTAAAACTTTAAAGAATAAACTGAAGCACTTACTAATAGAGAAATGCTATTATCCCATACAAGATTTAAAATTCTAATATCTCCTCGTAAAACTGTTAATGTGCATTCCATAGGCTGGTGTTCGCAACAGAAAACTGATAATTTAATTTCATCTTCATATTATCGTCAAATGTACGGAGCAAAAGTAAGACTCCCTGGAAATTACACAGCTTTCTCTCAATACTTACACTTTTAATAATAATAGTATTGCAACTTAAAAGTATTATAGTTCAAACACTGTGAGCAAAAACATTTTGAAAAAACTTATTGTTATGTGGAGAACAAGTAAAGAAATAAGCAAGCGAGCTGACGGCGAGTGCTTACACTGAGCAGATATGCAAGTACAGCTGACGCGCACATATAAAACAACACGCACTGCACTAGCTTGCGGAACAACCAGTTGCTTTGCTAGGAGAGGAGCTACGGGCTGGCTGTGGAAGGATACAAAAGGTGGGCAGGTCAGCAAGGTAGGGCGACAGGTAATACGTTGTAATGGTACTTGAATTACGTAACCCTTACGGCACCTCAACTGAACCTCTCGATACCAGTAATATTCTACTGTGTTTCTGTAAAGTAGTTAACATATTTCTGAGACAACATTCAGATTTGATTTGATTAATGTAGAGGTACTTTGATACATCGATATGTTTATATTGCAATCATATTATTCTTATGTGAATTCTTTCTTTTTGTCACTATGATCTTTGTCTACTTGTAACTCTGATTTTTGGGAGCGTAAGCGATTATTAGTTAGTTGTTAGAGAGTTAGAGACTGAAAAGTCAAGTCTTGGGTGTCAGGTTGGAAAGACGCATAACGTGTTCAGCTTGTAAAATGTGAACTTTAACAGTGAGGAAGATGTTTTCAAGTATGTTTTGTATTGTGAAGTGGTGTTTTGTGTGTTACGTGATATTGCAATAAAAGCAATTAAAAGGAAGTGTAACTTAAATTCGGAGTGCTGATTATTTTTTTACGTCACTATTGTGCTAACTTTGAAAGGTTTAATCGTGAAGAATGCTTTGTGAAGCGCATCTACAAAACTTTCGAATATAGCAGAATAAAACCTAGGCCTCTTTGCATCCGAGCTTGGAATCACAACCACCTAGATTTTCGACGATTGAGCCACGATTTTACGACGAGACCAGCGTGGGAAACACGAAAAGATGAGTGCCTAGTTTATTCATTATTACATGAAATGACTTTATTAACTGTGCTCTAATGACACCTGCCACGTAATAACTTCGTTGTTGCCCGCAAATGCAGTACTTAGCAGCGTCAGCAACACCACAGTCATTACTAAATTTTAACCTCTGTTGTGGTAGGGTTGTTAGAACGCCCAAAGTTAATCGCGTCCCCCACGAACGCAATAGGACGAGAAAAGTACGTACGAATAGTAAAATCGAGGCACCGGAGGGAATACTAGAGCCAGAGCCGAGACAATCTACGGAGAGGTAAAGGTTCACGGACCGCGCCGGTACGCAGGTCAGGGCAGACGAGGAGTCCCGCGTGTCCGACCCCCACCGGCCGGATCGAAGGTGAAGACAGTTGTAGGGTACAGAATGATTTCTGACTGGGAGACTGAGAATGCTAATAAGTAACTGACACGAGTCGGACTGTCAATAATAAAACGAGGCGGTAGAAATAACTGGAGCGGCAGTCGGCAGCTTTCGAGGCTCCCGATGCGGTGGAGCACGTCGTGCCCGCAGCTGTCACGTCCCCCATCTTTTTTTTCTTTTTTTGTGATTTTAGGGCGCACAACGACAGTGGTGATTAGCGGCCAGGCTAAGTTAGGAATGCACTGCGAGGCACGAGGTTAAAACAGCAACTACACTGCTGGCCACCGTAAATGCAACACCCTGAAGGAAGCATCCGAATCAAGTGAAATTTACACCACGGGTTTGCAGCGATGAGATATGCAACTGATTAGAATTTCAGCACAGACGCACATCACGCGCGCCTGTGGCGCCACCTCATAGCGCCATTTAAGGCTTGGCGATTTCGACGAGTGTACGTTCGGCACGTGTGTTTACCTTGTGGTGGTTTCACAAGACGATCAGTTATGCCTCGTGGACAACAGCGAACATCTTTTTATCGAGTATCCGAGTTCGACAGAGGAAGGATAGTGGCTAACCGAGATTGTGGATTATCGTACAGAGAAATCGCTAGTCGTGTTGGACGAACCCAAACAACTGTAATGCGGATATGTGACCGTTGGATGCAGGAGGGTACGACGGACCGACGTGGTCGATCGCATTCACCTCGGTGCACCACTGCACGTGCTGATAGGCAAATTGTGCGCATGGCAGTGACGGATCGCTCAGTGACATCCCGAACCGTAGCACAGCACATTGCGTCTGTAACGCATCATCCAGTGTCTGCGCGTACCATTCGACGCCGTTTACAGCAGAGTGGTCTGTCCGCAAGACGTCCATTGCTTCGTCTACCATTGACGCAGAACCACAGACGTCTCCGTCGCCAATGGTGTGATGACAGACGGATGTGGACGGCAGAATGGAATGACGTTGTCTTTACTGACGAGGCACGCTTCTGTCTGCAGCACCACGATGGTCGGATTCGAGTGTGGAGACACCGTGGAGAGAGGATGCTGGACAGCTGCATTATGCACCGCCACACTGGTCTTGCACTGGGTATTATGGTATGGGGCGGTATTGGATATTACTCTCGCACGCCTCTAGTACGCAATGCCGGTACTTTAAATAGCCGGCGCTACATATCCGAGGTGCTGGAGCCAGTTGTCCTTCCTTACCTTCAGGGCTCGGCCACAGCCATATTTCAACAGGATAATGCGCGACCACACGTGGCACTCATTGTCCAAAGGTTCTTCGTCAATAACCAGATTGAATTGCTTCCCTGGCCGGCTCGCTCTCCGGATCTTTCGCCGATAGAAAACATGTGGTCCACGGTTGCTCAACGAGTGACCCAGATTACATCCCCAGCTGCCACACCAGATGATCTTTGGCAACGTGTGGAAGCTGCTTGGGCTGCTGTACCGCAGGAACCCATCCAACGTCTCTTTGACTCAATGCCGAGACGTGTGGCAGCGGTGATCTCCAACAATGGCGGCTACTCTGGCTACTGATTCTGGCAGGTACCACATGTCACAGACGTCTGTAAACGTAATCATTTGATACTTGGTCAACATGTTATCTACAAAATAAATTTTGTTGTGCTACCTCTTGTCTTTCTTGGTGTTGCATTTACGGTGGCCAGCAGTGTAAAAAGGACAACACTATAAAAGTCATTAACAGGCAAAGGATTAAAAAAAAACAGCATAATCAAATGTCCTTAGACATGTTTGTCAAGTGGATAAAACGAATAACGCGAGCAGCTGCTCCTGGGTCATGCGCTAAAATTTCATCCAGAGTACGTGGCAGGCCAAGATCAACGCGCAGTGAATTAAACTTCGGACAGGAAGTCAAAATGTGGCGGACCGTCAGCAACCGCCCACATGGGCAGAACGGCGCCGGCGCAGCCGTCAGCAGATGGCGGTGGCGGAACCGGCAGTGTCCGATCCGTAAGCGGGCCGAAACGACCTCCTCCCGCCGAGAAGGGCGTGAAGAGGTCGTCCGAGCCGCGGGGAGAGGTTTCGAGGCCCGAAGCTCGTTGTCCGGAAGTGTAGCCCAATCGGCACGCCACAGCGATAAAATGCGCCGACAAATTACCCTGCTACAATCTGATGAAGGGACACAACGAGAAGCTGTCCGAGGCCGGAGGACCGCAGCCTCGGCCGCGGCATCTGCAGCTTCGTTCCCAGGGATACCGACACGGCCAGGAACCCACATAAAGCTAACCGGAGAACCGACGTCCACCAGCTGCTGAAGAGAGCGTCGGATCCGGTGCACGAAAGGGCGAACCGGGTACGGATCACCGAGGCTCTGGATGGCACTCAGGGAATCGGAGCAGATGACGTAAGCAGAATGTCGGTGGCGGCGGAAGTAAAGAACAGCCCGGTAGAGGGCAAAGAGCTCAGCTGTGAAGACCGGACCATGGCCACGGAGCCGGTATTTGAAACTGTGTGCCCCGACAATAAGAGAACACCCGGCACACACCCCCGGTCTGTTACTGTCGAAGCGTCGAAGGTGGGAGGCGGCACTCACTGTTTGACAAAGTGTCCCTAAAATGTAAAACAGGGTGCGACAGAAAAAAGGACGGCACTTAAAAGCGATTAAAACGGAGTAAAAGGGGGGCCAGCAACCGAGGCAGCCGGCAGAGGAGGAACGGTCGAGGGTTCTCCGGACCCGGTGCGTGGCGGGAGAAAGTGGAGAACCGGTTCGGCTGTCTGTAAGCAGACTGACAGTGCTAGAACTGGAGAATCTGGAAGACTGCACTCGGCACGGAGAGGCGGACACGGGGAGAATTCCGCCGGAATGCGGGCTACTTCCCGAGGCCCTGCGACCGCGACGTGGGGACGACTCGTCACGTCAGACGAAACTAGAGTCAGTCCGGCGCGACCGACGAGGAGGCGACACAGGAGACGGCACTCTTTCTGGGAGGATCGTCGTCCTACTGGTCGTCACTGCCGTTTCCTTCCGTCTCTCTGCTTTGCAGTTGACGGAATACAGTTTCTCCCACTTTGGTAATAAAAAATAGGATATGTGGATGGGCGTCAGTCTCCTCTGTCGACTAGTGTTCTCAATAAATATTGAAAAATCGTAAAAATGGCTGGGAGCTTTATGTGGCCAGCAGTTGAAGTTTTCTTTTTGTTATGGTTTTAGGACGCAAAACTGCTACGGTCATTAGCGCCCGGTCTGTGACTTAGGGAAAGCTAAAAAAAAACGAAACTGGAAACCAGCAGCAATGGGAGCAAAACTCAAAAAAGTGGGGAAACTAAAAACAGAAGGAAAGCTTAAAAAACCACTATAGAGGGGGGGTCGTTTGTCCCCAAAAAGAGCTTCAAATGACTGACGTCATCTCACTGGCACTAATAAACTCGAGAACGCGTGTCATCTGCTAAAATGGAAGATACACTCCTGGAAATTGAAATAAGAACACCGTGAATTCATTGTCCCAGGAAGGGGAAACTTTATTGACACATTCCTGGGGTCAGATACATCACATGATCACACTGACAGAACCACAGGCACATAGACACAGACAACAGAGCATGCACAATGTCGGCACTAGTACAGTGTATATCCACCTTTCGCAGCAATGCAGGCTGCTATTCTCCCATGGAGACGATCGTAGAGATGCCGGATGTAGTCCTGTGGAACGGCTTGCCATGCCATTTCCACCTGGCGCCTCAGTTGGACCAGCGTTCGTGCTGGACGTGCAGACCGCGTGAGACGACGCTTCATCCAGTCCCAAACATGCTCAATGGGGGACAGATCCGGAGATCTTGCTGGCCAGGGTAGTTGACTTACACCTTCTAGAGCACGTTGGGTGGCACGGGATACATGCGGACGTGCATTGTCCTGTTGGAACAGCAAGTTCCCTTGCCGGTCTAGGAATGGTAGAACGATGGGTTCGATGACGGTTTGGATGTACCGTGCACTATTCAGTGTCCCCTCGACGATCACCAGTGGTGTACGGCCAGTGTAGGAGATCGCTCCCCACACCGTGATGCCGGGTGTTGGCCCTGTGTGCCTCGGTCGTATGCAGTCCTGATTGTGGCGCTCACCTGAGCGGCGCCAAACACGCATACGACCATCATTGGCACCGAGGCAGAAGCGACTCTCACCGCTGAAGACGACACGTCTCCATTCGTCCCTCCATTCACGCCTGTCGCGACACCACTGGAGGCGGGCTGCACGATGTTGGGGCGTGAGCGGAAGACGGCCTAACGGTGTGCGGGACCGTAGCCCAGCTTCATGGAGACGGTTGCGAATGGTCCTCGCCGATACCCCAGGAGCAACAGTGTCCCTAATTTGCTGGGAAGTGGCGGTGCGGTCCCCTACGGCACTGCGTAGGATCCTACGGTCTCGGCGTGCATCCGTGCGTCGCTGCGGTCCGGTCCCAGGTCGACGGGCACGTGCACCTTCCGCCGACCACTGGCGACAACATCGATGTACTGTGGAGACCTCACGCCCCACGTGTTGAGCAATTCGGCGGTACGTCCACCCGGCCTCCCGCATGCCCACTATACGCCCTCGCTCAAAGTCCGTCAACTGCACATACGGTTCACGTCCACGCTGTCGCGGCATGCTACCAGTGTTAAAGACTGCGATGGAGCTCCGTATGCCACGGCAAACTGGCTGACACTGACGGCGGCGGTGCACAAATGCTGCGCAGCTAGCGCCATTCGACGGCCAACACCGCGGTTCCTGGTGTGTCCGCTGTGCCGTGCGTGTGATCATTGCTTGTACAGCCCTCTCGCAGTGTCCGGAGCAAGTATGGTGGAGCTGACACACCGGTGTCAATGTGTTCTTTTTTCCATTTCCAGGAGTGTATATCAGGCGACAGCTGTAGACGGGCACGTAACGGAGTAAACTAGGGGCACTCGAGTAAAAGGTGTCTCATCGTCCAGAGACGAGAGCAGTGGGGACAGAGTGGGGGAGGATCGCCGCTTAAAAGATGTCGATGGCTAAAAAGACAGTGCCCTATCCGGAGTCTGGTTAAAATTACCTCCTCCCGAAGAGGTCCGACCACAGGGAAGAGCTTTCACGTCCCGCAATTTATTATTGGGAAGTGTCGACCAATGTGCGTGCCATAAAAGAGCGACACGACGACATAAAACACTCCGTAGACCGGCGAAGGGAATCGTGCGAATAGCTGGCCGAAGAAGAGAGAGACTGCAGCCTCGGCCGCTATATCGGTCGCCTCATTTCCACAGATACCAACGTGTCCTGGGATCCAGAGGAACGACACAGCAGCAGTTGAAGTGTTAACACTTTTTCCCAATGTAATTTTCCTCTTAGTTCTTCATTTCTCTTCCTCTCAGTCCATCCTCAGAAACTGCTCGAGGCCTCACCGGGCCACCACCTCCGGCCTCTCGCCGCGTCCGACGTCTTCCCATTCGTTGTCGAACTGCACGATAAACACTTCGGATAAGGAAACTGACGCTTTCGGAATGAAGCACTACGTAACTGTGTCGAAGACACGCGGTTTATCGTCGTCACGGTCTTCAGTCCTGAGGCTGGTTTGATGCAGCTCTGTATGCTACTCTATCCTGTGCAAGCTTCTTCATCTCCCAGTACCTACTGCAGCCTACATCCTTCTGAATCTGCTTACTGTATTCATCTCTTGGTCTCCCTCTACGATTTTTACCCTCCACGCTGCCCTCCAGTACTAAACTGGTGGTTCCCTCGATGCTCCGAAATGTGTCCTATCGACCGATTTTCTTTTGGTCGTGTTGTGCCACAAATTTCTTTGCTCCCCAATTATATTCAGTACCTCCTCAACAGTTACGCAATCTGCCCATGTGATCTCCAATATTCTTCTGTAGCACCACTTCTCAAAAGCTTGTATTCCCTTCTCATCTAAACTGTTCATTGTCCACGTTTCAGTTCCATACACGGATACACTCCGTGCAAACACTTTCAGAAAAGACTTCCGAACACTCGAATCTATATTCAATGTTAACAAATTTCCCTTCTTCACAAATGCTTTCCTTGCCATTGCCAGTTTACATTTTATATTCTCTCTACTTCGACCATCGTCAGTTATTTTGCTGCCCCAACCGCAAAACTATTCTACTACTTTAAGTGTCTTGTTTCCTAACTTAATTCACTCAACATCACCTGATTTCATTCGACAACATTTCAAGATACTGTCCATTCTGTTGAACCGCTCTTCCAAGTCCTTTCCGACTGTGACAGAATTACAATGTCATTGGCAAACCTCAAGATTTTTTTAGTGTTCTCCTTGGATTTAATTCCTACTCCAAATTTATCTTCGGTTTCCTTTACAGCTTGTTCAATATACAAATTGAATAATATGTCTCTCGCTTCTCAACCAATGCTTCCCTTTCGTGCCCCTCAGTCGTTTTAACTGCTGCCTGGTTTCTGTACAAGTAAATAGCCTTTTGTTACCTGTGTTTTAACCCTGCTATCTTCAGAATTTCAAAGAGTTTCCAGTCAACATTATCAACAGCTTTCTGCAAGTCTACAAATGCTATAAATGTAGGTTTGTCTCTTCTTAACTTGTATTCTAAGAGAATCCGTACAATCAGTTCTGCCTCCCGTGTTCCTACATTTCTCCAGACTCCAAACTGTTCTTTCCCCCGAGGTCACCTACCAGTTTTTCCGTTCTATACAGAATTTGTGTTAGCATTTTACAACTATGATTTATTGAACTGACAGTGTGGTAATATTCACACCTGTCAGTACCTGCTTTCTCTGGAATCAAACAATAACTAACGAAGAGGTACCAGATAAAATCAGGGACAAAACAGTTATGAGGCACAACTCGGCTAAAAGACTGTATCGGCAGAAGGACATGTACCGCGGTATCACAGTATCGTCAATTTGGCAACGGTGTGAGAATTTGTTGTGCGGGGAGGGGTGGGGGTTAAAATTAAGATTGTAGAGGGAAGCCAAGAGATGAGTATAGTGAGAAGGTTCAGGTAGACAAAGAGAGCAAGAGCTCCGACCTGTTCGAGGCTGGGGAAGGAAATTGGCCAGCAGCTCCTCCCAAAGGAACCGTCCAGGCATTTACCAGGCTCAATTTACAAAAGTCACCGAAAACCAAATTCTGGATGGGCTATTCTCCCGAATATGTATCCGGTGTGTCGGAATCTTCACCCCTGCACTAGGTGGCCGGCGACCGTGACGACATCGCAACCCTGTGGAGAACCTGGCCGCTAATTTGGCCCGAGGCAGCTACAGCCACCTACAGGTCGACAATCGTAAAGCCCGTACTGTGCTCTCAGAGACCTCTGACAAATCTTTTATACAGGTACTACCACTTGTAACGAAGAAGGGTTGCCCACTGCTATCCTGTTTTGCTTTACACTCGTTCAGTAACTTAGTTAAGCAATGATTTTTTTTTTTTCCACTTTCACTACTCAGATTCCGACTACAGATTCTGTGGTCTTCAGCCCCATAGTACAGAATTCAGAAATAGTTTAAATAAAAATTCCCCTTGTAAAATCTATTATTTCAGTACATTCTAATGTCCATTCTGCAAGTAATGAGCTAATTAGTTTTGTTGGAAATGCATCATATTAACAGTTATCAACAATGGCATATTGTGCAATAGATATTAAGTAAAATTCAAGTGAGCTAATAGATTGAATTCAGCTATAAGACTGCATCCAAAAGAAAGCCTAAATTTTACTGATTCCAGCAAAGTGTTTAAATTAACTTAAAGTCTATTAGTTGAATAGATATTAAGACTCGAAACCTGTAGCCTGTATGACTTTCAGTGCAAATTGTGACCGAACTGCTGAATAATTCCGACATCTGTTTCGATACTTTTGCTACCTTTATTTTTCTACATAAAATAACTCCAGTCTCAACTTTGTAAGTGCATTAATCAAGAATTAAGTAAATTTGAATATGTAAAAATTATTGTTCAAGAGGGCTGCCGTGGTTATAAGTCGGGAATTCCCACAGCAGATGCATAAGTTACTTCCGTGTATTTAAACTGATACAGCTCACTCGTGTTATTTAAGTAATAAAATCCAATAGTTAACTTCAAAACCAGTTAGAAAGGATCATTTTAACCCTGGGAAATTATAAACTATAATATATTAACAGAAATAGTCAAATATTCAAGCGCTCGTCAATATAAGGTCCGAGCTGCTGCAGTTCTCAAGTTAGTTCTCGGTCAGATTCTCTTGGAGCAAAAGTGCGGCAAGTTGGTTAATTTTTCGGTAATTGTAATTGTGAACACTGTTAAAGACTGGAAGTTTTTGACCCACCTAATGTGACGATTATTAAGTGTAAGAGGCCTGGTCACATGAATATGTGTGTGTGTGTGTGTGTGTGGTGTGTGTGTGTGTGTGTGTGTGTGTGTGTGTGTCATAACAAATAAATCGCACTGTGGTTGACATAAATGTTCAACAATGAATACAATCTTGACTTTTGATTTTGGAAAACTTAACCTAGGACCCTGGCTTCTTAATTTCAGTGCGATTTAGGTGAGACGGACGCAGCTACCGGGAAGACAATATTGAATAAGCAAAGCAAGGTAGGTCGAGAACACTGCACACTATCTACTGGGTGAGGAAATGTTTCAATACATCCGGTTGTGACGTGAACTTTAAGTGGCACTAATACAAGTATTCAGCCCGGCACGTTGCACACTGTGCACTTTTATGAAATGTATCATCAGACTACTCTAGTACACTGAAACCTTAAACAAAGCATATTTATCAAAAGATCTTTCACCAAGTTCTTGTGCAGTGTAGTACAGGCCTAAAGGCTGACACTAACACGGCCACTCTGGGAAAAACCGACCCTTCCTCAGGTACATTAAATATCTGCCGTTATCCGTTGTAGGAATGCCAGTCCTTACACGTGGGGGCAGAAACACTCTAGTACTGCTGATAGACAAAAATAAAAGTACAAAAATCTGTCTCAGCTTTTGGAACTTAGTTCCTTCCTCGGGGATGAAAAGGGGCGCGGGGGTGGGGAGAGAAGGGGCGCGGGGGTGGGGAGAGAAGGGGCGCGGGGGTGGGGAGAGAAGGGGCGCGGGGGTGGGGAGAGAAGGGGCGCGGGGGTGGGGAGAGAAGGGGCGCGGGGGTGGGGAGAGAAGGGGCGCGGGGGTGGGGAGAGAAGGGGCGCGGGGGTGGGGAGAGAAGGGGCGCGGGGGTGGGGAGAGAAGGGGCGCGGGGGTGGGGAGAGAAGGGGCGCGGGGGTGGGGAGAGAAGGGGCGCGGGGGTGGGGAGAGAAGGGGCGCGGGGGTGGGGAGAGAAGGGGCGCGGGGGTGGGGAGAGAAGGGGCGCGGGGGTGGGGAGGGAGCTCGAGATGAGGGTCACCAGTCCACTGAGGGAGACGTCGACAGGTCCAAAAGCCAGCTACAGTTTAGTCTACTCTCAAATGTGGCTGTCCTGTTGACAGTACGTGCAACTTTACAGCCTCATTGTACGAATTTTCCTCCTGGCACAGTTATCTCCTAGGCTAATACAAACGCACTGAAATTTACCAGAGCACAACTAGGCAAATGTCATTAGGATACAGGAGCAAAACGGAACTTTCGATTCGACATTCCGCCGACGTAAGAATTAAATAAGGTAAAATAGGCATTTTCTGCAGCACTCTTTCCGAGGCCTCAAATTTCGTAGATCGTAAGTTTCCACCAGGAAAATCAGCACTCCACATCTTTAAAGGCAATACGCACGCACAGACAGCATTTTATCCGAATGACAGAAAACCTGAAGGTCATATTACTGAATAATATGACAGCAACAAGATGTGGGAGGATCCTTCAATAACAGATGACAAATACAAAGCTGAGGGACCCAACTACATACATACTGTACTAAACACATGCAGGGGAACAATGGGACAGTCATTCAGACGTGACAGTTCAGTCCTCAAACCAACAAAAACTCAAATTCTGCTACTCCAGATGAATCCAGGTCTCATCTGCATCTATACTGTGAAAACCTCTGTGAAGTGCAGAGCAGAGAGCACGTCCCACTGTATCCGTTGTTTGGGCTTTTTTTCTGTTCCATTCGCATACGGAATGCAGAAAGAAGCAGAGACCGACGGGCACGCCGTAGACGCGGCTTCCGAGCATCAGCACGGGTAGTAAACGGACACGTCACCAGCGCGTGGGCGAGTCAGTTCCAGCTGCTTCCCACTCTGAAATCTCTTCCACTGGGTCGATTTGCATATTTTCACTCAGTCCTGTAGTGGACCTTCACGGATCATTTGCACAATATTTCGTAACAATCTGGAACCAGTCTTTTTAAGTTCACATCACAAATCAGTTTCTCAATATACCTACGCGTTGATATTTTATTTTTAATAATGTGAGTTACTAATTATTGAATGAAAACGTCGAAAAATACGTCAACTCAATAATCTCTCCTTCCCTAAAATTTGCAGTGATTCTAAGTGCAAATATGGCTGAACTGTTTCAAGAGTTTCAAACTGTGCCATATCCAGTTTAGATTCTCATCAATATGGACACCCAATACTTTTGAAATTTCCACCCTACTTATCTTCCCCCCATGAACCATGGACCTTGCCGTTGGTGGGGAGGCTTGCGTGCCTCAACGATACAGACAGCCGTACTGTAGGTGCAACCACAACGGAGGGTTATCTGTTGAGAGGCCAGACAAACGTGTGGTTCCTGAAGATGGGCAGCAGCCTTTTCAGTAGTTGCAGGGGCAACAGTCTGGATGGTTGACTGATCTGGACTTGCAACACTAACCAAAACGGCCTTGCTGTGCTGGTACTGCGAACGGTTGAAAGCAAGGGGAAACTACGGCCGTAATTTTTTCCGATGGCATGCAGCTTTGCTGTATAGTTAAATGATGATGGCGTCCTCTTGGGTAAAATATTCCGGAGGTAAAATAGTCCCCCATTCGGATCTCCGGGCGGGGACTACTCAGGACGACGTCATTATCGGGAGAAAGAAAACTGGTGTTCTACGGATCGGAGCGTGGAATGTCAGATCCCTTAATCGGGCAGGTAGGTTAGAAAATTTAAAAAGGAAAATGGATAGGTTAAAGTTGGATATAGTGGGAATTAGTGAAATTCGGTGGCAGGAGGAACAAGACTTTAGGTCAGGTGAATACAGGGTTATAAATACAAAATCAAACGGGGGGAATGCAAGAGTAGGTTTAATAATGAATAAAAAAATAGGAGCGCAAGTGAGCTGCTACAAACAGCATAGTGAACGCATTATTGTGGCCAAGATAGACACGAAGCCCACACCTACTACAGTAGTACAAGTTTATATGCCAACTAGCTCTGCAGATGAAGAAATTGATGAGATGTATGATGAGATAAAAGAAATAATTCAGGTAGTAAAGGGAGATGAAAATTTAATAGTCATGGGTGACTGGAATTTGACAGTAGGAAGAGGAAGATAAGGAAACGTACTAGGTGAATATGGATTGGGGCTAAGAAATGAAAGAGGAAGCCGCCTTGTAGAATTTTCCACAGAGCGTAACTTAATCATAGCTAACACTTGGTTCAAGAATCATAAAAGAAGGTTGTATACATGGAAGAATCCTGGAGATACTAGAAGGTTTCAGATAGATTATATAATGGTAAGACAGAGATTTAGGAACCAGGTTTTAAACTGTAAGACATTTCCAGGGGCAGATGTGGACTCGGACCACAATCTATTGGTTATGAACTGTAGATTAAAACTGACTAAACCAGAGGTTGTACAGAGTTGTACAGAGTTCAGGGAGAGTATAAGGGAACAATTGACAGGAATGGGGGAAAGAAATACAGTAGAAGAAGAATGGGTAGCTCTGAGGAATGAAATAGTGAAGGCAGCAGAGGATTAAGTAGATAAAAAGATGAGGGTAACAGAAGAGGTACTGGATTTAATTGATGAAAGGAGAAAATACAAATATGCAGTAACTGAAGACAAGCAAAAAGGAATACAAACGTCTCAAAAATGAGATCGACAGAAAGTGCAAAATGGCTAAGCAGGGATGGCTAGAGGACAAATGTAATGGTGTAGAGGCTTATCTCACAAGGGGTGCGACAGATACTCCCTACAGGAAAATTAAAGAGACCTTTGGAGAAGAGAGAACCACTTGCATGAATATCAAGGGCTCAGATGGAAACCCAGTTCTAAGCAAAGAAGGGAAAGCAGAAAGGTGGAAGGAGTATATAGAGGGTCTACACAGGGGTTGGTTGGTTGGTTTGGGGAAGGAGACCCGACAGCGTGGTCATCGGTCTCAACGGATTGGGGAAGGATTGGGAAGGATGTCGGCCGTGCCCTTTCAGAGGAACCATCCCGGCATTTGCCTGGAGTGATTTAGGGAAATCAAGGAAAACCTAAATCAGGATGGCCAGACGCGGGATTGAACCGTCGTCCTCCCGAATGCGAGTCCAGTGTGCTAACCACTGCGCCATCCCTCTCGGTGGTCTACACAGGGGCGATGTTCTTGAGGACAATATTATAGAAATGGAAGAGGAGGTAGATGAAGATGAAATGGGAGATACGATACTGCGTGAAGAGTTTGACAGAGCACTGAAAGACCTAAGTTGAAACAAGGACCCAGGAGTAGACATTCCATTAGAACTACTGACAGCCATGGGAGAGCCAGTCTTGACAAAACTCTACTATCTGGTGAGCAAGATGTATGAGACAGGCGAAATACAATCAGACTTCAAGAAGAATATAATAATTCCAATCCCAAAGAAAGCAGGTATTGACAGATGTGAAAATTACCGAACTATCAGTTTAATAAGTCACAGCTGCAAAATACTAATGCGAATTATTTACAGACGAATGGAAAAACTGGTAGAAGCTGACCTCGGGGAAGATCAGTTTGGATTCCGTAGAAACACTGGAACACGTGAGGCAATACTGACCTTACGACTTATCTTAGAAGAAAGATTAAGGAAAGGCAAACCTACGTTTCTAGCATTTGTAGACTTAGAGAAAGCTTTTGACAATGTTGACTGGAATACTCTCTTTCAAATTCTGAGGGCGGTAGGGGTAAAATACAGGGAGCGAAAGGCTATTTACAATTTGTACAAAAATGAGATGGCAGTTGTAAGAGTTGAGGGACATGAAAGGGAAGTACTGGTTGGGAAGGGAGTGAGACAGGGTTGTAGCCTCCCCACAATGCTATTGAATCTGTATATTGAGCAAGCAGTAAAGGAAACAACAGAAAAATTCGGAGTAGGTATTAAAATCCACGGAGAAGAAATAAAAACTTTGAGGTTCGCCGATGACATTGTAATTCTGTCAGAGACAGCAAAAGACTTGGAAGAGCAGTTGAATGGAATGGACAGTGTCTTTAAAGGAGGGTATAAGCTGAACATCAACAAAAGCTAAACGAGGATCATGGAATGTAGTCTAAGTTGGGTGATGCTGAGGGAATTAGATTAGGAAATGAGACACTTAAAGTAGTAATTGAGTTTTGCTATTTGGGGAGCAAAATAACTGATGATGGTCGAAGTAGAGAGGATATCAAATGTAGACTGGCAATGGCAAGGAAAGCGTTTCTGCAGAAGAGAAATGTGTTAACATCGACTATAGATGTGTCAGGAAGTCGTTTCTGAAAGTATTTGTATGGAGTGTAGCCATGTATGGAAGTGAAACATGGGCGATAAATAGTTTAGACAAGAAGAGAATAGAAGCTTTTGAAATGTGGTGCTAGCTTAGATTAGATTAGATTAATACTTGTTCCATAGATCATGAATACAACACTTCGTAATGATGTGGAACACGTCAGGTTAATAAAAGATGTCTGTACAAGATATTACATTACACAAAATATTGCATGTCACTAATGTTTAAGTTTTTTTTTTATTCCTCCCCCCCCCCCCCCTTAATTTATATCTAAAAATTCAGCCAATGAGTAGAAGGAGTTGTCATCTAGAAATTCTTTTAATTTATTTTTAAATGTTAGTTGGCTATCTGTCAGGCTTTTGATGCTGTTTGGTAGGTGACCAAAGACTTTTGTGGCAGCATAATTTACCCCTTTTTGAGCCAAAGTCAGATTTAACCCTGCATAGTGAAGATCATCCTTTCTCCTGGTGTTATAGCTATGCACACTGCTATTACTTTTGAACTGGGCTGGATTATTAACAACAAACTTCATAAGTGAATATATACACTGTGAGGATCCCTAGATCCTTAAATAGATGTCTGCAGGATGACCGTGGGTGGGCTCCAGCAATTATTCTGATCACACATTTTTGAGCAATGAATACTTTTCTACTCAACGATGAATTACCCCGTAATATGATGCCATACGAAAGCAGTGAATGAAAGTAGGCATAGTAAGCTAATTTACTGAGATTCTTATCACCAAAATTTGCAATAACCCTAATAGCATACGTAGCTGAACTCAGACGTTTCAGCAGACCATCAATGTGTTGCTTCCACTTTAACCTCTCATCAATGGACACACCTAAATATTTTGAAAATTCTACCTTAGTTACAGACTTCTGTTCAAAGTCTATATTTATTACTAGAAATGTGCCATTTACTGTACGGAACTGTATATACTGTGTTTTATCAAAATTTAAAGAGAGTCCGTTTGCTGAGAACCAGTTAATAATTTTGTGAAAAACATCATTTACAAATACATCACTTAGTTCTTGGTTTTTCGATGTTATTACTATACTTGAATCATCCGCAAAAATAACTAACTTTGCATATTCATCAATGTGGAATGGTAAGTCATTAATGTATATCAAGAACAGTAAAGGACCTAAGACCGAACCCTGTGGGACCCCGTACTTGACAGCCCCCCAGTTTGAGGAATCAGCTGTTGCTTTAACATTACATGATCCACTTATTTCAACTTTCTGCACTCTTCCAGTTAAGTATGAATTAAACCATTTGTGCAATGCCCCACTCAAACCATAATGATTTAGCTCATCTAAAAGAATTCCATGATTTACACAATCAAAGGCCTTTGAGAGATCACAAAAAATACCAATGGGTGATGTCCGGTTATTCAGAGCATTTAATATTTGATCAGTGAATGCGTATATAGCATTTTCTGTTGAAAAGCCTTTCTGAAAACCAAACCGACATTTTGTTACTACTTTATATTTACAAAAATGGGAGGCTACTCTTGAATACATTACTTTCACAAAAATGTTTGATAGAGCTATCAGAAGAGAGATTGGGCGGTAGTTGTTGACATCCGACGTATCCCCCTTTTTATGCAATGGTTTTACAATGGCATATTTCAGTCTATCGGGGAAAACACCCTGCTCCAAAGAGCTATTACATACGTGGCTGAGAATCCTACTTATCTGTGGGGAACAAGCTTTAAGTACCTTGCCGGAAATGCCATCAATTCCGTAAGGGCTTTTACTTTTCGGTGAGTTTATTATTTTACTGATTTCAGAGGGAGAGGTTGGTGGCATTACAGTTGTTTCAAACTGCACAGGCATGGCCTCTTCTATTAGTAGCCTTGCCTACTCTAGT
The DNA here is from genome assembly GCF_023898315.1 of Schistocerca nitens. NCBI lineage: Eukaryota > Metazoa > Arthropoda > Insecta > Orthoptera > Acrididae > Schistocerca > Schistocerca nitens. The sequence goes on from NC_064624.1 coordinate 212,599,844, forward strand.
GTAGATCTAGATCCTATATTCTCCACAACATTTAAAAAATGATTATTGAAAATATTTTCAATTTCTGATTGTTTGTTAGTACACTTGTCATTCAGTTTTATGGCGCTAAAGTCTTCCTGTGCTCTTGGTTGCCCTGTTTCCCTTTCAATAATATTCCAAACTGCTTTAATTTTATTATCAGAGTTACTGATCTCAGACATGATACACATGCTTCTGGACTTTTTAATAACTTTTCTTAGTACCGCACAATAGTTTTTATAATATTGAACAATTTCGGGGTCAGTACTCCCTCTTGCTGTTAGATACAGTTCTCTTTTACAGTTGCAAGCTATTCTTATTCCTTTAGTTAGGCAAGGTTTTTTTATATGTTTTCTTGGAATTATGTTTAACTATTTTCTTGGGAAAACAATTTTCAAATACCCTTAAAAATTTATCGTGAAATAAGTTATGTTTCAAGTTTGCATCGGGTTCCTTATACACTTCATCCCAGTCTAGCTGATGTAGGCTTTCCCTAAAGCCTGATTTCGTATACTGCATGGAGCTATGTCATGTACTGTAACTAGCTGTGCACCATGATCTGAAAGGCCAGTCTCAACAGGATAAGCACTTATGTCCTTAAACTTATCTTGGTCTATAAAACAGTTATCTATCAATGTACTGCTGTTCTTTGTTATCCGAGTAGGAAAGTCAATGACGGAGCTCTAATTGAAAGAACTGAGTAATACTACAAGGTCATTCTTCCTATTACACTTTCAGGGAATCGACATTGAAATCCCCACAAATGATAATTTGCTTCCCCCTGTCTGACAGATAGCACAACAAAGCATCCAAGTTTTCTAGAAATAGCTGGAAATTTCCTGAGGGGGACCTATACACCGTTACAATTATGAAAGTGCCATCATTTAGTTTAAGTTCAGTGGCACATGCTTCCATATGTTGCTCTACACAAAATTTTTTAGTTTCTAAATTTTTTACACTGTGGAAGCTTTTGACATGTATGGCAACTCCTCCTCTCATCATATTATCTCTACTTACATGTGCAACTAATTTGTACCCATTAATGCTAACCTTTTGCATATCAGTGACAATGTGATGCTCAGACATGCACAGTACATCTATTACATTCTCAGTTTCTATATCTTCTAAACAAAGCAGAAACTCATCAATTTTATTCTTCGATCCCCCAATATTTTGATGAAATATACTAACATTATTTTTCACTTTACTTTTGTGAGTATCTTGAACTTTTTTACATCTTTAGTACTTGCCTGGCTGAGTTTCCCACTGGGCACTGATCTTACACTAAAAAAGAGTTTCCACTATGAGATGCAGTTCCTCCCCCCCTTTAAGTTTCCTGCTATCAGCCCAGCCAGTTTACCCTCCCCTTTCTTGTTGAGGTGTAGGCCATGTCTAGTATATTCCCACCTACAGAGTGAATCAACAGGAACCACACCAATGTGTGACCCTGCACCAGATCCAAGTAGCCATTCCAACTCCAAATTAACTCTCCCGACAGAGGAGCTCAAATGAGGTCGGTCGTGGCGCTCCAGAACCGACACAAACCCGACACTGGTATGACTCGATGTTGATGCAATATTTGCAAGGTCACACTCTATGCTGTAGTCCGGATCTCTGTCAATACTGTTGCCCGGCCCACCCACAATAACCACGGTATCTTCCTTAGTAAAGCCTCTACATAGTGAACCTAAATCCTCTGTAACCTGCCCAAGTCCAGCACTAGGTTTGTAAAAACTTGTGACATGGTATTCTGACCCCAATTCATCCTGCAGAAGTTGGCCCACAACCCTAGCATGCGAACTACCTAGCAACAAGACTGTCTTTCTCTTTGCAGACTTCCCTACATTCTTATTCAATTTGCTTCTGAAAGCTTGTTGAGCCCTGTCTACATCTACTTCTGTGAGGGGCTCATCAGTTTCTGACTGAGGCAACAGCTCAAACCTATTTTGTACATTAATAACAAAGCTGTCAGAAGAATTTCTTGGCTTGTTCCTTATGCCTGTTGCCACTTCCCACCCCTGTTTACCCTTCTCCCCCCTTAACCTGCCCAGTTCTCGCCTAGCCTCATCTAACTCAGCCTGAAGGGCAGCAATTTTCCCCTCCTGTTCCGCAATCTTTCTACCTCTACTGCATACTGATTACTAAGTCCCATAGTGCTCAGAGCCATTTGAACCATTTTTTTGCTATTTGGGGAGCAAAATAACTGATGATGGTCGAAGTAGAGAGGATACAAAATGTAGACTGGCAATGGCAAGGAAAGCGTTTCTCAAGAAGTGAAATTTGTTAACATCGAGTATAGATTTAAGTGTCAGGAAGTCGTTTCTGGAAGTATTTGTATGGAGTGTAGCCATGTATGGAAGTGAAACATGGACGATAACTAGCTTGGACAAGAGAATAGAAGCTTTCGAAATGTGGTGCTACAGAAGAATGCTGACGATTAGATGGGTAGATCACGTAACTAATGAGGAGGTATTGAATAGGGTTGGGGAGACGAGGAGTTTGTGGCACAACTTGACGAGAAGAAGGGATCAGTTGGTAGGACATGTTCTGAGACACAGAGGGATCACCAATTTAGTAATGGAGGGCAGCGTGGGGGGGTAAAAATCGTAGAGGGAGACCAAGAGATGAATACACTAAGCAGATTCAGAGGGGTGTAGGTTGCAGTAGGTACTGGGAGATGATGAAGCTTGCACAGGATAGAGCAGCATGGAGAGCTGCATCAAACCAGCCTCTGGACTGAAGACCACAACAACAACAACAACAACAACAACAACAACAACAACAACAACCCTACTTATTATTTTCTCATCATTTGTTACAGTTATCAAGTGGTGTAGTATCCGAGAGGTGCAGAAATGAATATGTCATGTCTTTTTAAAATTGAGGGCGAGACGATTTGCACAAAATGAGTCGATACTTCTGAGAACGTCGTTCACTATTTCTTTTGTCACTGTGTACATGCCCGGACTGAGAAACTCTGGTGCCATCTGCAAAAGGAACTAGTTCTGCTCGTCATATACTAGACAGAAGATCTTTTACATATATGAGAAACAGTTGTGGTCCTAAGATTGAGCTTTGGTGAACACCATAAAAACTATTTATCTAGGAGAATATTGTGTTTCACACTGTCTAATGCCTCGGGTAGGTCACACAAAGTACTGAATGCTCTATTTTGTTATTTTGTACTTTTAGAATTTTGTGACTGCACATGTAAATGGCTTCCGACTGTTCTGAAACCCAAGCTGTGATTTACTGAAGATAATACAGACACTCAGGTGTGATACTATTCTAGAATATATCTGCTCCTCAAGAATTTTAGGAAATGTCAAGCAGTGAAACAGGTCGGTACTCACTGATATCTTTCTTAAAGAGGGGTGTGATGACAGCATATTTCAGTTTCTCTGGAAAACTGCCTAGTTAGTGACGCATTACGTATTTCAGGTACGACAGGGGCAATTATACGGGAACAAATCTTTCGTACTCCATCGGAAACACTGTCAAATCCAGATGGACATTAATTTTTTGGGAGAATATACAATTTTTCTTAAGTTTAGAATGTTCTGGGGCATAGCTGTCAATGTGAAATGAGCATTTATCCTACAGAAATACAGTGTCAGAAAACGGGACTTGTCGCAGGGGCCAAGGGCTTCTCACACACAGATACCAGTAAGAAGCTGAGCCAGTTTGTGGCACACTAGCTCAGCTGCATGTTACCCTTTGTTTTATTTTCAGTACCTCATAATTATTATATGAATTTACAGTTTCAAAATGCTGTCATAACTGACTCATTAAGAGGTGGAAGGTTTAACACAGTGAGGTACATATTACCATTAAACACAGTGGCGCACGTATTACTGTCAGAAACTGTGTTACGCTCTGATGTAGTGGAATTCACAGTGCGCAAATACCCAGCCCAGATTTGTCCGGTACTTGACAGGGACAAACTTTACCCATAATTTCAAATGTTTAAGAAACTTTTTCTTGCCGACATCCGTTTCGGGAAATGATGAAAGAAGAGAAGATTACTGTATTACTTCTTTACTAATAACTTTTTGCAACAAATTTTGCAGAAAGCATCCACAAATACCATACACAATGCCTGCACAACTGTATCACTGTACGACACACAGTTCAAGAGATACGACTCACACATTGGTATTTGTGAAAAAATAGCTTTTGCTCTCGAGAGAGGACAAATTACTCAGACTGTACTCATCCACTGTCTGATATTAAGAGCACTTAGCAACTTCAGACAAAAACTTTTTCTCACTTGCATGTTTAATGTCTACTATAAAATGCATCAACTCTTTTGTAAAGTAATCAGAACTTTGAAGCTGTCTTACACATTCCACTTTGATTCTTTAAGGAATCAGGGGTCTACTGGTAATCCCTAATGCTACTAATTTGTTTTGTAGTTTGCAGTGTGAGTGTGAGTGTGAGTGTGAGTGTGCGCTCGTTGTTACTAAATTTAAGCCCACATTCCACTTGGAAAGCCGTAGCAACGCTCACAAACAAATCTGCACGCAGCATGTAAACTGTTTGTTTTAGTTTAGGGCGCAAAAACAACTAGTGTCATACACGCCTACGTCACAACTGTATAACACAAAGAGAAGAGTTAAAAACAACTACATGTTAACCCCAATCGATGGAAGAGAATAGAGCTAAAAACAGGGACTTGGAGAAAGGCCTATAAAATATGCCATAGAAAAACAGTGGTCATTAACTAAAAATTAAATAGCATTCACCATATTGCTACGACAGATAAAAAGTAAAACGGGGTTGTCAGACAACGTGTCTGTCCGTTAAAATGGCCGATAATCAGACGGCAAACAAATAACTGGTTAAAAAAATGGCATTCCGTCAGGAAATGGCAGACCGTCAAAGGACGAGTGCAATGAGTACAAAGTGGTGGGTGAGGGCAACTTAAGGAATGGCGATGGCTAAAAAGACTTTAGGTGATATACAACCTTGTTAAAACAATCTCCTCACGGCGAGAAGGGTGAAGCTTAGTAACCCAGGGCTTGTTTGCATAAAGGGAGGACCAGTGGTGATACCAAAGTGACAGCACCTGCTGACAGACAGTAACACACAAATCGTCGGAGGGAGTGTGAGAACCAGCAGGCCGAGGTACGAGGACTGCAGCCTCGGCAGCAGTGTCGGCGGCTCGTTCCCTGTCAGACCGACGTAGCCGAGATCCCACAAACACCACTGTGACTATCGAGAGTGAGCGAGTGATAGGTTTCCAGGATCCGTTGCACCGAGTGATCGACAGTGCACGTCACACCGTGGCTTTGAAGGGCGCCGAGAGAGCAAAGCCCGTGTCAAAGGATGTACTCTGTGGCCCGATACAGGGTGAAGAGCTCTGCTGTAAATACTCAACAGTGTTCCGGAAGCGGATACCAAAGAATGTAGCTGCCGAGGACAAAGTCACACCCGACACCATGGTCATTCCGAGAGGCACCAGTTTACACAGAGGCACTATCGTGAAGTTCTGGGAGAAGGTCGTGAAACTGAGGGTGATACAGTACAGTCGGTGCAGTAACCTTAAGAACGGAATGAAGGCCGAGGTGAACACGGGCCACCGCACGAAGCCGAGGTGGTGAAGGGCCCGTACCCACTGAGAAAGTTGCAGGTAGCACCGAGTTAAGCTGCCGGGGCAAGATCCGAAAGTGAACTCCAGGAGGAGTATGCGCCGCATACTGACGACCAAAGTCGTCGAAGGGAAAGGCGCAGGACGGGTGGCCACGCGTGACAGACTGCACGCGTATCTGCCGAGGAGAAAGTCACGGCGGTAGTTCGGCAACTTCTGCATACGGACCCTCCATCGAGCTAGTGTAAGAGGCGCCAGTGGCCGAACGGATGCCACGACAGAGGCTAATATCGAGACGGCGTAAGGAGGACGGACGTGCAGATGCGTAAACGAAACACCCACAGTCTAGTTTCGAACGGACGAGGGAGCGGTACAAACGGAGGAGGGCAGTTTCGTCTGCTCCCCAGGAAGTACCATCGAGGATACGTAGGACGTCAAGGGACCGTGTACAGAGGGCTGCCAGGTAAGAAAAGCGGGAGGACCGAGGAAGTTTCCCATCGAGCACGAGACCCAGGAATTTCGCTGTTTCTACAAACAGAACAGTAACGGGCCCAACATGTAAAGACGGCGGAAGAAACGAATTGTGCCACCAGAAATTCATACAAACAGTTTAGTCAGAAGAAAAACAGAAGCCTTTGTCTATGCTCCACGAGTAAAGACGAGACAGACATCGCTGAAGATGCCACTGAATGAGACAGGTCTGTGGAAACTGCAACAGATGGCAAAATTGTAAAAGAAAAGGGAGCCAGATATGCCCAGTGGAAGACTGGCCATTATAGGATTAACGGCAGTAGCAAAGAGGATGACACTCGAGACAGAACCCTGAGGTACACGGTTTTCTGGTTTAAGGTGTCCGACAAGTACCTCGAAAACTCAGTCTTTCAAACATTCCTAAAGGAAAAGGCACAGGCGGCCACAGAAGCCCCACATTTAGAGTGTACAGAAAATACCAGTCCGCCGGCAGGTCCCGTAGGCTTTCTCTAAATTGAAAAACGTGGCCACAGTCTAGGATTTCCACAGAAAACCATTCGTGACACAAGTGGACAAAGTGACAAGACAGTCAACTGCAGAACAGCACACACTAAATCCCACTGTGCGGTGGAAAGTAAATTGCGTGACTTGAGACACCGTACCAGCCGGGCACGAATCGTATGTTCCATCACCTTGAAAACACAGGTGGTGAGAGAAATGGGGCACTAGCTAGAAGAAAGATGTTTGTGCATACCGGGCTGAGGTATGCGTATGACAGTGGCTTCACGTCAATGTCTGGGAATGTGCCCTCTGCCCAGATGCCGTTATACGTCTGAAGCAGAAAGCGCTTGCCCACAAGAGAAAGGTGCTGCAACATCTGAATGTTAACAATGTCTGGCTCTGGGGTGAAGGATCGGGATGAAGTGAGAGCACGATCTAACATGTACACTGACTCAAACCACATCACTCTGTTGGAAATCTTGAAAATAATATAAGGAACATGTAACTAGTAGTGTACTGCAACAATCACTTCCAACGTCCTTCCAAAAGAGGTAAAACAGCTCATGCCTTCACGAGTGCCACCAGTTCGCTGCATCAGTACACACTCTCCTAAATTGTGCAATTAACTTACGTGTAGGGAACAGTGGACAGTCTTGATTATAGTTGGGTAAGCAAACATAGATGCTGTCAATGTGAATAAGTTCTGAAACTACATACATACTCTGCAAACGGTATGCTACTCCCCACTGTGGCAGATCTTCGGATTCAATAGATTCCCTTTGTGTGTGGTGCACTGCCGAAGTGAGCACTTCAATAGGTCTGGACATGATGTAATTAGTCTCTGTTGTCTTCCCAGTACCTGCAGATGTAATAAATAAGAAGCTGTATTATATTAAAAGATTCCTCATTTAGTACAGTTCTGAGGTTTGTAAGGTTTTTGCACTTGTATCCATTTGTGCTGGCCTTCTCTACATACATTTAGTATGCCCTGTTAGATCTTGTAGGTACAAGTCTCGCCCAGTGTAGCAGTATTCTTGGATAAGTTACAAGTGTTTTGTAAGCAATTTCCTTTGCAGACTAATCGCATTTTCCTAGACCAAAGTGTGCCACTTCCTAGCCCTGAAACTCATCCTGCGTGATCTTTCCACTTCGTGGCCCTACAAACTGTTACGAAAAGGTTTCTGCACAAGTTATCCAATTTCAATTTTGACTTACTGATGGAGTAGTCATGTAATTTTTGAATTTTACCATTTTACAAATCTGAACATTTAAAACAATGTGCCCCAATCTACTCCACTTTCAAATATCACTTGGTAGTGATGTAGACTTTCTAACCTCCATGTTTTATCACTCTGTACAATGTGACATCAAAAATCTGAAGACACCTTTGATCTGTGGTTTTAGTAACGTGAATAACTGTGCATAAATGAGAACATAAAAGCAGCAGATACACAATGACATGGGCTATCATTTAACTTCGCTAACAAAAAGTTTATTGGAAAAGGGGAGTGACTGAAACGTAAATTACTTATTTTGCATATAAACTATGCCAGATGTTTAGGTAATCATTCGCTGTCCCATTTTTGTTGAATCCAGGCCATGTTTCCTTTCTTTTCATTGAAGTCAAATATTCTGACATCTGTAGACATTTATATACGGTATGGTATTTCATGTCCAGTATACAATTACGTTAAATAGTAGAAAGATAACTAAATTAGCGTTCGGGTTGATTCTAGCATTTTACACAATTTGAGAAACACACTACCTTTCTGACACAAAAACTGCAATGTTTACCCGTAATCTGGTCTTCCATACCCTTGCACATACAATAACATATTCACTCAACATATCAACAGAGTTAGATTAGATTACATACAGTTTTCATTCCATAGACTCAAAAAATAGATGATTGTCGTGGGTGTGGAACATGTCAGAAAGTATAGGCTAACATAAAAACAGAAAACATTTGAATATAATATTTACTACCTGATCATTTGTCAGGAGATAGTCAAAATAGGTTAATACAATGCAGTGAACTGGAACAGCTAATATTTACAGAATTAACATGCTGTCAGAATGAAACACTTATGCACTTAATAAATTTATCATACACAAAGTACCTAAGCTTGACTGTTGTGACCAAGTGTTGTCAAAACTGAAATCTAACAGATATTTTTACTTAAGCTGGCTTAACCATTTCTGTTAAGATATTCATCTATGGAGTAGAAGGACTTGCCTATCAAAAAGACTTTCAAACTCTGTTTAAACCATGCTTTACCTGAAACCAAGTTTTTAATGATTGCTGGCAATTTATTGAAAATTTGTGTTCCCAAATAATGGACCCCTTTTTGTACCAAGGAAAGTGATTTTAGGTCTTTATGTAGACTGGTCTTATTCCTAATATTGATACTATGTATTGAGTTGTTGGTTGGAAATAGAGATGTATTACTTGCAACAAATTTCATTAAGGAATAAATATACTGAAAAACAGTGGTTAAAATACAAAGTTCCGTGAACAGGTTTCTACAAGATGTTCTTGAGCTTACACCACAAATGATTCTTATCACACGCTTTTGTACTCTATATACTTTTGCTCGGTTTGACGAGTTGCACCAGAATACGATCCCATATGACATAACAGAATGAAGTAAGCAAAGTAGGCAAGGTTTTTTTTTATATTTATACCTCCCACATATGACAACATTCTCACGGCAAATACAGACATTTAGGCGCTTAAGCAATTTTGTGGTATGCTCTTCCCAACTGAATTTATTATCGAGTTGCAATCCCAGAAATTTAACACTTGGCTCTGAACACTATGGGACTCAACATCTGAGGTCATAAGTTCCCTAGAACTTAGAACTACTTAAACCTAACTAACCTAAAGACATCACACACATCCATGCCCGAGGCAGGATTCGAACCTGCGACCGTAGCAGCAGCGCGGTTCCAGACTGAAGCGCCTAGAACCGCTCGGCCACACTGGCCGGCCAAATTTAACACTGTCAACCTCTTCGATCTGCATGTCTTCATATGTTATGCTGGAAGGAAATTCTTACAGGTTCTGAACTGCATATAGTGCGTCTTCTCAAAGTTTAATGACCTGCATTGTATTTTGTTTACCGGACAATCGATCTACCACTCATGCTTTGCATCTGGACGTATTGCTGTAACAATATTTATTAAGCAGTGTTTCGGGCATTGCTATTGGAATGGTCCTTATGTATTGCCTGGTACTAGAGAAATGATGCAAAGAATCGTCGAAGACGTGTAATTTTTTGCTGAACACCATAAGCCATCAATACAATTTTTCCGGCCAGACCGCTGTCATATAAATGAGTAAGCTATGTGACTACCTTTTGGGAACATTCTTCGGTATGTAGAAAGCTATCTCCTTCTGCTTCACGCATCATAACAAACCACTGGCTACCTTAACCTCACTTGGTATAAAGGTGCATTCCTCCCCATTGATTTGACACACGGTAAGTGCAAAGAGTATACATCGAAACGCCATCGAGGCATCTACAGACATGCGCAACCAAGGAGGTTAAGTTAACTTTCCCTACTAACTTAAGATATCGTATTCGCGAACGCGAAATTATTAAAGGCGTCATAATCAAGATTTGGTTAATAGAGTAGACCACTGAATTACACCCTTCCGATTTTGATCTTATGTATTCCCGTAAGATAAGCTTAGTTTTTTTTTTTTTTTACTGTGCTACACAGGAATATTGTATGTTAATCGTATGGCAAATCTTTGAACAGCGTCCTTTCGGTAGACTGTCTGTTGTCTGAGTGAGTTGAAGAAACGTGAGAGAACTTGAAGTAAGAGCTTTCGTGCTGCAAAATAATGGCATCTGTAGGAACTATGAAATATCCCGTAGAAAGTATTCGTGCAGGTCCAATGGATGAGGACTGGATGAACGCTGAACATATGACAGGAGTAAGTAATAGTTTTCAGAACAAGTACAAATTAAGGAACTCTGAAAGATCGTTTGTATGCTGACTCACTCTCGAAACAACACTGCTTGACTTTTAAATATTATTGATTCAGTGTACCTTTTCAGTATTTTTTTCTTGTCCTTGTATGTAATTACATCGTGTTACTGATGGCTAGAAGGTGAAGAGTAAAAAACAATTGCTGGAGGTGTTGAAACCACGACAGTGTGTGCGACATCTTAAAATACATAATTCTTCTTAGCATTCTGTCATTTGAAATACAAGGCATGCATAGCGCCATGTTATCGATATTAATTTTCCATCCTTTTACCTGAAAGACATATTTTACATGTACCAGTTTATTGTGCTAAGAAGAAAATGATGGATTTCAGTTTCTGATGTGTGAATAATCGTTCTTTTACTGTCTACTGCTTTTTTTGTTTTGAAAAGTTATTAGGTGTAATTGTAAAACTGTAAAAATATACCATTTGGTATGCTGAAACTTGGGAACTACATAACTTAATAAATCCTTTGACTTCATACTGTTAAGTGACATATGCAAATCTTCAGAGCCCTTTCAGTACAGATCATGACCAAACTTGCACAGTAAAGTAAGGGTCCTATTGTAGCCTTTTCAAATGAGGTTTTTGCTGGTAAGAGTGGCTTAGTGCAACTCCCACCTTATCATCCATAATTTCATTGTTCACAATTGAAGATACATGGGCCAGTAATTTTGCCTGTTATGCAGTGCAGCGTTTTATGATTTACTTTGTAGCTTTATTTATACAGACAAACGTGTTAACATGTTTGCTGCAGGCTTAAGCACAAGCAACTATGATATTACCTCTTCTTGATGCTTATAAGCTTCAGCCACAGAGTCATTCCGTGTTAAGTCAACCAATTGTACTACATGATTTGAACCATGAGCTCTCAGATTTGGATGATGATTTTTTTTTTTTTTTTTTTCTCTCTCCAGGTAATGAACCCGCTAACACTAGTTTAAATTTGTAATTTCAAATTTTTCTGATCTTTGGTTTTTGAGTTTCAAGGGTTTAAAAATTAAAAAAAAAACTCCGTTTTTGATCAATCGATGATTGTTTTAAAATGCTGTAGCTCAAAAACTATACAACCTAGAGAGCTCAAACTTGAATATGAAAATTTTAAACTATTCCAAAAAAACATTTTTTGAAATTTCCAAAATACAAACCCTCGGATTTCTTTATAAAAATTGTGTGTTGTCCAGTCTGACTACATGCATGCAAAATTTCAAGGTGGGATCTCAATGGGTTCTTGTATAAAATATTTTACTACCACAATACACACTAGTGAGGTGACAAGCATACTATTTCTAGGCTAGGAATACTAAGGTAGGCCTATGTAATTCTAACAAACTTAAATTATAATGTTAGCCTTTTTATGCAACATTACCCTCTTATTGTTTAATTCATTAAATTATGTAGTGTTGTTTTAATTTAATGTTCATGATTCTTTTAACTATGCATCATAAGAAAGTGAACACATTTCACTTGGTAATATACATGCTACAAGTTAAAATTTTGAATAAAACCACTCACCTTCATCCTTAGTTGTAAATGGCAGAGATTATCTTTTTCTTGGTTTTCCAGTGTTATTTGTAATCACTTACAACAAGTTCCTTAAATTAGAAATTGGCATAGAAGTAATTTCACTTGGGGAAAAGATTAACTTGTTGATATCTGCATGGATAGAACCGTATTTCTAATACCAATTGATATTTACAAAGTTAATACACATAGTATTTATACAACTTAGTGTTTAGTGAGCATAGGTGTAACATAATTTAAACGTGCTCCTTTCATGATCTTTTAAGATATTTTTCCAAAGCAAGAGAAGACAACTTCATTTCTTTAGCACTTAAAGTGTAGGTTCTTCCCGTAGCTGTTGTTGGGTTCACTGTTTGTAAAAAAGTATTTCCTGGTACAGCTAATATATCTCTTGGCTGTGGATAGTAAAAAGACTGGGCTGGACCATTTGGGTGGAAAAAAAAAAAATTATTCAGTACATGTCGTTGTATTTTTCTTCAATGCATCCTAGCCACCAAGAATTGTCATGTGTTACTGTCCCAAAACCAGCAGTAATATTTTCCATATGTGACAGTGTTATTTGAATCAGTGTTTTCACATATTCAAGAGACTCATCCAGACTACAATGATAAAGGCTTGACAGTAATTTGACTCTCTGTGCAGGGTTTACACGAGTGAAACTTTTGTGTTCCCACAGTTGCTTTTGAGTCTCTATACTGAGGATGTAAGTATTCTTTTGTCAGTTCATAGTCCTCTGTTGTGCAATATTCAAAGTCAATGTTTATGTTTTGCATGGCAAATACATAAAGTGATGTGGGTGTTAAGATTTGTTGGTTATATAGCCTTTGTAAGCTGGCTATAGCAGCTAGGCACTTAACAGTTCCGCCAAGGCCATCGCATGCGCTCTTTGCCATGGGATGTTGCAAAGAACTCCCACTCTGCCTCAACTTCAAGATCAGTTTTATGCAAACATAAATTAAGGAAGTTTTTCTTATTTTTATATTGTGCAGTACTGCCATCAGAAAAGTAAGTAATCTTTTTAAGTACAAAAGGCAAGTTTTGCTTTATGAATTCTAGCAGTTTTTTTCTGGAATACATACAAAGTGACTGCATTTGTTTCAGCCTATCTGATATGAGGACATACTGCAGATGTGTCAATTTTCCCTCCCATTTATAATATATGATGAAAGGATGCAGTGTAGCTTCCCCGTTACATCAAGTTGGCCATAAGTGAGGTAGTGACCAAAACTAGAGCCTTGACCCTATATGAAAATCTCACGGTTTTTATAATAGAAAGTGAAAAAGTTAATGTCGTACAAAATTGTAAGGTTCTTAAGTTATTTTTTTATATATTTTATCCTTGCATAAAAAGGCTACCATAATAATTTACGTTTGTTAGAATTACATAGGCCTACCTTAGTATTCATAGTGTAGAAATAGTCTGCTTTTCACCTCACTAGTGTGTATTGCGGTAGTAAAATATTGTTTTATACAAGAACCCATTGAGATCCCATCTTGAAATTTTGCATGCATGTAGTCAGTCAGACTGGACAACACACAAAATTTTTATAAAAAAATCAGAGGGTACGTACTTTGGAAATTTCAAAAATCGTATCTCATATCATCTTCATCTACTTCATGTTCTGTATCTATAACATTGTTCTCAGATTTGTTTCCCTTACACAGGCCTTCTGTATATTCCTTGCATTTCTAAGCTTTCCATTCTTTCCTGTAGGCAGCATCTGTCATTCCCGTAATTGTGTGTGTTTCTACAGCCCTGCATTTGTCCGCTAGCCATTCCTGCTTGGCCATTTTGCATTTTGTGTCAATCTCACTCTCACCCATGTAATACCCTGTAGAGTTTTTACAGGGGGAAAGTTGTTAATTGATGTGTTCCACTCCGTTTAAGATCTATCACCCAAATGCTTGTCTGCTAACTCTACTTTATAAACAATTTGTGGACACCCTTCCTGAAGTTAACTACTTCTGTGGACCTACTGTGCAGTGCCACCAGACAGACGTGTTACTTGTGCACCTTCTGCAGTGGGGCGGGTGGTGAAAGAGCTCCGATCTGTCAGTCACTAAATGTCGTAAACGGCTTTGCGGTAACTCTTCTGTATTTTACGCCTGATGTTTTTAATCTACAGCTCTAGTTAAGATGGGTGAACAGAGCTCTGTTATTTCATAACTCGTAACAGATTACAACGTATAATTGTGTACTACTTTTACATTATAGAATGGCACATTACCAAATGAGTTCTCATAATGATGTTTCTGTTTTTTTGCCACCGACATTATTATCGTCAGTGTGTTTTGCTCTGTGGCTTCCGAGGCACAACACCGAAGCGTAAGTTGGTCTCCACAGAAGGTGGAGACAAGTTCGCCATCGCGCCTTGTCGATGTTTGCACCTAGGTCAACCGAGGGTGCACACAGCAGGATATTCCGCACTTAATACCTGAACTACGTCTTCAGTGTCCACGCACATTACGTGAATGTACGGTGTCTGTCCTTTCAGACATGTCAGACATCGTGGATAATCTGTAGCTGTTATACATTATATGTAAATTGAAAGTGGAGGGGGAAGAAAGGAAAGGAAAGGAAGGGGGAGCGATCACTGCTGTCAGCTGTGTTGGAACGTTATGCGGAATCAGTGGCGATTAGTGAAAGTGTGTATTGGACCGGGATTCAAACCAGGAATCTCGTGCTTACTAGGCAGGTGCACAGTGTTATCACAACTGCACGGAGTATCTAGGCCCGCCTCACAGCCGATCCTCTCCCATCGAATGCTACCTATCTGTAGCCCATGTCCGTCTCCTCCGCATTCGCTCTTCCGAGATTCCCACAGGAGGTCAGACATATTTGTACATTTGCACTGAAGAAGGTGGATTCATTGCCCAGATGTGCCTACCAAATTATACGAATGTGTGGTGTGTGTGCTTTTGGACACGTCCTGTGGATAGGTGGCGTTCGATGGGAGTGTGGATTAGAAGTGAGGCGAGCCGAGGTAGTCCGTGCACTTGCGGTAACACTGTGTCCCGGATGGCACAGTGGTTACCACACCTACCTAGTGAGCAGGAGATCCCAGGTTTGAATCCTGATCTGCTACAAATTTGCAGTCGTCACCACTGATTCCGCGTAATATCCCAATGCAGCTGGCAGCAGTGATCCCTCCCCTCCCCTTTTCGTTTTCCTTTCGTCCTCTCTCCACCTCCAATTTACATACAGTTCCATGGACATCTTTCATCGACCTTAAGTGGTTAAAAGTGATAGATGTTACACTGTAGAATCGTGTTACCCCATGCTTGCTGTCTTCCGTATTTGGTCTCTCAAAGCTGCCAGTTCATCTTGTACTGTATTCCTGTAAGCAGTTTGTCTGACATTGCCTAATGTTCCCTTTCTAAATTGACAAATGTATTAAATATAGGTTTGTCTTTTTTCAACTTATCTCCTAAGATAAGTTGTAGGGTGAGTTTTCCAAGAATGCTAACGTGTTTCTCCAGAACCTACACTGATTTCCTCTATTGTCTTCTCCTACAAGTCTTCCCATTCTTCCATAAATGATTTTTGGTAATATTTTACACCTGTTTGACTGGTGATTTGGTCTTTATTTGCTCCTGGCAAAACCTATCTTTTTTTTGGCATTGAAATTATTACATTCTTAAAGTGCGATTGTACATAACTTACATACTGCAATATATATCTGTCAGTTTATTTTGTTTCATACATAATTTTCATAATATTTTTGTCTCGGGTAAACTTCATTACAGATTAAATGCTCAATTGAACAGTTTTTTCACTACTACTGTCTCATTTTCAATTCTCTCAAATTGACTGCAGACAGACCTAATTTGTCTTACCCTGGTAATTTTGAAGTTGAGTGGCTACAGAGAGGTGCACTCAAGTTGTTACACCATATTTGCTAAAATAAATGGCGAGTGTTAAAGTACTTTGGTGTAACTTTTCCTGTTTAGTCATGTTATATTTGTTACAGAATGAAACAGCAAACAGAGAATATTGATGTAAAATTTGCTCTGCCAATCTCACAGCTGTAGAAAAAATGAGTAGACCAGCTGGAATAGCTTTGTCATTGCTGTTTCTCCGGACGACATCGATAATTCTGAGGGATGTTCCGTATTCTGTGTCTTAAGTCTTTCAGTGCTCTTTCAGATTCTTCCTGCAGTGTCATATCTCCATTCTCTTCCCTCCGTATAACATTATCTTGAAGTTTGCTTCCCTCAGTGTACCGGCAACTTCAAAAACGCACAGAGCACGAAATTTCCTGTCAGCCGACAGTCGGGGCCGTCACAGCTGCGAGCACTGGTGTCGCCTTGCTTCGACACAGTACACAGTTCCGTCAACTAATTAGAGCTTGCGGCCGCCTCGTGAGTTCTGCTGCACGGTGTCGTGGGACACTGCGGCATATTTGCTGTTGTCTCATCATAATCTTAATTTCTTACCTTTTTGCATTTTCTTCAGTTTCAATTCTTTTGTTCTCAGCCAGTTAGTTACGGCCAGTGTGTCCACATTTGCTTTTTTGTGATTTGTCGACGGTGTCGGTAGTGGTTAACAGACCGCAGCCGTCCCAGCTGTCGTCAGTAGGTTCACGTAGCGCTTTCTGCCGCAGACGTCCATTATGGCCGTGGAGTACGACGGCGGAGTGGTGATCGGCGCCGATTCCCGGACGACGACCGGTACGTACATAGCGAACCGCGTCACCGACAAGCTGACGCGCATCACGGACACCATCTACTGCTGCCGCTCCGGGTCTGCGGCCGACACTCAGAACATTGCCGACATAGTTGCCTACCATCTGGACTTCATGCAGTGAGTATGGGCATTAGCACGTGCTGCTGTGTTAACACTTGCACTGTGCCAACATATATACAGGGTGTCATAAACTACTAAACAGGGCCCCTAAAATGTGTACTTCAAGAACTGTGATCACTTCTTCAGCAAATGGGATGTGCTTTGCAGTAACAAAGATGGAAAAAGTTTTCATAGCTCTTAATGCATGCATTTTAGAGCCCATGTTGACTACACTTCTTTGCTTCCAATTTTCAGGATTAGAATCCGTGTGCATGTAGGAAGGGAGGGGGTCTCATTCTTCAGTTTTGTCAGCTTTGGCAGGCTGTACTTAGTCACAATACGGAAGACGAAGGCTTCTGAAAGACTAATTCTCTTCTGTTGAACTTTTCAGCAGTTACTTTGCAACAACTACAGTTTCTTTTCGACAATAAACTACTAATACATAGTTTTTGAATCTTGATATCATAAGATTGCAAATTGAACTTTTCATCTAAGTTTAGTTTGAATTTCGATTCATTTCAAATTAAGATATTGTGGTGCCTGTTTTGTTAATAAGTACAACGCAATGTGCGTGCATGTCTGAAGGAACATTGCACCGTGCTTCTTAACAGTACAGGCATTGCAGTATCTTCTTTACCCATAGAACCTTGCCAGCATCTTTCAATTAAAATGATAGGAATTTTATAATGATTGTACAAATGTGGGTTGTAGACACATGGATGATGTCATATGGAAATTTTGGTCTGACCAGGAATCATGCACAAATAGCCAAAATGGTTAAGTTGACTGCTCGCAACAAGCAGGAAGCCTGGTTTTCAGTCCATGTGGCAGAAATTTTCGATGTTGTCATTCCATTACACTGCAAACGTGTTTTGTATGTTTCCAGTTAGATAATATGTTTGCATGAAATGAAACTATTGTCCGAAATCCATTGTTCCTAAATAAATTCTTCTCAAATTTCAATTTATTTGTGTTCTATTAATGTTGATTTGTGTGGAACAGTTGATAACAATAAGTAAAGTAGGAATCCTTTAGTTACTGTTATTGAAAGTTCTCCATCAGTCGACATTAATATGACAGTAACTTGGCATTGTGCATGAATGGATAGTTGTGAGTATATTGAACCCTGCTCCATACAAAACAGCTCCAAAATTTGAATACAATTTTGGCACACTGAAACGTAATCACACTCACTCGTCGTAGCCTTTTGGTGGTAGTTAACTGAACCCATTACAAAACGAGTGACAGTCGTGTAAAAATGTTCTTTGACTGTCAGACAATAAGTAAATACGCAGTACAGTCACACTGCATTAACATTCCATTTTGTTTAGTTACTACAGTGAGGTTACTCTCGGCCGTCGTGTGTCGAGAGGTAAGTCACGGGACACGAAACAACTCCACACGGGTCGAGAGACGGTACTGCATTTTCGGACTCTCGTAAACTCTACAGGGAATGGAGAAGGAAACACATTCGTGTAAATGTTACGAAATAAAGCTAATGCAAAAACAGTGAAATGAAATGTGGACGTGTGCCGCGTAACGGACGATCCCCGACGTGTCGGCAGGGTGGAGATGGGCGAGCCTCCGCAGGTGAAGACGGCCGCCAACGTGTTCCGCGAGCTGTGCTACAACTACCGGGACTCGCTCGTCGCGGGCGTCATCGTCGCCGGCTGGGACAAGCGGCGTGGCGGGCAGGTGAGCAGATAGCGGAGCTGAGGCGAGCTGTTCGGGTAGTGAGTAGTCCAGTAGTCTGGCTGTCCAGAGCACTCCGCGTGCGGACCGGGCTGGCTGCGAGTGGCAGGTGGGCCCGGCGAGCAGAGTGCTCGGTCGGAGTGTGCTCCCGTCCCTGCCGTGCGGAGAGGGGTAGATTGCCGGTCGTCGGGGTGGCGCCCGGCACCTTACGTCGAGATGTAACGTGTTCACTTCAATTTTGTGAGTGTAGCTACTGTTTTTTAGTAAACAGTGGCTCAGTTATTTTAAACAGACCTTCAGGTGGAACCTGTATTGTTGCCAGCCAATGTCACCATTTCTGTCCAGCAGATGGAATTTTAGAGACGAACACTAACGAGAACTACAGAATACTGGACGATTACTCGGCTTTTGAAAAGAGATGTCAAATCCCAGACAGTATGAAAAATGACAGATACTGTCAAATCACTTGAAAGCTCTTGTGAAGACTGCATTAGTGATGACGTTTTGAAGTCGGAGGAGATTAACTCTCGGAGACAGTACGCACTCGTTTAAGATCTGAGGAAATGGGAGTTACATAGAACTGGAACTGTGCACTGAAACACTTACTGCGTTAAAAAGATCACACACACGCACACACACACACTAGTAACTACAGAAGATGCTGTCTTTTATCAGTTAGCACCAAATTTTGGCATTATTGCCACATTTTTGGACTTCTTGATGGGGATTGTTAGCCACCACCAGTCCCCCATCACAGTAAGCTGTGGGAGTACGTCAGCTCTGACTGCCTAGATTGCAAGAATGGTAAAAACCTGAAGGTGTGCTGCACGATGAGGAGGTGGACCAGTTGTTTGAATGCAACCTCCGGGGAACGTGCTGCACATCAGTTGTGAGGCTTTCCTAGGCAGGCGGTCTCTGTCTGTGTGGACTTCTATTTCCCTAGGTGCTTGCAGGACCGAGAGGGATCCTTCAAAGTTTTGTCCTCCACCTCCCAGTGGAATGGGTGGGCCACTGGTAGGTACTGACACCCAGTCAGATAAGAGGGCCCCTGTAGTCAGTCTTCTGGACTCGGGAATCTAGAGAGTTTAGTAACAGAATGCTTGCGGCTGGCCAGAGGGAAATTTCGAACAAAAGTGTTTAGAGGGGCTTGCAGGTACTTTAGCACGTGTGAAATGGGACACCGTCGGTGGAAACATCGAGTACCCGACAAGTAACAAACTTGCAGAAAGCCAAAACCTGTGGTAATATGCCATCGAGACTGAGCTCCGTGCCCCATTAAACTACAGTAAAGCTGTTGTGACGTGCAGAGACCTGGTGCATATCCCCAAAGAAGACCCGAAAGTTAAATGTGCCTAAGAAGGCATTGTAGACGTGCAGAATATTGTGGAAGGCAATCTGACTCGTTCGTCCTTACTTTTAATAGCACATAACTTCTGGAACGCACTGAGGCAGGTTTTCTTCGCTTAAATGTGCGGTCCTACGCCCTCGACCCAGAGCAGCGTTTTAAATGCCAGCAATTTGGGCAGACCAGTTAAGTATGTGAGGGAAAGCCACTCGTGGCAAATGCGGTAAGGCTGCCCACGAAGGAGTCGAATGTTCGTCTTCTGCAAAATGTGTGAATTGCACTGGGGCTAACTGCTGTGTCTCCATTGAAGAACGGAAGATACGGCAGGTTAAAAACCACCGATTCCCTTCGGTGAGGTCGAGACGATTTATAAGACCGTTCGGCCCGTGACGTTCACCATCTCCTTTGCTTCAGTTGTTAAACAGCTAGTACAGAAAAGCAATGCTGCAGAGGTAGCTAGTCCTAGCAATAGTACCTGCATTTGTTAGTGTACTTGCGCTCCTGCAGTTACTTCACAGCCTGGAGTTCCTTCCAAAACATCGGAGTAGTCTGTGGTCGCTAATGTTGGGATCTTCCTGCTTTCCCTGAGGTTCGGTCCGGTTCACTGTCGAGCACTGCCACTACCGTTGCCGTGGTTGTCGTCCCAAAACCTACCCGGGGCAAAAAAATCGAATGCCGAGCGCCTCTCACAGACAGAATCGGAAAGTAAACAGTCCACGACGTCGATGTGGTACTACCAAATGTGTCTCTCGACTCTTCGGTAGAACTGACGGAGCTCGACGACTGGTGGGGCAGTGTTCTCACCCCGAGACTGAGCTTCTGCCTGTTACGAGCTCCCCTCCCCGGTGGAAAGACAGAGTGAAAGTGCATCCTCCCTGATAGTTAGCTCCCGTATTACGGTGGTACATTAGTGGGTTCGGGAAACACGGGGAGAGACTGAAACCGCTAGTGCGGGAATGCCCCGTGTGCCTGTGTCTGTGAGAAACACATTTAAAGCCACTGAGACCCCTATGCTACGGGGCTATACACCTCACCGAAAGGGTGATCTGACTGGGGACAAGGTCGAGGCTGGGGGTTGCCGTTTTTGTCAGTAACGGCCATCACTCCTTCGCTCTTCCCCCGGCTGCTGACCTGCGAGCAGTTTGTCGAAATTCGTGGGCGTCGGAGGTCCACCGTTTGCTCCCCGTACCTACCTCCGCGTGATGCCGTACACTCTGAGGCTCTCGTAGATCTCGTAGAATGACTCCTGCGACCACTTCTCCTGCTGGGAGACTTCGGTGCCCGCCGTATTTTGTGGGGCTCGACCTCTTCGGACCCCCGGATTCGGGTTTCGGAGAGCCCCGTGACGACTCGAGAGCTGTGCTTCGACACGGGTACTCTCGCTTCTGCTCCGCTACCGGGTCATTCTCGGCCGTCGACCTCTCTTCTCGCTCTCCGGCCCTCGCAGGTGCCGTTCGGTGGGAGGTCGTCGACGTCCTTCGTTCCGGTGACCACTTCCCACCCCACGTTCCCCTACTGGACGGAGCACTACCCGAAAGAGAAGCCGCCGACGTGGGTGGTCACCGGGGCTAACTGGAAGCAGTTCGGCCAGCTGGCCACGTTCGAACATTGCGACAGTGTCCGGGAACGGGTGGACCGCCACGTCGCGTTAGTGGTCCGTCGTACTGCAGAGTTATCCGTGCCGAAGTCCTCGGGTCGTCTCGGGAGGCGACCTGTACCTCGGTGGACAGACGAGTGCCATTCGGCCGTCCGAGACGGGCGTGCGGCTCTGCGACAGTTTAAATGTTGCCCTACAGCTGAAAACCACCTAGCTTTTAGATTCGCGAGAGCCGAGGCTCGGAGAGTAATCGAGGAGAGCGAGAAAATGTCGTGGCGAGTGTTCCTGGGCTCTGTCGACTGTTCCACTTATTCTACAAAAGTATGGGAAGCCGTCAGGATGATTTCTGGTAAATGCACTCATTTACCAGTAGCAGTACTGCTGAAACGGGGATGTCTCCAAGCTCAGACTCTGGCAGAGAATTTTGCACAAATTGTTGCCAATGCTATCCAGGATCCAGTATTTTGATGGTGTTAGGACAGCAACCACCCACAAATTTACTTTCAGTTCCTTTATTCAAAGGGCTCTGTTACGGGTTTCGAATTGTTGTTATTCGTCCTCAGGCGGATTACACGCTTTCTTTATGACATGTTGTGTGTTTTTTTTACAGATTAATTTTCCTAAAATATAAATAATACATAATTATAAACACGCCACACACAGATGGTTGCGTTACAGATTTTCGTTGCGTGTGACTTATGTGAAACGTCGGTTTGGAGTGTTTGTTTTCATAACATTCGTCCAACAGATGTTAATGCATTCCCACTGCATTCTTATTGTTGCACACGTAAATTGTCCTCACTGAACACTTTAGATTTGTCACTGAGAAGATTTCTACCACGCACCACATGTTTTGATACATACAAGGAGCTTCCAAACATATCAGTATCACAGATGCTACGATATATCGTAACATTTCACGATGGTGTCCTATGTTTGGAAAGGATCGTATATTCATTTACGCAACTGTAATGCCTTTTACACTAGTACAGAGACATTGAATTTTTGAGTGGATATTTTTAAATTAATTATAAAGTTTTTTATAGAACTGTATAGGTAAAATAGTATATTATTTAATTACATTTAGCATCATGAGAATTATAGTAACATATAAATTTGCTACTTGATCTGCAGATAGGTGTACTAATATTATTTGCTTTGGAGGCTGGAAAGTAATTTTTGGAAATTTTTGACGAAAGGGGTGTTAGCTAACTCTGTTCGTTAAGGATATAGTCTGGGATGCTTTTTTGTGTGTGTGTGTGTGTGTGTGTGTGTGTGTGTGTGTGTGTGTGTGTGTGTGTGTGTGTGTGTGTGTGTGTTTATTTCTAATTCTTCTAATATATTCATAGTGGCTCCTTTTTCTTCTAGATGCAAAATTTTTAAGTTGTCCTCAACGTTTCCCACTGAATGGTTTTCTTCAGCAATATGGGCTGCAAATGCTGATTTGTTAAAGTTACCAAGTCTTAAAGCATCAATATGTTCTTTAAATCATCATTGAATCGAAACCGGTAACGGTGCCCTTTCAATAAAGGAACTGAAAGTAAATTTGTGGCTGGTTGCTGTCCTAACACCATCAACGTTTGTCTTCAAACAACAGCCACGGTCTCAATCATGTCATCATATGACAAAATTGCATTCAGTATTTTGTTGCTAAAATGCAACTGTAGAGAGGGGAAAACTGTACTTAAGATTCAACAAACTACCCTTTCCCCATGTGGGAGACTCGTGATACTGCACCCAATCACAACAGATCCCAGTACTGCATGCTTCATTTGCGAACAACATCAAAGGAAATCCTTCTCTAATCTTTTAATCTAATGCTAGACAGCTAACTTCCTCAACATCTGGAGACCAGGCACTTCTGATACTTTTCCCTCAAACCAGGAGAGGCCCGCGTATGTCAGAGTAGTTACCGTAGTATCGCCTTAACGAGCTGCGTGGGAAAGATCTTGGAGCGAACGGTTGACTGTCATCTGGTCTGGATATTGGAGACCGGGCAACTCCTTAGCCACTCTGTTGGATTCGAGAGACTTCTGTCCACTGTCGACAACTTGAGCCTGCTAGAGGCAGCTATTTATTGGGCTTTCCTATGTAAATGTCACTGTACTGGCATATTCTTAGATACATGCGAGATGTACGATACTACTCGGAGACACTGTATTCTTGCACAACTGCATCAATGGGGCTTTTTCAGCCACCTCCCCATTTTCGTACGGTCTTTCCTGTCTAGGTGGACAGGACCCGAGTTGGTGATTTGCTGTCCTGTCGTTTTGAGCGGGAGAATGGTGTCACTCGGGGCAGTGTTTTAAGTGTTACCTCTTTGCCGTAGCCGTAGTCTACAATGAGTCTCGTACGGTGCTCCTTATTTGTGGACAGATTTTTCTGTTTCCTTTTCCTTCTCTGGTGTTGCAATAGTGAGCCATCAGTTGCAACTTACAGTGCAGAGGTTAGAGGAATGATTCTAGTTATATTTTTAATTTACCTGTCTTGCTTATGAGGGGCAGCATCCTACATTTTAGGTACTCTGTGAGGTTTCTGAGCCTCATTTCTGACTCAAAATTGTGGTTACCACACTTGAGAGACCTGAAAGCCAGAGTCCTGAAGGCACTGAATATCTTAAAGTGCCTTAGCTACAGTTTTATACGGTTTTTGAGCTCAAAGGTGGACTACGGGTGCACGTTGTGTGGATCGGTCGGGACTTCGTATTTGAAGAGTGTCGACACTGTCGACCGTGAGGGGATTCGGCTGGCCACAGGTGCTTATAGGACCGTTCCCACACCCAGTCTCTGTGTTGAGGCAGGAGGAGAACTGCCACTAACCATCTGGTGGAAACTCCTCACATTGTGTCGGGCGTGTCTGTTCCTCGCAGCTCTGACCGTCCGCATACCGTTCTGTTGCTCGCTCACCTCTGGACTGCCTTTTCTCCGCCCGTCTACGAGCCAGGGTTTTAACCGTCTTCCGCCCCGGTTACTACAGAGGCCCAGCGTAATTTTTGATTTAGTGCAGTGGAGGAGAGATTGCAGTCCTGCTTCTGTTTTTAATTTGATATTTTCTAACATTTTGTACGAGCACCACAACTATATAGCTGTCTTTACAGATGGGGTCTAAGCAGGGAGGGCTCCGTTTGTTGCTCTGTCATTTTTCCAGATTGTGTCCTCGAGGTCTGACTGCCTCAGGAATTTACTGTTTTCGATGCAGAATTGTATGCGATCTTCTGGACATTGCAGCAGGTGAGACATTCTTCCAGTGCTAAATTTGCCTGTTTTGCTTCTTCACTCTCTCGAACATTTGTACCCAGCAGATAAAGTAATCCAGAATATCCACGTTGCCCTCCTACAGCTATGACGATTGGGGAAGGAGGTGTCCTGCTGCTGGGTACTGGGGCACACGGATGTTGTGGGGAATGAAAGGGCAGATCTAGCAGCAGAGGACGCGTGTCGTGAACCTCAGTTCTTTGTGTGCCACCAGTCTGCATGCAATCACATGCTTTTCAGGTACAGCCGTGCGCCAATGGGAAGAAGAGTGGCTGGAAGTGACCACCAATAAGCTCCACATAGTAAAGCCCGCAACTCGGCCGTGGCGTGCCTCCGTCCGGCCACATTGACGTGACGAGGTCCTTCTGACTCGTCTTTGCATAGGCTGTAGGCCCACGGTGCAAAGCTCCTTACTCCACAAGAGGACTAGCCGATGTGTTGCAACTGTGGCCTACAGGTCACTGTGCACCTCGTTTTATTTGACTGCATTTTATTTTCCGACCAGTGGGCCGAGAGAGACTGCTCGTAGCTACAGATGAGGTGGCTGTGGGTGGATAGGCTGCACGGAAGGGGCTTTTCAGTGTGGAATGGGTGACAGCTGTCGAAGTGGAGGTATTGTTGGTGGATGGTAGGTTTGATATGGACAGAGGAATGTACCTAGGGTCTCACCGAGGCCTTCGCAAACTGTAATTACCCTCACAGCCTTGTATGAAAACAGATTTGTGTGTGTGTGTGTGTGTGTGTGTGTGTGTGTGTTGGATCTTATGGTCGCCCAACGGCGTGGTCATCAGCGCCGTGACACTTATTAAAACAAATGAATGTGGAGATGAACTAAAATGGTTGTACACGCATGCACGTGAAATGACAACTTAGTCACTCTCTCAAATGCACTCTCACGTGCAGTACAACCAGTTAGGAGGGAAGAAGGAATTAAAACACAGAGAGAACAACACATAGACAAAGCTAAAAGAAAAGCACAGGGAAATGTGACTGGCTGACCACTTGGAAAAAAACTTGGGTGAGCCAGCAACCTTGTTGACACATTAAAAACATCTCCCTAAATTTGAAAACTGATCTCTCTAGCCTTATCTCTCCAGCCATCCACTGCCACCTGAAGTCCCATTGTCTGGCCACGGAGGGGCATTCCCCTCGTGTCTTGGTACCACCCAGGACTGAAGCAGCTGAATCACATTCTCCACCAGGGTTTTGACTACCTCTCATTGTGCCCTGAAATGAAAAATTTCGTACCCAGTATCCTTCCCACACATTCCACAGTGCTATTCCGCCACCCACCGAACCTACACAATATTCTCGTCCGTCCGTACGTGATCCCTGCTCCTCATCCCTCGCCTAGTGGCTCGTATCCCTGTAATAGACCTAGCTGCAAGACCGGCCTGTACTTCCTCCTACCACTGCCTACTCCATTCAGGTTACTAGCATCACCCATCCCATCAAAGGCAGGGCTACCTGTGAACCAGTCGTGTGATCTACAAGCTAAGCTGCAACCACTGTGCTGCATTCTACGTGGGCACTACGACTGACAAGCTGTCCGTCCACACGAATGGCCGCAGCTGAATGGCCGCAGCTGAACACACTGCCCGACACGACATTCTTCGTTTCGATGACTGCTTCACGTACTGTGCCATCTGGATCATTCCTACCGATGCCAGTTTTTCCGAATTGCACAGGTTTTCCTGTAACCCTCTTGGCTCCACCTTCATTAATCTGCGTCCTTACTCTCTAGCCCCTTCCCTATTCCCATTCCAGCAGTAAACAGTTGTCCTCTATTCCACCGACGCACCACCGGTCTTTTTACCCATCTCCTTTCCTGCTAACCCTCACCTGCCCTCCTTCGAACCTCCCGACTGCACCTAGCTGCCCCCACCCTCTCTGCGCCTTGGTCCAACAAAGGCCTTGCTTGCTGAAAGCACATTTTTCTGACAGCCTTTTTGTTGTGCCTATCTGCGACTCAGCATCTGTGCTATATGGTGAGTAGCAACTATCCTTTTCATAATAATTTTACATTCTATCCTAGATTTTCCATTGTTGCATTTTAATATTTCTTCATTGCCATAGCACATATATTGAAATTTTGCTGGTTTATCCACATGTTTCTTTTAATGTGTGTAAGGAACTGATAATCTTACCATTGGGTGCCTGTAAGGGACACACACACACGGTGTGGTAATTACTTTGGAAAACTGGGAATTATCGCAAACATTGAATTTTTTGTAAAAGTCAGGGAAGTCCCAGGGAATTATCAAACTTCACAAACTACATGGGTGTCAAATTGTTAGTTACTAGAAAGAAATGAAAGGAGCAACTTCGCTGGAGTTGCGTAAAGAATGATTGAGTGCATCAGATTGTTTTAACAATTTTGTGCCATCTCGTGGGCTTACTGACCTCATTAACCTCCATTACAGCGGGTGGGTTTGTGACCCACAGGCCTATTTCCCATCGCGATTGCAACATCACCCTCTGGTAAAATTTGTTTGAAGAGCACTGCGGCGAGTATTTCTTAAAACCTCGAGGTTGTCTCGCATTGATGCAGCATAGAACACAATAATGATGGCAGGCATCAAGGGAGGAATTTCTGGAGACCTTACAACTTACAGAATTGTCAATAAGACTGTAGTAGAGTAGGTCATGTTCTAACTACCCTACCACAACAAAGGTCAAAAATTAATAATGATTGTGGTTTTGCTCACGCTGCCAAATACTGCATTTTCGGGCAACAACGAAGTTATTATGTGGCAGGTGTCATTAGAGCACAGTTAATAAAGTCATTTCATGTAATAATGAATAAACTAGGCACTCATCTTTTCGTGTTTACCATGCTGGTCTCGTTGTAAAATCGTGGCGCAATCGTCGAAAATCTAGGTGGTTATGATTCCAAGCTCGGATGCAAAGAGGCCTAGGTTTTATTCTGCTATATTCAAAAGTTTTATAGATGTTTCACAAACCATTCTTGAAGATTAAACCTTTAAAAGTTAGCACAATGGTGATGTAAAATAGTAATCAGCACTCCGAATTTAAGTTACACTTCTTTTTTATTACTTTTGGTGCAATATCACGTAACACACACATCACTTTACAATACAAAACATACTTGAAAACATCTTCCTCACTGTTAAAGTTCACATTTTATAAACTGACTACAATTTATGTCTTTTCAGCTTACGCACCCAAAAATCAGAGTTAAAAGTACGTCAAAGATTCTAGTTACAAAAGAAAGAATACACATAAGAATAATATCATTGCAATATAAACACATCGATGTATCAAAATACCTCTACATTAATGAAATCGAATCTGAATGTAGTCTCGGAAATATGTCAACTACTTTACAGAAACACAGTAGAACAGTGCTGGTATCGAGAAGTTCAGGTGAGGTGCCGTAATGGTTACGTAATTAAAATACCATTACAATGTGCAACAAAAATTAGTCCGGGGAAATTTATAATTTCAACCTGATAATTCTGTGAAACACTGAGGACTGGCCTCAATTTAATAATGTAAGTGGATTTTATTTTCATTTGTGTGTGTGTGTGTGTGTGTGTGTGTGTGTGTGTGTGTGTGTGTGTGTGTGTGTGTGTGTGTTTTATTTTGCAGTATTTGAAAATTACAGAAATATTTTTAAAGCACCTCTGATATTCGCTAAATTAAGCCTTACCCTTTTTTCTGCTGAACCTGACTTTTCTTCATTCATATTTTTTTGTTCCTGGCAATTCTTTTTATTCGGAGTCAGAAAGTGTCTGTAATACAGTGTTTAGGCCTAAATTGGGCTTCTAATTTTTAACAGTTTGTCGGGTAGGTCCCTACGTGATTTCTGACAGCCTCTTCTAGAGGTCTGTAGCTGTGTCACACTGTGTAAGAGGGCGTATGACACTGTCGACAGACACTCTCCGAGACTTCGGAGTAGCCGGGAAGACCGGAGAGCTAATCTGCCAGACTTACAAATGACATCAAAAGTAAACTCTCCGCTTTTTAACTTACTTTGAGACAGATCTGAAAGTGTCGGAAATTGTGGTTGCAAAATCGATGCTGTCACTGTAGCTATTGAAACTTCCTGGCAGATTAAAACTGTGTGCCGGACCGAGCCTCGAACTCGGGACCTTTGCCTTTCGCGGGCAAGTGCTCTACCGACTGAGCTACCCGAGCACGACTCACGCCCCGTCCTCACAGCTTTAATTCCGCCAGTACCTCGTCTCCTACTATCCGGACTTCACAGAAGCTCTCCTGCGGACCTTGCACAACTAGCACTCCTGGAAGGAAGGATATTGCGGAGACGTGGCTTAGCCACAGCCTGGGGGTTGTTTCGAGAATGAAATTTTCACTCTACAGCGGAGTATGCACTGATATGAAACTTCCTGGCAGATTAAAAACATTCTAGAATGTAGCTGTTATTACTGAGACTAAATAAGAAACTGAGTATACTACAGAAAACTGTAGGTGATGGTGAGGATGGCATCCAAAAATCTGTGTACAAACAGCTGGAGAATTCCACTAAAGGTGGAATACATGATGATTTTACGGTTGACCTCCTTCAGAGACTTCAGCAAGATCGTGCTTCTGTGCAAAGTTAGAAACAGCTGTCAAATTTCAAAAGAAAGTCAAAACCGTGTGGAATCGAACAGAAAGGAGTATCAGACAGTGGAAAATTACAATACTACGAGGCTTTTATTTTGCTGCAAACACACATTTAAATATTATGTAGCAAAAATCTGTGTGCTGCAAAAAAGAAACATTTTTCATAACGATTCACCGCTTTTTGAATGTCCCGTATTACCGAGTTCACGGTCTCGACTGTGAGACCTAAAATTGGCTCTGCGTTTTTTACGACTAAGTGCTCAGCTAAGTGAAATCTCACACTTACTACCCTCCGTGTGTCCGCAGGTGTACTCCGTCCCGATCGGCGGGATGTGTGTGCGCATGCCGGTGACCATCGGCGGCTCGGGCAGCACCTACGTGTACGGCTACGTGGATGCCAACTTCAAGCTGGGCATGACCCGCCAAGAGTGCCTGCAGTTCGTTACCAACAGTAAGTAACCTGCCGCTGCCGTCTCGGTAGTGTCTTTCGGAGACTGCAGCGTAATCAACTTAGGTTCACATAGTGTATCACAGACTGATCCTTGCATAAAAGTAGGGATATGGTATTGTAAACAAAAAACTAAATCTACAGTGTTCTCGTTTGAGGATGGGGGGGGGGGGGGGGTTACATAGTGATTCAGCTGAACACTGTTGCTACCAAATGAGGAATCTGTTAATGTAAAGGGTAGGCACATCCCTACCTATAGAGTAAAAGAAGGGGAGGGATCCAAATGTGGTTGACCGAAGGCACCCTGTAACCACACTTCAGATTGGCCAGTGCCTGTGAAGTGTGGGTTAACTACCGGGCCGACAACAGCTGTGTGTGCCACCACAGTCCTTCAAAAATTATAGATTTTCATATTCGGAAGAAGTTCGCAGTCAGACTGTCGGGGTGCCGACTCCGCAACACTCGTCACCCACCGTGGGTGAGCTCAGTTTTAAGTAAATTTTCTCACGTGGAGTGCTGCTCACAATGTTCGTACTTTACAGCACTGCCAGTGATTGCTACTTCCGTTTTCTCGTACTGCACGATCTGTGGCACTGATGTCTGTTGTGCCAGCTGTTGAATCCTTTGCTTTATCTAATGTGTAGAATTAGCCTTGGTTGTAGAAGTTGTCTGAATGCAATGAGTCTTATTCAGGCCCTTGACTCTTGTGCTAAGAGTATCCTTACTGAGTCCCAAAATTTGCATCTCTTCCAGGTGCCCCTTGACTGTGTTTGGTGCTGACGAGAGCAATCACTTGATGTAATTGGAAAATTGTCTTTCTGTATTTTCTAACTGCTTTGGGATTTCAGACGGACCTGAACCCTCCTCCTCCCCCCCCCCCCCCCACCCCACCCCACCCCACCCCCACCCCCCCTTCTGTTGTATGCTCGGACATGAGACACAGTTATGTTGGCAGTCCAGCAGTCACTTGAGCTGGTATTTCAATGGTGCCATACTTACGAGGCTGTGTTTTGGTGGACCCGTACACTCGACCGAACAGTCGTGTTGTTTGGACACTCTTCGGCAACAGGGTGGAGATAACATTTTTTGTTTGTGCTTTAAAAATGTCAAATTTTAGCATAGGCAATGAATTTTATTGTTTAATTGAGAATACAGATAATGTCCTGCTGACCAATTTTAGTTCACTGTAAAGCCAATCGACAGGTAATCGAATGGTCGCAGTTACTTCCAGTCTGTGCACAAAGTTACAGAATTGTAAAAGAAATATTCACACTCTCTCTCTTGTGTATGCAGTGTCCCACAGTATCTTAACAACACGACTAAAGTAAAAAATATGGAGTACGGGAGACTGGCCTCTTCCTGCAATCGTGCCTAAGCAGTAGAAAACAGTAAGTGTGTGTAAATAACCAGAGATCAGATCCTGTTCCTGTTACAGAAGAAGTTCTTCAGGGCTCTGTTCTTGGACACTTTCTGATGATCACTGTGTGTATAATCTGCCTTCCTGAATGACTCGTGAGATTGTATTGTGTGTAGGCAACACCACATTAATTGCCGAGATAAGCATTGCAAGAGTCAGTAGTTGTAGTTGTGTTGGAAAAGAACAGAACTCCAGGTGCTAAAAGAAAGTACTGAAGCAGAAGTCATTGTAGGTACTGAAAGCTGGATAAAGCCAGAGATTCGTTCAGCTGAATTTTTTGGCAAAAGAGTAATGTTGTGCAGCAGAAGGGGTGCATCACTGTTGGTGGTTGCCATCAGCTGTAGTCTATATCGTAGGAGAAACGGTGGTAGTCAGTACGGGTCGAATGCACTGCCGACGTGCGTGCATTGTGTGGTATTTACTCTGTAGAGCATTTTAGATTACAAGAGTGGTATGTGGGCGAGCGTTATCCTGTTGGAAAACACCCCCTGAAATGCTGTTCGCGAATGACAGTACAACACCAGTCAGGGTGCGTAGCACCGTGACGAGAGTGCTCCTGCTGTCGTAAGAAATCGCATACCGAAGTGGAGGTCTAGTGCGCCTAGGCTGCAGACAGCTCGGTTGTAGGCGCTCACAATGGCCTCCTCCTAACTAACACTCGGCCATCCCTGACACCGCGGTAGAACTGGCTTTCGTAAGAATCCAACCGAAATAAATATTTGGTTTCTTTTACACAGTTGCTTAACAGTTCAAAGAAGACTCGAATCTCATTTCAAATGCAAAGCTCACTCACACAATTATACTCGGTGGTGCCTTCAATCTGCCATCGATATGTTGGTAGAAATACGTGGGTCATGGGGATAAAGTGTAATCCAAAATTGTACTAAATGCTTTCTCATCAAATTATTTTGAACAATTAGTTGCACCCACGGGTCTCCACTCTTTCGCGGGTATGTGCTCGGCTACCTTTGCAGCACTACTTCCCTTTCCGTGCTGCGAGCCTCCCCCCCCCCCCCCCCCCCCCCCGCCTTTCCGTAGTACGGTCTTCCCGGTGTTGACCCCCCTCGGACCTGGTACACGACTTAGGACCCTAGTTTTCTATTAAATTTTCAGTGCTTTCTACAAAATTCTCATTAATAAACACATGGTCCCAATTTTTGGGTTTGATCTGGTACCACTTTTCCAAATTTTTCAGAAGTGCAGATTGTGCAGGGAATATCACCCAGTGTGGTGTCTATTCTACCTCTGTGCCTTCCCACCTTAGCACTCTTCCTGTCCGTTAAGGTAGTACGCCCAGAACCCGGCACGATAGCTGTCCCGTCGCGGACGAGCTGCCGAGTACCTGTACACGGAGACGGCACTGTCGGTGCCCGAGCTGATAACTCCCCGCGTCTGCTGAGCGGTGCGTGCCCTCAGTGACCTGGGCACGGGGACTCCGGGCGACCGATTACTTGCCGGGTAGACGTTCCCGAGGCTGGGTGGCGCGTGTGGGGAGAGCCCCCGTTCGGCGACACAGTGGAGGGTGACTAACGTATGGGGTGGGTGGAGCTTTCTCCTGCTGTCGGTCACGTGGCCCCTGCAGTCTCTTCGCCACCGGTAGATTTCCTTCCCTCGCTGTGCCGTGGGAAGAATGTCGGGCTGAGCGACGAGCAGAGAGGTACTCCCCCGATACTTGGCTTGCAGCTGCCAACTATTACAGATTGAAACTTCCTGGCAGATTAAAAGTGTGTGCCCGACCGAGACTCGAACTCGGGACTTTTGCCTTTCGCGCACAAGTGCTCTACCGTCTGAGCTACCGAAGCACGACTCGTACCCGGTACTCACAGCTTTACTTCTGCCAGTATCTCGTCTCCTACCTTCCGAACTTTACAGAAGCTCTCAGTAGCTCAGATGGTAGAGCACTTGCCCGCGAAAGGCAGAGATCCCGAGTTCGAGTCTCGGTCGGGCACACAGTTTTAATCTGCCAGGAAGTTTCGTATCGGCGCACACTCCGCTGCAGAGTGAAAATCGCATTCTGTTACAGATTGTCTGTAATTATTACGGTTTTATCACATTCAAAGTTAAGGAGAGGTAATAAAAAATTACAGAAATTGACATAATTAGTTCAATGTTTTATAGATTGGAATGGTTTCTTTGCATAGTAAATGTAGTAAACCTGTCTACAAATGATGCAAAAGTGTAGTGTGATAGCCAGCTAGTGGCGGAACTAAGAAAATTGGTTGACACGTCATCCTCGTGCAGATGTTGTAACCGACTGCGAATCTGCGCGCGACTACTAAGCGGTGGTAATGTGCACGTGCGCCCAGAACACAGTTCACTGATTGTTACATAAGAGAACAAAAATTATGTAATAAATAACAAAAACAGTTACTTAATAAATAGGAGTCCCAAGTTCTCTGAAATTTTTAATTCGATTGAGTGACTCTACAAAAAATCGGGCCCTTTAGAGTTTCACACAGTATTTCCAGTGATCAGGGTATTTCCGTCTAGTGGGCATGCACGGAAATACGCCAGGATTCCATTGTGTGCATTGTGTGTAGACCACTGATATTTTCGGTAATTTTTACATTGTGTTCGGTGGTAATATTTGTCCATTTAGAATTCAAAAACAATGTGTTAGCAGCTAAGGAAAGTTTTAGTCGTTTGTTAAAAATGCGAGGAATTGGACTCCTGTTTCTTCAGCAGCCGTTAAGTGTCCCTAAAGAAAAGCCTTACAAAAAAATGATGCAAAGTTAAACAGTGTGAAAGATATACCAACTGAAAAGTGAGATAAATGCTGCACAGACTTCGGACAGTAATATTGTGGAACACCAAAGTGTAATGGCAGTGTAATGAAGAAATATGGAGCTGGACAGAAATTTCGGAAACAGTATGGCTAAGAATGGCCATGTTTGGTAAAAATCAAAGAAATCAGACCAACGTGTGCTTTGTCCAGCATTTTCATGAGACATTTCTATAAAGCATGCCAGTCATGATAATTACTGTGTTATGTCTAAAAGTACATGTAGGCTTATAAACGTTAAGTCTTCAAATGCGTCACTGTCATTTGGAACAAAACCTGACGAGGAAGACTTTGTCACCAATGCTGAAATGGTTTCTAGTTCATTTATTGTTGTGGCCTGCCAATTTCCAATGTATATCATACTCCACAACTGTTCAAAAAAGTTTCCTGATCCAGATTGCTAAAAAATACAGTTGTTGAAGAACTAAAAGAAATTCAATTCTAAATTCTTTGTCAACTGGAACATAGAATGATGTAGTATAATACTTACAAGAAAATAAACCCCTTTCCTCTTGCAACTGATGGCAGTACAGGCATTAAAGATGTGAAACTGTATCCAATTGTTGTTACTTTGATGTTAAACGGGGAAAGATGCAGTC
This sequence comes from Schistocerca nitens, assembly GCF_023898315.1. NCBI lineage: Eukaryota > Metazoa > Arthropoda > Insecta > Orthoptera > Acrididae > Schistocerca > Schistocerca nitens. The sequence goes on from NC_064624.1 coordinate 212,634,456, forward strand.
TACAATACTATTGTTGCTGGAGTAAAGTTTAAATACTGGGGAAGGAATTTTTAATCTCTCGAGTAGCGAACTGCTAATAAAATGAATTCCCTGGTGAAGCAGGTGATAATACAGATATAATGGTGGTGGGACAAATGAAAGGAGTCGCTTGTTTTTGAAAAGAAGTCCAACCACACATAAGAATTCAGTCTTATTCCTACCACCTGCTTCATTTAGCTTCACGAAAAGATGCTGAAGAATTTGTAATGGACATTTTCTACTTTCTCCATCAGAGTTAAACAAAAAAAAAAAATATCTAATTTCAAACTTTGTCAAATATACATGGCACTAAACCCAATAAGATACTGAAGTCATTTTGTTCAGGATAACACTATTGCTTCAATTAATCGAAAGAATAATATAACAGTGGCACCACTTTCAAAAGTTTTCAATGAGGAAGCTTAAAAAAAATGTAAACAACTCTCACTTATCTAGAGTGCGCCCTATTCTAAATGAGCCAGTAACTGAGCTATATTTTCTTTTCTGGTGCAATATCCTTCTGCGTTTTACCAGAACAGATGTATTCCTTCAGAGAGAAGAGCCAGTAATTCAGACTTCATAGCATGCTAAATAACTTATTTACAGATATGATTGAGAGATTTATGAATCTTTCTGTAGTACTGGCTTATAGTAGTAAGCTGGAATTGAAATTAAAAAACAAACACACATAGGTGATGAAGATACTGTCGCTGGTGTAGACACTAGAAGCTACGTTCATCATACCAATGAAAATAATCAATTATTGACAATATACAATATAATGTAAATGGATAGATAAAAAATCTACTCACCAATGGTGGCAGGACACACACACGAGTTTAACTTTTACAAGCTTTTGGAGCCAGCAGCTGATTATTCTGGCAGAATAGTTGAAGGGGAAGGAATACAGGTGAAGGAAAAGGACCAGAGAGGTCAAGGGAAAGGGGGTACCTCGACAACTAATTATCCAATGTACCATATTTACTCGAATCTAAGCCACACTTTTTTTTCCGGTTTTTGTAATAAAAAAAACCGCCTGTGGCTTAGAATAAAATGCAAAGTAAGTGAAAGTTCTGAAAAATGTTGGTAGGTGCCGCCACAACTAACTTCTGCTGTCAAATATATGTAGTGCTACACAGGCATGCTTTGCAGGCACAAAGATAAATACTGGCGCCAAAACCTCTGCGTCAGTAAATAAATTAAAATACTGACCCCCTCCCCCCCTCTCCCATGATATCTTATGACCTGAAGAAATTACAATTGTCCATTCGTAACTGTGGGTTCTTTGATTGCTCTGGGAGATATCTGATCGAACTAAAATATGACACCATTAGTTCACTTTATTACAAAAACCATAGAAAGAGGTACTTTATACAATACATTCCCACAGAAATGAGTTAATATTGACAGCTGTCTTTTAACAGTAAAGCATCACTTGATGATGCACACTGTTACAAATTGTTCCCTTGAAGTAAAAGTTTAACATGCACAAAATTGCAGCTTCACCTGAGACCATGGTGTACAAGCACCAGAAAATATGGGAAAAACCTGGGAATATTTTCATTCAGGAGAAAATTGAGAAATACCCGAGAATTTTTTTAAGAATCTGGAAATTTTTTATGGATTTTGTTTTCAGTTAAATTTCTGTCATTTTGGCTGGTAAGAACTGATACTCTTAACAAAGAATCTGACTGGCTGCTACTGCAGAATAAACAAACTAGAAAACAACACTGAAATAAAACATAACATGCAAAGAAAGTGGGCCATATTCAGAAACAGAACACAGTGCACATACAAGTGTCTGCTGACAGCAAAATGAGTGAAAAGCTTTAAGACGATGACTATTCAATAGTTCATAACAGCAGACTGCTTTTGAGAGTGTGACGGCACCACTGTTTCTGTTTTTAACATTTAGTGGGAACATATTGCAAATGATGCTTTGAGAAATTACTTTCAAAGTAAATTTTCTTTTTCACTAGACGAATTATGTTACATGTGAGAATGTGTGATGAATTTCTTAAATCGTTGAGCGTTTGACTCTTCTAAAACTTAACACTTTGAGAGCCAGCCACGTAGAAAAATTTCAGACCTGGAAGACCGGTCATTTCTGCAATCATTTAAAATTTTACTGGCACATTTGCATTTGCATTTGATATAACATAAAGGGTAACACATTCTAAAATAGACCAATATTCGAGGTTAGTTTTTCATTTTTATTTTAGTTCTTTCACAGATTACAAATTATGCGATAATGATGGCAAAAAGTATAATTATCCTTAAAACAAAAATGCTAGGTCTTGAGTAATTTCACATGTAATCGCCTTTTCTTTGGAAAAGTCAAATTGCTCAATGGAACATGTATTAAGCTAGATAAGCCTTGAAATGTTTGGTGCACAGCAGTGAAATTTACAACTGTGCTTGTCAGAAATATTCAACTGCTGCAATTTAAGCTGTGCTCTTAGGATCCTGTCAAACCAGACGCTCGGAAAAACAACAAAAAAATTTTGACGATCAGTATATGTGAAAGCTTAGCTATTCTTGATGGAAAAATATCATCTACCAAAGAATACTTAACCTAGCAAGAATATATATTACTGCTCCATATTTTCCCGAATTCAAAGTTCACTGCCAGAACATTTGGAACACTACTATAGCCTGTTTCTGTATCGTAGCATGGGCATCATACTTCTTATATTTAACTGTTCTGTTTTCCAAAACTACTGTGAATTCATATTTTTACTTTCGTAGTGTTTCCACACATTAAAGATATCTTCTTCTTTTTCTTCGTCTTCTTCTTCCGGGAGTGCTGGAAAGTTTTTCACCTGTGTATAAAACCTTTACCATTCTACGGATTGATATCTTCTACAGTTCTGAGGGAAAATATATTGCCACTAAATACAGAAAAATGTACTTTCTCCCGGAGTATAGTATATACTTTAAAAAAATGCCCAGATTTTTCCAGAATATCCCAGATAAAAAGACAGTTTTTTTCTTGTCCATGTATACACCCTGTGAGACTAGAATAGCACTGGTGTTCTAACCAGATGACATCTACTGCTTCATCGGAGATCGCGAACTGTGCAGGGCGTGTTCGTGCTCGGCTTTATATAGATTTGCGTGCAGTGCCACTGCGGTGCCAGGAGAGAGGCCTCGCTTCGTTAGGGCTCCCACCCTGTGGTATTGATGCAAGTTGCCAACTTTGGTGTGGCACTGCAATCTTGGGACTATACCACAGTATACAAAGCAGGTCAGAACACTTGCAGAAGCAATAAAGTATGTCAAATTTAAAAGAAGACAAAATTTTAAAGATTGGCGACATTTTACTGAAGCTCGAAATTTAGCCTAGATTTTAATGGAAGATGCTTTTTAATAGTGTCCACAATGGAACTGTTTCAAAGTCTGGTGGGAAATCCGGAGAGATTCCGGTTTTATGTAAAGTACACCGTTGGCGGGAGACAGTGATGCCTTCACTACGTGGTAGTGGTGGTAATGTTATCGGTGACAGTGGCACTAAAGGGGAGTTTGGCAAAATTCCTTCATCAAAGAAGCCAAAGTAAATATTCCAGAATTATGATACCAAACTACTGCAAATGTGAGCAACTGAGTAGTAGATATCCTCGGTGTAGCAAAGTGGCTAAATCAGTTAATAAAGGCAAATTCTTGAGTCCAGATTGTGTCCCAATTAGATTCCTTTCGTAGTATGCAGATATAATAGCTCTCTATGTAGCTATCGCATGAAACTTCTCATTAAATGAAAGAAACGTACCTAAAGACTGGAAAGTTGTACAGATTACATCATTGCTCAAGAAATAAAGTAGGAGTAATCCAATGTATTACAAAACTGTATCAGTAACGTCGATTTGCGGCACAGTTTTGGAACGTATATTGTGTTTGAATGTTACGAATTACCTCTAGAAAAATGATCTATTGAAAAACTGTCAGCAGAGTTTCAGAAAATATCACTGTCACGATACACAACTAGCTGTTCGTACTCGCAAAGTAGTGTGTCCCCTCGACGGGCGATCTCGAGTCGATTCCGTGTTTCTGGATTTTCAAATGGCTTTAAACACTGTTCCCCTCCAGTGGCATCTAACCGAATAGTGTGCCTGTGGACTACCACCTCAGTTGAGCCACTGGATTCGTGATTTCTTATCAGGAAGGGCACAGTTTGTAGCAGTTGACACAGTCATAAAGTATAACCAGAAGTGATATATGGTGTTCCCCCAGGAAGTGTTACGGGATCTCTGCTGTTCCCGATCTGTGTGAAAGATTTTGGTGATGCTGTCATTTACTGTCTAGTAAAGTCACCAGAAGATCAGAGCCGATTGCAAAATGATTTGGACAAGATATTTGTGCGGTGTGACAAGTAGCAGTTGACCCTAAATAATGAAGTGTCTGAGGTCATCCGACCAGTACTAAAAGGAGTCCTGCTAAATTTTGGTTGCAGTATGTCGCACAAGCCGAAAGCCTGTCAATTCAGTTAAATACTTAGGAATTACAACTTAAATTGGAACAGTCACATAGAGAATGTAGTGGGAAAGGCAAACCAGCACCCTATTTTACTCACAGAATGCTCAGAAGATGCGACAGGTCAGGGTGCCCGTACTACAGTTTGTAGGCAACGGTCGAGACCTGTGGTACGAAGTATCTTTAGTATTTGCGAGACAAATGGCGACTCTCAAGTAGCCGTAAAAAAAGTTCCGATTCAGATCCTCTTCGAAACCTGTGCAATACTGACCTCCGAATTATTTTCTGTGGGGACCGATGACCTTTGTAGTTTGGTCCCTTTGATCCTCAAACCAACCAACCATTTTCTGTGTCGCTGTGTGGTACGGGCTCCTTGCGGATGGGATCGACAGAGGACAAAAAAGTTGAAAATAGGCAGCTCGTATTGTATTGTCACGATACGCGATTTAGGGGGCAAATGTTAAACCGAAGATGTCGCAGTGAGATCTTTTCGTGATATTTCAATCTCCGATGTTCCCGGAATGTCAAAATATTTTGTCGACACCGACCTGCGTAGGGAGAAATGATCGTTTTAGAATGCACAGAGTGATTAAAGTGTCCATTTTTCGCACTCACTGTCAGAGAGTGGGCCTGCCGAGAAAGGATGTGAAAGTGTTTCGACGAATCCTCTGCCGGCCACTTTAGTGTGAATTCCAGAGTAGTTGCCTCGCTCTTAGACGAATACCCGTCTGCGTGTGTTGTGTCTGAATGTAGCAGTGGCAGTAGACAGGTGTACCTCCGGCTTTCGGGCTAATTCGTAATAGCAAAAGAGAAAGCATTGTATTTAATTTAAATGTGCCTAAACAGGAAAATAAATTGGAGAAAATTCTCGGATTGTGTGTAGATCAGCATCTTTGACATATGCACACAGATAACGTTAGAGACTCACACGTGTGGCTTATCTACTGCATAAGGTGAGAGGGACGCTACTCTCCTAGTACATTCATACTCAGCCGTGTTGTTCTGTTGCGTAAAGAAAAGTTCTGCACGATACTGAAAGTGGTACGGGTGATTTGGTGCCCTCGAATAAAAATCTCAGAAATCTTGTTCACGAGTAACAGAGTACCCGAGAACTGTATTACTGTGGATTCGATAATTGTCACTGTGTTAGTCTGGAAGTACAGTCTGCAAAGCCAGAGAACACAGCAGATGTGAAGAGAGAATTTCGTTTTGTCTCAGCTATTCCTGTTACTCTATAGTATCTCTTTTCGTAGTCCCCCTCTGCCACACAAATCTTTTAAAACTTTCGCTGTAATACTTGTGAGTAGATGTAGCACGTTGACAAAATCTTGGTTTTTGTACCACTGCAAAGGGGCTATCTGAAGAAAGTCGAATCAGATCTGCTAAAGAACACTCTTCGATTCCTCGGTCGATAATTTGACACCGAACGGTGTTTTAATATTTTTGTCGACGATTTAGTACGGTGACTGTTCTCGTGTTCGGCACGGAAGACTAATTAGGATTGAAGATGCCTGAGGAGGTGGAGCAGGAAGAAGGGACCGTAAGCAGTCTTTCAATTTTTGCAAAGTGACACGATGATTGACAAGCTGATACTTCGTAATTTTTAAAATTATGAGAGAGTTGCTCACTGTAACTCCACTTCAGGAAAATTGGCAGCACAGGAGCATCGAGTCTGCTCGAGTCTGGAGATGACAGGACAGAGTGAGGACTAGAGATGGATTACAAGGAAGAGTAATGAAATGAATAGTGCAGTTAGGAACTGAGGAGGAGGACCGATAAGGGGAAATAGACATTGGGCATCTGCCGGTTCATCCTTCAGTCAGTAAGTGTCCTTTATTCCCGTCAGCCTGTTGTAAATATAACAACCTGTAATTTGTGGATCACATTCGTCACTGGAAGTTAATAGAAATGCTGTAAGGTTTTATGCATTCTAGAATAGTGTAATTGGCACAGTCTCTTATTGCTTTGCATGTATATTGACACTTGTAACTATGGGATGACTTGCTTCAGTAGCTCAACACAGACTAGAGACTTTTGGGTGGTGCAAAGTATACAGAGAATGTGTACAAGTATTTTAGGGTTTTTGAAATTTCATATTTGTTTATAAAACTGAGGTTGAAAATTCACTGGAGCAGATGCACTAAAGGTTTCAACAAAAAGTTGGTTTAACTAAAATGTGGTTGGTTAAGCAAGTAAAAAAGAAATTGCAGAACTATTTTTATGCCTCTGCTGTGAAATAGATTTACAAGTAAAGTTGTCATATTTGGAATTAAGTGAATTTTCATAAATTCTTAGTGACTTAACTGAATAATGAAAGGTGTCCTTAGGTCCAGAAAATTTAGTTTTAATAAATGTGTAACATTAAATACTGGAATCTAACAAGTGCAGTGGCTCAATTGGCAAAAGGCAATTTGGATGTGACCAACTTGAAATTAAAGATAGCCTTTAAGTCCATTTTCAGAAAACGGAAAAAGGTTACTATAAAGAACGGTCCCAGAGCTTTAAGTGGCGGTGTCAACTCGTCAAAACTCGAATAGCTTCCTTAAATTTCTCCATTGAAGGCTGTAGTCGTAATTTCAATTATCAGTTACTCTTCATTAACATGGTTTCCAGGAAAATTAAATATACCACTGTACTTGATGGATTGAAAACTACCACTTGAATAATAAATTAATGAGAAATATTTTACATATGGTATTTCAACAATTTAGAGTGCACGTATAAACTGAAAGAACCAGAGGTTGTACAGATTTTCAGGGAGAGTATAAGGGAAACATTGACAGGAATGGGGGAAAGAAATGCAGTAGAAGAAGAATGGGTAGCTTTGAGGGATGAAGTAGTGAAGGCAGCAGAGGATCAAATAGGTAAAAAGACGAGGGCTAGTAGAAATCCTTGGGTAACAGAAGAAATATTGAATTTAATTGATGAAAGGAGAAAATATAAAAATGCAGTAAATAAAGCAGGCAAAAAGGAATACAAACGTCTCAAAAATGAGATCGACAGGAAGTGCAAAATGGCTAAGCAGGGATGGCTAGAGGACAAATCTACGGATGTAGAGGCTTGTCTCACTAGGGTTAAGATAGATACTGCCTACAGGAAAATTAAAGAGACCTTTGGAGATAAGAGAATGACTTGTATGAATATCAAGAGCTCAGATGGAAACCCAGTTCTAAGCAAAGGAGGGAAAGCAGAAAGGTGGAAGGAGTACATAGAGGGTCTATACAAGGGCGATGTACTTGAGGACAATATTATGGAAATGGAAGAGAATGTAGATGAAGATTAAATGGGAGATACGATACTGCGTGAAGAGTTTGACAGAGCACTGAAAGACCTGAGTCGAAACAAGGCCCACGGAGTAGACAACATTCCATTGGAACTACTGACGGCCTTGGGAGAGCCAGTCCTGACAAAACTCTACCATCTGGTGAGCAAGATGTATGAAACAGGCGAAATACCCTCAGACTTCAAGAAGAATATAATAATCCCAATCCCAAAGAAAGCAGGTGTTGACATATGTTAAAATTACCGAACTATCAGTTTAATAAGTCACAGCTGCAAAATACTAACACGAGTTCTTTACAGACGAATGGAAAAACTAGTAGAAGCCAACCTCGGGGAAGATCAGTTTGGATTCTGTAGAAACACTGGAACACGTGAGGCAATACTGACCTTACGACTTATCTTAGAAGAAAGATTAAGGAAAGGCAAACCTACGTTTCTAGCATTTGTAGACTTAGAGAAAGCTTTTGACACTGTTGACTGGAATACTCTCTTTCACATTCTAAAGGTGTCAGGGGTAAAATACAGGGAGCGAAAGGCTATTTACAATTTGTACAGAAACCAGATGGCAGTTATAAGAGTCGAGGGACATGAAAGGGAAGCAGTGGTTGGGAAGGGAGTAAGACAGGGTTGTAGCCTCTCCCCGATGTTATTCAATCTGTATATTGAGCAAGCAGTAAAGGAAACAAAAGAAAAATTCGGAGTACGTATCAAAATCCATGGAGAAGAAATAAAAACTTTGAGGTTCGCCGATGACATTGTAATTGTCAGAGACAGCAAAGGACTTGGAAGAGCAGTTGAATGGAATGGACAGTGTCTTGAAAGGAGGATATAAGATGAACATCAACAACAGCAAAACGAGGATAATGGAATGTAGTCGAATTAAGTTGGGTGATGCTGAGGGAGTTAGATTAGGAAATGAGACACTTAAAGTAGTAAAGGAGTTTTGCTATTTGGGGAGCAAAATAACTGATGATGGTCGAAGTAGAGAGGATATAAAATGTAGACTGGCAATGGCAAGGAAAGTGTTTCTGAAGAAGGGAACTTTGTTAACATCGAGTATAGATTTAAGTGTCAGGAAGTCATTTCTGAAAGTATTTGTATGGAGTGTAGCCATGTATGGAAGTGAAACGTGGACGATAAATAGTTTGGACAAGAAGAGAATAGAAGCTTTCGAAATGTGGTGCTACAGAAGAATGCTGAAGATTAGATGGGTAGATCATATAACTAACGAGGAAGTATTGAAAAGGATTGGGGAGAAGTTTGTGGCACAACTTGACCAGAAGACGGGATCGGTTGGTAGGACATGTTCTGAGGCATCAAGGGATCACCAGTTTAGTATTGGAGGGCAGCGTGGAGGGTAAAAATCGTAGAGGGAGACCAAGAGATGAATACACTAAGCAGATTGAGAGGGATGTAGGTTGCAGTAGGTACTGGGAGATGAAGAAGCTTGCACAGGATAGAGTAGCATGGAGAGCTGCATGAAACCAGTCTCAGGACTGAAGACCACAACCACAACAACAACAACAACAGAGTGCACGTAATGCAGGGTGTTTCAAAACTGTGGCAAAACTTCAGGAACATATTCCTCGTGTAACAGGAAGAAGAAAAAGTGTAGTAAACATGGACTCAAAAATGCATACCTTAAGTATATGAGCAGTTCTTTGTGAAACAAACCTCATTCACTGCAAGCACTTGCCTTACTATATTTTGAGAGTATGGACCAAAATGAAAAAGGCCACTACTAAAGAGCATACCTTTAAGGGCTATGAGTACTTCCTCATCTTTTGGTAGAAGAGATGTTTCACAGCAGCACAGTAGTTTTCATACCTCTTGAAGTATGCATTTTAGAGCTCACATTTACTAGACTTCTTTTGTTCTTGTTGTATCAAGAATTCATTCTTGAAGTCGTGCAGTAGAGTTCAGTAACACTCAATATACACACAGTAAGTTTAGCCAGACAGTTGAAATATAAAGGAAAAATAGTTAGGTGTTCAATAGGCATAGTGTAGCAGCATTCGGAATAGTGCCAACGTGCTATGTTTCAGGGTCTCTCTCCTATTTGGGTTGTAGTTCAGGATTTTGTTGGGTAACCTTTTGCCCCGCATTTTACCCACATTTTTTGCATATGTATCTGTATTTCATTACTTCAATAGTGGTTGTTACGTCCTCATTCTGGATAATTTAATTTCTTTTGAGCAGCCCTCAACTCTCCTCAACCACCAAATCTTTGCTGCTTGTATCTTGCTGTCATTTTTATTTTTATTTCCAGCTCTCTCTTCTGTACAATAGCGATGGCATTCCAGAGCCTAGTAAAATTGCGCTTTCGTAGCTTTGAATGTTCTGCACATGACTGCTCTCTTTATTGTTCCACGTATTGGTCGAAGTTTGTGCAGTTTTGGGGGTGTACGATAACTGTAACTTTTGCTGGAGACCAGTTACTTAAAATGCCACTTGTTGAATTATTTTGTTAATTACAATTGTGGTCTGTATTGGGTATTTACTTTGTCATTTCATAATTTATGCATTATGTAATCAAAGTTTGATAGTATTCCTTACATACTTAGATTTGCCGATATACACCTAACTGGGGCTCACATTTAGTTACTCGGATCACTTATCTATCCGCTGCAAGCAATAACGATACCAACAATTTTTAAAGAAATTGTCAATATAAATGTTTTCCAGTAGGTGAAGAACAACATGCCTGTCTCACTCCTTCACTGACTTTTTCATCTGTCCTTCACTATACCGTATTTATCACCATTTTTGTTTAACAGTATAAGCTGTCGATTGTTCTTCTCAGGAACGGTGTTTAATCACTGTCATTAGTTATTGCCCTAATTTATTTCAATCGAACTCCATAAAAAAAAACTTTTTTCAAAATCCGTAATAGCAGTGTAGGCTTAGAAATAAACTATTCTTTTTCTCAGAGTGGTTTTATTGCAAAAATATTGTCATTAACAAAGTTAGTGGAGAGTAAATAGCTCAGTAAATAAGGATATTCTAAATTTTTTTTGCTTTTGTCACTTATTCTGTTTGTGTCCCCCTGCAGCATTTTGCTTTGCTTTCGTCACAGCCCTGACACTGGCCATGATGCGAGACGGATCGAGTGGCGGCGTGGTGCGGCTGGCGGCCATCGGAGAGTCGGGCGTGGAGCGGCACACGGTGCTGGCCGGCGAGCTGCCGCGCTTCTACGAGGACTGAGGCGGCTCTACTGTGCTCTGCTCTCCCGTGTTGTACTGCAGTCTGTGTACCGGAGTTTCGCGGGGCCTCGGGCTCCTATTGTGACAGTTGATCAATAAAGTTACTTTCCTCTCACCCAGTCTTACACAGCATTGAAGTGTACAACCCAAACTGTTGTCAGTTTACTGCTGTAGCAGGAATTTACTGTTGCTGTAGCCGTGATCCTGTCAATTTCTGTAATATTTTTTGCCCCTGACGTAATTATTGAATTGAAACTGTTTTCAGAAGTTTAGACAGTGTGCGTACTCTGTTCGTCAAATTGATAATAAAGTAGGACAGAGTGGCAGTCCGTCATAGATTGCAGATTGTGCCTGTCGGAAACTCGAGTGCCTAATCTGATGCGAGTAATAAGTGTCTCGGCACGTTCAGATTGGATGTACTTCTCATTCCTTACATTTGCCACGATACCGAGGATGTGCCAGGGGAACCTCACCGTAACTGCTGTACGGCTTCTCACACGGAGCATTGCAGTTTCCCTCGGTGACTGATCCCCCAACTCCGAATGTACGTTAATCATTCTACACGCTTCGTATTTTCTGAATACAAAAATGGAAAATAATCAGTAATCCCGTGTTTTGTTGTCTTAATGAGAGAATTAAAGAATGTTTGTAGAATCTAAAAACTGACTGCTTTGCATTAAGTATCCGAACCACGTACGACACTCGATGCTACGTTACACGAGATAATGCACACACTCGTACATAATCGCAAAGAAATTTGGAGACCGGCAGGTAACGTACGTGCTGTGTTCACTCCCTCACTCGCTCTGCAGCATAACAAATTAAATAACTGATGATAGTAATTACTGTTGAGAAACTGAAACATTACAGAATTTTGACTGTTATGAAGAAAAGATTGGATGTTTGGTAATGAAGTATTTATTTTTAGCCACTTTTTATGAATTTTTGTTGGATGTTCCTTTTGATGGGAAGGTGAAATATGTAGGTTTTAGTGTGTGTGTGTGTGTGTGTGTGTGTGTGTGTGTGTGTGTGTGTGTGTGTGTGTGTGTGTTTGTGTTTTAAATGTCTTGGACAATATTTAAGATATGGATCTGAAACTTCATACAGCAGACAATTATTGTTATTTAGAAAGGATGTATAAAATGTCATAGTGGTCAGTATACAGGAAATAACTCAAGTCACAGGTCAGTGTGTGATTTAAATTACCTGCAGAACGTACACTCACTTGACAAGGCCTCTGAGTGTGACAGATGAGTCTGGTGGCAAATTCCCTGTGGGGGGGGGGGGGGGGGGGGGAATGCCTCGTGTAGGGGTAGGGCACGGGGCGACTCGACAGCAGCGAGCGGAACCTCGCAGCTTACTACTCGTCAGGCCGTATTGCTGCTTCACAGTTAATTGCAACACTCATAAAAAGTGCAGTGTGACAAGTTTTGTCACAGAATCAATTAGTATGTGTGAGAGAATTACAGAGGTGCTAGACATACTACTGAGGCAGGCAGAGGGGTGTTAAATTTTGGGAGCAAATATTTGAAGAGGAGTCGGGCAGCACAAAGCTTTTATAAATGTCATGCATATAATAAGCACAACGAGAAAATTGATCTTGTATGTAGGTTGATTGACAGTTCTTCCCAGACACTACTCGTGTACGGAACAGGGAAAAGGGGGAGGATGGCAGTGTTGTAATACGTACCTTCAGCCACATACTTTGGTAGCTTGCTGAATATGAATGTAGATGTGATATAAACTAAAAAAAAATCCTCTGTTTAAACTTAATTTGTAGAAGGATTAAGAAAACAAATCTAATTATTTAGATCTGCTCTTCATGTGCCAGGTGTGCATTAAGAAAATAATACAAAAGTGTTTAATGTTAAGTTTAAATTACAAATTTCTTTAATACTTCCTCGCCCCCCCCCCCTCCCCCCCCAAAAAAAATGTATGTCAGCTTATATTCTGTGCCCAATCTGTGAACCATATTTATGTGTAAAAGGAAAAGAGTACTTTTGAGTGTAAATTAATCCTCGGCTCACTGACAAGTTGTGCACTCGCCTCGCATTCCTGGGATACACAGTACGTATGTACAAGGTAAGTTACTTAATGGGGTTCCTTCTGCAGGTTCAAAGTGAAATGGCCTTTGTGGCTGTGGGGTAAATAAAAAAAAATCTAAAATATATTGTCATTTAGAGCTAATAGCAGAACTTGCATCAAACACTGTGCCAGATAATTCTTAGGCTATTGTCGACAGGCACTGGCGAAAAGGAAGCAGTTTAAAATGCTTACTTGTGCAGGTTATATCACTGCATTGCAGAGGTGTGGAAGTCAGACTGTATATAACATGTTATGTGATACTATTGATGTCTACATCCGACACTTCTATTGCAACATGTCCACATACACCGTCATCTGTGTGACCGGCTAGTCAAAACGTGCAGCGCTCCACCAATTGGTCACCAATCAATTCTTAAGGCTGCTCTTAAACTGAACTTCACTCGTGGTAAACTTTGTATGGCTGCAGGCAACTTGGGAAAATGTGTGTTCCTGAATAGTGGACACCTCTCCAGACCAAAGTTAGTGAGTTTCGATCTCTGTGAAGATTATTCTTGTTTAGTGTTGATTCTGGGGACTGGGGTGTTCTAGTTTAAAAAAAAATGTATATTTTTGTAACAAATTTCATTCAGGAATAAATACATCAGTGAACCAAAACATTTTGACTCCCTGCATAATGCGGAACTGATCCACCTTTGGAGTGCAATCCAGCAGGCATCCCGCACGACACACATTCGGCTAGTCCTCGATAGATTTCCAGAGCGTACGCCACCGGATGTCGGTGCACACGTCGTACAGTTCCCACGAATTACAGGCCGGCAGTTCGTGGGTCCGGAGCTCACACCCCATAGTGTCCCCGACGTGCTCGGATCGGAAGAATTTGGCGGCCTAGACATCAAAATACCGGCACAATTCTGACTGTGCTACACGGCAGTTGTCTCGCTTGAAAGATGCAGTTACCCTCGGCAAAGACATAAAATGGGATAGGATGCAGGTGGTCCTCTGGAACGATGGTGTAGTTGGAGCTGTCACAAGGAATACCGGGTGAGTGTTCCCCACAGCACAGTACTGCCACCAGTTGCCCACATTGGTGGAGCGCTGCACGTTTTGACTAGCCGGTCACACAGATGACGGTGTATGTGGACATGTTGCAATAGAAGTGTCGGATGTAGACATCAATAGTATCACATAACATGTTATATACAGTCTGACTTCCACACCTCTGCAATGCAGTGATATAACTTGCACAAGTAAGCATTTTAAACTGCTTGCTTTTCGCCAGTGCCTGTCGACAATAGCCTAAGAATTATCTGGCACAGTGTTCGATGCAATTTCTGCTATTAGCTCTAAATGACAATATATTTTAGATATATCACGCGTCGATCTGACGCGTGATAAGTCGTTCACCCGAGCGAGTGACACATTTTTGCCGATTCACAATCTAATTGCGACAACCCTGTGCCCGTCGTGACAGTAACTGACAGTACCGTCGGGTCTGTACGGGAATGCGAAGAGATAGTCCGCTGTGGGCCACACGTTCGACTGTGTGTACCACTGCGAAACACGTACGGTTGCACCGGTGTTTTAATCTGTCATCAGATGTCACAGATTGCTGCCTGTCCTGCTGTAGAGCAGACGAGCGTCTGACTTCCACATAATGTGACGAATGTTGCGGAAAGTTCTCGTAGAATGTAAATACTTTAGGATTAAAGGAGACCACTCGCCAAAAAGCAGAACTTTTGAGTTTTCAATAGGTACACACTGACAATCGTGGATATCCAATACCTCCGTGCCGACTCAGTTTCACAGTCGTTACAGGTACGTGCTCGTGACAGTAGCATTTGGTAGACCGGGGGTAAAGAAGCAATCCTTTATGTAACCGACAGATAAAAGGTACAAGGTGTGAGGTCTGGAGACGTGGGAGGCCACCAGTGACAAAGTTGAGCTGCTGCTGCTGCTGCTGCTGCTGCTGCTGCTCCTATTGCTCCTGGAATGGTGTCATTGTGATAACGTCGGACATGCACAGAGAAACTAGGCTGGGTGCCATCTTGCACGAATATGAAGTCATCTGAATCATCTTAAAGTTGAGGGAATAACCGTGTCGAGGGAATAAGCTCGTCTAGGTAGGTTAGTCCTGTCAGTTTTCTCCGTGAAGAAGAAAGCAACAGCCATGATTGGAAAGTCTGCCTGAGCTGTTCAAATTTTAAACTGTTGTCTGTGCAGGGATGCTGAAGTCAATGGTGCTACCTTTTGTAATTTGGAAGATATAAATGATTGGAATCTGTTCCTTCTCTTTGAATTGGCTCATATTTGTGATCGGGGAAGTTAGAATTATAACCACCTTTCTTGTGCTACGCACATAAAGTGTGAAAAAGGAACCGTTAATTATTATAGAACAAAGCATTCAAAGTGCAATCAGTAGGAATTCTATGCTGGTACTATTTCAGTTGATGTGTGAATGGCCAGAATGTGTCTTTGTATAAAACAAAGCTACCCAAGAGGCCGGTTGCTGCATCTCTTCGAGTAATTATGGAGGTAATGTGTGTTGCAACTAGTTAGCAGCTAATTTTGAGCAGTCATTTATGTATTCTTCACATGATATCTAAAGTATGTTGAAAAAGGTGTCAATTTGGTAACTTAGTTCTGAAATGTTGCAGAACATCAGTTAGGTTTTTTTTCTTCTTTCCATTCTGGGTTTGTTATTGTGCCATTCATCAGTTTCATTTTTGAACAAAATCATTTGCTCAATAAAAATACTTTATTATACCATCCTTGATTACTTTTTTGGACATTAGCAAAAAAGAAGTAGCTTTTATATATTAACGACTACATCACTATACTGCTTGGAGTCCACATTTCACTGAGAAATTCACAGATATTGTTTCCACCTACTATACAGAAACTAAATACGTTGTAATCATCACAATATGTGGCTCGGGTTCAACCTCTACCAGTCACTAAAACTTTTATCCGAACTACAGATGTTTAACATTGACTGTGGTAAGGAAAGGCGTTCGGAAATAATTGCAATGTCTAGCCTTTTGTGATGCATCAGTTTTCATTTACCATTGACCTCAAAGTGGTCTAAAATCATTATTTGCACTAAACACTGACAGTCCAACATGAATAGGCTATGCCAGAATGTCAAACAAAAAAAAGTTATAGACACAACAGATATACCTTAATTGTTGCAAGTCAGGATCAGATATTGTAAAACTTAAAAAACTGGAAAGTTACAAATTGAAATTAATTCACATGTTCTGACAGATGGTTAATATTGTGCAATCAACTGTTTGCATTCTGGGCCAACATAAGTGGTCTACAAGTATGCAAGTTACTTGTACACATGATTTATAAGTTGCCACCAGGAAAAAGTTCATAATGGATGGTGCCAGTGTCTTGAGGAAGTTACTAGCAGACCATTGGACAAGAAATTGAAAGTCCCCACATACCGAAAGTAAAGTGAGAAACTGGTTCATTAACCGCACCACCTACAATTTATGAGAATATTTGGACTCAGGACTGTAAATTCCACGTGACTGTAATGTTTAGTGCACATAGACAATGTATACACTTCGTATGTTTGCTTCTAAAATTCCTGTCATATAGATATTCGTGGCATGCTCTACGAATTATTTATGTAATAACAAATGTAATGTGGTGGCTTAAATCATTTTAACCCTTCTCCTTGAAGATGGTCCATGACTGAAACCAGTTGAGATTTGGGTTTAAAATAAAAGCAGCTGATGGTCAAAGATGCAGTTTACTCAATGAGCAGAAATGAAAAAAAAAAAAAAGAGAAATATGTGCCAGAGGATAACTGAAGAAGCAGACATGGAAATAAGCTTGAAAGAAAGTGAGGTAGTGAAAATCAGTGGGAAAAATTGAGGAAGTAAGTTCTAAGGGAAAAATTAAGTAGATCTAGGAAGGAAACATCAAGGGTGAAATTTTGGAGAGGATAGAAAATTGTTCAGAGTTTTATTATTGTATATCGGACATGAGATTGGAAAATACCTGCGAAAGCAAACATTGTGACACACAAGTTGTATTATCTACCACTTTCAATCTAGAAATCAGAATCTCAGACTCTGACAAAGATCTGAGCAGAATACGAGTGACAGAGGTGCACTATCTACGGGGGATCCCGGGTAAGACGAGAAGGAACAGGATAAGGAACAAAATGATATGGAGTGCATTTTGTATCAATCCTGTAAAAGAAACTATGGAGAGAAATAGACTGAAATGATTTGGCCACATTAAATAATGGCACAAAAAAGAGGCATAAGAAGACCTTTGAGGCAGACGAAAGACTGAGAACAAGATGGGGAGACCATCTGGAGAAAGATTTGAACTGAAGGGAATTACAATGGAGGAAATGGTGAATGAAAGACTGGGAGAAAAAAGAATGGAAGAGGCTCTGTTGAAGACCTGCATAAGCAGAAATCCTTCAGGAAGAAGAGGAGGAAGTGGATTTGCACTAGTCATAATTTATTGTTAGTGTATGTTACAGAAGTAGCTTGCAAAGACTGTATTGGCCTTTTAATGCACAACTTGGCCCATCTGGTATCACCGAAGGTTGCCTTTTGTGACTGAATTTACAGGGCACTGTATGTGAATGAATAATATTGTACAGGCCATTACGTTAAATAAAAATATTTTACACACACAGACACAAAAAATAAAATTTAAAAAAGCCAACTAGATAGACAAGGGATGAATGCAGCATTAAAGTGTAAAGCAGAATAAAATTGGCAAGTGATGAATTTCAGACTTACTCAGCCACATGCAAATTTTAGTTTTGCACAAATTACTTTATTTATTGATTCATTTGTTTCAAACCTTCTAACACGTAAAAATGGGGAAAGGAACTACTTATGTACCATACTTTATAATGTCTAAATGTAAGAATAAGTGTCCCACCTTTAATTTTTAATATAATCAGCAGGATACCCAATGTGGCAGATGACTAAGTGCCACTGAGATGTTCCATTCTGAATATAAATGAGGTTAATATTTGACGGGGACTGTTACTGTGAGCTCACCGGGCACAGTAGCCGTTCATTCACCGTGCTACACAGATTCCATCGCAGGAGGCAACCTCCGGGCACGTGGATCGAGTCAAACTCTGCATTAACAGAGAGGATCTGTAAGAAACTCTGTTGACAATTTACTATCATTGAGCTACTAGAAGAAAGAATGTGATGATCCTGTTCAATTTGGCACAAGGTGAACTATTTGGGAAGCTTTATAAAAATAAAATTTTATCCTGAATTGCAGAAATATTTATTTTATGTCTGATGAGGTCGTTAACCATCTTTACAAAGCAAAGAAGGTTGTTGACGATCTCACAGTTGACATACTCACACAGTCCAGTGTCGTAAATATTGGAAAATTAAGTTTTTTAGTTTCTTGTGATCCCTGTAATCTCTATTGTGTCAGCACTCATTTAAGTAGTTATTCCGATGCTAGCCGTAATGGAGGCAAATCGGGCATTAATGTTTTTAAGTCTTCTCGGTTTAGAACTACTTGATTTGATGTGCAGTGATCAATCAGTTTACATAAAATATTGTTTCATTTTCTCACGTAAATCAAGAGGTTTGTACAGCTCACACATTCGTTACGACAAAAGAATAGATTATCTCGGAAAAAGGGTAACAGAAAAGGATTGTAAACCTTAACTTTTTCTTTTCCAGTAATGATTCTCTGACTATTCAGTGGTTATGTTGCATTTGTTTTATAAAATCACAGTTGTGTTTTTCTGACAAATAAGTTCTTCTTCTTACACATTTTTATCACATAATAAGTAACATCCGCCATACGCTGTTGCCATTTTTCGGGGTGCACTCAGCCTCGTGATGCCAATCGAGGAGCTACTCGACCGAACAGTAGCGGCTCCGGTCAAAGAAAACCATCATAAGGACCGGGAGAGCGGTGTGCTGACCCCACGCCCTCCTATCCCCATCTCCCTCTGAGTGAGGATGACACGGCGGTCGAACGGTCCCGCTGGGCCACTCGTGGCCTGAAGACGGAGTGCTACCTACTAAGTAACATTGCAATACGTGTGATACTATTATCCTCATTTCACGTAAGATTGTCTCCTCAGATTTTCACAAAGTCGCGTGTGTACTGCTCGACAGGGTAGGTTTGTTACCAGGTACGATTGATGAAGAGCACAGGGAGGATCCGTAGAGCAGTAGTATCGCAGACTCACTTAGTAAGTGTGGGAGCATCACACTGTCAGACTTACAACGCCATTCGCAAAGTCTCGTCTATTATTTCTCCTGGAACATTAGTTTCCTTCCCGAGTCCGCCTTCACTTTCCTGTACTACTACTGTACCATTCACTGTATAATAAAATAATGGAATAGATGATAATAAAATGTTGAAATGTGTGGCTTTTTAAAATGTATTGAATTAATGAGATTAATTTTTTGGCACGAATGACAAGCACAATAAGCTGAACTATGCCCGGAAATAAGTTCGTATTAGTTCATATTATTTTGCAGGGCGAAGTAGTTTCTTTCTCCGCTGTAGATTTGTGCTTACCCTTCTTTATAATGCTACGTTTGGTCGCCGTGTTCACCTTTGAAGTCTTGACCGTGTTCCCATTGAGCTTATCGGATCTTCGTAATTAAAGTACGCATGTGGGCTTCAGTTCTTGTAATTATCGTACTATTTGAAATAACAACTCACACGACCTTTCTGTTAATAAAACACTACTGTATTTTCTAAACGGTGCACATATGAAAAACATACTCCTCACTTATTCGTGTTGTTGTTGTTGTGGTCTTCAGTCCTGAGACTGGTTTGATGCAGCTCTCCATGCTACTCTATCCTGTGCAAGCTTCTTCATCTCCCAGTACCTACTGCAATCTACATCCTTCTGAATCTGCTTAGTGTATTCATCTCTTGGTCTCCCTCTACGATTTTTACCCTCCACGCTGCCCTCCAATACTAAATTGGTGATCCTTTGATGCTTCAGAACATGTCCTACCAACCGATCCCTTCTTCTGGTCAAGTTGTGCCACAAACTTCTCTTCTCCCCAATCCTATTCAATACTTCCTCATTAGTTATGTGATCTACCCATCTAATCTTCAGCATTTTTCTGTAGCACCACATTTCGAAAGCTTCTATTCTCTTCTTGTCCAAACTATTTATCGTCCACGTTTCACTTATTCGTAGCGACCCCAAAATGGCGGTCTCCAATTACTCGCTAAAAATGGCGTGCTTCTCACTCGTTCACTAGCTGAACGCGATTCTTCCTTCCTCATACTGGTACAAAAAAAAATCTCCTCTGTTTTTTAACAACTGAAAATCAAACATACCTGATGGTAGGCATAGGCTCTACGATGGGCTAGCGCTTCATCTTTTCTCTTTGCTTTTAAAGAAGACGAAAACGTAAAAGAAATGCAAAAGGTTTATCACAACTGGTACAGTCATTAACATTGGAGTACAGATAACAGCCTCGTCTCAATTACCGACTTCTTTTCGTCACGTTCTTTCGACACTCGTAACTACAGTTCGGGTACCGTCAAAGTTGTACGACCTTTCGCATTCCGAGTTTTGTGCCGACCACCTCGCGCAAAGGGTACGTGCCGGACGACCCACGAACACAATTCCGACAGTACTGTAAACCGGCGACACTAGAAGACTTAGACAAGTAAAACAGTATCAAAAGTGTGTAGCTCTCACCTCCTCAGCTGCGGGACACGTCATCGGTTAGGCATTTCTTCACTAACGCGTACTCTCGTTCCTAGAACAAGTATCTGTTCGTTTAGTATTCCAATTAGTCAGGCCCCAGGTGTCACCTGATACATATCTTCAGAGTGGCAAGTTACGTACTTAGCTTTTCCCGTGTTTTCCTCGTAGTATGTTTCTTAAATTTCGTGGGTGTTTTTCTATTTAAGTGATTAGAGCTCACGTTTTTAACTGTAAGTGCAAATTCGTGCAACCTGTAATGCATTTTTCATTTCTTCTGAGTAGGCAGCTACGTAGCCAATTGAGGCGGACGGGTGCACGCTGCGTGCCGATGCAGGAGGAGCCGACCGCAGTTCGCGAACGGCTGAAGACACTTTTCGCCACGGCCGGCTGTCTTCCGGCTGCTACCTCCAGGTCTGGTGGTGGCGGAAATTCTCGCATTGCACGTGGGACACCTCAGGAGTCACTTTGCCCACGAACTCTGCTGTGAGACACCTCACAGTGTGTGTGACACGGTGGATCACAGTAGGCTGAATGGTGAGTGGTGAAATTTTTTTCACCCTGTTCTTACGAGTTTCGAGCCGAGGCAGAACACTCGCACTTGATCTGTCACCCGACATATCGTGTTAATGTACCTTTAATGTAACTCGGCCACTGTTAATTGTCTTCTTTATGTGAAGGTCCTGCAAAGCTGTATCTGCGTAGAATCGTGCTTTGCCCTGGAAAGACTTCAACTCTTCTCCTTTGCAGCTGTTATTGGTGGGAGGAAAAACGATATCTACTCTAATTACAAAATGATGTCAACATTCCATCACTGGAGCAGATAGAATATAAATTAAATACAACATCTCCCTCAAATCCTTGACAAGAAGTGACATTGCATTTTAGAGCATTCTTTGTTCATTACTTTTTTACGTTCTCGGTATCTTCTTCTCCACAGTCGAGACACCGCCAAACCGAGATTTCGAAAGTAAAAGGCCCCGCACACAACAGGTGGAGACATTCGTACGCCGTCGCGTCTTGCCGATTCCCCGAACCGCACACCTCTCTTTCACCTCTGCACGACTGTGAAAGAAAATTGTGCACAGTATGTACTTCACAACTTTTTCCCTACCTAACACTACTTTTATATTTTGTCAGAATCATCTTTCCTCGTCATAAATAGGGAGTAAGAATTGTCGATTGCCTAAATGGCATGTGACACTACAGATGTTGTTGTCGTCGTCGTCGTTGTCGTTGATGTTGTCGTCGTCGTCTTCTTCTTCTTCAGTTCGAAGACTGCTTTGATGCAGCTCTCCATGCTATTCTATCCTGTGCAAGTCTCTTCATCTCCAAGTAACTACTTCAACCTACAGCCTTCTGAATCTGCTTGCTGTATTCATCTCTTGGTCTCCCTCTATGATCTTCACCCTCCAACCTTCCCTCCAGTACTAAACTGGTGATCCCTTAATCCTTCAGAATGTGTCCTACCAATCGATCCCTTCTTCTAGTCAAGTTGTGCCACAAATTTCACTTATCTCCAGTTCTATTCAATACCGCCTCATTAGTTATGTGATCTACCCATCTAATCTTCAGCATTCTTCTGTAGCCCCACATTTCGAAAGCTTCTATTCTCTTCTTGTCCAAAGTATTTATCGTCCATATTTCACTTCCATACATGGCTACACTCCATACAAATACTTTCAAAAACGACTTCCTGACACTTAAATCTATACTCGATGTTAACAAATTTCTCTTCTTCAGAAACGCTTTCCTTGCCATTGCCAAGTCCACATTTTATATCCTCTCTACTTCGACCATTATCACTTATTTTGCTCCCCAAATAGCAAAATTCCTTTACTACTTTAAGCTTCTCATTTCCTAATCTAATTCCCTCAGCATCACCCGACTTAATTCGACTACATTCCATTGTCATCGTTTTGCTTTTGTTGATGTTCATCTTATACCCTCCTTTCAAGACACTGTCCATTCCGTTCAAATGCTCCTCCAAGTCCTTTGCTGTCTCTGACAGAATTACAATGTCATCGGCGAACCTCAAACTTTTTATTTCTTCTCCATGGATTTTAATACCTACTCCGAATTTTTCTTTTGTTTCCTTTACTGCTTGCTATACAGACTCAATAACATCGGGGAGAGACTACAACCCTGTCTCACTCCCTTCCCAACCACTGCTTCCATTTCGTGTCCCTCGACTCTTATAACTGCCATCTGGTTTCTGTACAAATTGTAAATAGTCTTTTTCTCCCTACATTTTACCGCTGCCACCTTCAGAATTTGAAAGAGAGTATTCCAGTCAACATTGTCAAAAGCTTTCTCTAAGTCTACAAATGCTAGAAACGTAGGTTTGCCTTTCCTTAATCTTTCTTCTAAGATAAGTCGTAAGGTCAGTATTGCCTCACATGTTGCAATATTTCTACAGAATCTAAAATGATCTTCCCTGAGGTCAGCTTCTACCAGTATTTCCATTCATCTGTAAAGAATTCGTGTTAGTATTTTGTAGCTGTGGCTTATTAAACTGATAGTTCGGTAATTTTCACATCTGTCAACACCTGCTTTCTTTGGCATTGCAATAATTATATTCTTCTTGAAGTCCGAGGGTATTTCCCCTGTCTCACACATCTTGCTCACCAGATGGTAGAGTTTTGTCAGGACTGGATCTCCCAAGGCTGTCAGTAGTTCCAATGGAATGTTGTCTACTCCCAGGGCCTTGTTTCAACTCAGGTCTTTCAGTGCTCTGTCAAACTCTTCACGCAGTATCATATCTCCCATTTCATCTTCATCTGCATTCTCTTCCATTTCCATAATATTGTCCTCAAGAACATCGCCCCTGTATAGACCCTCTATATACTCCTTCCACCTTTCTGCTTTCCCTTCTTTGCTTAGAACTGGGTTTCCATCTGAGCTCTTGATATTCATACAAGTGGCTCTCTTTTCTCCAAAGGTCTCTTTAATTTTCCTGTAGGCAGTATCTATGTTACCCCTAGTGAGATAAGCCTCTACATCCTTACATTTGTCCTCTAGCCATCCCTGCTTAGCCATTTTGCACTTCCTGTCGATCTCATTTTTTAGACGCTTGTATTCCCTTTTGTCCATTTATTGCATTTTTATATTTCCTCCGTTCATTGACTAAATTACCTCTTCTGCTAGTAGAAACTAGCCCTTGTCATTTTACCTACTTGACCATCTGCTGCCTTCACTATTTCATCTCTCATACCTACTGATTCTTCTTCTACTGTATTCCTTGCCTCTGTTCTTGTCAATTGTTGCATAATGCTTGCTGTGAAACTCTCTACAACCTCTACTTCTTTCAGTTTTAATGTGCAGTTTATTATCTATAAATTGTAGTCAGAGTCCACATCTGTGCCTGTAAATGTCTTACGATTTAAAACCCGGTTCCGCGAAATCTCTGTCTTACCGTTATATAATCAATCTGAAACCTTCCAGTGTCTCGAAGTCTCTTCCACATATACAACTTTCTTTCATGATTCTCAAACCAAGTGTTAGCTATGATTAAATTATGCTCTGTGCAAAATTCTACCAGACAGATTCCTCTTCATTCGTTTCCCCCTTCCATATTCACCCACTACTTTTCCTTCTCCTCCTTTTGCTAGTATCAAATTCCAGTCTCCCAGGACTATCAAATTTTCGTCTCCCATACCCATGTGAATAATTTCTTTCATCCCACCATGTATTTCCTCAATCTCCTCCTCATCTGCAGAGCTAGTTGGCATATAAACTTGCTCTTCTGTGGTGGGTGTGCGCTTCATGTCTTTCTTGGCTACAATAATGCATTCACTATGCTGTTCATAGTAGCTTATCCGTGTTCCTATTTTTTTATTCATTATTAAACCCACTCCTGGAGTAGCCTTATCTGGCTTTGCATTTATAACCCTGACGAGAAGCCCTGTTCCTCCTGCCACCAACCTCCACCAGTTCCCATTATATCTAACATTAGCCTATCCATTTCATTTCTTAAATTTTCTAACCCATCTGCCCGATTAAGGGATCTGACATTCCACGCTCTGATCTGCAGAACGGCAGTTCTGTTACACCGATAACAATGTTCCCACCCAAATGGGAGACTATTTTACCTCCGGAATATTTTACCAAAGGAGGTGCTATCATTGTTTAACCGTACAGTAGAGCTGCACGACTTCAGGAAAAATTACGGCCGTAGTTTCCCCTCGCTTTCAGCTGTTCGCACTACCGACACGGCGAGGCCATTTTGGTCGATGTTACGAGGCCAGAGCAGTCAATCGTGCAGGCCGTTGCCGCTGCAACTACTGAAAAGGCTGCTGCCTCCCGTCAGGGACCACACGTTCTCAACAGATACCCCTCCGTTGTGGTCGCACCTACGGCACGGCTATCTGTTCCGCTGGGGTACGCAAGCCTCCCTTGCGACAGCGAGGCCCACGGTTCGTGGGGGACACTGCAGACACCCCCTTTGAAGGAAA
Organism: Schistocerca nitens; assembly: GCF_023898315.1. Classification (NCBI taxonomy): domain Eukaryota; kingdom Metazoa; phylum Arthropoda; class Insecta; order Orthoptera; family Acrididae; genus Schistocerca; species Schistocerca nitens. The sequence continues at coordinate 212,659,622 of NC_064624.1, forward strand.
GCTGTCGGCACAAGTCTTTGCTCGTTACATGTGAATTCTCATAATATGAAACTGTAAAATACACAATTACTTAGTGCTTATTGACCTTTGTTAAGGAGAAAATATTCCACAGTCAATAACAGGGCACAAGTCTTTTATAGTCCCATCCATTTATAGTTATCAACACTATCTTTAGTATTGACCTGTCAGTTTTAACCATTTTAAGAAAAGGATAAACCATTTATTTAGTTTCAGTCTTAACAAGATTTAAATTTAAACAAAATGTTAAAACTCTTTCTCGTGGTTTCTGTACGTACGCTATTAGCTGTTCTATCGATTTTAATTTAGTACACCACGTACATTTCTTTTCCTTTATCTATTATTTGAGAATTACATTTTTATTTTATTTGAAATAAGTTTGTGCGTGTATATGTGAGTTTGAACGTACTTTCCAACACTTTATTACACTGTTGTTACTTGAGGAATTGGCTGTCAGGTATAAGTCTACTATATGATCTGTAGGGTGAAATCTTGGTAAGTGTTCTTGTCAACTTTTGGGAAACATCTCCGTTCCAAATCAGGTAACTGTGTCCAAAACTATCCTTTGTTTCAGCTATAAGGTAAGTCTATTAAATTTTGTAACTAATTTGGAGAAAAGTTCCATATTGTGACTGTCAGTCACTATACAACTTCATACTTCTGTATTAATTGTGCTTACTCTTGTTCTGAGGGCAGATACTGTGGCAAACCTCTCTACCAGTATAGATGTGGTCCCTTCACACACAAAAAACACGGTACACGTCATTCCCCCGGTGACGTCACCGATGCACAGGCCGACCCTTCCGTGGCTCCGCCCAGCCTGACGCCTCTCCTATCGCCAAACATCAGTACAGCTCATTTCTCCCGGGGACTTACCTGACCGAGGCATACGCCATTCCTCCTACAGACCTGCTTGTCCTTTTCTTCTGACAGTATTATGAAAAGAATAGATTGCTACTCACCCTACAGCAGTCTGTCCTTTTTATAATACTGTCATTTTTTCCACCCTGGATTTTCCATTGTTTGATTTATCCTTTTCTTCTTCCACTCATATTTTGTGATTTTGGCTATGCCCCATCTTAACTTCCCCAGTATACACAGTTACTAGACCTTTTCTACTATCTTTATTAAATAAGACGTTTCTCTACCATCATTTTACACCGACTTTACCCGATTACTCTCTACCTCTGCATTTTAACCTCTTTCTTACTTTTTACTCCTGTTTATACTGCGTATAACACCACCACGTACACAGAGTTCTCACCCCAATGCATTCTCCTTCTGCTTATTTATACATATTTTCTTGTCTTTCACTCTCTCAGATCTACAATATCTGAGTGCATTCAATGTACTTCATTCTAACATAGGAAAATGTTAGCTAATCATCTCCTGTTCTGTATAAAATCCTTCATCGAGAACATACGTTCTGACTCCTGTTGGGTTGGGTTGTTTGGGAGAGGAGACCAGACAGCAGGGTTCAAATGGCTCTGAGCACTAGGGGACTTTGGAGGTCATCAGTCCCCTAGAACTTAGAACTACTTAAACCTAACTAACCTAAGGACATCACACACATCCTCGCCGGAGGCAGGATTCGAACCTGTGACTTTAGTGGTTGCGCGGTTCCAGACTGAAGCGCCTACAACCGCTCGACCACAGCGGCCGGCTCACTGCAAGGTCAACAGCCGTATCAGATTAGGGAAGGACGGGGAAGGAAGTCGGCCGTGCCCTTTCGAAGGAACTATCCCGGCATTTGCCTGGAGCGTTTAGGGTAATCACGGAAAACCTAAATCGGGACGGCCGGACGTGGGATCGAACCGTCGTCCTCCCGAATGCGAGTCCAGTGTGCTGACCACTGCGCCACCTCGCTCGGTGACTCCTGTCCTGCATAACGTACTTCTTGCAAACACACCACCTAGTTAGCTAGTTGACTCCTCAGCATATCACCTCTCGCTCTGCTACCCGTGTTAGCACACCATCAACTTCCGTAGCCCTGTTTGTCCTCCACGAACTCTCCTCCCCTACAACATGTGGCACGACTAACGAGTCACGTGGTTGACGCTCCATAAAATTCTGACATTCTGTTGTTGTTGTCGCGAGTGAAATACTCTCCAGTGCAATCGTGCTGTTGTAACTTCAATTAGATGGACAGTAAAGAAGATGGATGCTGCAATAGGAACTTTGCGTACGACAGACGGGGATCGATTTCGTACTCCTGTGGGAGAAGTAAGAAAAGGAAACACAGAGACATATGTTAGGATCGAAGAATAAAAGAAGACAGTACCCCGTAGACGGATTCCCCTACCACTCCCCCGTGCACACGACGCTGTGGTCCTGGAGGAGGCAGGTGTTCCGGATTTCCCACAGAACAGCTTCGCCACAGTTTCACCACTGGAGAAAACCCAGAAATGAATCCTAACACGCACCTGTGAAACGCAGTTGAGAGGGAATTATTTTTGTAAGTTGTTACCACACTGTCACTATGATTGTTACAGTTGCTCTATTTGTCTGTCAGTACTGTATTATAGAACTGAAACCTCACTACCCACGAATCACTCCCATAAATAAAAAAAGAAAGTCGCATATAAACTCAACAATACTATTCCTTATTCAGTTTTATAAAAAATGTGTAATCACCATCGTATCGAACTTCAGCCTATCCATTTCCCTTTTTTTTATTTTCTAACATACCTGCACAATTAAGGGATCTGATCGTTCCACACTTTGATCTGTCGAATGGCAGATTTGTTTCCCCTGGAGACTACCTACTCCTTAGGATCAGTGTACCTGTGGAATATTTTACCTGAGTGATGCCATCTTCATCTAACTATGCAGCAGAGCTGCATGCTCCTTGGGAGAAATTAAGGCTGTAGTGCCACTTCGCTTTCAGTACGTCAAGGCAGTGTTAGTTTGTGTCCACAAAGCCGGATCAATCAGTCACCCGGACTGTTACCCCTGCAGTTCCTCAGGGAGCACACACTTGGCTGGCCCTCCACCGATGTCGTAGAGGCACGCGAGTCGTGGTTCGTGGGGGAGCCACAAGAGTTCCAGCTCCAAAGACAGCAGCTGCTTGCTGACAAACAGCTAGTTTAACAAGTCACAGTTGCAAAATACTAGTACGAATTATCTACCGAGGAATGGGAAAACTGGCAGAAATCGATGTTGGGAAAGATGTTTGGAGTTGACAGAAATGCAGGAACATGCGTGGCAATACTCACCCTACGACTTGAGACCGTTTGCAGAACGTCAGACACATGTTTATAGCATTTGCAGATCTGGTAAAAATTTTTAAAAAATATAAAAAACCACTGTGGAGCCCTAAAGTACTGTCTCCGAGTATTTTGTTTGATGCGGCACATGATCGTACTTTCGTTTCATATTTTTCCCCAAATTGTGGCGGAATGTGCTATTCTCCTACCAAATTTTGTCAAAATGTCTACAAAACGTTTATTTTCCGTTACAAGATTTAAATAGTAGGATTAAGATACGGCACAAATTATTCCGGTAACTGATTTACCGTATAAGATACCGTGGGTATGCACGGGTGAGAGGTACTCTCGATGCTTCTACCTCTTTAAGTTAGATTAAGTAGTGTGTGCGCTTAGGGAAAGATGATCTCAGCAGTTTAGTCCCATAAGACCTTACCACAAAATTCCAAAAAAACTCAAAACTCCAATAACGATACAAGACACTCAGATAATTTTATATTCCGGGCAACGGCGGTGTCCGGACATCTGCCACGCCGCACATTTGCCGCGATTTCACCTGCTCCGAACTGCTGGGTCCCTTGTCTCCCCCTCCCCCTCCTCTTCCTCATCGCTTGCTGAGCCTTTCCGCTGGTTTACGTAACATAGGACCAGAATCTCTTTGGATTTTCCGCCACATTTCTAGAGAGAGATTCGTTGTGGAAACTATTAAATGCATCTCGCATTGAAATCCGCACCAAATATCGCAAATCTTGGAGATTTTGCGTTCGTCTAAACTATACGTGCCTCTTTCGGTGCTCCTGCAGCAGCTTTCTGTCGTGTTTTGTGTACCATGGGGGATCAGTTCCATCTCTTATTAATTTATTTGATGTGAATATCTCGAGTGCTGTTGATACTATTTCTTTGAACTTAAGCCACATATGGTCTCCACTTACATAGTTTGGAAGGATTGGAGACTGTCTATTACAAAGACGTCAACCGAATTTTTAGTTGCTTTTATAAATAGATATATTTCGCGTTTAGTTTTGGTGAATTTCTTTGTTCAAGGAATTGAGCCTCGCTACGACTGTGTGTTCACTAATCCCTGTATCCGTCGTGATGTTCAGGATTATTTGTGGCTGAGAGGTCAAGTGTGCTTTCGTAACCATTTACAATTTGAATGGCCTCGTGAACTAATTGTTCAAAATAATTTAAAAAAAAACATTTAGAACAATTCCGGAAGTTGTTTTCTATCTACAATAGGGTCTGAAAATGTATTTTTGTCAACATATGGAACGTAGATTGAAGTCACTGCCAACTAGAATTGTATGAGTGGGGTACCTATTTGTGGTGAGACTCAAGTTTTCTTTGAACTGTTCAGCAACTGTTTCATCTGAGACAGGGGGTCGGTAAAAGCAGGCAGTTATTAATTTATTCCGGTTGTCGAATACAACCTCTGTCCACAGTAAGTCACAGGAACTATCTGCTTCGATGTCACTTGTGAGATGGAACACACGTTACATTATTTTTCCTTAAGTTGTGCTTCTTGTTTCTGTTGTAGTGCAGATAATTACAATTGCGGCTTTTCCCTCCAAAACCTAGGATGCTTTCTCTGTGACCCTGTAAATACCAGAGCTAAACAATGTAGAGCAACAACGTACGTTACAAGCGTAGCATTCTGTATTACTTCATTTCCTTATTTCTAACGTTTTAAAATTGTACGTCGACTTTAGATGACGTGTCAATCACAGATGTTCTTATCTCTATTTAGTGAACGTATTTTCAGTCACGCTTTGAACATTGTCCCGCTACACTTTATTAACTTATGTTTCGCCGCAAGGGATATCGGATTTTAGAGAGTAAATTAATATGCAGTATGTCGTTCTTCTTTTCAAACATTCACATACCCATTTCTTCTTTCCTTGTTGTCTTTTGGGCATGCAGTTGTAGTAATTAAAGTAGGCACAAATGCAGCGATCAAAAAGAAATGATTAGCGTGCATTCGCATTCTCTTTACATCGTTCCTTTCTTGTTGCTCCCGTGGCGATGGACTGTTTCCATCGCAATCAGTAAGCGTGAAAGGAAGCTACCGTACAGACAGAGGGATCTATATTTATACTCGGCAGAAGTAATTACATACTGACATAATCTTCGGTATTGCTTTCGTTTCCCAAAAGTTATAAATATTTCGATTTCGGAAAAGAAGCTCTATATTTGGCCAAGATGTCGAAGAAGAAGGTCCCTTACGTACTGGTTGTATGGAGTGAGATGTGGAGACGGCGGTCTGAAAGCGGACAGAGGTAGTACGAGGAAGGGCGTCCCTTACCTGAGGGATCGCCACTCGAGCTACCTGGCGAAAGGGAGAAGTGTGGCGAATGTCCGGCATTGGCAACGGCAGCTGTTGAAAGGCACGGTGTTAGGGAGAACTCCGCACACAGCTCGTAAAATTGTTGTTCATTAAAACGGCACCGGTTTCGCGGCTTTAAGCCGAATCATAAGGTGAGTGTCGCCACTTTTTACATATATTGAAATTAGTACAGGAATGTCTAAAATATACTCACAATGTTAAAAGATCACAGGCATATCCATCGCTCCTAATCAAAAGTTACTATTCAGAGAATGTCGTCAGTGTTATGGCGAGCGAAAGGTAGAAAGAGATGTGTCCCTTTCATTACAATTTGCCTGCATCTAAAAAGAGAAAATATATTTTATGGTGAGTGGACTATAAATTTTCTAAAAAAGAAGGCCGGACTGGCGATAAAGAAATGTCACTGCAAACATGATAAGTCGCGGCACACGAAAATTATAACGTGGAAAGAATCGGGTTTTACCGGTGTAACAGCAGGGCACGCTACCTTGGCAAGCGACGATAGTACCGAATTTTATTACCTGCTAGCCCCTAATCATACAAACAATCCAAGTTAGCCGGGATGCTATCGATCTTTACTTCCAACTGGTAATTCAACGTTGACTGTGCGTTTTCTTTTTTGTGTCTAAATATTTCCACTTCCTCTAATATATTCAAAATATGGCTTTTTTCTTTTTTGTGAAGTATTTTTAAATTTTCTAAAGGGCTTGTGATGTGCCTCTGTTCGCGTAAGTGGGCTGTTAATGCAGGGCGGGGATTATTTAACTTAAGTTGTTCCAGAAAGCTTATTGTAAATGACCTACCGGTTTGCCTTAATACAGGGTGTACATAAAGTCCGGGAAAACTTTGAATTATTTATTGCACAAGAACTAAACATTGTACAAATGTCATACATATTGCATTTCGAAGAAAAACTTTGAAAGTTTTGTAACATTCGATATGCGAACCACGAGTGACCTGGCAGACGTCAATACGGTAATCGAATTCTCGCCACACCCGTCGACTGTGGGAGTCGCTTCCCGTGTTCTCTCCCGGAGCTCTGGCGGTACACACACCAGATGTTTAGTGTGTGCCCACAGAAAAAAGTCGCACGGAGTGAGATCTGGTGATCGGGGAGGCCATTTCGTGAAACAGCTGTCCCCTTCTGTAGCACAGCCGCCATGTTTGCGACTAGCGCTGACTATCGGAAAATTGCCAAACTACGCTGTGGCAAAAAAAAAAAAAAAAAGAAAAGAAGAAAACAGCCTTTCAGAGTTTCTCTTCAAAATGGAATATGTATGACATTTGTACAATGTTTAGTTCTTGTGCAATAAATAATTCAAAGTGTTCCCGGACTTTATGTACACCCTGTATATACGCCTCCAAATCCAAATGTATAAACCTAAAGAACTGAGGAGTTAGTACGAAATGTAGTTAATTATTGTCGTTGTGCAATTTAATCGTGTCAATCACGTTGAAGAATGGCGCAAATGTACTTCAGTTTAATAGCCTCAGGTTTGATGTTAAAAATGAGTTAGCGGTTTACTACTTCCGTAGTGACACAGAAATTCGTTCCATTCTCTTACATCGCATTTGTGAACAGTAAGGCGAAAATGTTCAAAGCAAAGAGTCCCGAGGCACAGTGTTGCGAGCGCGTCACCCGTGTCAAAACGATGCGCCGCAAACATCACGCTGACTGGCAGAGTGTGTGGGGGGGAGATGGTGCAGCGGTTAGCGGCCTGGACCCCCACTGCGCAGGCAGATCCGTGTCTGGCCGTCGAGATTTGAGTTTCCGGCGATTTCTCTGAGCAGCTGCAGGGAAACGCCGCGAGGGTTGCTTCGAAAGGGCGCTGCACACTTCCTTCGCATTTGGTGAGCAGGTATGAGCCCGTACTCCTCCTCCGAGGAGGCGGAATCTCCGGCCCTTCCTTCCTCGTCTCACTCACTCCGCTCCACTGCACAGTGGGTGACGCGGCGGGCGCCAAACAACCGGTGCGCGCCAAACTTTAAAAGCTGCAGTTTTTCAGGAGGACGTTACTGCCTACTGCCAGGCTTACGGCGCAAATCTTGACGAGGGATCGACTGCTGGTTAAGATACGTGGTAAAGCTGGTGATACGTGGTCCCCGTTTTTCCACACACGGTGTCTGGTAAACAGTAGACACTGCTGAAGAGAAACATACGGACGTCCGACATTACAGAAGGGATCCAAACCGTACCGCATACACTCACGTTCAGAAAAAGAAAAACAGAACACCTCGAACGACTAGAGATAGGATGTTCATTTCACAGGTTTGAGTATGTTGTACAGGAATGATTGATGTTCATATTCACAGGTTTGAGTATGTCGTACAGGAATGATTAGTATTTGAGTCACATCGGTTCAGCATCTGTCCTGTTGCCCAATAGGCACAGGGTCCACCACGGGCCCTGACAGCTTGTTCCATGCGTGACGGCATCGACGCGTGTGAGGCGCGAATGGCGTCCTGTGGTATAAACCAACCATCCGTGCTGGATCAGTACAACCGAGTGTTCGTAATACGGCCCAGTAGATGAAAATGTGAAGTTGTGTGACATCTTAAACATTAAAGCTACTCAATTACAGATATTGGAGTTATGTTTTGTGGAAATACACTATAAGACACCATAATATATTCGATTTCTTTTATTAAGGGATACAGTCAGTCTGGAATTATACCGTTACTAGAAACCTTGTTACTTCCTTTCGGAAAACCACTTGGCAAGTGTTTTATTTAAGATCACTGAAGGAGCCAGTACGAGAATATGACTAACGCCAGCATTGCATTACTTTTATCGTTTGTAGTATGTGCAACTACAATTTATCTTTCAGTAATCACTCAATAATACTAGCTTCCTCATACACAAATGAAAGACCGAATTAAAAACGGCACTTTTTGGAGAGATCTTTAATACGGTGGATCATTAGTTTCGCAATACGCAAATACGCAGGCTTCAATACGAGAAAAACACCGAATATGTCAACAACTTCAGAAACCTTGAAATTAAGATGGTGGCTGTTATTTACTTGCGTCCTGACTAGCGTATTGCGACCCACTGGTCGCGATGCTGCACTTGTGATTCGCCGCTGTATATGACGTCACGGATTTAACTGTCAGCCAGTTACCATCGCGACCAGCGGGTCGCATGTTCTGTTTTCCTCGGTTCTTCACAGCTTAATGCAACGTGCCATATTCGGGAGATTCATTTATCGTGGGACCATTAAAGATTTGAATTCTTGGAACTGTTTACCAAATCAATTACGTATCAAAGACTGCTTCTGATTCAAATACAGTAACACCACAGTAAACAGGTAAAACTCATAAAACCAAAGAACTTTTTTTTTTCATTTGTGGGAATTGAAGATAATGTTCAACGACTGGATGGACAGGGAAGGAAATAATTAGGAGAGTAAAAATGATCTGTGCTGCTCGGTAGTGTTTCCAGCACCGAGCGAGTATACTGAATCTCCGATTTGACCGAAAAAGGAAATTAGGAAGCACTACGATTGCCAGTTATGACTTTTAGTAACGAGATATGCTGATCAAGGTTACCTGCGAGAACTGTTCAGGACCTGAAAGTTGGTCTCTCAGCGATGTGGAGACGCGCTCTGTGAACCGCTGCGTTGAGACAGGGGAGCACGGGAATGGTACAGGGCAGCACATTCACAGCTGGGCGGCCCGTCAACGAAGCGAATAAGCGAGATCTTCCGTGCGTTCACAGACAGTGGGAAGCACATTCGCATCATACTACGGGCAGTCGAATATACCGGCTGATCAAAAAGTCAGTATAAATTTGAAAACTGAACAAATCACGGAATAATGTAGATAGAGAGGTACAAATTGACATGCATGCTTGGAATGACATGGGGTTTTATTAGAACCAAAAAAATGTAAAAGTTCAAAAAAGTCCGGCAGATGGCGCTTCATCTGATCAGAATAGCGATAATTAGCATAACAAAGTAAGACAAAGCAAAGATGATGTTCTTTACAGGAAATGCTCAATATATCCACCATCATTCCTCCACAATAGCTGTAGTCGAGGAATAATGTTGTGAACAGCACTGTAAAGCATGTTCGGAGTTACGGTGAGGCATTGGCGTCGGATGTTGTCTTTCAGCATCCCTAGAGATGTCGGTCGATCACGACACACTTGCGACTCCAGGTAACCCCGAAGCCGATAATCGCACGGACTGATGTCTGGGGACCTGGGAGGCCGAGCATGACGAAAGTGGCGGCTGAGCACACGATCGTCACCAAACGACGCGCGCAAGAGATCTTTCACGCGTCTAGCAGTACGGGGTGGAGCGCCATACTGCATAAACATCGTACGTTCCAGCAGGTGTTTATCAGCCAGGCCGCGGATGATGTGATTCTGTAATATATCGGCGTACCTCTCACCCGTCACGGCAGCAGTTACAAAACCAGAATCACGCATTTCCTCGAAGAAAAAAGGCTCGATAACGGTAGATGTGAAAAATCCAAGCCTTCCGTGACTTTTTCGTCGTGCAATGGAGTTTCCGAGACAGTTCTAGGATTTTCGGTAGCCCAAATTCTGCAGTCGCGGGCGTTGACAGACCCTCGGAGAGTGAAATGAGCTTCGTCGGTCCACAACACGTTACTCGACCAATCGTCATCTTCCGCCATCTTTTGAAACGCCCACACCGCAGATGCCCTCCGCTTCACTAAATCGCCAGCTAACAGTTCACGATGCCGACGGATTTTGCACGGATAGCATCGGAGGGTGCCAACCAAACAGTAGTGTATGGAATGCCGGTGCGACGAGCGACTGCACGAGCGCTGACTTCCCCGTGCACAGACGAACCCGCCACAGTCTCCGTTTCTTCCTCGACTGCCTCAGCAGCATTACGCCTCGTGCTCGGTCGGCCACTACGGGGCCAGCGGCAGCAGTATAGGCTCCGCTGTTCGGCCGAGAGATAGTACGTAACACGGAGACATCTAAAACAGGATAAAGGAGGAAAAACGGTGAAGCAGACATATTAAAGGGGAAACGTAGTGGAAGATAGCGTAAAAAGGGGGTGACGGTAAAAATGATGATAAAAATCTAAAAACTGTACACAAAAAACCACACACTGTGACGGTTAAAAGAAACACAAGGCTATGGGCGGCATAGCACGTAACGATCACTGACAGCAACACAATGTACAAGTCCAGCACACGACTGAAATGACAGCTGTTGACGTCACTGGTGAACAGCACCAAACACAACACGTCACTACACTGACGTAGCGCGCCGAGGACGATGAACGAACTGCACTGATGTGCCAGCACACCGCCCACCCCGACCTGTGGGAAATTAGAAAATGGCACAACACTTCTCTTCTCAACTGTCTGAAGATGTAAGAAGCGCCAAATACAAGTAACTCTCGCAAATTCATGGGGCCTGCTTAGCAAACAAAACTTACGTGTTGGTGTCACGTAAGAGCACATTGCCCCAACCTCTGACACAGCTTTGCTACAACACGAGGCGTGAATCCATCAAACACGCCTTTCAAAAATTAATTTAAAGTCATGTCACTAAAGCTGCCTGCAAATGAAGAGAAGTCCATCAGCATATTTTGAATTGGCCGAATATGTAGAATGCATTACCACACTTGTTGCTGGGTGTAAAACACTCTCGCTACAGACATGGGCGCGTACCGCAATTTTATTAGTAAAAAAGTATAAGTAAACATTTGGTTTTACGAAGCAGGTGTTTATTGCCTCTAAGAGTTTGCTGTGAAAGTTCTAAATTAGAAATGAGGTGAATATGTGTGATGCTCCCGAACGCTCTGTTGCTCATTGTTGCCGATAGATGGCATACCGACTTGCTGCATTGGTAAACACGCCACAATTGCAGCGCCGAAAAGCGGCTGCCTCGTGGAAAACGAATAAACGAATTTTTAACCGTAAGCTTTGCAACCCATAGAATAGACACATAGAGTTTAATGACATCAAAAGATAGTGTTAACAGTGGTGGCGAAACATACTGAGTGTTCATTACAAATGGCGCAAAGTAAGAGTTTAGTTTGTATTAGCTCTGAATTAAGTTACGAACAACGGTAAAGACTAATCAATATACTCAAAATTTACGATCTTCGGCGGAACTGGTCTCGAGTGCCGCCCTTGGGTGCGTTAGGTGTTCCAGCAGCAGCACCAGCCCAGCGGTCCAGCGCTCCAGTCCCCTGGAAACGTTAACGGCCAATCCTTCCACCACTGGAAACCTTGGAAGGAGTTAACAAATGGGCACTTCTCAGAGCAAGTCCTGACCATTGTAAGCCTACACGTCGAGGGAATTACAAACAGACTCATAAAACTGTGTGTTATGCACCCAAGGTCAAAGTCGGATCCTTAAGATTTCGTAAGGTTTTTTTTTTTTTTCGGGCAGTAGGGAATTTGTTGCACTCTTGCCATATTGGATTTTTTTTAAGGTTTGATTTACATCTAGTACAAATCACAAGTTCAATATTTTTCTGGTGCAACTGTTAACATTCGTACAAGTTGCACTATTGTACGATATAATATACCCTTTACTAACGATACCTTTATGTTATGTTTCAAACTGGGGCTGCATCGTTCTTCTAGAGAATGTTTAAAAAAATTTTATTTCTAAAATTTCTATTAACCTTGGATGTACGACCAATTATTGTTAAATAATAAATTTGTGTCAACAAGGCTTGGACCAAATAAATGTGCCTACACCTTCCCCATCCTGGCTCTCCTACCGTCTGTACACCACAATCAGAATCGGTACACCGCTGATCAGCCAATATGGTGCACAGTTGTGCAATATGGACTGCGTTCAGTTTTTTGGCTTAACTGGTGTGGTGGTTAATCGTAATATTAATATTCTCTTGGCTAAATACATGTTCTATGAATAGCACAGGCTAATGATTTTTATTTTTTATCTATAGTACTTAATTGTATCAAAAGTATAAGAGTTACAATTGCAAGGCTTGTCCAAAGTGAAAGCTTTGCAATGGTGAACTGGGCTAAAACAGCAACAACAACTGATCGTGGGAAGTTATTGTTGCTGTTTCAGCCCAGTTCACCATTGCAAAGCTCATTGTTTCACGGACCTCACATCATCATCATCATGAGTTATCTGCTATATTAGCAGGTCCTTTGCCTCTCCATTTTCTGCGATCCATTGCTTCCTTCTTAAGGCTGCTGTATGTTGTACCGTCCATCATGTCATCCAGTATCTGGAATCTCTTCCTTCCTCGCTTCCTTTTCCCTTCTACATAACCTTCTAAAACTGTTTTTATCAGTCCGTCATTCTTTCTTAATATATGCCCAATCCAATTTCTTTTTCTGCTCTTTATTACATCTAGTAACTGTCTTTTCTCTCCCACTCTTCTCAGTACCTCTTCATTTTTTACTCTGTCCATCCAACTTATTCTTTCCATCTTCCGCCATGTCCAGATCTCAAAAGCCTCCAGCCTTTCTCTGTCTTTTTTCCTCATAGTCCATGTTTCAGCGCCATATAGAAGAACACTCCATACAAGACATTTTATGAGTCTCTTTCTGAGTCCTCTGTCCAGACCGCTGCAGAAGATTCTCCTTTTCTTATAAAATGCTTCTTTTGCCATTGCTATCCTTGTTTTAATTTCTGTGGTGCACTTCCATTCAGTGTCTATCCTGCTTCCAAGATACTTAAAATTTTGCACCTGTTCTAGTGTTTCTCCATTCAGCACGATTTTTATTTCCTTATTTCCTCCTATTGCCAATACTTTTGTTTTATTTGTGTTAATTTTCATTCCATATTTTTTTCCGTTAGTTGCAATGGTGTCCACCAAATCCTGTAATTCTTTTTCCCCTGTGGCTAGAAGGACCATGTCATCAGCAAATCTCAAGCATCCTACTCTTCTTCCTCCAATTTCTACTCCTTTGTCATCTAATGAGCATTGGTCAATCATATTTTCCAAGTACAGGTTGAAAAGAGTAGGTGATAAACAGCATCCTTGTCTTACTCCTTTCCCTAGTCTGATCCAGTTTGTACTTTCTCCTCTCACTTTAACTGAAACTTTTTGATTAAGGTACAATGAGTTTATAAGTCTTCTGGTTTTCCAGTCCACTCTCTTTTCCCTCATAATAGTCGCCAGCTTGTCCCAAACCACATTGTCAAATGCCTTTTCTAAATCGATGAAGCACATATATAGGTCTCTTCCTTTTTCAATAAACCTTTCTCCCAAGATTCGTAGGAGCCCTATTGCATCTCTGGTGCCCGTATTCCGTCTAAAGCCAAACTGCTCCTCGCCGAGATTCTCCTCTATTACTTTCTCAAGTCTTTTATTAATTATTCTTAACATCACTTTGGCTGCATGTGAAATGAGGCTGATTGTCCTGTGCTCGCTGCATTTCTTGGTTCCTTGTTTTTTCGGTAATGGAATCATTACTGTTGTCAAAAACTCCTCAGGCCATTCACCACTGTCATATATTTTATTACATAACCTCAATATTTCTCTTATTCCATTGTGGTTCAAGCATTTTAGTATTTCTCCCGGTATTGTATCTGTACCTACTGCTTTGCCATTTTTCATTGCAGCAATGGCAGACTTTACTTCTTCAATTATGATGGTCGGTCATTTCTCTTCATCACTTACACTGTTGTGTGATTCAAGTTCCAGAGTTTCTGGTTTGCTATTTGTGTCATATAGCTCTTTTATATATTCTTCCCATCTCTGGAGGACATCGTCACGATCTTTGTACACTACCTCTTCGTCTTTACTCAAAATTTCCATAGTAGCACTTCCTGCTCTGTTTTGTTCCCATGTCATAGTCTTTACTCTGTTGTATAGTAAGTCGTATCTTCCCTTCCTGTCCAGTTCTTCAATTTCATCACATTCCTCTTTTAGCCATTTTTTCCTAGCCTGCTCTGTTTCTCTTCGCAGTTCGTTATTTAACCTTCGGTATATATTTCTTGCATCTTCAGTGTTCTTGTTTTTCAATTTTCTTCTCTCCTCCATCTTGGAAATCATTTCTTGTGTGACCCATGGTTTTTTTTGACCTTTTCCCTTTTACATATCCTATATTTTGCTGTCCTGCTTTAATGATTCCTTCTTTCAGCATATTCCAGTACTCGTTGGCATTATCAGGTGCTTCTTTGTCTCGTAATGTGTTTAGAAAGTCCCGAGACAGCATTTCTGTAATTTGTTCTTTGTTGGACCTTATCTTCTCTAGATCCCACTTCTTCACCATTGTCGCCTTTTTCAGTTTTTTCATTCTTATTTCTATTTCTGCCATAAGTAAGTTGTGGTCACTATTAATATCTGCACCTGGTAATGTGTGCACCTTCTTGATTCCATTCCTGTATCTTTCTTCTACCAGTATAAAATCGATTTGGTTTCTGTATTTATCCCCTGGTGATTTCCAAGTGTAGAGCCTCCTCTTATGGTTCTTGAACCATGTGTTTGCCGCTATCAGCTGCCTTTCCCTGCAGAAGTCAATTAACCATTCACCTCTGTCATTTCTCTTTCCAAGACCATGATTGCCTACTATGTTTCCCTCTTTCCCTTCTCCCACAATGGCGTTCCAGTCTCCCATTACTATTTTGCAGCATTTTTTATTTTCGTCCATTATTCTCTCTATTACATTGTACGTTTCCTCTACAATTTGGTCATCATGTTCTGAAGTTGGCATATACACCTGGACAATCAGTAAATCTTTTTGTGCTCCTTTTAGCCTTACACCAATAACCCGGTCATTTGCATAGTCTACATATTCCACACATTTAGCCAATTCCTTTGTCATAATCATTCCTACTCCATTAATTCCTTTTACTTCTCCTCCTGAGTAGTAGAATACATATTCATCTGACTGCATCTCTCCATGTCCATTCCATCTTACCTCAGCAACTCCTACGAGGTCCATATGATTCTTTTCCATCTCTCTTTTAAGATTTTCTAGTTTTCCTGCTTGTAGCAGAGTTCTGACATTCCAGGTACCAATTCTCGTTTTGATTTTTTGCCTCCTTTCAAGTTGTCCCCCCCCGGAGATCCGAATGGGGGACTATTTTACCTCCGGACACTGATTTAACATGAGAGGAAGCCATTTTTTGTGCATAAAATGGAGACTGCATTATGCAGGGAAGATAATCTGCGGTGGTATTCCGTTGCCTTCCGCAGTTCTGGAGGCCGCCCCTAACATGGGATACAGACGCCTTTTGCAGCCGCCCGCTCCGGGTCAGACGCTGCATGAGAAGTATAGGTTGGAAAATGAAAGACCCCTAGCCCTCGAAACCTAATAGCGTCAGGGTCGGAAAAGAACAAGAGCTGGCCGAGGGTGGCCAGATAGGAAAGATAAAAGTGAGGAGCCTGGCATAAGTAAGTGGAAGCAATGCCAGGACTCAGCTCGGGGCCCCGTGGTCGCCAGCCACGTATCACTAGGTGTGACTCCCTGAGGATGGACCTCACATATGAACTACAAAATATTGTCGTGGTGCAACGTTTGCCCAGCCTCTGCGTGTGGCACTCGGCACCCGGTCTTCCTGAATTGACTCCAGACACACACACGATGCACTTTTTATTCTCTCATTATTTCCAGTAAATTTCAGTTTTCTTCGCCGCCTTGCACTTTACCTTCCAAGCCCACCCTTTGAATGTATTTTATCAGAAAACACGGGATTTAAGTTCAGCTTTCTTCGGATACCTGTCAGACTATTTTTCCTGCTTTCACTCTCTTCTCTTCTGTCCTCTTTTCTAATTCTTTTCTAATTCTTAAAACCGCTTCAGCAGTTTGAGTCGCAGTTATCTTGTTACACGTAATCTTGCTCGCAGCCATTTTCGTGCTTTCTTCTTTCCGTTTTCCATCTACTTTGCCATTTTCCGCCACTTCAGTCTGAAAAGAAGTAAGAAGAAGATATAATTTAAAAACTGAAACTGCTCGTGGCCACTACTGAAAGGCAATCTTGAGGCCGGTACTGCATGACAAACACACGGTACTTTCTCTCACAGAAATTATCACGAAAGGGTTGGTAGATGCTATTCCCGGTGTAAGCTGCACATGTTACCGGCCAAACCAGAGTTTAGAATGAACTAGTTTCGCATAGGTAAAACTCGTTCATCCTGTTACCGATAGGATAAAACAGTTTAGCGTAGGTCGAATCGGTTTATCGTAGTTAGAACTTACACGCTCTAGGATGAACTGGTACGTCCAAGTCTGAACTAATTTCACCTAGTTTGTATCTTCTGTAAGCTTTTCAAAGTAAACTGAATAAGGGAATGGAAATAAAATAGTCAACATGATTCATTAAAGTTATTTATTAACTAATCAGTAATTTCACACCTGTATCGCTAGATCAACTTACACATATCCAGCCACATAAATCACCTTACCTGCAATTTGCTCACTTACTTATTTTTGCAAGGTTTACTGTGGTGGCACTTGGAATTGCCGAATACTTTTTCTTGCAATTGCATTTGTTTGTTTTACAGATTTTTAGGCAACTGCATTTCACAAACCCTTTCCCTTGTTCTTGTTATTGTTTTTCCCAACTTCTCCGCGTCTTCTACTAGTTTAACCAAATCCGCATATTCGTCTACTGCTAACACATTATAATAAGACGATTCTGCAAAATTTCCTCCAGAAACTTCTCTCCACAGCTTTTGATTGGCTTGTCTACTATATGAAGGCTCACCCATGACGAAACGCCTCATAATTGCACTGGGATTATAATAAAATCTTTTAAACGCAACCAGCAACTTAATACGTGCACTCGTCGATGCAAAATACCGTTCAAAACAGAGAACAGCGAGAGCGAGGAGCGGCTGAGAGGCGCGAGCGGCTGGCCAGAGATGATTCGGTGATCCCCCCCCCCGTTCGTACAGGCAGCGACAGGCGTTCCGACTAGGCAAAGTTAGTTCAGACTAGGGCGTACCAGCTTATCTTAGAGCATGTAAATGTCAACTAGGGTAGGCCGATTCGACCTAGGCTAAACTGTTTTATCCTATCGGTTTCACGATGAACGAGTTGCCCTAGGAGAAACTGGCGAAACTAGTTTATCCCAAAATCGGGATTGGCCGGTAACACATACACTAGGTACAGCAACGATATGACTCCCCAAAAAAGGAGAGCCGTAGGCCTCGAAATATCTTCTGTACGCTAAAAGCTACAGCAGCAGAAGCATTCAGAGCGTAGGAAGCAATGAAGAGAGAGGGAGATGAGACTAAAGTGCGCGTGGGCACAGAACTTTTCTCCTGCTTGTTCTACTCTTCTGGCGTTGGGAGTGGGGGAAGGGGGGGGGGGGGGAAGGGAAATCACAGCAGCACTCGACTATCCCTTGCTGGAGTTCTCTTCAAATCTGACATCTGTCGCCAACGTCGAGAGATGGGATTGTACGTAGTGTAATCATTTCCGATCTCCTGCGCAAACAGTGGAAGTGAAATACTGAGCCGGCCAGGGTGGCCGAGCGGTTCTAGGCGCTACAGTGTGGAACCGCGCGACCACTACAGCCGCAGGTTCGAATCCTGCCTCGGGCATGGATATGTGTGATGTCCTTAGGTTAGTTAGGTTTAAGTAGTTCTAAGTTCTAGGGGACTGATGACCTCAGAAGTTAAGTCCCATAGTGCTCAGAGCCATTTGAACCATTTTTTTGAAATACTGATACCATTCTGCAGATCTCAAACGGTTCTAGATACCGAAACGAATTTTTTGGCAAATGAAAGCACGCAAATGGGATAGTGTTTTGATACGTGTATAACTATGGCCTGAGATATATGAGTGACTAGAAATTTTTTCCGTGAACTAATGTAATTAAGTACGTCTCACATCGTCAGCGTGGGGGCGATCTGTAGTGCTGTGAAGACGGCTAAATTGTTTACTCACACAGATGACTCGTTTCAAGAATTCTCTGCTGCCATTTTTGAATCGACGTTTACATCATCACATAATCTCTTTCAGTACAATTCATCGTATAGCCACACTTACTGTACTGAAGGAGGACATTATGTAAAGATGTAAACGTAGACCCGAAGATAGCAGCAGAGAATTTCCAAAACAGGTCATCTACACGAGTAAATGATTTTAGCGATCTTGGTAGTTGAAAATTTATCCAATGTTCAAAATGGGCCATCTGTTTGCTAATGATACCAGCTTGGTAGTGTAGGATCTTGTGTGTAATATTGAAACATTATCAAATAATGTAGTTCATGAAATAAGTTCGTGGCTTGTGGAAAATAATTTGATGCTAAATCACAGTAAAACTCAGTTTTTACAGTTTCTAACTCACAATTCAACAAGAACCGATATTTTGATCAGACAGAATGGGAACAGTTCAAGTTCCTAGGCGTTTGGTAAGATAGTAAGCTGTTGTGGAAAGCCCATGTTCAGGATCTCGTTCAGACACTAAATGCTGCTTCATTTACCATTAGAACAGGATCTCAAATAAGTGACAGTTCAACACAAAAAGTAGTCTACTTCGCATATTTTCATACGCTTATGTCGTACGGTATTATTTTTTTGGGCTAATTCTCCTGATTCAAAAAGGGTATTTTTGGCTCAAAAACGGGCTGTTCGAGCTGTGTGTGGTGTAAGTTCAAGAACCTGTTGTCGACCCCTATTCAGTAGTCTGGGAATTCTGACATTGCCCTCACAGTATGTATTTTCTTTAGTGTCGTTTGTTGTTAGCAGTATTAGCTTATTCCCAAGAGTTAGCAGCTTTCACTCAGTTAATACTAGGCAGAAATCAAATCTGCACGTGGAATGCACTTCCTTGACTCTTGTGCAGAAAGGAGTGCAGTATTCTGCTGCATCCATTTTCAATAAGCCACCACAAGAACTCAAAAATCTTAGCAGTAGCCAAAACGCATTTAGGTCCAAACTGAAGAGTTTCCTCACGGCTCACTCCTTCTATTCTGTCGAGCAGCTCCTGGAAGAGCTGAAAAATTAAGCAAATTCCAGTGTCACATTGTTGATTTTCTTTATTTAGACTTACGAATTGTCGCCTGAATACGTTTCTCGTATTTCATTTTATCTGATTCTACTATCGTGTTATAATTACATGTATTGACTCGTTCCATGACCATGGAGACTTCTCCTTAATTTGGTCCCACGGAACAATAAATAAATAAAAAACAGATTGTGAAATGAGAATTACTGTGCATTTTCTAACACCGTAAGCGTAGCAGTCACTTTTACCGTTGTACCAAGCATAAACTTGCCGTAAGCTATTGACCTTCACTTGTCCTCAGCTGTTGAACAGTAGAGTGTTTTTGAATGCTGTCGCAACTGCACTACATTGGCATCTTTCTGAGGTAAAATTATGTAAATACCGCTGTGTTTTGAGAAGAAGCTAATTTTAAGGCGGCAACGAGAGGAAGGAAGGAAGTTTGGAAGGTTCTGCAAGGCAGGCGAACGTAAAGTTTCTGCGTTAAGCTGGTAGCCTACTGTGTGTTTGATAATAGGCGGTCGGTCGAACTGACCTAAGCTGTGGGCACGCGCCAGCGGCTGACTTCTGATGGTTCTGCGTGCTGGGCGTCCGTGCCACGCCCCCGCTGCCACGTCCGCTCGCCCCCCCCCCCCCCCCCTCCCGCGCAACTACACAGCGCCCAAGCTGCACTCGGCAAGGCAGCGACTGTACGCCGCGTATGACGTCACCAGTTCGGCTCGCCGGTCGCTGTGTCAGGGTCTGCCGGTCTGCACACGTCAGCGTTGCCAACCTTACGATCCGCATCGTGAGGGTACGAGAGCTTACGACGGTGCACGAACGTACCATCCTGATTCGGATCGCACGTCTACTGTTCGAGCTTCTGAAACGCTTACTATCGTTAAGATTTCGTCTTTTTTTATTCTTTTAATTTTACGGTTTATTTAATTTCTGACAGTTTATTTCACAAATACGATTTCGAGCAGCCTGCATGCCGTGGGATTCCCCAGTCGCTTCGCTGCATCAGCCCGTCTTGGTAGGTGATTCCCCGAGGTGAGTCACCGTACTGGCTGCTTTGCATCCTATGCGGTGCTCGTACATAAGTGAAATCGGTTACAGTTAAGTTGCTGGCTCAGACGAGGGCAGTCAGCGAATTATAAGGTGTAAAGTACATCTACATCTACATCTACGTGGATACTCTCAAATCACATTTAAGTGCCTGGCAGAGGGTTCATCAAACCACCTTCACAATTATCCGTTATTCCAATCTCGTATAGCGCGAGGAAAGAATGAACACCTAGATCTTTCCGTACGAGCTCTGATTTCGCTTATTTTATCTTGGCGATCGTTACTCCCTATGTAGGTCGGCGTCAACAAAATATTCTCACATTCGGAGGAGAAAGTTGGTGATTGTAATTTCGTGAGAAGATTCAGTCGCAACGAAAAACGACTTTCTTTTAATGATGTCCATCCTAAATTCTTTATCATTTCAGTGACACTTTCGCGATAATACAAAACGTGCTGCCTTTCTTTGAACTTTTTCGATGTACTCAGTCAGTCCTATCTGGTAAGGATCCCACACCGCGCAACGGTATTCCAAAACTGGACGGACAAGCGTAGGGTAGGCCGTCTCCTTAGTAGGCCTGCTACATTTTCTAAGTGTCCTGCCAGTAAAACGCAGTCTTTGGTTAGCCTTCCCCACATTTTCTGTGTGTTCCTTCCAGTTTAAATTGTTCGTAACTGTAATACCTACATATTTACTTGAGTTTGCGGCTTTTAGATTAGACTGATTTGTCATGTAACCGAAGTTTAACGCGTTTCTTTTAGCACTCATGTGATTGACCTCACACTTTTCGTTATTTAAGGTCAACTGCCACTTTTCGCACCATTCCCATTTTTCTCCTAAATCGTTTTGCTGTTTGTTTTGATCTTCTGATGACTATTAGTCGATAAACGACAGCGTCATTTGCAAACAACCGAAGACGGCTGCTGAGATTGTCTCCCAAATCGTTTATATAGATAAGGAACAGCAAAGGGCCTATAACACTACCTTGGGGAACGCAAGAAATCACTTCTGTTTTACTCGATGACTTTCCGTCAGTTACTACGAACTGTGACCTCTCTCACAGGAAATCACAGATCCAGTCACATAACTGAGACGATATTCCATAAGCACGAATTTCACTACGACCCGCTTGTGTGGTACAGTGTCAAAAGCCTTCCGGAAATCCAGAAATACGGAATCGATCTGAAATCCCTTGTCAATAGCACTCAACACTTCATTTGAATAAAGAGCTAGTTGTGTTTCACGGGAACGATGTCTTCTAAACCCATGTTGACTGTGTGTCAATAGACAGTTTCCTTCGAGGTAATTCATAATGTTCGAACACAATATATGTTCCAAAATCCTGCTGCATATCGACGTTAACGATATGGGCCTGTAATTTAGTGGATTACTCCTACTACGTTTCTTGAATACTGGTGTCACCTGTGCATCTTTCCACTCTTTGGGTACGGATCTTTC
This sequence comes from Schistocerca nitens, assembly GCF_023898315.1. Taxonomy (NCBI): domain Eukaryota; kingdom Metazoa; phylum Arthropoda; class Insecta; order Orthoptera; family Acrididae; genus Schistocerca; species Schistocerca nitens. Next base: position 212,681,572 of record NC_064624.1, read on the forward strand.
GTCGAGCGAACGGTTGTATATGATTGTTAAGTATGGTGCTAATGCATCAGCATACTCCGAAAGGAACCTAATTGGCATACAGTCTGGACGAGATGACTTGCTTTTATTGAGTGATTTAAGTTGCTACACTACTCCGAGGATATTTACTTCTACGTTACTCACGTTGGCAGCTGTTCTCGATTCGAATTCCGGAATATTTACTTCGTCTTCTTTTGTGAAGGCATTTCGGAAGGCTGTGTTTAGTAACACTGCTTTGGCAGCACTGTCTTCGATAGTATCTCCATTGCTATCCTGTAGAGAAGGCATTGATTGTTTCTTGCCGCTAACATACTTCACATACGACCAGAGTCGCTTTGGATCATCTGCCAGGTTTCGAGAAATTTTGCCAGTAGAAACAGAAGACAGAAATAGTTGTCTTAGTACTCATAAGAAATCAACAGCGGGCACGTTTAAATGTAAGAGGCGATAACAAAACTTTAAATAAGTCTGGGAAACTAATGCTGAATTAAAGGTCGGTTGTGTGCTGATGAATCCAACTCAGCAAGGGCTAGATACAGAATCTGTAAACTAACTGTTGTGCTTGAATTGGGATGTGTTACAAAAAAAATCTAAAAGTGAAAATCATGTCTAAAACATGAAGATGCTGTCATCTAAAAGCCAGGCAAGTTGGAGCACATTCGTGAAATCAGCTGCGACTGATGCGTCTGTAAATAATCCTACTCACATTGTTGAAACTGCATTGGCAGAATTCGTAGCAGGACACAATCTTCCTTTCAGTGTTGCTGATCACATTTTGAGGCTGTAGTTAGCAGTTGCTTTCCTGATTCTGAAGTCGCCGACACTGTACAACTGCGCCGTTCTAAATGTTCCCAGATCGTAAAGAACGTGATAGGAGAGAGCCATAAGAACGAACTTTCAGAAAAACTGACACATGCAAAACTCAGTGTTCCTACTAATGAGACAACAGATATAGGATCTGCTAAAAAATTGTGTGACGAGGTTAGATAATTTGATGATGTTGTTGTGGTCTTCAGTCCTGAGACTGGTTTGATGCAACTCTCCATGCTACTCTATCCTGTGCAAGCTTCTTCATCTCCCAGTACCTACTGCAACCTACATCCTTCTGAATCTGCTTAGTGTATTCATCTCTTGGTCTCCCTCTACGATTTTTACCCTCCACGCTGCCCTCCAATGCTGAATTTGTGATCCCTTGAGATCTACCCATCTAATCTTCAGCATTCTTCTGTAGCACCACATTTCAAAAGCTTCTATTCTCTTCTATATAAACTAAATTTGTGAATCTTCGTGAAATTTTTTAAACAGGGTGAATATGATAAGGCAAAGGTGCAACAACTAAAAACCTTTACTGTGATCTAATTCCTTCATTTTCTAAGTAGAATGTTTTTGGAAACATTGTTATAGGATTTACTTCTGATGGTTGTAATTCTATGATGTGGTCAAGAAATTCTGTCGCTATTCCGTTAGCTGAAAAATGTCTTGCACTAATTATTCTCAAATGTATGTGTCACTTGGTCCACGTCTGTGCCAGTGAAGCTTGTAAATAGCTTCCCAGGCGTTGCGAAAACCTAGCTAGGAACAGTTATAACCCTTCTGAAGCTAGTGCTAAGAGATAGGCGCAACTGCATGAATTTCAAAAGTTTGTAGATATCAAAATTCGTAAATTGTTGAATCCATCACAGACAAGATGGCTACCTTTCCTCTCCGTTTTAACGAGAATTTTGGAACAGTGGAATGCTTTGCGATTGTATTTTGATTTCAAATATCCAGGGGAGAGGCCGGTTGCGGCAGAAGAAATCCACCGATCCCTCAATGACGATTTTTTAGTATTTTGTTTTTTTAACTCTACCACTGGCGGTCCCAAGCCCGGGGCCTCATCTCGCAAGTGATGAGGAGGGGCGGGAGGGAGGGAGGGAGGAGTAACAACTCGTAAAAAACCTGCGTCCGTCTGGCTCCGGATGGTAGCACGTGTGAGGGCGCCTGCCTAGGGTTACAGGTGAAGCTCCAGAATCCAGACACCGGTACTCTGGCCAGCGTGTGTTGGCTCTGTGAGCTTGGCTGGGTATTGAATCTTCTGGAACCCAAAACTCCAAAATTATGTTAGATCCCTCGTGATTTCACCACCAAACCTCAATCAGTAATCGTGACAGAACAATGGGAAAGAATCCACTACCCTGTGCCCCAGTGTAACCGCTCAATGTCATTCAGTACGATCACGACGACAGCCCTCGACCGACGTCAGCACTCGTGGTGTCACTCGCCTTCACACGTGGCAGTGGACGTTGGAAAATTCGTGACGCTACCTCAACGGTCGTCAATCGATTTAAATGTATTTCCCGGCTGACTCTTAATTCAATTACTGTCACGGGGGTGAGGAGAAAGAACACATCCTGGTGGTACCAGCATTATGCGTATTTATATTTTCGATTAATCTGAATGGTTTGCAATGTTCCAGCGATTCTATTCGAACTCCATGCTGATGTACCGACAAGGACCATTTTCGCAGATAAACATGCAAGTACGTAATGGATGTTCAGTTTCTCAATATACACTCCTGGAAATTGAAATAAGAACACCGTGAATTCATTGTCCCAGGAAGGGGAAACTTTATTGACACATTCCTGGGGTCACATATATCACATGATCACACTGACAGAACCACAGGCACATAGACACAGGCAACAGAGCATGCACAATGTCGGCACTAGTACAGTGTATATCCACCTTTCGCAGCAATGCAGGCTGCTATTCTCCCATGGAGACGATCGTAGAGATGCTGGATGTAGTCCTGTGGAACGGCTTGCCATGCCATTTCCACCTGGCGCCTCAGTTGGACCAGCGTTCGTGCTGGACGTGTAGACCGCGTGAGACGACGCTTCATCCAGTCCCAAACATGCTCAATGGGGGACAGATCCGGAGATCTTGCTGGCCAGGGTAGTTGACTTACACCTTCTAGAGCACGTTGGGTGGCACGGGATACATGCGGACGTGCATTGTCCTGTTGGAACAGCAAGTTCCCTTGCCGGTCTAGGAATGGTAGAACGATGGGTTCGATGACGGTTTGGATGTACCGTGCACTATTCAGTGTCCCCTCGACGATCACCAGTGGTGTACGGCCAGTGTAGGAGATCGCTCCCCACACCGTGATGCCGGGTGTTGGCCTTGTGTGCCTCGGTCGTATTCAGTCCTGATTGTGGCGCTCACCTGCACGGCGCCAAACACGCATACGACCATCATTGGCACCGAGGCAGAAGCGACTCTCATCGCTGAAGACGACACGTCTCCATTCGTCCCTCCATTCACGCCTGTCGCGACACCACTGGAGGCGGGCTGCACGATGTTGGGGCGTGAGCGGAAGACGGCGTAACGGTGTGCGGGACCGTAGCCCAGCTTCATGGAGACGGTTGCGAATGGTCCTCGCCGATACCCCAGGAGCAACAGTGTCCCTAATTTGCTGGGAAGTGGCGGTGCGGTCCCCTACGGCACTGCGTAGGCTCCTACGGTCTTGGCGTGCATCCGTGCGTCGCTGCGGTCCGGTCCCAGGTCGACGGGCACGTGCACCTTCCGCCGACCACTGGCGACAACATCGATGTACTGTTGAGAACTCACGCCCCACGTGTTGAGCAATTCGGCGGTACGTCCACCCGGCCTCCCGCATGCCCACTATACGCCCTCGCTCAAAGTCCGTCAACTGCACACACGGTTCACGTCCACGCTGTCGCGGCATGCTACCAGTGTTAAAGACTGCGATGGAGCTCCGTATGCCACGGCAAACTGGCTGACACTGACGGCGGCGGTGCACAAATGCTGCGCAGCTAGCGCCATTCGACGGCCAACACTGCGGTTCCTGGTGTGTCCGCTGTGCCGTGCGTGTGATCATTGCTTGTACAGCCCTCTCGCAGTGTCCGGAGCAAGTATGGTGGGTCTGACACACCGGTGTCAATGTGTTCTTTTTTCCATTTCCAGGAGTGTAGTTCGTCGCACTCACACATTATACATCCGCTGTAAGAACGATTTCATGCATTTACATTTTTGGTGTCCCACAATATTGGTTGGCTAAATATTACGACGATACGTTGCATACACTTCCACAGATATTGTTTATCATGTAGTCAAGACTCCGTAATGAAGCCAAAATCGTGGATAAAATTGAAATGTAGTTTGTTTATTAACACTTCTCTTTTCACTAATTAAATATGAAATATGAATCGGGATTGGAGGTGATGATCCTATCCTTCTTTTTTAGTATTTTAGGTCCCCGTTAATTAATATCTGGTAGTTAATAAGCGAACGTTGTTTGTATCAGTTACCCCCGCAACCGTCAAAGGATAAGATTCTATTAATGTTCCGCGCACACGCGTTTCACCATTTTATAAAATGCAGAACTACGTAAACTGTAGCTTTCCGTTGTGCACAACTTTCGTGGGTTCCACAATCATAATAGTTTCCCAAGAGTATTTTTCCCAGCTAACTCAAAGTTCGAATTATGTTGTCGGATTCATTTTCACTCCACCCGACAATAAACGCCTCTGATCACTTCGTCACACGTACTGTATTTTAAACGTTCTTGAAGAGTCTTTAAATAATCTCCTTAACGAATTTCGCAGTCGCGTACCACTTTCTCATCGACTAGCCCGATCGCGATAACTGAAGGTAGAGAGCTGAATAATGTGTTACATGTTCTTTTATATGTATTAAAAAACAAACGCGCCCCTATATCTTCTGTGCCGCTTGGTCTTTGCTACTTTGCTTTTTATTACTTTTCATTATATTGCTTCTTAGTAATACTGTGCAGTTATTAAAGTTTCGTATTACTTTCCCCTTTGTAATTCTTCCAAAATAAAGTCTATTTATCCCGGATTTTAATTAATATGATGCCAATTGGCACGCCTGCCCGCAAAGTACCGTTACACCAGTCAGACTTGGTAACAGACCTGATCATCGGATTCCAGGGCAGCAGGCATGTCACGAAGTGAAGAATCGGAGCTTCTCAAAAACTCTGAAGACAAAGAATATTTTACAGCGAAACAACACATACTACTGAAGCCAGGTGAACTGAAACACCGTGGATAGATTCAACATCAAAATTATGACACTACAGGAAACGCGATTCGCAGATGACAACCACTTTGCTTCGGAAAATTGCAGGATATGTAAGGGGAAACCAGCCGTAACCATTCCAGGAAGTAATCTCACTCTTCAGAACAGGATTTGTAGGACATAAATCGATGGTGGACTCTGCAATACATTTCACCCCAAAATCGAAAAAAAAATCCAGTACTCACGATAGTATCTGGAAACAAAGCCTACACACTAACTGTGCACGTGCCCCCACAAATAATTATAACAAGAACCACCCAGAGATTAGAGAGGAAGTCTGGGAAGATCTGGAAGAATCTACCAGCAAAATGCCAATAGTCACGTAAAAGAGTTACTAGGGGATTTCAATGCCCAGTTAGGCAAGAAAGAAAATGCCGAGAGACGACAGGGTAACACACGGCCCACAAGAGAACAAAAAAATGAGAATTCGATAAATTTCAACAGGAATTTTGAGCTGAAAATCATGTCAACGCAATTCCAGAAACCACACAGAAAACTAGTAACTCGGAAATCCCCATAACGGTCTAAGAGAATTTCAGATAGACCACGTAGCAATATCCACGAAAAACGCAAGAGACATAATGTGCGTCAGAACTAGGAGTCTGATCATCACCTCCAAAGCAAAGCAAAATGTATACCCAACAGACAAATCAAGAGAACCAACAGATCTTTCAGAACAGATCGAGAGTACCTGCAACTAAACAAGAAAGAAATAGTAGAAGAAATCACGAAAAACAGCAACAAGTGGACGGAACTGTTAGAAAAAAAATGAGACCTGATAAAGTTGGGGCAACCATCGACGGTGTAACATGACGTGAGAGTCATAGGAGACAGAATACAAGCCCGGAAAAAATTTAACAGCCATAGAACACAAGAAAAATGGGAAGAATTAAACAGGATACAGAAAAACACTTCAAATATAATCCGCAGAGAATAAAAGAGGTAACGAGAACAGCAGGTTGAAGGAGATAGAAGACGACTTCACCAGAAACAACACACGCAATTTCTACAGAATATTCCGAGTAAATATGAGTGGATATCGGCCTCCAAGTTTATGCTTGAAAAGACAAGATGGAACACTGGAGACAAAGACGAAGAAAAACTTAAGTATTAGCTCGGTACTTTGACATTACTCAACTGCAATGAACCAAAACAGTGGTTACACTTCACAAAACCAGAACCTAACCAGGACTCTGAACCCGCAGCACACGAATAAATAGTGAAAATAAGATGATTGAAAAGTAACAGAGCACCAGGAGAAGATGGACTGATTGCAGAAATATGGAAGACCATGAAAACATTACACCCAAAATACACAGAATAGTCAAAAACATCTGGGAAACAGAAGGTGCCACAAGAATGGAAGACAGCTCAATGCACCCCCTTCACCAGAATAGAGACAAAACATACCCTAATAACTATAGAGGAATTTCGTTACTGCCGGTGACATACAAATTTCTATCCAAAGCTCTGTTAAATCGCCTAGAACCTCAGATACACATATCGGAGAGTTCATGAAGGGAAGAAGGTGCAGTGAACAGGTCTGGTGTCTGAGAAAATACGAACGAGAAAGTCCAGAAACACCACTGTAACGTTCCTGGCAGGTTAAAACTGTGTGCCGGACCGAGACTCGAACTCGGGACCTTTGCTTTTCGTGGGCAAGTGCTCTACCATCTGAGCTACCCAAGCACGACTCACGGCCCGTCCTCACAGCTTTACTTCCGCCAGTACCTCGCCTCCTACCTTCCAAACTTCACAGAAGCTCTCCTGCGAACCTGCCAAGAAGTTTCATATCAGCGCACACTCCGCTGCAGAGCGAAAATCTCATTCTGATACTACTGTAACATTTGTTGATTTCAAGAAGGTCTACGATTCCATAGACAAAGAAATACCTTTCAGTACACTGGAAGTAATGAAGGTAGACAAGACCAGATAACTAGTCCAGAAAACATTAACAAATACAAAATTCAAGGTGAAGTTCATGAGAGTCTCGGATCCATTCGAAACCAATACAGCAGTGAGACAGGGAGATGGCCTGTCGCCCACTTTATTTAACGCAGTTTTTGAGAAAATAATCAGGACATGGGACAAAGGAGTCAATGGGGTAAAGATGGGTAGACAAGGATAGAACAGTCACCATAAAATGTCTGGCCTTTGCCGATGATACAGCCATCATAACCAATGACAGAAGCCCTAGAGACACTGCATGAAATCGCAGCCAGAACAGGACTACAAACTTGGTATGAGAAAAACCAGTTATTGGACACAAAATCCACAGAAAGAAATCCACTGGTAACGAAGTATTGAAAGATAGCCCAAATAGGAAGCTTCAAATACCTCGGAGAGATTGTACAGAGAAGAGGACTAAATTCGACAACCAATGAAGAAAGAGTTGCAAAGCTACAAAAAGTTTACAGACTTACATGGAACCATTACAACAAAAAATGTATTTCCGTTAATGTCAAATTCAGACATTACAAAACAGTAGTGTTATCAAAAGCCTTGTATGTCTCAAACGACAGTAATCAGAAGAAGAAGGAAAATGAAGGAAATGGAAAAGCAAGAGACGAAAATTCTGAGAAAGATCTATGGGCCAGTTCAGAGACACGGGATCTGGATAAAAAGACCGATAAACAACTGTACAAACACACAGAGACAATTACAGAAAACATTAGAAAAAGAAGGGCTAAATTCTATGGGCACATTTATAGGATGAACGAAAATAGGCTGATCAAGAAGATTTTTAACATAGTGATGAGTAATACGATGAAAACTAACTGGGCAAAGGGAACCATGGAAGACCTCAAGAGACTAAAAATCTCCACTGAAGAAGTAACAAACAGAAAAATACAGAGAAAAAGTCAGAAAACAGAAATTCGGGGAGACGGCAAAAGAGAAGAAACCAGGAAAGAAGTGGCGATCTCTCTCATCAACTCGCCGAAAATCAAATATCTAAGTCGTTCACACGTTCTATACAAGCTCTGAGCCCCCACCTGCTACTTACTACACGACAAGATTTACCCACACAATACACAGCACAAACACTTAAATGGCCCTCCGTGAATGTGGTTGCATTTCGTGTATGGGAGGCCAACTCAAATTCGTCGCGATGTACCCATTGTTCCACAAAAGTATGTAATATTAACGCAGCCATGATTTGGTATGCAAAAGTCCGTACACACTGACGTATTTCTTTAAAGTTTCACAATAAGAACATAGAAAGAAAACAGAGTTCACAATAAATTAATTTCAGAGCCTGACCGAGTTTCTTAAGGTCTTGGAGGTGGTTGAGTAAAAAACAGCTAACTGTGTGATTTATCTTTAGAAAACCGTTAATGTTCCGCAGTATATCAAACTATAAATTCCACAATGGCTACACAATCAAACCTTATATGTGCGTTTTGTATCACACGCAACCCGTAAAGTTGCAAGTTCATCAGAAGCCGAAAAACATCTATGTCCGAAAGTAGGGAGTCTCGAATGATTCACACTCGCAGACTAGCGGCTGTTTCATCGCTCGTCACGTAAAACTCTCCCCTAGCACAGGTCAGCACAGCCTGACCGCCTCCAGCGGCGTCCGAACCTGGACTCTTCTCCAGATGGTCGCTGCTCACCCAGCAAACCTCGGCCAAGCACCACTGGAGTCACTTAAACTACTAAATGTTAAAACTGCTGAAAATCTTAATTCTGACCTTCTATACACGTATGATACATCAGATCACATGGAAATGTCCCAATAAATATTATGCTGTTATTTTTCTCTTATCTACTGTAGTTTATTTACAAACAATTTTTATGGTTCTCCTCTGTTTTTGTATTTATAATTGTAAATATTAAGAAACAATTTAAATTTTTCATTAATTTGCTACAATATATACAGGGTGTTACAAAATGGTTCGGCCAAACTTTCAGGAAACATTCCTCACACAGAAATAAAGAAAAGATGTTATGTGGACATGTGTCCGGAAACGCTTAATTTCCATGTTAGAGCTCATTTTAGTCTTCTGCGAATGGCTCATCCAACAATGTGTCAATCCTTATTTCAGTGTAAATGTTCTCTTTACGGATGAGACTTCATTCCAACGTGATCAAATTGTAAATTTTCACAATCAACATGTGTCGGCTGACGAGAATCCGCACGCAATTGTGCAATCACGTCATCAACACAGATTTTCTGTGAACGTTTGGGCAGGCATTGTTGGTGATGTCTCCATTGGGCCCCACGTTCTTCCACCTACGCTCAATGGAGCACGTTATCACGATTTCATACGGGATACTCTACCTGTGCTGCTAGAACATGTGCCTTTACAAGTACGACACGACATGTGGTTCGTGCACGATGGAGCTCTTGCACATTTCAGTCGAAGTGTTCGTACGCTTCTCGACAACAGATTGGTAGAGGCGGACCAATTCCGTGGCCTCCACGCTCTCCTGACCTCAACCCTCTTGACTTTCATTTACGGGGGCATTTGAAAGCTCTTGTCTACGCAACCCCGGTACCAAATGTAGAGACTCTTCGTGCCCGTATTGTGGACGGCTGTGATACAATACGCCAATCTCCAGGGCTGCATCAGCGCATCAGGGATTCCGTGCGACGGAGGGTGGATGCACGTATCCTCGCTAACGGAGGACATTTTGAACATTTCCTGTAACAAAGTGTTTGAAGTCACGCTGGTACGTTCTGTTGCTGTGTGTTTCCATTCCACGATTAATGTGATTTGAAGAGAAGTAATAAAATGAGCTGTAACATGGAAAGTAAGCGTTTCCGGACACATGTCCACACAACATATTTTCTTTCTTTGTGTCTGAGGAATGTTTCCTGAAAGTTTTGCCGTACCTTTTTGTAACACCCTGTATATAGTAAGTTTACAGTTCTGCTACTACTAATATTTATTTATTTTGTAAGGAAAGCTGTTTTTAATTGCTCAAAATCCGCTTTTCGGCCTCATTTAAATATGTCAATAACTTCAGTGAATCGACTGCACAGGCCGATACAGTTCTTACGAGATGTATCCATAAACACCTCGTTTGTTGCAACCGCATAATACGTTTCCGAGATATTCACTTTTACTGTTCAGGAATTATTTATAACATTTAACTTACGTGGACTTGTAAACTAATGGGGATATAGAAGGCGCTTGTTGACACGCGGAATCGCCAATCTTTTCCGCTTCGAACGAGCCTACTGGCTCTTCAGTAACATATAGTTCAACACTTATTAATTCTGTGGTAAGCTTAAAACTTTGCACTGGACGCGAAAAGCGGCCAAGAGATACGAAATGGCCGCTGTGCTGTTACGCGGTTACCTTGCCGGCCGGTGAAGTTAAAGGTGATTTCGAACGTAAAATTTTTTTTCACTTTTTTCGGATTTTTATCTCAAGATTTGCAATTTTCCGAATAAAGTGATACCTATATCACTTATAAACTCATGGGAAGTATTTTTTAAATATAATCTACACCAGTTGAAAATGTTAAAATTTTTTACCTGCATTACTTCAAGATCTAATAAGATCAGTAATTTTTTGTACAGAAGGCTGTAGATTACTGTGTTATAAAGGTCATGTCCAGAAGAGGATGGGCACCATGTTGAAGTTGAAACGAAGTTGGAGAGACAAAAAACTATCTTATGGTAAAATAAAAGAGGCAGGCTGACAAAATGATTGATCAAGTACAGCAGTATTATGGCATGACGATTAGAAGTAATATTGAGTATTTGCTGAAAATGAAGCAGGCAGTGTGGACTACCTTCTTCAACAGACTGTCAACTGATGAGAAACCAGCACGCCGCCTTTGCCCTGCTGGACCCGATTCACGGTGCAGTCACCGCAGTGCCCGGTACTCAGACAGTTCGTACAGCCATAAACATTCCATCCCAGCAGCAGTCATGGGTGTCATAAAACCTGTTTACAGGGACCTGGCAAATCCTGAATTACTGAAGACGTGTCTGCACTGTCAGATTCAAAATCTGAATGAGTCGTTTAATAATGCTATATGGACTCCTACCAAAAGATGTTTCTGTTGGAATGAAAACACTAAAGTGGGGGTCAGTGATGCTGTTACTGCTTTTAATGATGGCATCATTGGTAAGGTGAAAGTGCTACAGCATATGGGAATTAATCGTGGAGCAAAGTGCATCAGAGAACTTGAACGGACGGACAAGGGTCGCATTGATAAAGCTCAGCATGCAGCACAGTTGGCCACTAAGGAGTACAGAAAAAAAAGAAAGAAACATGTTGTGTCACCGCCAGACACCACACTTGCTAGGTGGTAGCCTTTAAATCGGCCGCGGTCCGTTAGTATACGTCGGACCCGCGTGTCGCCACTGTCAGTGATTGCAGACCGAGCGCCGCCACACGGCAGGTCTAGAGAGACGGACTGGCACTCGCCCCAGTTGTACAGCCGACTTTGCCTGAGATGGATTACTGACAAATTGCGCTCTCAATTGCCGAGACGATAGTTAGCATAGCCTTGAGCTACGTCATGTACTACGACCTAACAAAGCGCCATTACCAGTTACTATTGATGCTGTAAAACATGTACCGTCAAGGGCGATGTTCACCATTTACGGATTAAAGTTAAGTATTCCTTACAGCTACGTCCTTTTTTGCTAAAGTCTAACTTCCTTGTCCTGTTCCAGACCTCACGCCAGCCTGCGTGAGCTAAAACGCGTGCCTTTCGGCTTCCTCTCATAGTGGGTTGGCTCCACAACAAAACAACTTGGAAAAAGATCCACAGTATGACATACAGCATGGTGCAGGGTGCTTGTGAGCGACTAAAAATAAAAAAAATGAAGCACATATTAAGCGAGTTACAGCCTTTCGAGACTTTAGAAGCCATTCCTGACAATTTACATTTTCTGTTGCATTTTTCCCTAAATTACAAACCACTTCAAGTAGAGTATTCAAATTTTCAGGGGATAATAACATACATATCCTGAGTCTACTGAAAGAACGTAATGTTATGTATAATTAGAATTATTTAGAATAGCGTCCAAAAAAGCAGACAAAATTTGAACTGTGTAATGAAATTGTATTTCCGAAAGCAGTGGCTGAAATGCAATTATTGTATTTCAGCAGACTCGACATACAGTTTAATGTCCTGTAATAGTTTCGTGTCAATGGCTACAGTGGTTCCCGAAATACAGGGAAGCCGAGTCGCTAAATTTAACACGGTCGGGACAGGGCGTCCCAACTGCCCTACAGCCAGGCGGAGGTCCAGAAACAAACCCATCTGTGGAGCAGAAGGTGAAACTCGCCCTGCGAGTGCTTCTGCCGAGCTGACTTCAGCTGCCAGCACGAATACGGTACGATGCGATGTTGGGCGCCGCCTGTGCGACGGCGGTTTCGTGTTTGTGACTGCATAAAGCGTGCCTCTTCCCTTTACAACAGGCTGCCGTCTTACAAAGGGATACAACTGCGATAATGATTTATTGCCATTGCGAGCTCTTTCAAACTGACGAAAGGATAAAAACTCCGTCTCTGATACATCTTACGCCAAAATTGCCAAAGCAGCTACAACAAATGGGTGATGACTGGCCGAAACTTCCTATCTTGAAAACAGACAAAGTCTTAAGAACTGAAGAGATGTTGACGCAGTTTGGGGGAACATAGTCGCGCTATTCGTCCACGAGACTCAGAGGGCCGTAGACACGGGTTCACAGGTGTGCCGCAGGGGAGTGTCATAGGACCGTTGCTGTTCACAATATACATAAATGACCTTGTGGGTGACATCTGAAGTTCACTGAGGCTTTTTGCGGATGATGCTGTAGTATATCGAGAGGTTGTAACAATGGAAAATTGTACTGAAATGCAGGAGGATCTGCAACGATTTGACGCATGGTGCAGGGAATGGCGATTGAATCTCAATGTAGAGAAGTGTAATGTGCTGCGAATGCATAGAAAGAAAGATCCCTTGTCAATTAGCTACAATATAGCAGGTCAGAAACTGGAAGCAGTTAATTCCATAAATTATCTGGGAGTACGCATTAGGAGTGATTTAAAATGGAATGATCGTATTAAGTTGATCGTCGGTAAAGCAGATGCCAGACTGAGATTCATTGGAAGAATCCTAAGGAAATGCAGTCCCAAAACAAAGGAAGTAGGTTAGAATACGCTTGTTCGCCCACTGCTCGAATATTGCTCAGCAGTGTGGGATCCGTACCAGATATGGTTGATACAAGAGACAGAGAAGATCCAACGGAGAGCAGCGCGTTTCGTTACAGGATCATTTAGTAATCGCGAAAGCCTTACGGAGATGACAGATAAAATCCAGTGCAAGACTCTGCAGGAGAGACGCTCAGTAGCTCGGTACGGGCTTTTGTTGAAGTTTCGAGAACATACCTTCACCGAGGAGTCTAGCAGTATATTGCTCCCTCCTACGTATATCTCGCGAAGAGACCGTGAGGATAAAATCAGAGAGATTAGAGCCCACACAGACGCATACCGACAATCCTTCTTTCCACGAAAAACACGAGACTGGAATAGAAGGGAGAACCGATAGAGGTACTCAAGGTACCCTCCACCACGCACCGTCAGGTGGCTTGCGGAGTATGGATGTAGATGTAGATGTAGATGTAGATGTAGATGCAGATTTGGTGAGAGATAATTTTCAGCCCTGCCAGAGTTAACGCTCTCACGTTTATGCCTTCTGCATTGAACTTGTGACTGAAAGAGTTTTTAGTATGACGAACCATAATAGTGAAAAATAGGAATAGGCTGGTTACTTCCACAGTGAACGGGTGTTTGTGTGCCGGCCCGAGTGTGAGGAGGAGCAGCAGCCCACGCGAAAATTTCGTTCCTGTTGGAAATACGCTCAGCAGCAGTTATATTCGCGGCCATCCACTTCCAGTTGTGTTCCTGGTACTCCAGAGGAGGATGACAACGACGACGCATACCATATTTTGTACAATTTTACTAACCTTAATTAATTTTTACAAATTGTTTTTAACGGAAATTAAAAATCAGTAGCACTACAATGTGGAGAAGTTAGCGAGAAACCATGTGACACGCCAATTTGTATGCGGTCTCTGGACTTGTTCCAAATGCACTGCAACAATCCTGAAGACAAGCATGTAAGCGAGAAAAAGTATAGAAAAAGATCAAAATTTGAAAAGTGTCAAAGCTTTTCATGTTTATAATTAAAGGAGATAATTGCTTTTAAAATCAGTCATTAGTTTATTGCAATATATGAAATGTGATGGAGGTGAGTTTTTGTGTCGTTAAGCATCGGTAAAGGGCTGCGATTCCTCTCTTTGCAAACTTGGTACCCTTTGTGCACGAAAGGAATTCTTCTGATGCGTTCCCAGCTGGGAAGCCCGGCGACCAGGTGGACACAGGTAGAGCAGAGCGCCTATGTCGGCACGCTTCACAGGGGGCAGGACCCCAGAGGATTAGCGACAGGCGAACACGCTGCCGAGGGAAGCCGTGGACATTCGCACGTGTGCCCGAGGTAGAGGAAACTGTAAACTCACATGGGAACCTCCCCATCGCATCCCCCCCCCCCCCCCCCCAGATTGAGTTATAAGTTGGCACAGTGGATAGGCCTTGAAAAACTGAACACAGATCAATCGAGAAAACAGGAAGAAGTTGTGTGGAACTACGAAAAAAATAAGCAAAATATACGAACTGAGTAGTCCATGTGCAAGGTAGGCAACATCAAGGGCAGTCTTAGCTCAGGAGCGCCGTGGTCCCGTGGCTGCCGGCACGGTAGCTCACCGTGTTCGGTCACGGGGTTAGCTGCCCTCTGTAATAAAAAAAAAAAACTGAGTTAATCGATCAACAACGAACTTAAACGGATGTCTCACGACGTCCACCCCGAGCAGATGCAACGAACAAAAGCGAACAAAATGAGATTTAAAAAAAAAAAAAAAAAAGTGGTTAGGGTGAGCAGCTACGGAACGAGAGGTCCGTAGTCCAAGTCGTCCCTCGAGTGAAAGGTTTAATTTTTTATTTTCAGAGAATTATCAAAGTTCAAGCACTCACACATAATCAACTTCGCTCTCCAAAATTCCAGGACATGTTCAGATTTGCTTGGACATTTGCAGGATTTGACGGTCTACACACGGAAAAAATTTGAAAACGTTAAAAAGATATGTTTTGACAGAGCACAGAGAAAACTGCGCGACTGTGAAACTGTTGCATTCATTTGTTGCAGTTCATGTGACGAACTCTTATGTTTTCACCACTTTTGGGAGTGATTATCACATCCGCAAGAAAACCTAAATCGGACAAAGTAGGAGAATCTTTTTACCCATTCGCCAAGTGTACAAGTTAGGTGGGTCGACAACATATTCCTGTCATGTGACGCACATGCCGTCACCAGTGTCGTATATAATACATCAGACGTGTTTTCCTGTGGAGGAATCGGTTGACCTATGACCTTGCGATCAAATGTTTTCGGTTCCCATTGGAGAGGCACGTCCTTTCGTCTCCTAATCGAACGGTTTTGCGATGCGGTCGCAAAACACAGACACTAAACTTATTACAGTGAACAGAGACGTCAATGAACGAACGGGCAGATCCTAACTTTGCGAAAATGAAGGAAGTAAACTTTTCACTCGAGGGAAGACTTGAACCGAGGGCCTCTCATCCCCCAGCTGCTCACGCTAACCACGGGACCACGGCGCTCCTGAGTTCACCCTATCCTTGATGTTGCCTATCTTGCGCATGGACTACTCAGTTTGTATAATTTGATTATTTTTTTCATAGTTCCACACAACTTCTTCTTGTTATCTCGATTGATCTGTGTTCAACTTTTCAAGGCCTATCCACTGTGCTACCTTATAACTAAATCTGAGGGGGATGCGATGGGGAGGTTCGCTTGTCAGAGCGAAAAACAGTTTTGTCACGATTCTAGGTAACGCGGACAGAGCGGATAATTTAATAGCAACAGCACGACTAGTGGTGTCCGAGAATTTCAAGTGGCCCCAGGAATTTTGGCCGTTTCCCGCGAGCAGAACGTAGCGGCAATGCTCAAAGGGAGACATCTCCGTTTATTCGTATACTCTGTCTCACACAGGGCGACGGCGAGGAGGGAGGAAATTTTGAAACGGCAAGAATCTCGTGTTCGCTCTGAAAAATAGTACGAGCTACGTAATTTGCGGAAGGGCGGAGACAAGACGCTGGAGGGGAGCGGCCCTCTCTTTCTCTCTCCCTCTCTCTCTCTCCAGGTGCGAGGAGCGCCCTAGCATTAGGGATCCCGAATTTTGCTTCTGAGGAGGCAGGAGTTCACTCTTCACTGCTTCCGATAAGTCGCAAGGATTCTCTTACCGCTTGTCACGCGACGATGCGCTTTGCATTCGTCGGAAACAGCGTAGAGAGCAAAGTCTGTCAGATCCGAGTAGGCGAGCTTCACTCACTGTCCGCGTTATCGAGAGCTTAACTCAGGATCGCATTTTGTTTTACTACGTGTCCGATGGCGGTTGTACTGTTAGAACAGTTTTGAGCTTTGTTTAATGCAGCTTCACATAGGTTTGCACTTGCAGATGGACGCATACCGTCTAGTAATGTTAACTTCCAGTAGCAGGTTTCGGCCACTATTTTCAGCGTAGGGCACGTTAGACGCTATCGATTACGTCGCCGGCAGAGTCTCGATGCAGCCGCACGCAATCAGCCGACTCCACCGCCACGCCGACCGCGCTATGAACTCGGTAATACAGAAAGTGCCCGCTTTCCTAGCTGCGCATTCTTCTTTCGCTTTCTTCAATTTCCTTGCAATGTGTTCGATGCTCATAAAGACGCAAGGCACAGTATTCACCGTTTGCCCGCTGAGAGAGTCATGTTCAGCTGTTTTTCTTGTATTCCTTCCTCATTTATTACACCAGGTCAACCCGTCAGCTGTTTTTCTTGTATTCCTTCCTCATTTATTACACCAGGTCAACCCGTCTCGTGTAATTTATGTATATGTTAAATTAGAATGAAGTCATACAATGCTCGTGTTAAAAAGCAAAAATACCAGGGCAGGCACCTCATATATCACTTGTTGTGAGCTCTCGGTGCCAATTCAGTTCTATTTGTTCTTATTTGATACTTTCTACAGTATCTGGCGACCCAAATTCTTTATTTTTGTTTATCATTATTTGAATGATTTGTGAGTGATTGTTAAATGAATTTGATAAAATTTCAATAATTATTGCATATGCAGTTTAATGCAGTTTCACTGAATAAACCACTTATATGTTGAACAGCGCTCCTTGCATTTCATTTAAAAAATTTAAATAAAATTCACACCTCTTTCTCCCTCCCACACGAGGTATCTTGCCAATTATGCTTAAAGTTTATTGGGAGCCGCTAAGTGCTTTTATTATGAAATACTGGATCTTAATAGGACAGGTCTTCCTATTTCTGACGTCATCTCTATCGAAGTATTTGAAGTGCAGTGATGTTGCAGATGCATTTAGTTATATATGTAGATACTCTCTGCAAAATGTGTTGCCGCTGGCATTAGTAGTGAAGAAGTGATAAATTTAAATGTCACGCCCCGATTGTATAAGTTTTACTGCACGCCGATGTAGGCAGAAGGTAGATTCTGATACGTCTAGGCCGGGACCACACGAGCGGATTGTTTCCGCAACGGTGGTCGGCCTGCGGCTAGACGCAGAGTCCTGTAGCCGTGCGGCTAGCTGCGGAATGTTCGTGCGGAGAGCCAAATATCTAGTCGTCTATTTTGTCTCGAAAAAAATTGTTCATGTAAACGAAGGAAAGCTGCATCCGTCCATGTAGTTAGTTTCTCATTACAACTTATACTTTTCGTGTAAAAAATTAAAAACCACTGTTTTGGAATTCGTCTGTGTTCTGCGCTACGCAATCTCTCTCATTCGATTGTGAGGAAACTATTCGACGAAAAAAATTTATTTTTACGCATGTTATAGCCTGATATCACAGCTTGATAATGAACTGGTTGTCTTTTCGCTGCTGCCCATGGTTACCGTGATACTTCATAATTAAGTAAAATACAGCGCATATTTTGAAAAGTTTGCAGTAAAAAATGTCGTCGCTGGCTACTTTGCGTTTGGTGCATTTGAGGTCGTATAATGCTGCGTACGAATTGTAGCTAAGATAACGAAATTGTTTTTAACACTGGAAGGAGAGCCATATCTCTTTCCAGTCTCGAGTAATCGAGTGATATATATTGGCGGTTGGTCGCAGCTGCCTACGGCGCGCCACGCTCGAGGCTATTCTCGCTCACAATGCAGAGTTGTGCCGTGTTTATTTTCCGCATGTCGTCTATGAAGGCATTTACAGTCACACTTTATGCTAACGGTGCATCTTTAAGTGGTTCATCATTTTAAAAGTAGAAAAAGACATTTGCAGATCAGGTGCAGAGTTAGCTATTTGCTGTATGTGTCATTTTTTCTTGTCTACACTGTTTCATTCACGAAACATTAAATAACTATTATCAACACAATTTTTAAGAAAGTAAGTAAGTCGACCTGGTAACTGTTAATCTTGCGATTAAATGACAATAAAGGCGAGAAAAAAATACACTTTTCATTCTAGTACAGTGCGAAATGTTCTTAGAATGAAGATAGTTCGCTTCGTAGCCTCGAGGAGGCCAGGCAAATAAACTGAATTGTTCTCTCCTTTTTTTAAGCTGGTAGTCGCGAATGATGCTCGACACTGTGCTGTAGTGGCATACGTAGGGTTAAAAATACTGAAGAAGAGAAAAATACACCGAAAGTACTGGGTGCATCCAGTAGTGAGTAGTCGGTTGTTGCAAGGAGCGTTTTACGTTATACACTCCTGGAAATTGAAATAAGAACACCGTGAATTCATTGTCCCAGGAAGGGGAAACTTTATTGACACATTCCTGGGGTCACATACATCACATGATCACACTGACAGAACCACAGGCACATAGACACAGGCAACAGAGCATGCACCATGTCGGCACTAGTACAGTGTATATCCACCTTTCGCAGCAATGCAGGCTGCTATTCTCCCATGGAGACGATCGTAGAGATGCTGGATGTAGTCCTGTGGAACGGCTTGCCATGCCATTTCCACCTGGCGCCTCAGTTGGACCAGCGTTCGTGCTGGACGTGCAGACCGCGTGAGAAGACGCTTCATCCAGTCCCAAACATGCTCAATGGGGGACAGATCCGGAGATCTTGCTGGCCAGGGTAGTTGACTTACACCTTCTAGAGCACGTTGGGTGGCATGGGATACATGCGGACGTGCATTGTCCTGTTGGAACAGCAAGTTCCCTTGCCGGTCTAGGAATGGTAGAACGATGGGTTCGATGACGGTTTGGATGTACCGTGCACTATTCAGTGTCCCCTCGACGATCACCAGTGGTGTACGGCCAGTGTAGGACATCGCTCCCCACACCGTGATGCCGGGTGTTGGCCCTGTGTGCCTCGGTCGTATGCAGTCCTGATTGTGGCGCTCACCTGCACGGCGCCAAACACGCATACGACCATCATTGGCACCAAGACAGAAGCGACTCTCATCGCTGAAGACGACACGTCTCCATTCGTCCCTCCATTCACGCCTGTCGCGACACCACTGGAGGCGGGCTGCACGATGTTGGGGCGTGAGCGGAAGACGGCGTAACGGTGTGCGGGACCGTAGCCCAGCTTCATGGAGACGGTTGCGAATGGTCCTCGCCGATACCCCAGGAGCAACAGTGTCCCTAATTTGCTGGGAAGTGGCGGTGCGGTCCCCTACGGCACTGCGTAGGATCCTACGGTCTCGGCGTGCATCCGTGCGTCGCTGCGGTCCGGTCCCAGGTCGACGGGCACGTGCACCTTCCGCCGACCACTGGCGACAGCATCGATGTACTGTGGAGACCTCACGCCCCACGTGTTGAGCAATTCGGCGGTACGTCCACCCGGCCTCCCGCATGCCCACTATACGCCCTCGCTCAAAGTCCGTCAACTGCACATACGGTTCACGTCCACGCTCTCGCGGCATGCTACCAGTGTTAAAGACTGCGATGGAGCTCCGTATGCCACGGCAAACTGGCTGACACTGACGGCGGCGGTGCACAAATGCTGCGCAGCTAGCGCCATTCGACGGCCAACACCGCGGTTCCTGGTGTGTCCGCTGTGCCGTGCGTGTGATCATTGCTTGTACAGCCCTCTCGCAGTGTCAGGAGCAAGTGTGGTGGGTCTGACACACCGGTGTCAATGTGTTCTTTTTTCCATTTCCAGGAGTGTATTTAACGAGCTATGAGAGAATGAAATGAAATTTTTCAAAGCTTCGATGAATTACATCACACGGTTAGAAACGCTTTACAGAAACAAGACACGAACATGAGACTCGCTATACCTTCAATTGAAATGCTGGCTATAACTTTAAGGTAAGTGAATTCTAATGTGTAAGTATCCTGTCTCAGCCAAAAATTATCTCAGCTAAAATTAAAGAAACCCAGTAATGTCTATCACTAGTTTTAACAACACTTTCATTTCAATTTAAAAAAAAAGGTAATGAGTAGGTCAATAAGCGAACAAGTTTAATTCTCTTTTCTTTATTGAGATTGAATGAAATGTTACATGTAAATCTGTCTTTTGAGGATAAGAAACATCAATTAACTGTAAATTAAATTAACAGAATGGACATGCAAAAAGGGAAAGTAACTTCTTTTAATTCACTTTTCTGCAAAAACCCTCTACTCAAGAGTCAGAATCAATAAACTCTGGTGAAATAGAAGGCAATTGTTCTCTAGACGTCACAATTCTTTCAGCTCGATACTGTTGAGACTGCATCTGCACTAATTGAGGAGCTGCACGCTGGTTGTACATATTTCCTTGTGTATGTAATGTTTGGAAATGTCCTGGGCTTACTGCATGCGTTGGTGCATGTTGCATAGGTTGCTGACACGCTGCATAACAGCCATGAAATGGTTGCGATTTCGCGTTTCGGATGCGCTGAAGTAGGCGTAAAACTTCCATACGGAATTCTAGTTTTTGATCTAAATGAAACTTACGCAGCGTGGGCAACAAGGAATCAAAAAACGATTTGTCTTCGTCCTCAGCGGACGGAGAACGAATTGGAGGACTATCCAGAAATTTGCATAATTAAGCTTCAAGATCTGTTTTCACGCTTCTCACTTTCGTTTTCTTTTATGGAACTGAAGAGCCTACTGAAATCTGCTCAGGTGTTGAGGCGTCGCCAGCCGCAGTGGCCGTACGGTTCTAGGCGCTGAAGTCTGGAACCGCGAGACCGCTACGGTCGCAGGTTCGAATCCTGCCTCGGGCATGGATGTGTGTGACATCCTTAGGTTAGTTAGGTTTAAGTAGTTCTAAGTTCTAGGGGACTGATGACCTCAGAAGTTGAGTCCCATAGTGCTCAGAGCCATTTTTGTTGAGGCGTCAACTGCTGTTACTGGATTGCCGGTGTCGTCTTCTGCCGGGGAAAATTCCACAGGATGTTCCAAGTGCTGAATTTTGTCTTCCTGTAGACTTGAAACTGAATCTCTTGTTTCTAAAACAGGTGCCAAGAACCCCAGATGGTCAGCGTACACGTATTTTAATATTCTTACTGCTTCTGAACCAGATTTCTCCACTTTCCTTACATATTTCCGATAATAGTCCCTAATGTTACGCCACTTTTGCTGTACCTTCTGGCCTACAAAGGAGAAAAAAAGAAACGGAAGTTTAACGTAACTTTAAAATCTTTTAACATCATTAAATAATGACTAAATACTGAACGTAATTTTTATACATTTATATCTTTGGTTTTAGGTATTTGGCTACCGGTTGTCACTTAGTTGATCTGCACTATACATACCGAATAGGTAAGTCAACAGCCAGTGATATCGTGAGAAAGTGTGCTGTGCGATTTGGGGCTGCCTGCGTGACAAGTGTCTGCCTCAGCCAACAGAGGAGTGGAAGAATATTGCCAATGGATTCCAAATCCGTGCAAATTTCCCAAATTGCATCGATGGTAAACACATTCTGTTGGTCAAACCTAAGATGAGTGGTTCACTGTTTTATAATTATAAGGACTTCTTTTCCATTGTTCTTTTAGCAGTGGCAGACTCACATTATAGATTCGTTTTTGTTGACATTGGCTCGTTTGGAAAACATTCAGACAGCACAATTTTTAAAAAATGTACCCTGTGGAAGCGTCTGAACGGAAATACATTATGTATACCAGAGCCCTCTGGCTTACCAAATGCTACTGGGATAGTTACACCGTATGTGTTTGTTGGTGACGAAGCATTTGGACTCTCAGAACACGTACTACGACCATATGGCGGTAAAATGTTGACACGCGAGAAGAGAATTTTCAACAACCGTTTGTCACGGGCTCGTAGGTACGTTGAATGTTTCTTCGGCGTATTGTCGAACAAATGGCACGTGTTCCAGCGAGCCATGAATGTGAAAGTGGATTTTGCTGTTGACATAACAAAATCATGTTGTGTTCTGCATAATTATGTGCGCGAGAGAGATGGGCACCAAACTGAAGACACATTTATTGTGAATGGATTTGAGACTGCAACAAACTTGGATGAAAGAAGAAGAAGTGCGTCAGCAATAAGAAACAGAGATGTTATGGCAAATTATTTTGTAAGTGAGGCTGGTAAAGTGCTTTGGCAGGACAGCAAAATCTGAGGTGTTACATAGAGCAGAAAATGAACTTTTTTATGCATTTTCCTTAATATTTAGTTTTATTAGTTTTATTGTTCTAGCTTGTTATTATCGGTAATAACACCTGTAAATTCACCTGAGACTTAATAAAACTAACTAATCAGCTATTGTTCACTCTTTCATACACTATCCAGAAACTCGTTTGATAGCAGAGCTTACTGAACGTGGTTTGTTTAATGTTCTATTTTTAGTGATTTATCACTCTATCCAATATTGTAATTGTCCAAGGCGATCATGTGGCTTAATTCATGCGATGCAAAAGAATCGATGCCATTATTGCGAATTCTTACATATTCTTGTCCAAACATGCTGTTCTTTTCTATTGTTATATTTGTGCATTGTTGTTACATTATCAATGTGTAACATGTCAACAATAATAGAAATGCAGGACTTTCTCAACACTTATCATTGTTCAGCAATCTCTAAACAAAAATACTTAACGAGTTCCAGAAAACTAATTCGCTAACTATGTTGCAATTCAGAGTGATCTTTTAACCAGTTGTATTATTCTAATAGTGGACGAAAAACTTACCAACGGATTTTTTCTCTGTGTTTGAATGATCTGCGAAATCATCGAAAAATGCACAGCAGATTTCATGCCATGCTGCATCCTTCTTATTTCTGTCCTTGTATTCCTCGGTCCTTACATCCCAAATACACGGCCTTTTTCCACTTCCATTATCAGAATCTCCATATCTATTCTCTCAATGTCTAGTGGGCACATCGTGGAAGTCACTTTGTAGTCACACGGAACGGAGCTCGCAACTGCCTGCTGCAAATGGCCACTCTACTCCGCTCCCAGCACTGACTGCTGTCAGCTGGCCCTTCTCCTCACACCTGCCGCACCGCCCGTGTGAAATGCCCAATTGATTCTCATGACCCAAGTGCCTATTACGCCGTCCCCTCCGTCAACTACGTACGTGCCGCACGGTGTTACAGTTTTGCAGGTGCAGTCAGTGATATATGTAAACACTGTCTGCACAGTGTTAGTAGTAAAGGAATAAAAAATGTAACTTTTCGTTTCTGAAGTTGACCACATAAAGAGCAAAAATGTACGCGATAAAATTTTTCCCTGCGTATCAGCGAGAAAAAGTTTCGTAAAGGTTTGAAGTTATATGTCACGTTTCTTGCGAGTCGCTAGTGTTATTTTCGAATAATGGATGAACAAAACTGGAATATTTGAGCGCCATCAGCTCCAAAACGATTACTTACTTTTTAATAGTAACACTTTACGTGTTGCTCTCACCTTACTTCTCATCGAGAGATTAAGTTAGATAGGCCACAGCACAGACACCGATAAACGGATTTCAAATTGTCGATTGCAGATATGTACGACCCGTTACCGAAATGTGCGATACTTTCGACGCAGTTACGCGATCGAGTGACGCTGAAGGATCGGCAACGCCGCCTCCACGCGCGCCGCCGGCACACGTCGATAAAAAATATTTCTTTCTTTCTCTCCCTCTCTCTCTCTCTCTCCCTCTCTCTCTCTCTCTCGTGGGAGAGAGAGTCGCCACTGCGCTCCCACAGAGGGCGGCAGCGTTGAGAATTTGAAGCCCCTTGTAATGTGCCAAACCGTTTTCAGCCCGAAACAAGTGCATCGCTTGTTTGTATCGCCTCAGCTTATTTTTATGTGTTAAAAGAATGAAGAGATTACGCCGTTTAAATGTTGTAGACATGTGACACTGTATGGTCGAGAAAAGCTGAAGCTGTGTCCTGTCAAGTCAGCGAGCTCTCAACGAGCGGCCGACTGCTGAATAGAGGTGTGCGGCGGAGATAACGACTACCAGTGTTTGCCGGCGACTGGAAAGAAGAAACATTTCTTGTCAAAGAGAGAATTAGCGTGATATGTATGTTGGCAGATAATGGTTCTTGGCTCGTCCTTTTAGAATTTCAGTAGTAGTTTCCGGGAAGTATCCGAGTATCATTCCAGTAGCGAGCTTCGAGAGAGATTATCTGCAGTGGTGGAAATATTTATTGCATCACCTCTTACAGTTAATTTTTGTTACCATCATTGAATAACTTAGCTAAATTTGCCTCATTTCTCTTGATGTCGACCTAAAATTTATACACACAATGATTTGTCAATTTATTTTCATTCTTTTGTTTCTATAAAAACGTTTTTTTATGATTTAACACTTTCTTGAAAAATGAGTTTAAGTCGATATGTGAGCTATTCTGAAATATGAAAGAAAAACTGCATATTAATGTTGTAACGAAACACTGATGGATTTTAGTGTTTGTATTACCTCATATGAACCCACTGTTGCATTTAATACTTTGTTGCTCCACCACGCGCCTTAATAACCGCTTGGCATCGTGAAGGCATTCAACGAATTAACTTTTTAATGTACTCCTCACTCAGTTCATGAAATCTCTCTCTCTCTCTCTCACACACACACGCACACACACGCACAAGGGTCTCCAACAGCTCCCCCTTATTCCGTGGCTTCTGTTTGGTGACAGCATTTCCCATAACCTTCCCACAGCTCTGAATAGGATTGAGATCAGGGCTGTTTCCAGGCCACTCTAATACTCTAACCCCTTTTTGTTGAAGGAAAGAATTTACCTGAAGTGTACAAGTACGTCATAATAAACCAAGAAAGTAATCTGCTTCGCGTTTGGTACAAATATTAGTCATAGGAGTCACATTCAAAGATCCATGGCAAGGAGCTGAGGTATCCTGAAAAATTCGATTGGAGAAGTTGTAAACTGGTCTCTGGTGGTTGACATAAGTTTCCTGTCGAGGATGCTTATTTAGAGGTCTGCCTCGACAGTGCCATTGATGAAGTCCAGACGACTTGTGTAGCAGCTTCCTTTTCTGGCGTTAATTCAAATGACCTGCCCATCTTCTCACTGCAAAGTCTCAACTCAAAATGGCAGTATAAACACTGGTTTCACTGTAAAACCAAACGACAACCACAAAGTTGTGTATTGTTGAAAAACATGCGTGAAGAAGTCAGATTATTAAGCAAGAATATGTCAACAAAGTTTAGCAACAATGGGACTGGTATAACATGAAGCAAACTGCTGCAGGAAGAAGTAACTCACGGTGATGCAATAAATACTTCCACCACTGTAGAGAGTGTGATGAGATCTGCTCACACATACATGTGTTCAACGCCTGGCTCGGTTGACCTTTGTGTGATTATTCGAAGTTCGCGTAGCTGAAACGTGGCGATGACACTTGTCTTATTTAAAATTTCAAATTAAAATTCCGTTTAATGGAGTTTTGAATAGACAACTATCAGTCTAAAAGTAAAACGCTGACTTTTAGCTTTAAATGATTTAATTGCAGGAAATAAAACAGTTTCAAACTGAGAAAGTCAGTACCCGACTTGTCTTATACCCCAAATTATTTTTAAAAAATAATCAAAGGCTTATTTGAAAGCCGAGTAATATCTGGAATATGTCTTTCAGAATAAAGTAAATGCAAAGGCCATTAAATTAAAAACTGGAATATTGGTAAAAGCAAAGTTCAAAGAAATTAAAAGGAATAGTATTTTTCAGTGACCGAGTTGTAACGAAAAGAAAGATAATTTTTAGACAGGGAAATCAAGTTTGCGTGTTGTAGGAAAGTGATTGATTATCAATGAAAAGTAAGTTCATTTAGTTCTGAAAGAGACATCAACGAAATAGTTTGTTACGATAAAATTTCAATACAGTCAAGGATATTGATGTAGCAAGACGCTACTTGTAGAGGCTATCGTTGATTGACAACAAGAATAAACAGATTAAAATTATACCTTTGCCCTGTGTGTAGGTAGATAGTTTTTCCAAGTATAAATAGTACATTTGACTTCCCATCAGAAATATTGATATAAATCAAGAGAAACAATCCGAACATATTCTCCAATATGTGTTGCTGTTATTGGTAAAGTAAATACATCATCCCTACTCCCCATAGACTCATTTAGTATTTTTCTGGTGGTTGATACTAGCTTTGGTGCTAGTTTATGTTTCGAACCTAGTGAACCCTGATACTCGAATGCGTTGCTGTAATTAATATCCATATAGCTATCACTGATCCATTATACCACGAAACGTCTTATCGTGTCCATCCTTTCGTCCATAGATATTCCGTAGCGAGCTGGAGTGTAATTTATAGCGTGAGAAGCAGAATATGAAATCTTACGTAATGTCGTTGCGTTAGTACAGACGATTATTTCACGTCACACAGATTACGCCGTTGAATGTAGGCAAGATCTTGTCAGGACAACTAATTGTAGTATTGAGCTGCATTGGCCGACATTGCTTTTCCCCTACGTATTACAGCTACAGAAGAATGCTGCAGATTAGATGGGTAGATCACATAACTAATGAGGAGGTATTGAACAGAACTGGGGAGAAGAGGAGCTTGTGGCACAACTTGACTAGAAGAAGGGATCGGTTGGTAGGACATGTTCTGAGACATCGAGGGATCACCAATTCAGTATTGGAGGGCAGCGTGGAGGGTAAAAATGGTGGAGGGAGACCAAGAGGTGAATACACTAAGCAGATTCAGAAGGATGTAGGCTGCAGTACGTACTGGGACATGAAGTGGCTTGCACAGGATAGAGTAGCTTGGAGAGCTGCATCAAACCAGTCTCAGGACTGAAGATCACAACAACAACATACAAACTATCTCCTACGATTGAAACAGTACAAGGTTAGCGTATGTGGTGTCCAAAAGGTGGCGCAGCACTTCTGTTTCGTCTCTGACTCTTCTGCCGCCTCCATGGCGGTTATTCACGCAGTAAGTGTCGCCCGTCAAAATGGCGCGTGTTGTGCGAGGTGGCTGCTGAACCGTTTCGCACGTGAGCGGTGAAAGGAATGACTTATTTATCCATCTACAAAAAAATCAGATACATAAATATTTTGTTAAACATAGTAAATGGATGGCTACAGCATTCCACTCTGAGAAACACCTGGCACAAACTGTGGCACGCCAACCCGGAAGCTTACCTAGACATAGCGTTCGTGAATAAGACGGGCGCAGACGTTGCCGAGTTTCCCCACAGTCCATGTTGTACACAATGTTGTACTCCAGACGTACATTCTCAGACATTTCTTCTTCAAACTGAGGCAGATATTAGTAGTCTTCTCTCGGCTACAAATGCCCATTTTGCCATTTCTAGACTGCTTTTGATGTCTCTGTTCCGTCCGTCATTTGTTATTTTGCTGCCTAGGCGGCAGAATTCCCTAACTTACTATCAGGATCGATGCTCACGAAGTAGATTATTTGTCGTTGTTCTCATTTTTACTATTTCTTATTACCTTCATCTTTCTTTGATTTACTCTCAATCCACACTCTATTCATTAGACTGCATTCAGCAGGCGATCTAATTCTTCACTTTCAGTCAGGATAGCAATGTCATCAGCGAATCTTATCATTGAAACCCTTTCATCTCTAATTTTAATTCCACTTCTGAACCTTTCTTTTATTTGCATCATTGCTTCCTCGACGTACGTATTGATCAGTAGGGGCGAAAGGCTACATCCTTGTCTTACACCCTTTTTAATACGAGCACTTCGTTCTCGGCCGTCCACTCTTACTCCCTCTCGGCTGTTGTACATATTATGTATGAACCTTACTTTTCTCAGAATTTCGGCTGCTTGAGTAATTGTAAGTATCAAGGAAATTCTGCAACAGCCGAGTAACTGCGATGTTATTTTATTTAATTTTGAAGGTACTCTAAAGTAACACCGCAGTTACTCGGCTGTTGGAGAATTTCGTTGATACTGACAGCACAGGAAATTTTCCAGCTGTCCAGGCGGCAGGCCGGGAGACTACGAGCGCGGGCGTGAGGAGTGGTCCGGAGGCGCCGGAAGGAGACCTCGCTTCTCGTTCCTTATAACGAGAATGATTCAGAATATAAGCAACGGAATAGCGTCTTCAAAGTGCGGAATCATGACTACGGGCGTATCACACGGATCAATAATGGGACGGCAGTTCTCGCTGTATAGAAACAGTCTATCATCGTATGTCCAAGAAGAACAAGGAGTTCTCGTTGCTGAATTTGCAAGTATTGATATCAAGTGTAAAGGAGAAACTTCAGCTCTTGAAGCTGTGAATATTTTCTTGACAAGTGATAACTGCTTCATGACAAATGCATTAGAATTTCTTAGGTCTCTCACACAAGCGTGAAATGTTTATCACATGGTACAGATATTCTTAAACATTTAGGCTGCACAGCTTTTGTGTGACGGCTAATACATGTTGGAATGGAAACAGTCAAAAAATTTACTTGGGTATTTTATTGTGGGTATTGAACCAGGGACCTAGACATGACGGACAGGCTTCGTCCTGTCGTAGCCCTCCCTCAGTGGCAAATCCAAAGCCAAACCCAAACCCAAACCCTCACGATGCGCGACCGTTTGTTCTGCCACTACTTTTGGAATTATGTGAGGTGCAGATTTATTACGAGGAGGAATGATGACTCAGAACAATGGTTGAGTAGCATACGGACATATAAGGTTTTGAAGTGAACGCATTATTTGGTTAGGTAAAAAGTCTTTATTTCTGTAGACTTGTTGGTCCACTTTATCCTCTTCACAATCGAGTCTTTGGTAGTTACTCTATTCATTGATCTGACAATTTACTGCAGCATCGAAGTTATTAGGTTAAATGAATTGCCATATTACAATCTGTAATTGTTTCCTTTGATGAGTTCTTTCGTAACTGAAATTTCAGTACTTACAGGTTGAGTCGTGTGTTTCATTGGCATTCTGTGTCAAGATACGAACCCCGTTTCCCTGGACCTACTGTATTCAGCTTTCAGCTGTTGCGGAGTCTTTCTGTGTTGCTGTTTCTGCCAGTATCTCATTTTGCAGGTGCGATTCACAATACGCGATTATTTCGTTTCCCTTGCTCAATGTAGGTTGTGGCAGTTTATTTTACTAGGGCGATATGTCAGTGCAGAAATTTTTGTGTGTTTCATGTTATATTCGTATACAGGACGGCATTATAGTTTGGTTTCTTTAATGTACGGTTACGATTTTTCAAACAGTTCACACTGACCGAGTGTACTGAGCGTGAAATTATTGGTTTGCTTACTTACCTGCTTATGAATGATATCGGTTTTCACAAACACACGGGAGTCTTTTCAATTTCGTGTAAGTGATTGAGCTCAGTAGCACATTTAGGCTGTCAGTTCACATTCCAAGGTTTGTATTTACGATAACACGCACACACAAATAACTTACACTTACAATCTACCAGCTAATATTTTACAGTAATACTTCACATCAACTGATGATGGTCACAGTAGAGAGGATATGAAATGTAGACTGGCAGTGGCAAGGAAAGCGTTTCAGAAGAGAAATTTGTGAACATCGAGTATAGATTTAAGTGTCAGGAAGTCGTTTCTGATAGTATTTTTATGAAGTGTACCCATGTACGGAAGTGAAACGGACGATAAATAGTTTAGACAAGAGAATAGAAGCTTTCGCAATGTGGTGTTACAGAAGAAAGCTCAAGATTAGATGGGTAGACCACGTGACTAATGAGGAGGTACTGAACAGAATTGGGGGGAAGAGGAGTTTGTGGCACAACTTGACCAGAAGAAGGGATCGGTTGGTAGGTTACGTTGCGAGGCATCAAGGGATCATGATTCTAGTATTGGAGGGCAGCGTGGAAGGTAAAAATCGTAGAGGGAGACCAAGAGATGAATACACTAAACAGAAGGATGTAGGCTGCAGTAGGTACTGGGGGATGAGGAAGCTTGCACAGGATAGAGTAGCATGGAGAGCTGCATCAAACCAGTCTCAGGACTGAAGACCACAACAACAACAGTGACTGCAAATTCTAGCTGGTACATGTTTAGTTTTCCTTTTTTTTCTGATATGAATACGATCCAGAGCGACCTAAATATGTAATTAAACGTGAGCAACTGAGACGTAACAATAATTAATTATTTACCCCCTTTGATGTATGTTGCCGGTTAATCAAGTCTTAATGATAACTGGCCAATTAAATTCGTTGAATTACTGCATGTGGGTTATCGGATGCTGTGGCCAGCGAAACGGCTTTTCGATGTTTGCTTTGCCGAGAGACAAAAACTTTCCTTAACCCGCACTTGAAGTCACGCAGTCCCTCTGCCCCTGTACTCGCACGTGGCCGTTCCTGAGATGGCACTCCTTTTACCAGCACGAGCGTGCAGCAGTAACCAGAACCCGTCCTGGTTTCATTTTTAAATCTTGTGTGGCGATATCCTTTGGGTGTCAGGTGACCGAGATTAATTTAGTGAATGCTATTACCATCTTCAGTGGCCACGCATATACCTGTCAAACGCTAATCTTTTCAGCTTGTCTATTTGAAACTACGTATTTTCATAAAATAACTACTGCTTCAGTACCACTACGTCTATTCAGTATTTACCCAGAGCATGCTTTTACTCCAGAATGGCCGCTGTTTTAACAAAACAACCGAAGAGAGTAGTGAAGCAGAAGACAAATTCACGATAACAAAAGAAAGAAGCACGTCTTCCAACAACTGCACGTTGTGTTCCATTGGTAGCTCGTCATTCTTGCGTTATCCGTTCCTGATTTAATTTCAGTACTGGTTTGCATTCTCGTCTGGTTGACCAGCGCGTTAGGTACTTAATGGATCTTTCCACAGAAGTACAGCCAAGTCCAGCTTAACCGTGGAACGCGTTAGGAGAGGAGCACTCCTGATAAAACTGATCAAGGGAGAGGCGAAGTTCCGGCTCGGCCTTCTGTTACGTTGGTGCCATTTGTTACGTTTTTATATCTGTATATACAAATTATATATTTTTTATTTTTAATTTATCAGCATGAATTTTTCTTTTGTTAGAGCACGATTCTTTCTCTCAGGAATATTATCTTTTCGTATCACTTTTACTTACGTACATAAGTAAATATGAAACGGGTTCTTGAAGGGCCCAGGTTATTCGTGTACCAACTTTAGGTTTCGAACGTGATGACTGAAATATAGTTGCCGTTAACTGAAATGAATGTAATTTTGTTAATTTCTATTTATTGCGCGTGACCGCTACGGTCGCAGGTTCGAATCCTGCCTCGGGCATGGATGTGTGTGATGTCCTTAGGTTAGTTAGGTTTAAGTAGTTCTAAGTTCTAGGGGACTGATGACCTTAGACGTTAAGTCCCATAGTGCTCAGAGCCATTTGAACCATTTTTTTCTATTTATTGATTGCAAAGCAAGACTCGAGAGAATTTAGATTATTGCCGTGGAGTGGCCAAGATAAAACTTACTGAACTCCTGGAATCTGTATAGTTTTAAAAAATGAACTTTAACGTAAATTATGTTTCAATTTAAAAAGGTTTTTACAACGAAATCTCTCGCATTAACAGTTACTGTTAACGCTTTGAAAAATAAATTAATACTTCGGCGAGTAATGGCCGACCAGAGGCTGCATCGGAAGATGAGCTTCTCGCAGCGCAAATTACAGAAAAAATGTTTATTACAAATAATAAGCCGCTGCCAGCATTTGAGGTGACGACCATTAAAAAAGTTCATTTTGTGATAATTAGTTTATTTTAGTAGAATACAGAATAACTTACA
The DNA here is from genome assembly GCF_023898315.1 of Schistocerca nitens. NCBI lineage: Eukaryota > Metazoa > Arthropoda > Insecta > Orthoptera > Acrididae > Schistocerca > Schistocerca nitens. Next base: position 212,713,806 of record NC_064624.1, read on the forward strand.
TAATATATGTGTAGCGGCTTAATGGCTGCCTTCCGTATCGCGAAACAAAACAGTATGTCTACCACAAAGCACGTCCTTCCTCCTTTTTTATTTTCATAGACATGTATTAAATAAAGATGCTACTCTTAAATTATCGCTGCATATCAGTTGTTTCAAGAACATTAACTGTATCTTTTACGCTAATTATATTCACAAAATACTTTAACTACGGTTTACAACCGATAAAAATGTCAAATTTATGTGACGTACCGTCACAGCTCTCGCCATACAGCGCCACCACTGAAGATGTCAGCATCCGTCTGACGACAAGACATGTGTTGCGCCTTGTCCAGCGGAAATTGGACGTCTCCTGGTGGTAGTTTTAGCGAGGCACGACTCTTGCATGAATTACCGACCAAACTTTTCCCATCACGAGTTTCCCGAGGAGTCACAAAATCTCTGTACCTACTCTCGTTTACTCTCGATCGGCACGAATTTCGACGCCATTTACTACGTGCCACAACATTTTTATTTCAGCTGCTCTCGCAACTTCTTCGGAAAACGGTGCACCAGCACATACCGCAGGGCAGGCGAAGCGGCGGCGACTGCAAATGCTGGAGTTATCAGCCGTCATTTCTCTACAGCCTCGTGACTTCTGGCTGCGGGGTTATCTGACAGATGTGCCCAGTGCTCGATTACCAACGTAGCTCAGTTGAAGGCGCATTCTGAATGTGATCCCCAAACCACTCAGCTCTGTTGTGGAGGGTGCCGTTTCTCGATTTCAGCTTGTGGCACAAAACGGTGGACGGCATATCGAAGACGTCTTGCGCCATTCCCACGACAATTTAAAACCGGTGCCACATCACTTTTTACGCGGTTTTCGTATCCAGGACGAGTTAAAACCGGCGTGATTTTGCTTTTTATGCAGTTTTCTGCCCTACGACAAGTGAAAACATGTGATTTTGCTTTTTATTCGGTTTTTGGTGTCAGGACAATGTCCCCCATCCGACGTGGTACGAGCTAGCCGTGGTGGAATGCCGCAACTGTTGCGTGCCGAACTTTTTCTGCCACGGCACACTGAACAGCACGGTCGAGTTAAGGGACAACTTAAACCGTAGCCGCCGCACTGCGGTTCAAATTCGGTGCCAGTCTGAGCAGGGATTCTCTTTGCACAGCATTTTGGAACTGGAACTATAATCATGGACATCCCGTATATACAGCGTATTTCACGAATATGTGCAAATATTTATAATGTTACTCTAAAAGTTTGAGCAAGCAGTAAAAGAAACAAAAGAAAAATTCGGAGTAGGTATTAAAATCCATGGAGAAGAAATAAAAACTTTGAGGTTCGCCGATGACATTGTAATTCTGTAAGAGAGAGCAAAGGACTTGGAAGAGCAGTTGAACGGAATGGACAGTGTCTTGAGAGGAGGATATAAGATGAACATCAACAAAAGCAAAACGAGGATCATGGAATGTAGTCGAATTAAGTCGGGTGATGCTGAGGGAATTAGGAAATGAGACACTTAAAGTAGTAAAGGAGTTTTGCTATTTGGGGAGCAAAATAACTGATGATGGTCGAAGTAGAGAGGATATAAAATGTAGACTGGCAATGGCAATGAAAACGTTTCTGAAGAAGAGAAATTTGTTAACATCAGGTATTGATTTAAGTGTCAGGAAGTCGTTTCTGAAAGTATTTGTATGGACTGTAGCCATGTATGGCAGTGAAACATGGACGATAAATAGTTTAGACAAGAAGAGAATAGAAGCTTTCGAAATGTGGTGCTACAGAAGAATGCTGAAGATTAGATGGGTAGATCACATAACTAATGAGGAGGTATTGAATAGGATTGGGGAGAAGAGAAGTTTGTGGCACAACTTGACCAGAAGAAGGAATCGGTTGGTAGGACATGTTCTGAGGCATCAAGGGATCACCAATTTAGTATTGGAGGGCAGAGTGGAGGGTAAAAATCGTAGAGGGAGACCAAGAGTTGAATACACTAAACAGATTCAGAAGGATGTAGGTTGCAGTAGGTACTGGGAGATGAAGAAGCTTGCACAGGATAGAGTAGCATGGAGAGCTGCATCAAACCAGTCTCAGGGCTGAAGACCATAACAACAAGAACAACAACAACTCTAAAAGTAGAACTGAAGAGGAAAGTTCATATAAACACAGGTCGGCCAATGTTTAGTTACGTAGTTACGGCTAATAAAAGATTTTGCCAGACATTTAGCAACTTCTCTAACATCATGCATCTCAGAACTGTACGAGGTTAAAGTAAAGCACGATTTCCATTTGTTTCGTTATTGGTCTGGTGAGTCAAAAAACATGTCCCAGACGTGTATTCCAGAACATCCAGAGAAGCAAAGATTGAGAATTTTTTTACCTTCCATTGACAATTTAGAAACGTTTATGTCATTGTTGGCAACCGTCAGTGAGTTGTTTCAGTCGTTTCCTAACACTGAACAGAGTTTCCTGTATTGTTCCGCGAAACATACATACACTGTTGAGTGAAAGCACATAGTAACCGTTTTAGTTTATAGATTATCTGACATTCATAGAGTTTCAGTTAATGTTATTACCATCATTTTTCCAAAATTAAATTCTGTACAACTTCTGTTTAAAACGTTGTACAATTGTCTGGAATTTAAAAGACAAATTGGGCCAAGTAGCTAATAAATTAAATTTACGAAATTACTTTGCTTCTCTGGATGTTCTGGAAAACTACTGCAGACACACGTCTGGGACATGTTTTATCATAGTCACAAGACCAATAACAAAATAAATGGAAATCGTGCTTTAACCTCTTTCACTTTTGCGATGGAATATGAGCAAAGGCGCTAAATTTGAGGCGAAATCTATTAGCCGTAACACTAACTAAACATTTGTGGACATATTTTTGTATCAGCTTCCTTTAGTTTTACTTGTACAATAACATTAAAATATTTACATATTTTCTCGAATCACCCAGTATACAGGTGCGGGATAACATTACCTAAAAGTAATTTCTCGATTCAAGAAAACTCACGAATGTTAATGTATAGCAAAACATTACAAGGAAGGCTCTTAAGAGCTGCGCCACGGTCGCGAATCTAACACTGACCCGACAGAGTAAATTTCCTTTACTTGACGTCTATGGTAACGAATTTTTCATCAGATTGCCGGTTTTGGTAGTTCATAAAACAGATCTGAAGATCATCATTATAAAGCGAAACCGGGAGTGTGATGACAATTTGTGACCACAGACGTGAAGTAAAGGAAATTTAGAGAAATGAGTGGTGCTGTTGTGAATGTAAAACATTGTATATATCCGTTATGCTTCTGCATCTCAATTTTACCGACTGCAAACGACATCGCGGGAAGAAATGCGTCAAATACAAGAAATGTATTCGAAGGTGCGAATATATACAACCGTAAGCTGAAGAATGGAACGTCGCCAGTGAAAAAATGTGCCGGAGCGTGACAAACGCTGACCTCCCGCTTATTGCGAGCGATCGCCTTACCGTCAGGCTACCCGAGCACGACTCTCTGCCACACCCAGACACCCGTGTGTCGTCAGCGACCCGTACTCCCACGTGATTACTCTGCTATTCACAATGCAGTGCTTGGCAGAGGGGTCAATGAACCACCTTCAAGCTGTCTACCATTCCACTCTAACGTCACGCGGAGAAAACGAGCACTTAAATCGATCTGTCCGAGCCATGAATCCTCTTATTTTATGGCGATGATCCTTTCTCCCTATGTAGGTGGGTGCCAACAGAATGTTTTCAGAATTCGAGGAGAAAGCTGGTGATCGAAATTTCATGAGAAGATCCCGTCGCAACGAAAAGCGCATTTGTTTTAATGATTGCCCCTCCAATTGACTTATGTCTGTGACACTGTCTCTTCCTCTGAACTTATTCGACGTCATCCGTCATTCCACCTGATACGGATCCCACACCGCACAGCAATACTCCAGAATAGGGTGAACAAGCGTGGTGTAAGGAGTCTAGTAGACCTGTTCCACCTTCTAAGTGTTTTGCCAATGAATCGCAGTCTGGTTTCCTCTACCCACAATATTATCTATGTGATCGTTCCAATTTAGGATATTTGTAATTGTAATTCCTAAGTATTTTGCCGAATTTACAGCCTTCAGAGTTGTGACTTATCGCGTAATCGAAATTTAGCTGATTTCTTTTAGTATGCGTGTGAATAACTTCACACTCTTCTTTATTGAGTGTCATTTGCCACTTTTCGCACCATACAGATATCTTATCTAAATGATTTTGAAAGTCGTTTTGATCATCTGATGACTTTACAAGACGGTAAATGAGAGCATCATCTGCAAAGTAAGACAGCTACTCAGATTGCCTCCTATGTCGTTAACATAGATCAGGAACAAGAGAGGGCCTATAACACTTCCTTGGGGAATGCCAGATATTACTTCTGTTTTACTCGATGACTTTCCGCCTATTACTACGAACTGTGACCTTTCTGACAGGAAATCACGAATCCAGTCGCACAACTGAGGCGATACTCCGTAGGCACGCAGTTTGGTTAGAAGACGCTTGTGAGGAACGGTGTCGAAAACCTTCTGGAAATCTAAAAATATGGAATCAACCTGACATTGCCTGTCGATAGCACTTATTACTTCACGAGTATAAAGAGCTAGTTGTGTTTCCAAAACCCTATTGCAAATCGACGTTAGTAATATAGGCCTGTAGTTCAGCGGATTACTTTCCTTTTAGGATATTTGTGTGACTTGAGCAGTTTACCAGTCTTTAGGTACGGATCTTCCTGTGAGCGAGTGGTTGTATATAGTTGCTAAATATGGAGTTATTTTATCAGCATACTCAGAGGAACTGACTGGTATACAATCTGCACTGGAGAGCTTGGCTTCATTAAGTGATTTAAGCTGCTTTGCGACACTGAGGATATCTAACTTCTATGTTTCTCATCTTGGCAGTCCTTGATTGGAATTCAGGAATATTGACTTCGTCTTCTTTGGTGAAGGAGTGTCGGAAAACCACGTTTAATAACTCTTCTTTAGTGGCACTGACATCAGTGGCTTCACTGTTGTTGTCGCACAGTCAAGGTATTGAGCGTTGCCAGTGGTGTGCTTTATGTACGACCACACAATTCCAATAACAATCGTTTCTACAAGTACCTTACCTGCCCACTTTTAGACGGACTTCCCTTCTGCGGTTCCCTGAGACCCTCTAACCTAAAAAACCATCCCGTCCCTTCCACACAGCCCCAGCTACCCGTGTAGCTGCCTCCTGTGTGTAGTGGACTCCTGACCTATTACGCGGAACCCGGAAACCCACCACCCGATGGCGCAAGTCGAGGAATCTGCAGCCTACACGGTCCCCGAGCAGCGGAAGCTACCAGAGGGGTAGCCCTCCGTCACCAACCTCACACACAAAAACAGCCTTCCACTAAGATGGGTAAACCTCTCCGTTCAGGTATTGGAAACCTAAGTTCGCCAGCCTGTCCTCTCCTTTGAACGAGAAGCAACATCGACTGCTCCCAGCAGACGATGACCAACTCAGCGATTCCCAGAAAACAAAACCGAAACCCACATTAAAACACACATATAATAACCAATAGGCCTTATCTGAGTGCTCAGTCTTCCTGCGAGAGTTCATGACCTGAGCTAAAATAAGGCAGTAAAATGAGTAGGTTGTACCGAATTCGACAAGGGTCTTACAAAACGACTTCAGAGAGACGTTTCCAAGGTGGAGAGCAACGGCGATACTGTACACTACACTGTTATTGAAATAAAAGGCCGTGCCTAGTAGTCACTCAAACACGTAGGAAATTACAAAAACAGACTAGTAACTGCCCACATAACTGGAAGTAGGTCTCTCGTGTTTGAAGCTCGTAGACGTTTGTAACAAGCGAACGGCGTAGTCGCCCTACTAGTAGCAGCAACTGGCAGTGCGGCTCTCGCTGACTGTCTACCAGGCACTGAGCTCTTCCAACCGACCAAACAAAAGCCTGTAGTGCGATACGATGGTCGATACAACGGTCGAGAGCAACGGCGGAAATTTACACTAGGTGTACATGTTGGGACAATGGCTGTTCCCTCGAGCTACGGAAGATTCCCAGGACTTCATTTTGCAACAGGAAGGGGTTCATTGCATTGGCACCGTGATGTAATTGCAAATTGTTACGATTTATTAAATTTATTAATTTGATGTCGAGCATTATGGAAAAATCTTTGAAACTTCCTCCTTTAATTTTTATAAAGCTCTATCATTTTGGATTTTTACTCGAATAAGTAGGAAGTTTTGAAAATGGGTCTATCATTTAGAATAACCCTGTAGTTATGATTTTTTGTAATCGGATTGTTCTCTTTGTTACACCCTGCGGATTCCCGTACAGGGGAGGCATTTTACCTGAAGGTCGCTTACCCGGTGTCGGCGGGTAAACACGGTACTGGAGCGCCCGCATTACTCCGTACAGCGTGTAGGTCCGTCCGAGAGACACCAGCTGGCGCTGTCCGAGATGTGAGAGGCGTTCAGGGTCTTCGATAGTAACGTGAAGCCGAGACAGAGGTCCCACATCTGTGGTACGGATTTGTGAAGAATTGTGAACGGCGGTGGCGCAGCAGGGTCACGTGGGGAGCGGCTGGCCGACGCTAACAGGGCAGCGAGTCCAGCCCAGCGGCCCAGGTAGCCGCACGGCTGGGTGTCGCACCACTCTGACGGGACGCGGGGGGGGGGGGGGGGGCAGGGCAAGGCGAGGCCCTCCACCGACCCCGACCCCCCCCCCCCCCGACCCGCTGACCCAAATGCCGGACATTCGCCACACCTGCCCCTTGGCCAGGTAGCTCCAGTAGCGATCCCTCAGGGACTCGCTTCCTCGTACTAACTCTGTCCGCTTTCAAACCGCCGTCTCCACGTCTTACTCGATACAAACAGTACGTAAGGGGCCTCTTTCTTCGACACTTGGTCAAATATAGAGCTTCTTTTGCGAAATCGATCATTATGTCAGTATGTAATTAGTTCTGCCAGGTATAAATATAGATCCCTCTGTCTGTACGGTAGCTTCCTTTCACGCTTACTGATTGCGATAGAAACAGTGCATCGCCATGGAAGCAACAAGAAAGGTACGATGTAACGACAATGCGAATACACGCTAATCATTTCTTTTTGACCACTGCATTTGTGCCTACTTTAATTACTACAACTGCATGTCCAAAAGACAACAAGGAAAGAAGAAATGGGTATGTGAAAGTCCGAAAAGAAGAACGACAGACTCCATATTAATTTACTCTCTAAAATGCGATATCCTTTGCGGCGAAACATTAGTTAATAAAATATAGCGGGACAATGTTCAAAACATACCTGAAAGTACTTTCATAAACAGAGATAAGAACATCTATGATTGACATGTCATCTAAAGTCGACGTACAATTGTAAAATGTTAGAAATAAGGAAATGAAGTAATACAGAATGCTATGCTTGTAACGTACGTTGTTGCTCTACATTGTTTAGCTCTGGTATTTGCAGGGTCACAGAGAAAATATCCTAGGTTTTGTAGGGAAAAACAGAAGCAAGAGGCACAACTTAAGGAAAAATAATGTAATGGGTGTTCCAGCTCACAAGCGACACTGAAGCAGATAGTTCCTGTGACTTAGTAGGGGCAGAGGTTATATTCGACAACAGGAATAAATTACTAACTGCCTGCTTTTACCGACCCCCTGTCTCAGATGAAACAGTTGCTGAACAGTTAAAAGAAAACTTGAGTCCCTCCACAAATAGGTACCCTACTCATACAATTATAGTTGGTACTGATTTCAATGTACGTTCCATATGTTCACAAAAATACATTTTCAGACCCTACTGTACATAGAAAACAACTTCCGTAATTGTTATAAATGTTTTTTTAAAATTATTTTGAACAATTAGTTCGCGAGGCCGTTCAAATTGTAAATGGTTAGGAAAACACACTTGACCTCAGCCACAAATAATCCTGAGCATCACGACGGATACAGGGATTAGTGAACACACAGTCGTAGCGAGGCTCAATTCCGTAACAAAGAAACTCACCAAAACCAAACGCCAAATATATCTGTTTATAAAAGCAGCTAAAAAGTCGCTTGACGTCTTTCTAGGACTACGTAAATGAAGACCATGTGTGGCTTAAGTTCAAAGAAATAGTATCAACAGCACCCGAGATATTCATAGCAAATAAATTAATAAGAGACGGAACTGATACCCCACGGTACACAAAACACGACAGAAAGCTGCTGCAGGAGCACCGAGAAAGGCACGTATAATTTAGACGAACGCAAAATCTACGAGATTTCCGAAGTTTTAATGTGGCTTGATATTTGGTGCAGATTTCAATGCGAGATGCATTTGATAGTTTCCATAACGAAACCCTCTCTAGAAATGTGGAGGAGGAGGGGGAGGAGCAGGACGATGGGGAAGGAGGAGGGGGAGGAGGAGGGTGATGAGGAGCAGGGGAGGAGGAGGAGGAGGAGGAGGGGGGGGCAAGGGACCCACCCAACCCTCCGGAGCAGCTAAAAGCGTGGCAAGTGTCCGCACACCTGTGTCCCCTGTGGCGCTGTTCTGCCCCCCCGCCCCCCACGCCCCATCGGACCACCTCTGCAAGCAGAGCAGTGTCCGAAAGTCGTAGGCGGGAGTGCAGGGCACCGGAGGGCCGAGCGAGGCGCGGGGGCGTGATGGCGCAGCGACCCAGCAGTCGCGGTAGGCGAGAGACCCGCGTTTCGGTGCCGGCGTGGCGCACTTCTTCAGCTGCCGCCATAGAGCCGGCTCGTCACGTGTGTGCGGCCTACTCTGCTACCACCGCAGCTTCACTAATTTCTTCTTCATTCGTCTGCATTCGATTCTACACAGAGTACGCGAAACGCCTTGCCCCCCTTCTAACAGCCGTGTACCGCAAGTCTCTAGAGGAACGGAAGGTTCCAAATGACTGGAAAAGAGCACAGGTAGTCCCAGTCTTCAAGAAGGGTCGTCGAGCAGATGCGCAAAACTGTAGGCCTATATCTCTGACGTCGATCTGTTGTAGAATTTTAGAACATGTTTTTTGCTCGCGTATCATGTCATGTCTGGAAACCCAGAATCTACTCTATAGGAATCAACACGGATTCCGGAAACAGCGATCGTGTGAGACCCAACTCGCTTTATTTGTTCGTGAGACACAGAAAATATTAGATACAGACCCCCAGGTAGAAGCCATTGTCCTTGACTTCCGGAAGGCGTTCGATACAGTTCCGCACTGTCGCCTGATAAACAAAGTAAGAGCCCAAGGAATATCAGCTGTGTGGCTGGACTGAAGAATTTTTAGCAAACAGAACACAGCATGTTGTTCTCAATGGAGAGACGTCTACAGACGTTAAAGTAACCTCTGGCGTGCCACAGCGGAGTGTTATGGCACCGCTGCTTTTCACAATATATATAAATGACCTAGTAGATAGTGTCGGAAGTTCCATGCGGCTTTTCACGGATGATACTGTAGTATACAGAGAAGTTGCAGCATTAGAAAATTGTACCGACATGCAGGAAGATCTGCAGCGGATAGGCACTTGGTGCAGGGAGTGGCAACTGACCCTTAACATAGACAAATGTAATGTATTGCGAATACATAGAAAGAAGGATCCTTTATTGTATGATTATATGATAGCGGAACAAACATTGCTAGCAGTTACTTCTGTAAAATATCTGGGAGTATGCGTGCGGAACGATTTGAAGTGGAATGATCATATAAATTTGTTGGTAAGGCGGGTGACAGGTTGAGATTCATTGGGAGAGTCCTTAGAAAATGTAGTCCATCAACAAAGGAGATGGCTTATAAAACACTCGTTCGACCTATACTTGAGTATTGCTCATCAATGTGGAATCCGTACCAGGTCGGGTTGACAGAGGAGATAGAGAATCCAAAGAAGAGCGGCGCGTTTCGTCACAGGGTTATTTGGTAAGCGTGATAGCGTTACGGAGACGTTTAGCAAACTCGAGTGGCAGACTTTGCAAGAGAGGCGCTCTGCATCGCGGTGTAGCTCGCTGTCCAGGTTTCGACGGGGTGCGTTTCTGGATGAGGTATCGAATGTACTGCTTCCCCCTACTTATACCTCCCGAGGAGATCACGAACGTAAAATTAGAGAGATTCGAGCGTGCACGGAGGCTTTCCGGCAGTCGTTCTTCCCGCGAGCCATACGCGTCTGGAACCGGAAAGGGACGTAATGACAGTGGCACGTAAAGTGCCCTCCGCCACACACCGTTGGGTGGCTTGCAGAGTATAAATGTAGATGTAGATATTTCGCTTCAGAGTAGCGAGTAGAAGAATTTCCGCTACCAGTCACAATAGCAGATTATTTATTCTTCACACGACCGGTTTCTCGTTTGTGCTCATCCTCAACTATTTATGTTTATATTGAATGTATGTGTTTACACAATCGTGTGCATGCTACTATTCAATGTATCTTTTTTTTCATTCGTGTACACTACTGACCATTAAAATTGCTACACCGCGAAGATGACGTGCTGCACACGCGAAATTTAACCGACAGGAAGAAGATGCTGTGATATGCAAATGGTTAGCTTTTCAGAGCATTCACACAAGGTTGGGACTTAACATCTGAGGTCATCAGTCCCCTAGAACTTAGAACTACTTAAACCTAACTAACCTATGGACATCACACACATCCGTCCCCGAGGCAGGATTCGAACCTGCGTCCGTAGCGGTCGCCCAGTTCCAGACTGAAGCGCCTAGAAGCGCTCAGCGACTCCGCTCGGCTGGACATCTATCCAGACCATCACACTGGAATTACAAATTGCATCAGGATCCAGTGCAACTACTATGACAGTTAGGCAGGACGTGAGAAAACTTGGATTTCGTGGTCGAGCGGCACGCCGGTAAATGCCACACGACGCCTCGCTCGGTGTAAGGAGAGTAAACATTGAACAGTGGAGTGACGAATCACAGTACACAGTGTGGCGATGCGATGGCAGGGTGTGGGTACGGCGAATGCCCGGTGAACATCTGCCAGCGTGTGTAGTGCCGACAGTAAAATTCATAGGCGGTGGTGTTATGGTGTGGTCGTGTTTTTCATGGAGGGGGCTTGCATCCCTTGTTCTTTTGCGTGACACTATCACAGCATAGGCCTACACCTTCCTGCTTCCCACTGTTGAACAATTCGGGTATGGTGATTGCATCTTTCAACGCGATCGAGCACCTGTTCATAATGCCCGGCCTGTGGCGGAGTGGTTACACGACAATAACATCCCTGTAATGGGCTGGCCTGCACAGAGTCCTGACATGAATCCTATGGAACACCGTAGGGATGTTTTGGAACGCCGACATCGATACCTCTCGTCAGTGCAGCACTCCGTGAAGAGTGGTCTGTAATTCCCCGAGAACCCTTGCAGCACCTGACTGAAAGTATACGTGCGAGAGTGGAAGCTGTCATCGAGGCTAAGGGTGGGCCAAAACCATATTGAATTCCAGCATTACCGATGGAGGGCGCCACCAACTCGTAAGTCATTTTCAGCCAGGTGTCCGGATACTTTTGATCACAAGGTGTATGTTGTAACACGGTACTGGTGTTGCAATAGACCTTCTCTTGTACACTTAATTTTTCCTCTGTACAATTCCACGTTGTGTGAGTGCGTTCATAGATCTGAAGACGGTAACGACATTTACCGAAACAAGTAATCGACAATAAAGTTTGCTTACAAGCGATCTTGGCTGACAAGTTCAGCTTCTCTCAAGTAATAATTTCATATGTAACAGGGTACTGGCAAACGAATTCACTGTCGCATAGGTCTTCAACAACTTCGGAGCGTCATCGGACAGTGAACTCTGGATAAAAAATATCAATATAACATCACGTATTACACATCTAAACAAAGGCGACCTTACTCTAAATATTACACTGTACGGCAGGTACTTGTAACAGTGATAATGTTTACTGATATTTCATTATGGAGAAGAATACCTAAGGTGACGTTCACTGACTGAATGAAGAAGTAATGAAGACTGCTATAATTTCGCACTTTACTTAGTCATAATTTACAACCGGAATCAGGTATCATTTGGCAGCTTGTACATCGTACATACGAATATTTAAACAAGACTGACATTGTCCCGTACCCCTTGTAAATAGTTGTCAATGCTTATTGCACGAAACGTGTTGGCGGGGCCAGACGAGTAGCGTATAGGTTTGTGTCGCGCGACCGTCGAGGGTACACGAGTGGGCCTTCAGCTCATAAAGGCCGTTTCGATGGTGCCTTGTCGAGTGGTTCGCAAGGTGACACCTGTCGATGGCCGAGCACTGAAATCTGCAACAATCTGCGGAACAGCTGCGCTTCTGTCACGTCGAACGATTCTCTTCAGTCGCCGTCGGCACCGTTCTCGCAGCATCTTTTTCCGGCCACAGCGATGTCGGTGAGTTGATGTTTCACTGGATTCCTGATGTTCACGGTACACTTGAATTTCTTCTCCGTGGATTTTAATTCCTACTCCGAATTTTTCGTTTGTTTCCTTTACTGCTTTGCTAAATATACAGATTGAATAACATCGGGGATAGGCTACATCCCTGTCTCACTCTCTTCCCAACCACTTTTTCCCTTTGGTGCCCCTCGACTCTTATAACTGCCATCTGGTTTCTGTACAAATTGTAAATAGCCTTTCGCTCCCTGTATTTTACCCCTGCCATCTTCAGAGTTTGAAAGAGTATTCCAGTCAACAATGTCAAAAGCTTTCTCCAAGTCTACAAATGCTAGAAACGTAGGTTTGCCTTTTCTTAATCTATCTTCTAAGATAAGTCAGAGGGTAATTATTGCCTCACGTGTTCCGACATTTCTACGGAATCCAAACTGACCTTCCCCAAGGACAGCCTCTACCAGTTTTTCCATTCGTCTGTAAAGAATTCGCGTTAGTATTTTGCAGCTGTGACTTATTAAACTGATAGTTCGGTAATTTTCACGTCTGTCAACCCCTACTTTCTTCGGGGTTGAAATTATTATATTCCTCTTGAAGTCTGAGGGTATTTCGCCTGTCTTGTACATCTTGCTCACCAGATGGTAGAGTTTTGTCAGGACTGGCTCTCCCAAGGTTGTCAGTAGTTCTAATGGAATGTTGTCTACTCCGGGGGCATGTTTCGACTTCGGTCATTCAGTGCTCTGTGAAGTTCTTCACGCTGTATCCTATCTCCCATTTCATCTTCATCTACATCCTCTTCCATTTCCATAATATTGTCCTCAAGTACATCGCCCTTGTATAGACCCTCTATATACTGCTTCCACATTTCTGCTTTCCCTTCTTTGTTTAGAACTGGGTTTCCATCTGAGCTCTTGATATTCATACAAGTAGCTCTCTTTTCTCCAAAGGTGTCTGTAATTTGCCTGTAGGCTGTATCTATCTTACCCCTAGTGAGATAAGCCTCTACATCCTTACATTTGTCCTCTAGCCATCCCTCCTTAGCCATTTTGCACTTCCTGACGATCTCATTTTTGAGACGTTTGTATTACTTTTTGCCTGCTTCATTTACTGCGTTTTTATATTCTTTCATCAATTAAATTCAATATTTCTTCTGTTACCCAAGGATTTCTACTAGCCCTCGTATTTTTACCTACTTGATCCTCTGCTGCCTTCTCTATTTCATCTCTCAAAGCAACCCATTCTTCCTCTACTTTATTTCTTTCCCCCGTTCCTGTCAATTGTTCAGTTTCGCTCTCCCTGAAACCCTAAACAATCTCTGGTTCTTTCAGTTTATCCAGGTCCCATATCCTTAAATCCCACCTTTTTGCAGTTTCTTCAGTTTTAATCTACAGTTCATAACCAATAGATTGTGGTCCGAGTCCACATCTGCCCCTGGAAATGTCTTACAATTTAAAACCTGGTTGCTGACTCTCTGTCTTGCCAATATATAATCTTTCTGATATGTTCTAGTATCTCCAGGCTTCTTCCATGTATACAACCTTCTTTCATGATTCTTGAACCAAGTGTTAGCTATGATTAGGTTATGCTCTGTGCAAACTTTTGCCAGGCGGCTTCCTCTTTCGTTCCTTACCCCCGGTCCATATTCACCTACTACTTTTTCCTCTCTTCCTTTTCCTACTACCGAATTCCAGTCACCCATGACTATTAAATTTTCGTCTCCCTTCACTATCTGAATAATTTCTTTTATGTCATCATGCATTTCATCAATCTCTTCGTCATCTGCGGAGCTAGTTGGCATATAAACTTGTACTACTGTGGTAGGCGTGGCCTTCGTGTCTATCTTGGCCACAATAATGCGTCCACTATGCTGTTTCTAGTAACTTACACGCACTCCTATTTTTTATTCATTATTAAGCCTACTCCTGCATTATCCCTATTTGATTTTGTAGTTGCAACCCTGTATTCGCCGGACAGAATTCTTGTTCCTCCTGCCGCCGAACGTCACTAATTCCCACTACATCTAACTTTAACCAATCCATTTCCCTTTTTAAATTTTCTACCTTCCTGCCCGATTAACGGATCTGACATTGTACGCTCCGCTCCATAGAATGCCAGTTTTCTTTCTCCTGATAACGTCCAACTTATGTGTTAGAAATCTTATGAATTGTGTATTAGAAATCTTATTACTACTTCACTGCAAATGAAAGTTAAAGACATACTGATGTATTAACAGCCACGAACGCTTTTCTTAATCATACGTTAGCTGCGTAATTTTTATTCCAAAAATCCGTGTGCGGTCTCAGTCTCTGCTGTGCCCGTGTCGCTGTTCACAAAATGGATGCCGCCGCTTCCCGCTGCGCAGTGAAACACGAACGTGGAACACCGTTAATGGCGAGAAACAAGTTGTTCTTAATATTTTTTCACAAGAGTACTGAGAAAAATCAGCTTCGACGCTTTTAGAGAAACAGTGCGTATTAAATATAAGAAATACTACTCAAATTAAATGTGTGGCGGAATCGGTAGCATCATTAATCGTTTATTCAAGCGTGATGGCGGTCGGTGGTTCGAATCCCTTTCTGATGTATAATTTCTTTATTAGATTTGAATAAGTAAACGATTTATGAAATTCATCAAATATATGGCAAGTAACTCGTACTTGACCGTCATTTCTTCAAGAAAAATGCACGTCTTCTAGTTTATAACTAGATGTCGCACACAAAACTCTTGTTTGCATTGCAGATAAAGTTCTTAATTATAGATATGTTATAAAAGATTGGTAAGGTTGTTGGAGTTCGTAAAAGATTACACAGTTAAGTTTATTGAATAAAAACGAAAACTCAGTTACACTCCTGGAAATGGAAAAAAGAACACATTGACACCGGTGTGTCAGACCCACCATACTTGCTCCGGACACTGCGAGAGGGCTGTACAAGCAATGATCACACGCACGGCACAGCGGACACACCAGGAACCGCGGTGTTGGCCGTCGAATGGCGCTAGCTGCGCAGCATTTGTGCACCGCCGCCGTCAGTGCCAGCCAGTTTGCCGTGGCATACGGAGCTCCATCGCAGTCTTTAACACTGGTAGCATGCCGCGATAGCGTGGACGTGAACCATATGTGCAGTTGACGGACTTTGAGCGAGGGCGTATAGTGGGCATGCGGGAGGCCGGGTGGACGTACCGCCGAATTGCTCAACACGTGGGGCGTGAGGTCTCCACAGTACATCGATGTTGTCGCCAGTGGTCGGCGGAAGGTGCACGTGCCCGTCGACCTGGGACCGGACCGCAGCGACGCACGGATGCACGCCAAGACCGTAGGATCCTACGCAGTGCCGTAGGGGACCGCACTGCCACTTCCCAGCAAATTAGGGACACTGTTGCTCCTGGGGTATCGGCGAGGACCATTCGCAACCGTCTCCATGAAGCTGGGCTACGGTCCCGCACACCGTTAGGCCGTCTTCCGCTCACGCCCCAACATCGTGCAGCCCGCCTCCAGTGGTGTCGCGACAGGCGTGAATGGAGGGACGAATGGAGACGTGTCGTCTTCAGCGATGAGAGTCGCTTCTGCCTTGGTGCCAATGATGGTCGTATGCGTGTTTGGCGCCGTGCAGGTGAGCGCCACAATCAGGACTGCATACGACCGAGGCACACAGGGCCAACACCCGGCATCATGGTGTGGGGAGCGATCTCCTACACTGGCCGTACACCACTGGTGATCGTCGAGGGGACACTGAATAGTGCACGGTACATCCAAACCGTCATCCAACCCATCGTTCTACCATTCCTAGACCGGCAAGGGACCTTGCTGTTCCAACAGGACAATGCACGTCCGCATGTATCCCGTGCCACCCAACGTGCTCTAGAAGGTGTAAGTCAACTACCCTGGCCAGCAAGATCTCCGGATCTGTCCCCCATTGAGCATGTTTGGGACTGGATGAAGCGTCGTCTCACGCGGTCTGCACGTCCAGCACGAACGCTGGTCCAACTGAGGCGCCAGGTGGAAATGGCATGGCAAGCCGTTCCACAGGACTACATCCAGCATCTCTACGATTGTCTCCATGGGAGAATAGCAGCCTGCATTGCTGCGAAAGGTGGATATACACTGTACTAGTGCCGACATTGTGCATGATCTGTTGCCTGTGTCTATGTGCCTGTGGTTCTGTCAGTGTGATCATGTGATGTATCTGACCCCAGGAATGTGTCAATAAAGTTTCCCCTTCCTGGGACAATGAATTCACGGTGTTCTTATTTCAGTTTCCAGGAGTGTACTTTCTGTTTGAGTATGCCCATTGTTTTGTAGGACAGGTGTGGCCACAGTGTTAAGCATCGTAGAAACACGGGAAACAATAATTTTCACGGCGTCGAGCAGACCGTACAAATGGCCCCTTTTTTACAGCTGTCACCCTGTCAACGGAATGGACAGTGCCTTGAAGGGAGGATATATGATGAACATCAACAAAAGTGAAAAGAGGATAATGGAATGTAGTCGAATTAAGTCGGGTGATGCTGAGGGGATTAGATTAGGAAATGAGACACTTAAAGTAGTAAAGGAGTTTTGCTATTTGGGGAGCAAAATAACTGACGATGGTCGAAGTAGAGAGGATATAAAATGGACTGGCAATGGCAAGGAGAGCGTTTCTGAAGAAGAGAAATTTGTTAACATCGAGTATGGATTTAAATGTCAGGAAGTCGTTTCTGAAAGTATTTGTATGGAGTGTAGCCATGTATGGAAGTGAAACGTGGACGATAAATAGTTTAGACAAGAAGAGAATAGAAGCTTTCGAAATGTGGTGCTGCAGAAGAATGCTGAAGATTAGATGGGTAGATCACGTAACTAATGAGGAGGTATTGAACAGAATTGGGGAGAAGAGGAGTTTGTGGCACAACTTGACTAGAAGAAGGGATCGGTTGGTAGGACATGTTCTGAGCCATCAAGGGATCACCAATTTAGCATTGGAGAGCAAACATCATAGAGGGAGACCAAGAGATGAATACACTAAGCAGTTTCAGAAGGATGTAGTCTGCATAGGTACTGGGAGATGAAGAAGCTTGCACAGGATAGAGTAGCATGGAGAGCTGCATCAAACCAGTCTCAGGACTGAAGCCCACAACAACAACAACCTTGACAATGCAATCTGAAGCCATTATAGTTGATCTGGAGTACAAGGGACGCGTGCGAGAAATAACAAGACATTTGAAGCTGCTAAACGTAGTAGAAGTAACGTACGAAGCTTCGTGACACGCCACTGCCGAACGACGGAAAATGCAGAACAGCACGTCATAAAGAAGGAGGAGGAGTAAACGTGGATTTTGGGGTCGTTTGGGATTCTGCTGCCGGTAGCCTCGTTATGAGTGTAGCAGTTCTGACACGTACCGCATTCGTCGGAGTGAGTTCAGAGCTTACCAGACGACTGACTGTAATATCTCAGTGGCTCCAGTATTTAATAACATGGTGAAATCACAGCAGTGCGCTTCTACGCCACGCATAGCTCACGCAGAAAAATTACCCTCGTTAAAGTCCGGAATTTTCGTCACTCTCGTTTTTAATTACATTACAATGTCAGCTAACATCGAGAGCGTGTTATGTTATGTCACCTAAGAAGCGTAACGCCTGCGTTTTGCCATAAATCATTCCTACATCTACACGGATATTCTGCAAATCACATTTAAGTGCCTGGCAGAGGGTTCATCAAACCACCTTCATAATTCTCTATTATTCCAATCTCGTATAGCACGCCGAAAGAATGAACATGTATATGTTTCCGTACGAGCTCTGATATCCCTTATTTTATCGTGGTGATCGTTCATCCCTATGTAGGCCCGTGTCAACAAAATTTTCTCGCATTCGGAGGAGAAAGTTGGCGAATGGAATTTGTAAATCGTCCTCTAACATTTTTATGTTTTGCTAACCTTACGACTTATCTTAGACGAAAGATTAAGGAAAGGCAAACCTACGTTTCTAGCATTTGTAGACTTAGAGAAAGCTTTTGACAAGGTTAACTGGAATACTCTCTTTCAAATTCTGAAGGTGGCAGGTGTAAAATACAGGGAGCGAAAGGCTATTTACAGTTTGTACAGAAACCACATGGCAGTTATAAGAGTCGAGGGGCATGAAAGGGAAGCAGTGGTTCGGAAAGGAGTGAGACAGGGTTGTAGCCTCTCCCCGATGTTATTCAATCTGTATATTGAGCAAGCAGTAAAGGAAACAAAAGAAAAATTCGGAGTAGGTATTAAAATTCATGGAGAAGAAGTAAAAACTTTGAGGTTCGCCGATGACATTGTAATTCTGTCGGAGACAGCAAAGGACTTGGAAGAGCAGTTGAACGGAATGGACAGTGTCTTGAAAGGAGGATATAAGATGAACATCAACAAAAGCAAAACGAGGATAATGGAATGTAGTCAAATTAAATCGGGTGATGCTGAGGGGATTAGATTAGGAAATGAGACACTAAAAGTAGTAAAGGAGTTTTGCTATTTAGGGAGTAAAATAACTAATGATGGTCGAAGTAGAGAGGATATAAAATGTAGACTGGCAATGGCAAGGAAATCGTTTCTGAAGAAGAGAAATTTGTTAACATCGAGTATAGATTTAAGTGTCAGGAAGTCGTTTCTGAAAGTATTTGTATGGAGTGTAGCCATGTATGGAAGTGAAACATGGGCGATAACCAGTTTGGACAAGGAGAGAATAGAAGCGTTCGAAATGTGGTGCTACAGAAGAATGCTGAAGATAAGGTGGGTAGATCACGTAACTAATGAGGAGGTATTGAATAGGATTGGGGAGAAGAGAAGTTTGTGGCACAACTTGACTAGAAGAAGGGATCGGTTGGTAGGACATGTTTTGAGGCATCAAGGGATCACAAATTTAGCATTGGAGGGCACCGTGGAGGGTAAAAATCGTAGAGGGAGACCAAGAGATGAATACACTAAGCAGATTCAGAGGGATGTAGGTTGCAGTAGGTACTGGGAGATGAAGAAGCTTGCACAAGATAGAGTAGCATGGAGAGCTGCATCAAACCAGTCTCAGGACTGAAGACCACAACAACAACAACATTGTTATTGTTAGAAAAATCATTATTCAGTCGGTCATCGAAATTTTGAAATAAAAGTTATTGTGAATGTCGCGTAATAAACATTTCGCGTGAAGCGCTGTCGCGACAGAGGCAAATATCAATCGTGGATATTAAGGCACTGAATATTACAAATATTGTTATTAAAGAATACGGCCGACTGACTACATCAAATAACAGGGCACGTACATTCGTGAATGAATGGTCGAAAAAAAAGCGTTAATACTGTGTAGGTAATGAGTCTTAAATATAGTTACGCTTGTACACACTCAAATGTATGCGAACGTACGAACGGGACAGGGGCACGTACGTTTTGAGTGCAATCGTCCCCCGTGGCGCGGATAAAAAGAATTTCAGTTAAATGCATTTTATTCGAAAGCAAACAGTTGAACACGTTCACGTACCTCTATTGTTGAGCAGCGACGCCTCCGTCTGAATTCTCTGCAGAAAATTAAAATAACAGTAACAATTTTCCAGAATTTCAAGAGCTGGGACCCATGGTATGACAAAAGACGAAATCGCTCTGCTTCAAAATCACTTTCATTACTTAACCCAATTTCATCAGTAAGAAATGGCACGACACGTCTTAGCACTACGACAGGATAACCGTGAAAGGTAACTTATTCTAATAAACGAAGAGCGTAAAGCTTCTTTTGTGCAGCAAATGCTTTACGCATTAATCTCTGGTAGTTGAACTAGTGTCTATATATTCATAAAAAAGGTTATATAATTCCTTTACATATTCCGTGAGAAGATTCCGCCGCAACGAAAAACGCCTTTCTTTTAACGATTTCCAGCTCAAATCCTGTATCCTTTCTGTGACACTCTGTCCCATATTTCGCGATAATCTAAAACGTGCTGCCCTCCTTTGCACTTTTTCAACGTACTCAGTCAGTCCTATCTGATAAGGATCCCACACCGCGCAGCAGTATTCTAAAAGAGGACGGACAAGCGTAGTGTAGGCAGTCTCTTTAGCAGGTCTGTTCCAATTTCCAAGTGTCCTGCCAATAAAACGCAGTCTTTGGTTAGCCTCCCCACAACGTTTTCTGTGTGCCATTTCCAATTTAAGTTGTTCCTAATTGTAATATCTAGGTACTTACTTGAATTTACGGCTTTTATCTTTGACTGATTAATCGTGTAACCGAAGTATAACGAGTTCCTTTTAGCACTCTTGTGGATGACGACACACTTTTCGTTCTTTATGGTCACTTTACGCACCATTCACATATCTTTTCTAAATCGTATTGCGCTTATTTTGACCTTCTGATGACTTTATTAGTCGATAAACGACAGCGTCATCTGCAAACAACCGAATACGGCCGCTCAGATTGTCTCCCAAATAGTTTATATAGATAAGGAACAGCAAAGGGCTAGCTTGCCTTCCGCTGCACGTGAAACGCAATCGAATGAGGTTCCAGCAAATGCGGTAGAATACACAGTGTAATGTTGTATAGGTGAGGTTTATTCTCATGATGATCTGAGTGTCTCTACACTACTAGCCATTAAAATTGGTACACCAAGAAGAAATGCAGATGATAAACAGGTATTCATTGGACAAATATATTATACTAAGACTCACATGTGATTAGATTTGCACTCAATTTGGGCGCATAGATCCTGAGAAATCAGTACCCAGAACAACCACCTCTGGCCGTAATAACGGCCTCGATACGCCTGCGCATTGAGTCAAAGCTCGGATGGCGTGTACAGGTACAGCTGCCCGTGCAGCTTCAACACGATACCACAGTTCATCGAGAGTAGTGACTGGCGTATTTTGACGAGCCAGTAGCTAGGCCACCATTGACCAGCCGTTTTCAGTTGGTGAGATCTAGAGAAGGTGCTGGCCAGGGCAGCAGTCGAACATTTTCTGTATCCAGAAAGGCCCGTACAGGACTTGCAACATGCGGTCGTGCATTATCCTGCTGAAATGTAGGGTTTCGCAGGGATCGAATAAAGGTTAGAGCCACGGGTCGTAACACATCTGAAATCGAACGTCCACTGTTCAAAGCGCCGTCAATGCGAACAAGAGGTGACAGACGTGTAACCAATGGCACCCCATACCATCACGCCGGGTGATACGCCAGTATGGCTATGACGAATACACGCTTCCAATGTACGTTCACCGCGATGTCGCCAAACGCGGATGCGACCATCGTGATGCTGTAAACAGAACCTGGATTCGTCCGAAAAAATGACGTTTTGCCATTCGTGCACCCAGGTTCGTCGTCGAGTACACCATCGCAGGCGCTCCTGTCTGTGATGCAGCGTCAAAGGTAACCGCAGCCACGGTCTCCGAGGTGAGAGTCTGTACTGTTACAAACGCCGTCGGACTGTTCGTGCAGATGGTTGTCGTCTTGCAAACTTCCCCATCTCTTGACTCAGGGATCGAGACGTGGCTGCACGATCCTGTACAGCCGTGCGGATAAGATGCCTGTCATCTCGACTGCTAGTGATATGAGACCGTTGGGATCCAGCACGGCGTTCCGTTTTACTGTCCCGAACCCACCGATTCAATATTCTGCTAACAGTCATCGGATCTCGACCGACGCGAGCAGCAATCTCGCGATACGATAAACCGCAATCGCGACAGGCTACAGTCCGACCTTTATCAAAGTCGGAAACGTGATGGTACGCATTTCTCCTCCTTACACGAGGCATCACAACAACGTTTCACCAGGCAACGCCGGTCAACTGCTGTCTGTGTATGAGAAATCGGTTGGAAACTTCCCTCGTGTCAGCACGTTGTAGGTGTCATCACCGGCGCCAACCTCGTGTGAATGCTGTGGAAAGCTAATGATTTTCATTTCACAGCATCTTCTTCCTGTCGGTTAACTTTCG
This sequence comes from Schistocerca nitens, assembly GCF_023898315.1. Taxonomy (NCBI): domain Eukaryota; kingdom Metazoa; phylum Arthropoda; class Insecta; order Orthoptera; family Acrididae; genus Schistocerca; species Schistocerca nitens. Next base: position 212,736,084 of record NC_064624.1, read on the forward strand.
CGTCTGCAGCACGTCATGTCCGTGGTGTAGCAATTGTAATGTGTATGTTGACGTCGTCGCTTCTCCTGGAGCCGGAGCGTCCGACTGCTGCGTCTGTCTCGTTTCTTGCCCAGTAGTTGCCTGCCTGTCTGCTGACGCGCCGCGCTGGCAGGGGAAGTCCCGTAGCGGTGGAGGGGGTTCCCCCCCCCCCCCCCGCACGCCGCAGCTGTGAGCCGGGCCGGCCGCCGCCTCGCACTCACTCGCACAGCGACGACTCGCCATGGAGCACCGCCACCGCCTGGAGCGCCGTCTGCTCTGCCTTCTGGCCTGCTTCTTCTCCAGCCTGCCGGCGGCCGCCGCGCTGGGTGAGTACAGACAGAGCCGGCGCTGTCCAGGGTGCTCCAGCCCGCTCAGCCTCACCTTTCCAGCTCCAGCCTTGCTGTGTGTCTCGTCTTTCAACAGGTATCAGCCGGGCGCCCTCCGCTTTTCTCTCGTGCTGTCGCTCTTTGTCAATCTGCTGCTAACTAGGCCGGTTTCCACTGTTATTCCAGGGCCGCACAAGGTGCATGCACAGTGCGCATGCACAGTGCAGGGTGCAGAAGACGGCTGCGCTAAATGTTGACGACGGTGCAGACTCCCCCCCCCCCCCCCCACTCCTCGGCTTTCTGCCTCTCACTTCCTTAGCTTCTGTCGCTCGCGCCGCCTGTCTCGACCTGTTTCAAATCTTCTAGCCTGTTGTCTTCGTCATTGCCAAATACTAATGTAGACTTGGTGGAGAGCTTAGTTTGGTGTACCGGTACAAAAGAGATTTATATAATAACTGTAATGGTAACAATTTTAAATTTGGTTTCAACACAAATGTATCTTCCTATGTGCTCTTTATTTTATTTGCAATTATGCTACTAAGATCTGGAACAAGAGATTTGCTGACAGCAATTCTGAGAGAATTTTTTAAATTGCAATTAGAAATACTCGCACGCAATCTAGTTTTTTGTCAGGACAAAACAGAAAAAAACCTTTCACATACACAAGTGGAACCAAACATAGAAATAATCTTCGCTGCTTCTCTGTGTAACTTGGGAAATTCTTAATTCGGCAAATTCTGGTAGAATTGGAGCAAAGCTTTTGTATTGTAAAACACATCCTTTCGGTGAGCATCGCTTTGCAAATCAATTAGTTCGAAATGTAAGTCTCAAGGCGCACTTTCAATATCCATCGAAGAAGGTTTCACAAAAACATCGAGAATTGGCTGCAGGTAGGTAACAAAGCCAATGTTAAGAAATGAAAGTAATGTAAGCCGTTGTTTTGAAGTACTAAAATGCGATAGATTTTAATAAACATGTAATGTGTACTATTGGTTTTAATGTAATGTTACACTTGCATATGTAACGCAACCTCCTTTATCTAGCTGTATGTCATATACCGGCACATTACCTCGAATCGGCCGTTAAACGCATTTTAAAGGGATCGTAGCACCTCGACGTATTTTTCAAAGCGCGCCCCTTCCTGCACAGATGCTGTCAAACAAAAACATAGTACCGTTTCGATTAGAGCGGTTATAAAAATCAGGCTGTTTTAATAAAGGTACAATTTATATCTCGCTTCCCTAGTTCGGGAAAGTGTTGCGTATTTTTCTCTGAAAGGTTGTTTTTGAGGAGCTTCAGTTTATACTGGAAAGCGTTTATTTTCCTGATCATATCGTTGATGAGATTGTTTTCTTTTCGGAGTTTCACACTTAAATCATTTCGGAGAGCCATAATGTCTGCTAAAAATCCTAAATCAGCTACCTATTCAGGGTCATGAAAAAGTGGCTCCGGACGTCCTTTGCTCTCCAATAACTGAGCCACATTGTGGCGTAGTCGAAAAATTCGGGAAATCACTTTCCCTTTGCTCAGCCAGCGCAGCTCAGCGTGGTAGGGAATATCTGAATACTCCTCTTCAAAGGAAATCAAAAATTCCTTGAATTGACGATGAGTGAGTCCACGAGAACGAATGTAGTTCACGATACGCACCACTACCTTCATCACATCTTGAAGAAGGCCGATAACATTCGCACAAAGAGCCTCTTGCTGTGCAAAACAATGAACGGAAGGTAAATTCGTCATGTTAAGTTTTTTCCGCAGTAGGCCAGTAAACCCTTTTGCTTTACCGCACATTGCCGGTGCCCCGTCTGTGGTTACGGAAAACAGCTTTTCCCAAGGGAGTCCTATTCCTTCAGCTGCCATTCCAACAGCTGCTAAAATATCCGCCCCTGCAACAGTGTCCTTCAACGAGATCATATCCAGGAGCTCTTCCGTTACCTGGAGGTCGCCGTCCGCGCCACGCAGAAATATTGCTAACTGACCAGTGTCGTTGATATCCGTGGAGTCATCAGTCGCGATGGAGTACGCTAGGAAGTTTTCAATTTTGGCTGCCAGTTGTTCATGCAAATTGTCAGCAATGTCGTTGACTCTCCGATGTATTGTCATTCTGGAAACTGGTATTCTGCTGTACGCGGGAGCTAGTGTGAGATTCATTGTCTCTACTACGTCCAACATAATGTTTTTTATTAATGGCTCGCCCATAAATGGCCTCCCACCTCTTGCTGAACGTAGAGCAGCTTTGCAACTAGCTCTGACAGTCCTTTCGCAACACCCCTCATCTTCTTCACCCTAAAGTAGAGAAAAAAAAGATGTGTTAGAAATAATTCATGCGAAAACGAAAACTAAGGAATCTAAACAAATGTTATTTCGTTTCGCGTGACCTTTAACCAAAATATACATGCTAAAGTACTTGCAACAGACGTCGTTTTTTAGATACAGAATTCTCTTCTGCAAGAGTTTGCAACTTCCGTAATTCTTCCTCTCTGGCATCCCCTGTTATATCACTATACTTTTCTGAATGCAGTTTTGCTGTAGTGCCTTTCAATAGACGATTTTCTGACACACGTAATTAGTGTACCGCAGATTAGACACTTGGCTTTATCGTCACAACGCACAAAAAAGTAGGAGAGTTCCCATTCCGGTTTAAATCGACTTTCGGCAATTTTCCCTTTTTTTTTTTTTTTTTTTGGAGCAGATAGTTCCATTACACCGAGTATAGATTTAAGTGTCAGGAAGTCATTTCTGAAAGTATTTGTATGGAGTGTAGCCATGTATGGAAGTGAAACGTGGACGATAAATAGTTTGGACAAGAAGAGAACAGAAGCTTTCTAAATGTGGTGCTACAGAAGAATGCTGAAGATTAGATGGGTAGATCACATAACTAATGAGGAGGTATTGAATAGAATTGGGGATATGAGCAGTTTGTGCCACAACTTGAAGAAGGGACATGTTCTGAGGCGTCAAGGGATCACCAATTTAGTATTGGAGGGCAGCGTGGAGGGTAAAAATCGTAGAGGGAGACCGAGAGATGAATACACCAAGCAGATTCAGAAGGATGTAGGTTGCAGTAGGTGCTGGGAGATGAAGAAGCTTGCAGAGGATAGAGTAGCATGGAGAGCTGCATCAAACCAGTCTCAGGACTGAAGACCACAACAACAACAACATGGTTCCATTATTCCGGTAATTGTCTTGCGCTTACGTTTTCCAGTGTTGACTGAGCCGTCTGGCAGCGCACAGCGTCGCCCTCACTCAGCGAGCCGAGTTGAGGCGAAGTGTGCCGAGTTGAACCGATGCACTGTGCAGCCACTCGCTGCACCTCGCTTTGTACGCGTGCGGTTTTCCGTGTTTGTGCGGCCCTGTAGTAGTGATCTAGATCTACGTGATTACACTGCAGTTTACAATTAAGCGCCTGGCGGAGGGTTCATCGTACCACCTGCAAACTGCTTCTCTACCGTTCCATTCTCGAACAGCGTGCGGGGAAAACAAACGCTTGAATGTAAGTCTGCAGGCTTTCGTGGCCGTTGTCACTGAAGTTTAAATCTTCTGGGTCATTAGGCCGCGTCATGTTTCTTCTAAACTGTTCGACGTTTCGACTGTCCACTACTGCTAGAACACTGTCAGGGACGACTGTCGCGTCCACTTATTAAGGGGGAGTTTTCTGGCGTTCGTGCTGGAGAAGTGATAGTATTGGCAAACGCCAGAAAATTCTCCCTTTATAAGTGGACGCGACACTCGTCCCTGACAGTGTTCTAGCAGTAGTGGACAGTCGAAACGTCGAACATTTTAGAAGAAACATGACGCGGCCTAATGACCCAGAAGATTTTTAACTTCAAACGCTTCAATCTTCCCGTGCGAGCTCTGATTTCTCTTTATTTTATTACGATGATATTTTCCCCGTATGTTGATAGGCGGCAAAAAAATATTATCGCACTCCCAGCAGGAAGTTGGTGTTCGAAATTCCACGAGAGAATCCTGCCGCAGCGAGAAACGGCTTTGTTTTAAATACTATACCGTATCCCCCCTATTTCCCGATAATACGAAACGAGCTGTGCTTCTCTGAACTTTTCCGATGTCATCCGTCAGATCTACCCAATGCTTACCCCACACCGCACAGCGGTACTACAAAAGAGGGCAGACAAGCGTGGTGTACGCAGTCTCTCGAGTAGACCTGTTGCATTTTCTAAAATTGGTTAAAAACAGTCTCTTAGTTTTTTATTCTTCAACGACGCGTTTCGCCTTATTTAGGCATTTTCAGGTTATCTACATAGAAAACAGAGAACAAAGACATCTGTTTAAGAATCGCGATCACGTTGTGCAGACTTGGATAACCTATAAGCACGTATAGACAGATCAAGTATTGAAAGAGCAAGTACCTTAATTTGGTATTTCCCAGAAGAATCCTTCAGTCAGTGTAGCCAAAGGGCATCGTCGGATATATGAGGCCAACATCGCCTTCGTTAAACTCAGTAAAAACTATAAATATAAAGTAGTAAAATTGTACCTTTTCTAGATGGACGCGAGAGGCACCGAGATCTGCATAGATATAGAAAAGGTAATGATTTTACTACTTTATATTTATAGTTTTTACTGAGTTTAACGAAGGCGATGTCGGCCTCATATATCCGACGATGCCCTTTGGCTACACTGACTGAAGCATTCTTCTAGGAAATACCAAATTAAGGTACTTGCTCTTTCAATACTTGATCTGTCTATACGTGCTTATAGGTTATCCAAGTCTGCACAACGCGATCGCGATTAGTAAATACATGTATTTGTTCTCTGTTTTCTATGTAGATAACCTGAAGATGCCTAAATAAGGCGAAACGGGTCGTTGAAGAATAAAAAACTAAAATTGCAGCCGAGACTGTTTTTAACCAATACTGTTAAGCACTGGTTTGCTGTATGCGACATACGGATTGGAAGCATTTTCTAATTGTTAAGCCAATAGGTAGCAGCCTCTCGTTTGCTTTGCCGACAACATTGTCTGCGTTGTTGTTCCAGTTTAAGTTAACATTGTCCCTGTGGTCGCTCTAGTTTAAGTTGTTCGTAATCGTAATTCGTAACTACTTACTTGAGTTTAGAGCTTTTACATTTGTATGTTTTATCGTGTACCTGAAATTCACCGTTTCGGTTTCAGTGTTATAACTTCACACTTTTCGTGATTTAGTGTCAACTGCCGCTTTTTGGGCCACACAGATATCTTGTCTGTGTCATTTTACAATTCGTTTCAATGATCCGATGACATTACATGACGGTACATGACAGCATATCTAAGGAGTGTTATTCAGATTCCGTCCTAAACCGTTTATGCAGATCACGAACAGCAGAGGGCGTGCAACACTTTCCCGGGAAACACCGGCTCTTACTCCTGCATTACTCGACGCCTTTCCTCCTCCAGTCACTACAGACTGTGGCTTGTCTGCCGGCATTAAGCATTCAAAGCCCTCTTCTTGCAGCCGCACCCTTTTCTTGGGCGACTCATCGCTGCAGACAATCTCTTCGCAGTACGTATGCTGCCAGTGAATATCTTTTCCTCATTTTAATCGTTTCCAAGAAGTTCCTTTCCTCTCCCATTCCCGGAAATACTTCTTTATTCGTCATTGAGTCAGTCCAATTCAAGCATTTCGCACAGCAGTCGTGTTTGAAACCTATCCGAGAATTTGTCTCTTTCCTTAACAGCTATAAACGTGACCGTAATTCACTGTCACGTAATAACACGCCGCACGCAAAACATTTCGTGGTTCTCTTCCTTAGGTGTACCGGAAATCTTTTTCGGTGAAGCAGCTTTCACCTGTTGCAGTGCTCCTTTAAGCGTAGGTACTTTAACCTCCCACATCGACCCTCGAAACAAGCATATGAATGGTAATGCTTCCCCTGAAATAGCTCCAGAATTCAGGTAATAACTACATCGTGAGTTATATACGTAAGCCGGCCGGGTTGGCCGAGCGGTTCTAGGCGCTACAGTCCGGAACCGCGCGACCGCTGGTTCGAATCCTGCCTCGGGCATGGATGCGTGTGATGTCCTTAGGTTAGTTAGGTTTAAGTACTTCTAAGTTCTAGGGGACTGATGACCTCAGAAGTTAGATCCCATAGTACTCAGAGCCATTTGAACCATTTATATACGTAAGTTGTCGACTCGGTAAAAGTTGAATCATTTGTATCACATATCGAGTAAAAAAATGGTGCGTTTTCTACACTGAGCCTGTATGTATCGTCAGCGTAGACGAAAGCCGTTTCTAGCTACTCCGGCTTTTCCCCACCAGAAATGCGACAGGAGACGGTTACAGAGGCGACACGAGCAGAGTTGCCTAGTCGAGAGAAGCAGCTGACACTGCTGACACTGACCTGGACTGACTGCTGTGTCGGCCGCCCCCGCTCCACGCTCCCCCTCCCCCCCCCTCCTACCCTCCCTCACCACTCCAGGGATCGTAGTGCCTGTGTTCCGCTTGTCCTTTGCTACTCACAGCGGAGGCACCCACTCAGGACTCTACACGTAACTCCAGTGCTCCCGTGTACAGAGCTGCCTGTACACACGCACAAAGGCAGGCGCCGGGGCTGACAGCCTGACTCAGCCAGTCGCTGACTCACAGCGGCCCAGCATGAGGACAGACCGACCGCTGCAGCTCCTGCCGGTCTCGTATACAGCAGGCGTCGCTTATAACAACGCACCTTCCTGTGTTCCACCCGTAAGGGGAAACGGGGGATCAGAGGTGTTTTCAAAATATGTCGCTATTTCGGCACTCCGACAATTAGTATTTGGTTCCTCGGACAGAAGTAAAGAAATACGTGTTACAGCATTTTTGGAAACTTAACCTCTATGCGGGTGAAATAGTTCTTGAACCTTCTTTTGTAAAATGATTCATTAAGAAAGAACTGCCGAAGCATTTTTCAAACTACATCTATGAAAACTGACATTTTGAAACGTCCCTTTAGAAACATTTATGAATTACTGTGCTGATAAACTCCTTACGTTATTTGATTTTCAAACAGCTGAGCAGGACTGAACGTACTCAGACATTTCTCTCTTTACTTATTCTGATCAACACTAAACTGACACACAATATTTTTGGCGCAACGCAATCTGACTTTCAAAAATCCCTACAAAAGAATGGCCCTGACTAACAATAACCTATACCTTTCATGAATCACTTACCTCACAAGAATCTTCGTTACTCAAACTACTGCAATACAGCCAGCTAAATAAAAGATTCAGACTACTGAAGGCACTAACTACTGATAGGCATAGTTAGCAAATGAAAGATTTTGATACAGAACAAACAATGTATTTACTTTAATAGTGTTCAAAAGGCATAATATATATATATATATATATATATATATATATATATATATATATATATATATATATATATATATATATATATCAGTTCGTGACATCCAGTCTTACAAATTTACTGTCTCTGATGGACACAGCCGGCCGGGTTGGCCGAGCGGTTCTAGGCACTACAGTCTGGAACCGCGCGACCGCTACGGTCGCAGGTTCGAATCCTGCCTCGGGCATGGATGTTTGTGATGTCCTTAGGTTAGTTAGGTTTAAGTAGTTCTAAGTTCTAGGGGACTGATGACCTCAGAATTAAGTCCCATAGTGCTGAGAGCCATTTGAACCATTTGAATCTGATGGACACACGTCCAGATCGTCCGCTCTCAAAACTCTGCCGTTTCTCTCCCCACATCCACCACTGCTGGCGGCTCACCTCCAACTGCGCAACGCTACACGCTGTTCACATCCAACTGGCCAACACTACAATAGCAAATATTGCAGCAATGTCAACCAGCCACTCACTGCACACAGCACAGCCAGTGATTTTCATACAGAGCGCTACATGACGTTGCCAACATAAAAACCTAAACAGCCTACTTACAATTTGACTCCTCTGTTACAACTGAAATAACACACATGTCTGGATTTTTGAAATTCGGTCGCTAATGGCGTGAAATAGAGAATGAAAATACAGGGTGAGCCAGGAGCGGAGGTGTGATAGTGGGGGTGATAGTGGTTATGAGAAAAACGTCATACGAACAACATACAGGGTATATGTGAACACCTGTACTTACTTCGGAACGGTTCATTAATAATGGGTTGGACGCCCCCCCCCCCCCTATTTGCCTATAATACTGCTGCCATTCTTCTTGCCATACTGGCATACGGTTTTTGTATAGTCTCCAGTGGAGTGTTTTGCCACTCTTCGGTCACAACCTCTTCTATCTCCTGTAGTGACGAGGGAGGTGGAAATTCGCTCCGGAGTCTGCGCTCAAATGCCGCTCACGAGGGTTCCATAGTGTTAGAAGTCCGGGGATCGTGCCGGCCAGGGATGACGCTGGAGTCCAGCCGCACGCTCCTCACACCACGACCGTACCGTCCTGGCTGTCTGAGTGGGTGCGTTATCCTCCTGAAGTCTGGCATCGTCGTCGGGGAACAACATTTGAATCGCGGGGTGCACCTGATCACCTAAAATGTCCACATAACCGTTGGCTGTAACACTGCCTTTGAGAGTAATAATGGGACCAGCAGAATACCACGATGTGGCTGCCCACACCGTCACACTTCCGTGATTAACTGTTGGACTCGAGCAGCCAGGAGTGTAGGTTTCTTTTGGCGCTCTCCAGACCTAAATCCGGTCCGACGTTGGAAATAAGGACAACGTTGACTAGTCGGACCATATAACGTGTTTCCACTGATCAGCCGTTCAGGACTTATGCTCCTGACACCATGTCTTGGGATTCTTCGCGTCGGTTGCCGTTACTGATGGTTTCGGTACGGCAGCTCGTGCACGAACATTTGCTTTGTGAAGTTCTCGGCTGAAAGTGTCTATAGATACGGGGTCTCGAAGATGGCTGCTGAGCTCTGCAGTCACTTTAGCCGCCGTACTTTTGTGTCGTTTCGACACAATTCGTTTTAGCGTACGACGATGTCCGTCATGTAGTTTCGATTTGCGCTATTGCGTTTACGCGATGTCTCTCCGTGTTTTGTGTAGGCTGTCATGATTGTTGGAACAGTTGCTCTTGAAACATTGAATAAGTTGGCTGTCCCGGTTACTGAAGCTCTAGCTAATGGAGCCCCCACAACTCTTTGGAACTCTGATGGGACTTTCAATGCACGTCCTCCTCGGCCCCTGAATGCAAATACGAGGGACGTTTGAAAAGGCCGAGCAATGTCCGGGAGATTGCACCACCGGAGTGTATCGAGGTCACGTTTAGTTAGTGGCATCTTTGGAAAGAACGCACACCACGTTTCAGCCGTATTGGTCTATTTCTTTGTGTTTGGCATTCGTGTGAATGAAAGAACTCGAGTGATTGTCAAAAAATGGACGAAAAAGTATTTCGTGCGGTGATTAAACATTACTTTATGAAAGGCAAAACGCCTCAGGAGACTAAAGAGAAGCTTGATAAACATTACGGTGACTCTGCACCTTCGATTAGAACAGTTTGTAAGCGGTTTCAAAATTTTCGGAGCGGCCATATGGGCACAAGTGATGCTGAACGTTCTGGACGCCCTGTGGAGGTTACGACTCCAGGAATCATCGACAAAATCCGTGATATGGTGATGGATGACAGAAGAGTCAAGGTGCGTGACATTGCTAGTGTTGTGGGCATCTCGAATGACCGGCTACATAATATTCTGCACAAGCATTAGGACATGAGAAAGCTAACCGCAAGATGGGTTCCGCGATTGCTCACGCTTGACCAAAAACGGAACCGTGTGAAGTGTTGCAAGGATAGTTTGCAGCTGTTTAGGAAGAATCCGCAGGTCTTTAAGCGTCATTTTGTCACTGTGGATGCAACGTGGATACATTAGTATACTCCTGAGACCAAACAACACTCTAAGCAATAGGTTACCAAGGGAGAATCTGCACCAAAAAAAGGCGAAGACCACTCCAACGGCCTGAAAGGTTATGGCGACTGTCTTTTGGAATTCGCAAGGGTTAACCCTCAACGACTATCTATAAAAGGGTAAAACTATTACAGGTGCATATTATTCATCGTTATTGGACCGTTTGAAAACCGACCTGCAAGGAAAACGCCGGCGACCGGACCGCAAAGAAGTCCTTTTCCATCACGACAATGCACCAGCACACACCTCAGCAGCTGTGGTCGCAAAATTAGTGGAAACAGGACTCCAGCTCGCTTCACGTCTCCCCCTACTCTCCAGACTTGGCTCCCTTGGACTACTGTTTGTTCCCCAATTTGAAGAAATGGCTGGCGGGACAAAGATTTTATTCAAACGAGGAGGCGATTGCAGCAACTAATAGCTATTTTGCAGACATGGACAGTACCTATTATTCGGAAGGGATCGACAAATTAGGACAGCGTTGGACGAAGTGTATAAGTCTAAAAGGAGACTCTGTCGAAAAATAAAAAAGGTTTGTCCCAAATACGTAAGTAGCTTTTATTTTTGCACGAACTTTTCAAACGCCCCTCGTATAAGTGTGCACTACTCGTCAAATTCCAATCCCAAAGAAAGCAGGTGTTGACAGATGTGAAAATTACCGAACAATCAGTTTAATAAGTCACGGCTGCAAAATACTAACGCGAATTCTTTACAGATGAATGGAAAAACTCGTAGAAGCCGACCTCGGGAAAGATCAGTTTGGATTCCGTAGAAATATCGGAACACGGGAGGCAATACTGACCCTACGAGAAAGATTAAGGAAAGGCAAACCTACGTTTCTAGCACTTGTAGACTTAGAGAAAACTTTTGACAATGTTGACTGGAATACTCTCTTTCAAAATATAAAGGTGGCAGGGGTAAAATACAGGGAGCGAAAGGCTATTTACAATTTGTACAGAAACCACATCGCAGTTGTACGAGTCGAGGGACATGAAAGGGAAGCAGTGGTTGGGAAGGGAGTGAGACAAGGTTGTAGCCTCTCCCCGATGTTACACAATCTGTATATTGAGCAAGCAGTAAAGGAAACAGAAGAAAAATTCGGAGTAGGTATTAAAATCCATGGAGAAGAAATAAAAACTTTGAGGTTCGCCGATGACATAGTAATTGTGTCAGAGACAGCAAAGGACTTGAAAGAGCAGTTGAACGGAATGGACAGTGTCTTGAAAGGAGGGTATAAGATGACCATCAACAAAAGCAAAACGAGGATAATGTAATGTAGTCGAATTAAATCGGGTGATATAAAATGTAGACTGGCAATGGCAAGAAAAGCGTTTCTGAAGAAGAGAAATTTGTTAGCATCGAGTATTGATTTAAGTGTCAGGAAGTCGTTTCTGAAAGTATTTGTATGGAGTGTTGGCATGTATGGAAGTGAAACGTAGACGATAAATAGTTTAGACAAGAAGAGAATAGAAGCTTTCGAAATGTGGTGCTACAGAAGAATGCTGAAGATTAGATGGGTAGATCACATAACTAATGAGGAGGTACTGAATAGAACTAGGGAGAAGAGGAGTTTGTGGTACAACTTGACTAGAAGAAGGGACCGGTTGGTAGGACATGTTCTGAGGCATCAGGGGATCACAAATTCAGCATTGGAGGGCAGCGTGGAGGGTAAAAATCGTGGAGGGAGACCAAGAGATGAATACACTATGCAGATTCAGAAGGATGTAGGTTGCAGTAGGTACTGGGAGGTGAAGAAGCTTGCACAGGATAGAGTAGCATGGAGAGCTGCATGAAACCAGTCTCGAGACTGAAGACCACAACAACAACAACTCGTCAAACATCCTGCACTGACGTCTGGACCGTACTGGACACGCACAGTCCAGCGCGACCGCCTTGTCGGCCGCCAAACACAGCCGTCCCTTCACCGCCGCTGCTCACGTTGCTTTGCGTGTCCCCTGCACGTCGTCTTGTTAACAGTTTGCGACGATACTAATGAAAACAGGGGGGAACAGGGCGAGTGGAGGTGACAGAAGATGAAACACTGTCCTCTAGTGTTCAGTAGTGTCCAGACACAGACAACCAGCTGCCTGTGTCGTCCGTGTAGTGGAGGAGCGCACGCGCGTGAAATGCGAGGCAGAGGTTCCGCGTCGTGGGGGCTGTTTCCGCTGTCGCTGCTGACTCGGACCGACATGCGCGCACGTGAGGCGTAACGCAGCCCCGCCGCCTCAAACAACGGCCCACCAAGTCAATGTGTGTGTGTCGCAGAAAACGTGAAGAGAGCACTACGTAGCCAGCCGTCGCTATGGCGGCTGAAGCTCGAGACTTTCAAACAACTGTGTACGTCGAGCACGGTTAAGAAAAGGGCGTGGGTGCGTATTGGAGCTTTTCGTTTGTTCAGAATCACCGGTACTGTCAGCCATCAAATAGCGTGCCTTTCGTGCTGACTCACCCTGCACTTCATAATGAAAGCACTTCTAAATCTGAATCTGTGAAAGTTTAGAATTGGATTTCAAACAAAAAGTGGCGCGCTTTAGTGTTTTTGGAAATTCAGCTCCTCAACTGGTCAAGTGGAAGACGCAAATTTTTATGAAAATTTCGTTACAAAAGTATTTTTAAAGCTAAATCTAAGAATTACGGTAAACTGATAATTTTTACTAATGGACCGTCTGACAGCAACTGAATAAAACACAATTTTAGTGCCATACGTGTTTCGCCTTTATTTTGTGCAAGGCATCATCAGTGGCCTGGAATGCAAAGAACATATCAGAAGTTGGAAGCATTAAACAAACCATTCCACATTTGCAGAGCATTTGAAACACCATAACCATCATCCTACAAACATGGAACAATAAATGAAAATAATGAGAATAAGCAACCGTGACAAGCATCTTATACAAACGCAAGAAAACTTCCACATGCAGAAAGCCATAGCAGAAAACAAACACGTGATAAATGAACAAACACACATCAGCACAGCCTCCCTACTACACTTCATAAAGGAAATGATAACATAAAACAAAAAAACTCTTCCGCACACCACCTGGACACACACACACACACACACACAAACGCATACACCAACAGATCACAGATACTTCAATAATTACACTCGAAAGTTCGGCAATAACATTCCATCTTTGGCTAAAACATTTGACAGTCGGCAACAGAAACCAAAACATTGCATTGAAACAAGCGTTCAGTTCATAGTGCTGTGGGATGTGGGGGGAAAAACCGCAAATTGGCATTCCTAAGAAGAAGAACAACACCACAAATGCAACAGGAGCGTAATGTGTAAGAAATTGTCCACGCAACCTGTAAGTACAGTTCAAAACATTACTACTTAATAGGAAATACCAGACCACCAGAACTGTTTATAACCTGTAGGCACAGTGACAAAGAATGTAAATTAAATAGCTAACATATGTACAATTTCCAGGCCACTGATGATGCCTTGCATAAAATAAAGGCGAAACGCGTATGGCACTAAAATTGTGTTTTATTCAGTTGCTGTCAGACGGTCCATAAGTAAAAATTATCAATATACCGTAATATTACACGCAACTGAGGAACACAGGACTACAAAAGTTGAAGATGTCTAAATGTAAGAGAGTTTGATCATTTTGTGGTGTTTCAGTTCTTCTTGTTACGTACGTGCTTGCTACGAAAATGGGATGAGGAATTCCGCCTTATGCAAGACACCTTTTGTCTGTTTTGTTTCACCCAGACATGTTTCGGCACTTTTTGTGCTGTCTTCAGTCGATTATCTTTATTTTCTAACTGTAAAAGTGTTGTCACATATTAACATTTCGTAAAACTTTTGGTACATAATATTTACAATTGTTCAAATGTGTGTGAAATCTTGTGGGACTTAACTGCTAAGGTCATCAGTCCCTAAGCTGACACACTACTTAACCGAAATTATCCTAAGCACAAACACACACACTCGTGCCCGAGGGAGGACTCGAACCTCCGCCGGGACCAGCCGCACAGTACAGGACTGCAGCGCCCAGACCGCTCGGCTCATCCCGTGCGGCAATATTTACAATTGTCAATAAATAATTGATGTAATACATTATACATCATTTGTTCATAGTTCACATGTGAGATATGTCCTGTGACCTTCCCGTTTTCCGGCATAGGGAATGTTTTAAGCAGGGAATGTTTTAAGCAAATCTTGGATGCCGAACTTTTGCACATGACTGTGTCAGTGAGTGAGTGTGAGCCGCTGTTCTCCAGAAGCGCTCCTCATTATCTCGAGATAACGGACCGCCGCCAACGCTGAGTCAGTCGCCTTCGTTTCTACGTCACCAAGTTGCCAACCTTCCCTACGAAATTTATCACCTTGTGGTTTATGGAATATCGTCTCAGTTATGTGACTGGATTTATGACTTGCTGTCAGAAAGGTCACAGTAAGTAGTGATTGACGAAAAGTCATAGAGTAAAACGTGATTTCTGGAGTTCCCCAAGGTTGTGTTCTAGGCCCTTTGCTGTTCATTATCTGTATATACGATTTGGGAGGCAATCTGAGTAGCCGTCTTAGGTTGTTTGCAGATGACGCTGTCGTTTATTGACTAATAAAGTCATCAGAAGGTCAAAACAAATTGCAAAACGATTTAGAAAAGATATCTGAATGGTGCGAAAATTGGCAGTTGACCGTAAATAACGAAGAGTGCGAGGTCATCCACAGGAGTTCTAAAAGGAAGTCGTTAAACTTCGGTTACAGTATAAATCAGTTTAATCTAAAAGCCGTAAATTTAACTAAATACCTAGGTATTACAATTACGAACAAGATAAATTGGAAGGAACACACAGAAAATTTAGTGGGGTAGGCTGACCAAACGCTGCGTTTTATTGGCAGCACACTTGGAAAATGTAACAGACCTACTAAGAAGACTGCCTACACTACGCTTGTCCGTCCACTTTTAGAATACTGCTGCGCGGTGTGGGATCCTTACCAGATAGGAGTGACTGAGTACATCGAAAAAGGTCAGAGGCAGCACGTTTTGTATCATCGCGAAATATGGGACAGAGTGTCACTGAAATGATAAAGAATTTGCGATGGACATCATTAAAAGAAAGGCGGTTTTCGTTGCGACTGAATCTTCTCACGAAATTACAATCACCAACTTTCTCCTCCGAATGGGAAAATATTTTGTTGACAGAGAGGAACGTTCACCACGATAAAATAAGAAAATCAGAGCTCGTAGGGAAAGATATAGGTGTTCATTCTTTCCGCGCGCTATACGAGATTGGAATAATAGAGAATTGTGAAGGTGGTTCGATGAACCCTCTGCCAGGCACTTAAATGTGATTTGCAGAGTATTCGTGTAGATGTCGATGTAGCGAAATAGACCTTCATTCACAAACGTTAGTTTATCAAAGTCTCACTATTTCAAGTTATGAGCAGAACTATTTCTTTTTGTACCGGAAGGTGTGGCCGAGCGGTTCTAGGCGCTTCAGTCTGGAACCGCGCGACCGCTACGGTCGCAGGTTCGAATCGTGCCTCGCTCATGGATGTGTGTGATGTCATTAGGTTAGTTAGGTTTAAGTAGTTCTAAGTTCAAGGGGACTGATGACCTCAGATTTTAAGTCCCATAGTGCTCAGAGCCATTTGAACCATTTTGTACTGTAAGATACACGGAACAAAATAAAGTTCTTCATAGAAATCAACAACGGTTTCGATCTTCATACACAATACCCTCGGTGAGACGGATACAAAAAACTCCGTCGATGCGCTACTGCTGGGCTTTGAAACAGCTTGTGACTCGGTACGCCGCAGAGGCTTTCTACAGAAAATAACTGGATCGAAAATTTTCAGGCAAGCGGGATGGCCAGTCAGCCTCTTATAGACTGCGAAGTCTGCCCGAGAGGAGAGTGTAACGCGATCCCTGCCGCTCCTGTTACACTTGCACGAGCAGGTAGAGTGTGTCCAAGACTCGAGGTTATCTGTCTGGCAGCGATACACAGACAGACCTCGACAGAAAACGGGTCTGGCGCAGAAACTGGCTCCTTGCTCTTAATTCAGATAAACCTGTGCACCTGTCGAATTGAAAAAAAAAAACGCGTTACACTTTCATTTCCGTGTTAACGAGTAACAACAAGAGTCTGTCATGTATCAAGGTATCAGGGAGGGCCAGCTGTCGAGATGTGAAGTGGACCAAACAGGTGTGGTCAGTCGGTGGTAAGACCGATATTACACTGTCATACACTGTGTGATCAAAAGTATCCGGACACCTGGCTGAAAATGTCTTAGTGGCGTGGCGCCCTCTATCGGTAATGCTGGTATTCAGTATGGTGTTGGCCCACCCTTAGCCTTGATGACAGCTTCCAGTCTCGCAGGCACACGTTCAATCAGGTACTGGAAGGTTTCTTGGGGAATGGCAGCCCATTGTTCACGGAGTGCTGCACTGAGGAGAGGTATCGATGTCGGTCGGTGAGGCCTGGCACGAAGTCGGCGTTCCAAAACATCCCAAAGGTGTTGTGTAAAATTCAGGTCAGGAGTCTGTCCATTACAGGGAAGTTACTGTCGTGTAATCGCTTCACCACAGGCCGTGCGTTATGAACAGGTGCTCGATAGTGCTGAAAGATGCAATCGCCATCCCTGAATTGCTCTTCAACAGTGAGAAGCAAGAAGGTGCTTAGAACATCAGTGTAGGCCTGTGCTGTGATATTGAACGCAAAACAAGGGGTGCAAGCCCCCTGCATGAAAAACACGACCACACCGTAACACGACCGCCTCCGAAGTTTACTGTCGGCACTACACACGCTAGCTGATGACGTTCACTGGGAATTCGCCATACCCACACCCTTCCATTGGATCGCCACGTTGTGTACCGTGATTCGTCACTCCACACAACGTTTTTCCACTGTTCAGTAGTCCAACGTTTACGCTCCTTACACCGTGCGAGGCGTCGTTTGCCATTTAGTGGCGTGACGTGTGGCTCATGAGCAGCCACTCGACCGTGAAATCCAAATTTTCTTACCTCCCGCCTAACTACCACAGTACTTGCAGTTTGGTATTCCAGTGTGACGGTCTGGATAGATGCCCGCCTATTACACATTACGACCCTCTTCAACTGTCGGCGGTCTCTGTCGGTCAACATGAAACGTCCCCCTAGAAAAATTAATGAATGACTGTGCTCATAAACTCCTTACGTTATTTGATTTTCAAACAGCTGAGAAGAACTGAACGTACTCAGACATTTCGCTCTTTACCTATTCTGATCAACAGTAAACTGACACACAATATTTTTAGCGCAACGCAATCTGACTTTCAAAAATCCCCACAAAAGAATGGCCCTGAGTAACAATAACCTATACCTTTCATGAATCACTTACCTCACAAAAATCTTCGTTACACGAACTACTGCAATACGGCGACCGCCAATACTGTCAGCAAAGTAAAATATTCTAACTACTGAATGCACTAACTACTGATAGGCATAGTCAGCAAATGAAAGATTTTAATAGAGAACAAACAATGTATTTACCTTAATAATGTTCCAAAGTCATCATATATATATATCAGTTCATGACATCCAATATCACAAATTTACTGTCTCTGATGGACACACGTCCACATTGTCCGCTGTCAAATCTCCGCCATCTCTCTCCCCACATCCACCACTGCTGGCGGCTCACCTCCAACTGCGCAACGTTACGCGCTGTTCACATCCAACTGACCAACACTACAGTAGCGAATATTCCAACAATGCAAACCAGCCACAGACTGCACACAGCACAGCCAGTGATTTTCATACAGAGCGCTACGTGGCGTTGCCAACATAGAAACTTAAACAGCCTACTTACAAACAGACGGGGTCGGCCTGTACGCTTTTGTGCTGTACGTGTCCCTTCACGTTTCCACTTCACTATCACATCTGGGAGCAGTTGACCCAGGGATGTTTAGGAGTGTGGGAATCTCGCGTACAGACGTACGACACAAGTGACACCCGATCACCTGACCACGTCCGAAGTCCGTGAGTTCCGCGGAGCGCCCCATTCTGCTCCCTCACGATGTCTGATGACTACTGAGGTCGCTGATACGGAGAACCTGGCAGTAGGTGGCAGCACAGTGCACTTAATATGGAAAACGTACGTTTCTTGGGGGTGTCCGGGTACTTTTTATCACGCACTGTATTTCTTTGTCAAAATGTATATGTCAAATATTCATATCAAAGAAATTTGATGGTGTAATAGGGAACTTTGTCAAATCTCGCCTGTCGTCAAATAAATATCATCAAATGTAGGGCCTCGCCGTCGGTTTGATCATAAAAAGTCGTTCGTCTTCTGTTCACTGCAGTGTGAAATGTAACCGCTTGGAGCGCATTTAGTGGTAATGAAAGATAAGACTGTGGGAGAAGCGAAACAGAAGAGAACCGAAGGATTTGAGATGTGGAACTACAGACGAATGTTGAAAATTTGGTGATCGAGTGAGGAATGAGGAGGTTCGGCGCAGATTCGAGAGTAAAGGAACGTATGGAAAAAACTGGCAAGGAGAAGGTACAGGGTGATAGGAGATCTGCTAGAGGCAGCTGTAGACGGCGAAAACTGTAGAGTAAGACTGGAATATGTCCAGCAAACAATTGAGGACGTAGGTTGCAAGTGCTGCTCGTGGAGGGTTGTATCAAAGCAGTCACAGGACTGGTGACACAAAAAAAAAAGGACGTGTTACGACGAAATTTGTGTGCTGAGGTCTGCTGTCCCTTGGCGGTGGAAAACACTAAGGGTTCTATGTCAGTGCAGTCACGAGATATTGCCATTTATATGTCTCGTATCATTAGTTTTCGAAAGTAAAGTTCTATGTACTGACTTCAGAAAATCCTAAGAAATTTTGATCTTATATCAAACCGGTAGGTGGATCAAAACAAAATGTCCAGACACTCTGTGACCAAAACGGTACTGAAACAGAGCGTGACAGACTAAAGGCCGAAATACTAAATGTCTTTTTCCAAAGCTGTTTCACAGAGGAAGACTGCACTGTAGTTCCTTCTCTAGATTGTCGCACAGATGACAAAATGATATCGAAATAGACGACAGATGGATAGAGAAACAATTAAAATCGCTCAAAAGAGGAAAGGCCGCTGGACCTGATGGGATACCAGTTCGATTTTACACAGAGTACGCGAAGGAACTTGCCCCCCTTCTTGCAGCGGTGTACCGTAGGTCTCTAGAAGAGCGTAGCGTTCCAAATGATTGGAAAAGGACACAGGTCATTCCCGTTTACAAGAAGGGACGTCGAGCAGATGTGCAGAACTATAGACCTATATCTCTAACGTCGATCACTTGTAGAATTTTGGAACACGTATTATGTTCGAGTATAATGACTTTTCTGAAAACTAGAAATCTACTCTGTAGGAATCAGCATGGGTTTCGAAAAAGACGGTCGTGTGAAACCCAGCTCGCGCTATTCGTCCACGAGACTCAGAGGGCCATAGACACGAGTTCCCAGCTAGATGCCGTGTTTCTTGACTTTCGCAAGGCGTTCGATACAGTTCCCCACAGTCGTTTAATGAACAAAGTAAGAGCATATGGACTATCAGACCAATTGTGTGATTGGATTGAAGAGTTCCTAGATAACAGAACGCAGCATGTCATTCTCAATGGAGAGAAGTCTTCCGAAGAAAAAGTGATTTCAGGTGTGCCGCATGGGAGTGTCGTAGGACCGTTGCTATTCACAATATGCATAAATGACCTTGTGGATCACATCGGAAATTCACTGAGGGTTTTGCGGACGATGCTGTGGCGTATCGAGAGGTTATAACAATGGAAAACTGTACTGAAATGCAGGACGCATGGTGCAGGGAATGGCAATTGAATCTCAGTGTAGACAAGTGTAATGTGCTGCGAATACATAGAAAGAAAGATCCCTTATCATTTAGCTATAGCAGGTCAGCAATTCGAAGCAGTTAATTCCATAAATTATCTGGGAGTACGCATTAGGAGTGATTTAAAATGAAATGATCATATAAAGTTGATCGTCGGTAAAGCAGATGCCAGACTGAGATTCATTGGAAGAATCCTAAGGAAATTCAATCCGAAAACAAAGGAAGTAGGTTACAGTACGCTTGTTTGCCCACTGCTCGAATACTGCTCAGCAGTGTGGGGTCCGTACCAGATAGGGTTGATAGAAGAGATAGAGAAGATCCAACGGAGAACAGCGCGCTTCGTTACAGGATCATTTAGTAATCGCGAAAGCGTTACGGAGATGATAGATAAACTCCAGTGGAAGACTCTGCAGGAGAGACGCTCAGTAGCTCGGTAGGGGCTTTTGTTGAAGTTTCGAGAACATACCTTCACCGAGGAGTCAAGCATTATATTGCTCCCTCCTATGTATATCTCGCGCAGAGACCGTGAGGATAAAATCAGAGAGATTAGAGCCCACACAGAGGCATACAGACAATCCTTCTTTCCACGAACAATACGAGACTGGAATAAAAGGGAGAACAGATAGAGGTACTCAAGGTACGCTCCGCCACACACCGTCAGGTGGCTTGCGGAGTATGTATGTAGATGTAGAAGAAGCGACGCTTTACGGTACAACCGGAGGAAAAAAAAATCCGAAAATTGTTAATTTGTAACAACATCAAACAAGAAAATTTCTTTTGTCATTTGTTTCCTACGTCAGAGTTGAAATTAAAAGCATCAGTCGTTTTACTTTTCGGACCACCGGGTCGCAACGCTACGAGTCAGCTGTCGGGCGAGGAACGGTTTTACTGCTCATCTGAGGCGTTACGCAATTTATCTCTCGTCAGACATCCGGGAGCGATTACTGCACGCAGATGCGACGTTTCAAGTGTGTGAAACAAACATTCGGTCACTGGTGTGCCGAGATGGACAACTTGCGATTATTGTAAAATTACTCGCCCGCCTCATAGAGCGTGACTCTATGCCGTATTTATTTTATCGAAATTTAGTCACTCTTGTAATCACTGGAATCGATATCTTGCCAATGTCAGCGTCGATAACACGGAATACTGACCGAGCTTTTCGATTCCCGGGATGGACGAACTGTTGTTCGATGTGCGTCGTGTACGCAGGCAGTTAAAAGTTTTCTGCGGTACCCTGACCGCGCGCTCCTTCTGGCCAGGGTATTTTTTCTTCAGCACCTGTTTCCCAGCACAACTTCCGCTGCAACAACGTTACGAGCTTTTCCCACCGTTTGACCAGCCCGTATAATTCTCGCGTTTGAGTGACGCTGGGTCGGCAACATCTCGCAACACGACTGCCCCTCTGTTTTTCTGTTCCTGCCGCGTCGCTGATGACGCGGTCGTCGACAGGAGGCTGCACCCTAATCTTTCTTCCTGACCCTCGCCCAGCGGTACCATGTAAAGAGCACCTCAAAGTTTTTTAGGCCGAGTCATTGAAAATACGTCCCTCCGCCACTCACCATTAGGTGGCTTGCTGAGTGTGATATAAATGATGCAGACACATTCCGTGTGGCGCTCCACATTTAGGTCTTCCCTCCCCTGTACGCTGGAGTCCGTTGTGAGGTTGGGCTCAGTGGCAGCTTTTTATCCTAATAGCGAACTGACGTACACTTTTTTTTTTTTTGGTCATCAGTCTACTGACTGGTTTGATGCGGCCCGCCACGAATTCCTTTCCTGTGCTAACCTCCTCATCTCAGAGTAGCACTTGCAACCTACGTCCTCAATTATTTGCTTGACGTATTCCAACCTCTGTCTTCCTCTACAGTTTTTGCCCTCTACAGCTCCCTCTAGTACCATGGAAGTCATTCCCTCATGTCTTAGCAGATGTCCTATCATCCTGTCCCTTCTCCTTATCAGTGTTTTCCACATATTCCTTTCCTCTCCGATTCTGCGTAGAACCTCCTCATTCCTTACCTTATCAGTCCACCTAATTTTCAACATTCCTCTATAGCACCACATCTCAAATGCTTCGATTCTCTTCTTTTCCGGTTTTCCCACAGTCCATGTTTCACTACCATACAATGCTGTACTCCAGACGTACATCCTCAGAAATTTCTTCCTCAAATTAAGGCCGGTATTTGATATTAGTAGACTTCTCTCGGCGAGAAATGCCTATTTTGCCATAGCGAGTCTGCTTTTGATGTCCTCCTTGCTCCGTCCGTCATTGGTTATTTTACTGCCTAGGTAGCAGAATTCCTTAACTTCATTGACTTCGTGACCATCAATCCTGATTTCTACTACTTCTCATTACCTTCGTCTTTCTCCGATTTACTCTCAAACCATACTGTGTACTCATTAGACTGTTCATTCCCTTCAGCAGATCATTTAATTCTTCTTCACTTTCACTCAGGATAGCAATGTCATCAGCGAATCGTATCATTGATATACTTTCACCTTGTATTTTAATTCCACTCCTGAACCTTTCTTTTATTTCCATCATTGCTTCCTCGATGTACAGATTGAAGAGTAGGGGCGAAAGGCTACAGCCTTGTCTTACACCCTTCTTAATACGAGCACTTCGTTCTTGATCGTCCACTCCTATTATTGTGTGTCTTGATTTTTCTTTAGCCTTGCTTCCATTATTAGCCGTAACGTCAGAATTGCCGCTCTCGTCCCTTTACTTTTCCTAAAGCCAAACTGATCGTCACCTACCGCATTCTCAGTTTTCTTTTCCATTCTTCTGTATATTATTCTTGTAAGCAGCGTCCATGCATGAGCTGTTAAGCTGATTGTGCGATAATTCTCGCACTTGTCAGCTCTTGCCGTCTTCGGAATTGTGTGGATGATGCTTTTCCGAAAGTCAGATGGTATATCGCCAGACTCATATATTCTACACACCAACGTGAATAGTCGTTTTGTTGCCACTTCCCCCAATGATTTTAGAAATTCTGATGGAATGTTACCTATCCCTTCTGCCTTATTTGACCGTAAGTCCTCCAAAGCTCTTTTAAATTCCGATTCTAATACTGGATCCCCTATCTCTTCTAAATCGACTCCTGTTTCTTCTTCTATCACACCAGACAAATCTTCACCGTCATAGAGGCTTTCAATGTATTCTTTCCACCTATCTGCTCTCTCCTCTGCATTTAACAGTGGAATTCCCGTTGCACTCTTAATGTTACCACCGTTGCTTTTAATGTCACCAAAGGTTGTTTTGACTTTCCTGTATGCTGAGTCTGTCCTTCCGACAATCATATCTTTTTCGATGTCTTCACTTTTTTCCTGCAGCCATTTCGTCTTCGCTTCCCTGCACTTCCTATTTATTTCATTCCTCAGCGACTTGTATTTCTGTATTCCTGATTTTCCCGGAACATGTTTGTACTTCCTTCTTTCATCAATCAACTGAAGTATTTCTTCTGTTACCCATGGTTTCTTCGCAGCTACCTTCTTTGTACCTATGTTTTCCTTCGCAACTTCTGTGATGGCCCTTTTTAGAGATGTCCATTCCTCTTCCACTGTACTGCCTACTGCGCTATTCCTTATTGCTGTATCTATAGCCTTAGAGAACTTCAAACGTATCTCGTCATTCCTTAGTACTTCCGTATCCCACTTCTTTGCGTATTGATTCTTACTGACTAATGTCTTGAACTTCAGCCTACTCCTCATCACTACTATATTGTGATCTGAGTCTATATCTGCTCCTGGGTACGCCTTACAATCCAGTATCTGATTTTGGAATCTCTGTCTGACCATGATGTAATCTAATTGAAATCTTCCCGTATCTCCCGCCCGTATCTCCCGGCCTTTTCCAAGTATACCTCCTCCTCTTGTGATTCTTGAACAGGGTATTTGCTATTACCAGCTGAAACTTGTTACAGAACTCAGTCTTTCTCCTCTTTCATTCCTTGTCCCAAGCACATATTCTCCTGTAACCTTTTCTTCTACTGCTTCCCCTACAACTGCATCCCAGTCGCCCATGACTATTAGATTTTCGTCCCCCTTTACATACTGCATTACCCTTTCAATATCCTCATACACTTTCTCTATCTGTTCATCTTCAGCTTGCGACGTCGGCATGTATACCTGAACTATCGTTGTCGGTGTTGGTCTGCTGTCGATTCTGATTAGAACAACCCGGTCACTGAACTGTTCACGGTAACACACCCTCTGCCCTACCTTCCTATTCATAACGAATCCTACACCTGTTATACCATTTTCTGCTGCTGTTGATATTACTCGATACTCATCTGACCAGAAATCCTTGTCTTCCTTCCACTTCACTTCACTGACCCCTACTATATCTAGATTGAGCCTTTGCATTTCCCTTTTCAGATTTTCTAGTTTCCCTACCACGTTCAAGCTTCTGACATTCCACGCCCCCACTCGTAGAACGTTATCCTTTCGTTGATTATTCAATCTTTTTCTCATGGTAACCTCCCCCTTGGCAGTCCCCTCCCGGAGATCCGAATGGGGGACTATTCCGGAATCTTTTGCCAATGGAGAGATCATCATGACACTTCTTCAATTACAGGCCACATGTCCTGCGGATACACGTTACGTGTCTTTAATGCAGTGGTTTCCATTGCCTTCTGCATCCTCATGTCGTTGATCATTGCTGATTCTTCCGCCTTTAGGGGCAATTTCCCACCCCTAGAACAAGAGAGTGCCCTGAACCTCTATCTGCTCCTCCGCCCTCTTTGACAAGGCCGATGGCAGAATGAGGCTGACTTCTTATGCCGGAAGACCTTGGCCACCAATGCTGATTATTTATCAAAATTTAGGCAGTGGCGGGTATCGAACCCGGGACCGAAGACGTCTTGATTATGAATCAAAGACGCTACCCCTAGACCCCTACACTAGCGGCAATTAAAATTGCTACACCACGAAGATAACGTGCTACAGACGCGAAATTTAACCGACAGGAAGAAGATGCTGCACGCAATGTGGGTGCATAGATCCTGAGAAATTGGTACCCAGAACAACCACCTCTGGCCGTAATAACGGCCTCGATACGCCTGGGCATTGAGTCAGAGCTCGGATGGCATGCACAGGTACAGCTGCCCATGCAGCTTCAACACGATACCACAGTTCATCGAGAGTAGTGAGTGGCGTATTGTGACGAGCCAGTTGCTCGGCCACCATTGACCAGACGCTTTCAGTTGGTGAGAGATCTGGAGAATGTGTTGGTTAGGGCAGCAGTCGAACATTTTCTGTATCCAGAAAGGCCCGTACAGGACCTGCAACATGCGGTCGTGCATTATCCTGCTGAAATGTAGGGTTTCGCAGGGGTCGAGTGAAGGGTAGAGCCACGGAGCGTAACACATCTGAAATGTAACGTCCACTGTTCAAAGTGCCGTCAATGCGAACAAGAGGTGACCGAGACGTGTAACCAATGGCACCCCATACCATCACGCCGGGTGATACGCCAGTATGGCGATGACGAATACACGCTTCCAATGTGCGTTCACCGCGGTGTCGCCAAACACGGATGCGACGATCGTGATGGTGTAAACAGATCCTGGATTCATCCGAAAAAAATGATTTTTTGCCATTCGTGCACCCAGGTTCGTCGTCGAGTACACCATCGCAGGCGCTCCTGTCTGTGATGCAGTGTCAAGGGTAACCGCAGCCACGGTCTCCGAGCTGATAGTGCATGCTGCTGTAAACGTCGTCGAACTGTTCGTGCAGACGGTTGCCGTCTTGCAAACGTCCCCATCTGTCGACTCGGGGATCGAGACGTGGCTGCACGAAATGTTACAGCCGTGCGGATAAGATGGCTGTCATCTCGACTGCTAGTGATACGAGGCCGTCGGGATCCAGCACGGCGTTCCGTATTACCCTCCTGAACCCACCGATTCCATAATCTGCTAACAGTCATTGGATCTGACCGACGCGGGCAGCAATGTCGCGATACGATGAACTGCAATCGCGATAGGCTACAATCCGATCTTTATCAGAGTCGGAAACGTGATGGTACGCATTTCTCCTCCTTACAAGAGGCATCACAACGACGTTTCACCAGGCAACGCCGGTCAACAGCTGTTTGTGTATGAGAAATCGGTTGGAAACTTTCCTCATGTCAGCACGTTGTAGGTGTCGCCACCGGCGCCGACCTTGTGTGACTGCTCTGAAAAGCTAACCATTTGCGTATCACAGTATCTTCTTCCTGTCGGTTAAATTTGGCGTCTCTAGCATGTCATCTTCGTGGTGTAGCAATTGTAATGGCCAGTAGTGTAATTTTAAAGGCACTGTAGTCGAGACAGCGTGGGAAACGCAATGGATGTGCAGTACTCCACACGCGAGAATTGTGCGAGTTCATGTACCCGGATAAATGAAAGCGCGCCTGACCAGTGAAAAACGTTTCATTACGAATATCCCTTTTATTTTGTTGAACGAAATTTTTGAACCATTGTCAATAATGCAGTCTATTTCCATGATAAGTATTTTTCAGTTCTTGCACGACTGTCACTTTGTATGGAATTTTTTTGCATAGTGGTTTGTGGGTCGTTCCACCACTTCCCGGTGCATCCGTCACTGAACCCGTACTTCGATATCTGTTAATCAGATCTCGCAGAGTATCGTGATGTCGGAGTGTTGTCTCCGGGAGAACTGACTTGAATGTTTGACGAACTGGGTGTATTTACCGCCAGCTTTGAACACTTGTTGGACTAAAAACACACGTGCTTCAATGGTTAGCATTTTAACAGTGACAAAAAGGCAACAAACGGACGAAGGAACTAAACTTGAACGTTCACGTCGACACGTAACGACACACACGTCATCGATACTACTGACGCTGGCTGAGATAAACGAAACAGTGGAACGTCGGGAGAGTCCACTTAATGGAAGTAAGCCAGGCAGGCGAACAGTCGTACGGCACGCGCGGCTGACGATCATACGGCACTGCGGAGGGACTTTTTGAATGGCGAATATCGAGAGAATCGAGAGTCGTGGTGTGATTGAATGCCTTCATTTGAAAGGAATGACGCCCGAGGAAATTGCGGATGCCGGAATACAGTTGGGCACACTGCTCCACCTTATGCGACAGTGAGAAACTGGGCGTGTGGCTTGGAACGTGGAACAAGGAGCGTGGAAGACGCGCCAAGGAGCGGGGGGCCTGACGAAACGATGGCTGCAATTCACTGTACGATAGTGCAGGATAGTCGAACAACGGTGCAGCACCTCGAGACCGCGTTTGCAATCTCCCACGGGCGTGCGGAAAATTTCATCTCGGTGGGTCTCCCGAAAGACTCGAATACAGATCCGAGACGGGAGCGTGTGCAGTGTTGTGAAGAGATCGTCCACCAATTTGAAGCGCACGAAGACGGCTTTCTTGCAAGGTATGTGACCAATGGACGAAACGTGCCTCCAGCTCTCTGATCCTGAGACAAAACAACACTCACAAGAAAGGAAACATCCTTCATCCCCTACCCCAAAAAAATTCCGGGTGAAAAAAATCAGCCGATAAGGTGATGGCATCGGTATTCTGGGATGCAGAATTACGGTGGATTACTGGGAAGAGTGTGTGCGGAGCTGTCGACGCATGGTACAACTTCTCCCTCCTGCGCCGTTTGAGAGACGAGATAAAGAAAATAAAAAAGAGGACGCGGAAAATTGGCGTCCTTTTGCATCGGGACAACGCACCGGCGCACACAGCACTCGCAACACCTGAAAACTCTGCGTGACTGCGGGTTAGAATTGTCACGTCATCCGCCGTATTCGCCAGATTTGGCACCGTCAGACTTTTTTCTTTTCCTAAACCTAAGAAAGGACCTCAAAGGAAGTCGATTTGACAACGATGGCGGAGTGATTGATGCTGTGAACGCTCGGTTGGACTCGAAATCGACGATCTTCTATCCGAATCGTTTCCAGAAGCGTGGACGCTCTAAGCGGGTGTTATATTGAAAAATGAATAGGTATTATGAAATTTCTTTCCTTCTTTATTTGTTAGGCTAGAACCTTTTCGGTTCCCCGGCGTAAAAATCGTTTACGAGCGTGCTATTTTGTGAAAAAGCGTTAACTGTCAACATTCGGTTACTTTGTACGGGTACATACTTTTTGAAACTCGTGCTGGAAAACACGTCGACGGCTGCTAAAAGAATTTCTTTGTTCCGCCAGCAGTTGCAGCCTGCGAGACCGTCACCAGACTCAAAACATCGCCTACTGTGGTGTCGCGGTCGGACCGAAACTGGTGGCGCAGTAGGTGGCTGTGGGTGCGTTGTGCGACAAGACGCCCGCGAAATGCGTTGCACGTGTGGCGGGCGCTCCGCCCGCTGATAGGGTCTCTGCTCCGCTGTTGCCAGCCTTCCGAGCGCAGCCGCCTTCCTTGGCGCCTGCGGCCCACCCTTCTCGGAAGTCTGGTTTGCGTGAGTCGCAGCCGACGTCACCGTCACGTGACCTGCTGCAGCTGCAGCCGCGGCCGTCGTCTGAAGGTGGGGAGGGGGGTTACTTGCTGCGACAACAGACAGCTCTGTACAGGTCTGCACTGCACGCATTATGTGAACTTCGCTGCACTTCTAGCGACGGTTCATCGTAGGTGACAACAGCAGTGACGTGGCGAGACTGAAGAAGGCGCAGGGAAAAGCCGCTCTGAAGAAGAATCGTCGCAGAGATTAAAAGATGACGAACAGTGAGCCCCCCCCCCCCCCCCCGACACACTCCGTTAACACTAGAACCGCCGGAACTAGTAGTAATAACCGCGGATGTGGTCAAAGTGACCACTTTCTTTGTAAGTATATGCTGTGCTGTTTAATGTAAATATTGATGACCTTGATAACAATGTATCACTTAAATTACGTTTAATAACGGTATCATTGTATTTTACAACAACAGTGGAAACATAATATTACTGAAAATAAACAGCATAGTTCACAATATTTATCTGCAACCATACTGATTGTATTGCAGTAGTTTTAAAATTAATAGAAAGTAATCTTACTGGAGAAACCAAGTACCCATGAATATGTGAAGAGAAAGACCATTCATAAAATATGACCATGTAAAGTACCCAATCCTACTTGCAAGCATTACAAACTACTGTCTTTATTACGTTATATGTACACGGCCCACAAACACAACTCTTGCATTTACTGCACACTTCATTTGTCTTGTTTCTGCATTTCCTCGTCTGTCATAGTTTTCTTACTTTCGCAGGAATTTCCGCTTCTTCTCTTTCTTCATCACCATCGTCCTTTTCTTCCTTTTGTTTTACATCCCTTGGCATCCTTCCCTGATTTCTGGTTTCCGTACAGGCTCTACGTAATTCTTCTGCTAGGTTTAGGATGAAATTCCTCTTACTTATTTTGATCCCTGTCACTAGCTTGAAAATGATCCGTGCGTTGATGGCTGCTAAATCGAGGATATTGTGAAATACGTGTACAGGCCATCGACGAGATCCAGAGCGGACAGAATATTTCCTCGTCAACTGGTCCGAGACATCTACAGCAAATTTTGTGCTATGGTAGAAGCTCACTGTTTCGGGAAGGTGTTTCGAATTATTTTGTATTTCAACATCTGTGTGCATGTCCCTTGGTAAACAAAAAAATGGTTCAAATGGCTCTGAGCACTTCTAAGGTCATCAGTCCCCTAGAACTTAGAACTGCTTAAACCTAACTAAGGACATCACACACATCCACGCCGGAGGCAGGATTCGTCCCTGCGACTGTAGCGGTCGCGCGGTTCCAGACTGTAGCGCCTAGAACCGCTCGGCCACAGCCGCCGGCACTTGATAAACAGTCAGAATAGCACCTTCCCTATTGCAGAC
The DNA here is from genome assembly GCF_023898315.1 of Schistocerca nitens. Taxonomy (NCBI): domain Eukaryota; kingdom Metazoa; phylum Arthropoda; class Insecta; order Orthoptera; family Acrididae; genus Schistocerca; species Schistocerca nitens. Next base: position 212,765,907 of record NC_064624.1, read on the forward strand.
AACAGACGTATAAAGAGGAGTTTTCATTTTTTTATAGTGTTCGGAATTTCTTTTCTTTCACGGTTGATAGTGCCGACTAGTTTTCTCTTTTTCCAGTCTCTCCCCAAGTGTGACCGCAGTGAAAAAATTATGAGTAGTCACATTTCGCCCCTCACTGCGATATGCAGCTTCCAACTTCATTACTAATTGTTCTGTAAGTTTCCCATTAGGTGCCCTCTGTCTGTTCTTTCCTACATGAGGGAAGCCATTACAAAGATATTTTGTTTCTACATCCACTAGAAGCCAGAATTTGATTCCGAATTTATCAGGCTTATTCGGCATATATTGCAAATACGGACACCTGTTTCTTCCGGGGAAAAGTTGTTCGTCCACTGACATTTGATCCGGGTATGTAATTCAACTGACAGTTTTGTACAAAGTGGTTCCAAGTAGTTGATACAAGTGCAAATTTGTCACTTTTCAAACGTTCCGACCGTGTATTTTTTTCATCAAAACGCAGATATTTCAAAATTTCTCGAAACCTGTTTCTGCTCGTTGTGTCAGTGAAGAATGGGGCTGCCCACTTTTCCGACCACAACTCATCTACTTCAATACATGTGGCGCCTAGTGCACCAGGAACGTATAATAAAGCAACAAATGCATCTAATTCTTCTGAATGCAAACTCCAGGAATCATTTCCAAGCAGCCGTTGTGCCTCTGCTTCTGTGCATTTCTTTGTGTGTTTCAACACTGATTGATCGAGTAAAAGGCGCCAGGCACTCGAAACATTACCATTTGAGACGTGCCGCTTTGCGAGTGGAGTAGGTCCCCGTGTTTCCTTCAATATATTCTGTTGACCTATCCCACCTGGAGCAGTAACTCCGAAGTCTGCTACAGTCCACTCCGTGATGCCGTCCTTCCCCAGGCGTTTTGAGCCAGGTTCTGGAAGCGAACCCTCACTTCGATCTCCTCTCTTACGTCGATTCTGTATTGGTCCACTGAACAGGAGGTGCAGTTCTTTTTTTTTCCCAGGGTAGGCCCTTCTCTAGCATTGTTTATATTACTACTTGGTCCTGGTTCAGCACCTGCGTGGGGAAAGAGACGATTAGAAAGCTGCAAGTCATTATAAAGATAACATACCAGACAATAGAATAGCAGTAACGGAAGTAGCAGTACAAGTGTCAGCTCTATTATAATAGTGATCATTATTCATATATTAACAATAATAATAATAATAATATAAGTGAATGTAAATTACCTTCATCTTGAGTGTCGGAGCTGTCAGTCTCCACATTATCGACAGGTTGGTAATCTTCATCTGTAGAATCTTCCACAAGGTCCTCAACTTCAGGACCATTTTCAGCATCCGATTCATACAAAAGTGTGACAATTTCTTCATCTGAAAGTGGTCGTGGCCGTGGTTTGTATCGCTGTGACATCTGAGCCATGTCTGCTGCTCAGAGACCAGTACTCAAGTAATCAGTCTCGTTTGTGCGAAACCCGATAGCAAACAATAAATGACACATCGCATTGTTGAGCTTTTAAATTCAAACAATGCGAATAAACTTCAGTAAGCAACATATTTAGTACATTGTTGACGAGTGCTAAGAATAAATCTGGCGAGTGACGCAAACAGAAATCTTTAAATAATCTGTTTTCAAATATACATGTAATGTGGTCAAAGTGACCACTCGGCGGTTTTAAGTATAAGTGGGCGTTCAAAGAAAACGAACGAGGATAAAATAAATATTGGACTATTTACATGATCTACATAGACATTTAGGAAAAGTCACTAACTCACAACAGCATAGATTAGAAATTTACCGAATAATAACATGTTAAAATATAAAAAGTGGTCAAATTGACCACTCGGCGGTCCTAGTGTTAACGGGTTTTCGATCGCGCTATTTGCTCAATACGTGTGACGCCCTTAGTTTCGGGACAACAGAGTCCTCTCCGCTGGACGCTGTTAAACGTGCGCTGCTCAGCGGCCCCCGAGGTCTCGTAAACCGAGACACGGCCGGCAGAGCGGCGTGCTGACTGCTGGCCACGTCACCCTCCGTATCCGCATGCAGTGACGCCTCTGGGTGAGGGTGACACGGCGGCCGGTCGGTGCCTTCCGGCCTTCGTGGTCTGCGGGCCGAGTGTTAAGTTTTACCCGTGAACGGCAGCTTCCTAAAAGTCTCCGAATAAGCCCGAGTCGACCACTCGCCTCGCCTACGACACTTGTCAGGCGCTCGTCCCCTCCCACATCGCTCTGCAGCGCTACGCACTGATGTTTAAATGCCTGCCGTGGCTGTGTCGGGCAGCGCGCCGCTGGAGCTGGCTGCTAAAAGGAGAGCACCACACCAGCCGTATCTCCAGAAGGAAAACCTGCGGAAACACGGGAGCGTCGCAGAAGCACTTCCGGCCAGGGCTGCTCCAGACTGGGACGCCGGTGTCGGCCGGCCGCTTCCTCGCGCCCAGCCACCTCTTCACCTTTGGTGCGAGCAGCCTTTTATCTCTTGTGTTTCGGAATCCTCTACAATTTGAGGTAAACTCATTTCGAGGTCCACCGGTGCGCGCAGTACCAAATCTCCTTCCAAAATAGCGTCTACTCTGTAGGAATCAGCACGGGTTTCGAAAAGGACGATCGTGTGAAACCCAGCTCGCGCTACTCGTCCACGAGACTCAGAGGGCCATACACACGGGTTCCCAGGTAGATGTCGTGTTTCTTGACTTCCGCAAGGCGTTCGATACAGTTCCCCACAGTCGTTTAATGAACAAAGTAAGAGCATATGGACTATCAGACCAATTGTGGGATTGGATTGAAGAGTTCCTAGATAACAGAACGCAGCATGTCATTCTCAATGGAGAGAAGTCTTCCGAAGTAAGAGTGATTTCAGGTGTGCCGCAGGGGAGTGTCGTAGGACCGTTGCTGTTCGCAATATACATTAAATGACCTTGTGGATGACATCGGAAGTTCACTCTTTTTCCGGATGATGCTGTGGTATATCGAGAGGCTGTAACAATGGAAAATTGTACTGAAATGCAGGAGGATCTGCAGCGAATTGACGCACGGTGCAGGGAATGGCAATTGAATCTCAATGTAGACAAGTGTAATGTGCTGCGAATACATAGAAAGAAAGATCCCTTATCAATTAGCCACAATATAGCAGGTCAGGAACTGGAAGCAGTTAATTACATAAATTATCTGGGAGTACGCATTAGGAGAGATTTAAAATGGAATGATCGTATAAAGTTGATCGTCGGTAAAGCAGATGCCAGACTGAGATTCATTGGAAGAATCCTAAGGAAATGCAGTCCGAAAACAAAGGAAGGAGGCTACAGTACGCTTCTTCGCCTACTGCTCGAATACTGCTTAGAAGTGTGGGGTCCGTACCAGATAGGGTTGATAGAAGAGATGGAGAAGATCCAACGGAGAGCAGCGCGCTTCGTTACAGGATCATTTAGTAATCGCGAAAGCGTTACGGAGATGATAGATAAACTCCAATGGAAGACTCTACAGGAGAGACGCTCAGTAGCTCGGTACGGGCATCTGTCGAAGTTTCGAGAACATACCTTCACCGTGGAGTCAAGCAGTATATTGCTCCCTCCTATGTATATCTCGCGAAGAGACCGTGAGGATAAAATCGGAGAGATTAGAGCCCACACAGACGCATACCGACAATCCTTCTTTCCACGAACAATACGAGACTGGAATAGAAGGGAGAACCGATAGAGGTACTCAAGGTACCCTCCGCCACACATCTTCAGGTGGCTTGCGGAGTATGGATGTAGATGTAGATAACCAAACGGGTTTTCAAAATTCACGTCAGAACATAAACGAACATCAGTTTTACCGTCTTCGACATCCTCCCTCACTGTAACGCCGTCATCATCCGACATACATTCGAGAAGAGCTGCAGCAGTTTCGTCATCTGCTAGCATTTTCGACACACGAAAAGTTAGACTTCTCTGTCGCAGAAAACACTATCAAAGATGACAATCGTGTTGAGACTAAAAGAACTCTGACCTTTACACGAGTATATCGACAAATGCGGCAAAGCGAGAAACACACGTGTGTAGCAACGGGCGTATACGAAACCGCCACACGTGGACAGGCGGTACTTTGAGGTATCACACGGTTTTTTGCTTGTTTCATAAATAAAATAAAGATGTGCAAGAAGGAAATACGAATCGATCTTCTTCATGTCTACGCTGGTAAACACGAAAATTACAAACAACAGAACGCCAGTGTACATAATAAATAGGTTCTGTGCAATGTCATTCTTCAGCTGTGAGAGAGTACACAGTTATACACTTTGAACAGCAGACGAGATCTGCAAGACGCTGAAATGTTGCCGACAGAAGAAAAATATGTCTTAAACGTTGCTTCCCCCAGGGATGTGGGAAATGTGTGTGCATTCGGAACAAACGAGGACTGATACGGGTTGTACTTGGAAGCACCGAAAGGCATAAGGTTGACACACACCGGGGACGAAAGAAAAAAAAAAAATCTCTCCGAAATTCAAAAATAAAAATAAATACACGCGGAACTAACTCTTATGACACGTTCAATTCTTTTATCTTGGCGGTTCGCGCATGCCCGCCCAGACGCGGGAGATTGCTGCGTTGCCAGTTGTACGCACCAAGAGAAGCAGCGCCATAGAATAGTATAGTTCGAAACTTACATTTAGGGGGGAGCGCGCAGTTTATGAAGTAAAGCCACCACGATCGCATTAACCCTTTCGCTGCTACAGAGACGTGCTCCCCGCATTTTGTCATCACTGCACTGCTCGCCTGTCCTAACACACGGTGTTCCGACTGCTTTGACACACCTGATCATTCGATTTCACAAAAACTTTTCGACCCAAAAATTTGATTTTTACACGTCTTCTTGACTGATACCTTCCCCCCCACAAATGACTTAATTTTGTTTCGATGTTCAACGCAGTTACTGTGCAGCATTAGATTTAGTAAACCATTGCATGAAATTTTGAAGAGTTTGCAGAGGTAAAAGTCGATGGCGTATACTTTCCGTACGGTCGATTTTAGTTGCCACAATGTTGAGAATCAAATGTGGACAAGATACTTAAATTTCATATAAAATTTACTGTATAATAGTATCTCATTTAATTTAAGTACCACGTAGGTGTTGTATGTAATATTGAGAAATATACCGTCTTTTGCGACTGTAACAAAAGTTTTATTTACACCGGGCACGTTTGGCTTTATTTTAAAGCACTTCAATCAATGAAAAGGAAGTAGACAAAATACGTTAAACAAAACTGTGGACTTGCAAAACATTAGGACTTGAATATACCGTCTATCAGTGAAGTGCTCTGAGCTATGTCAAATATAATTTTTGTGTGTGGCACACACAAACATCATTTATTTGCTAAAACACTGATCAGCCGACACAAACGTTGAATATTGTGTTACCGCAGCACAAAACTACTAAAGGTGTCTTCGCAATGGAGGAGAAAAAATTCTGTCCACTGAAAATGCTCCAAAAGAGAAAAACGCGTCTGGTATAAATAAGACGCTTATTACAGTTGCAGAAGAGGAATATATTTCAAATTCTGCTCTAAATAATACTTTTAATACTATCGCAAAAGAATATATCTCAATATGAATAGTAAAACAGCAACTGCAGAAGAGAAAATATACAAACAAAACAGATAACATGAATATTGTATGGGTGCCTTTTCATTGTTTTTAATTGCTGTGAAAAGAAATATTGGAGGACAAAATTAGAAAAACCGAAAACTTATTATGGTTATAATGAAGAGACAAAGCACTAGAAATTTCAAAAAATTACATTCAAACGAATAAAATTCATGAAGTAAGACATTTCGATATTGTTTTTAATTAAAGAAAATATTAAGTACCAATCAAGGTTTGAACTGAGAACGTTTCACTTAGCAGTCAGCACCTTAACCATTACAGTAACACAGCTCATGATCCTAGAGAAGTCCTGGAGGACTCTAAAAATACCGACAAACACTGTTGGTATGACTATGAATTACTCACGTTTCGTCGAAGTACAACAGGAAATAAACAATTACCGCTGTTCTTTATTGCGAAAAAGCGATTTATAAGAACGATACAAACACATTTCCTTGCTATCGCCTGAATTAGGAGGCTTGTTGCTTGTTTGGTTTAATTAATTAATAGAATATGAAGCAACTTATGTTCAGTTACTTTTATTTATGACTGAACGTTTCCAAAACTGAAGACACTCGTCCGTGCTCTGCTCTGCAGTCTGAGCTCTGGCAACGCCATTCTCTGTTCATTGGCTGGCTGTGTTTTGTGACGTCAGATGCGCAGAACGAACCTGAACTCGGCCGCCGTCGTAAATGACGCGCACTTTAGTAACCATCGCCAACTGTGTCTGGTTCGCCAACCTCAATTTTTAAATGGTTTTCACTGTTCTCAGTCAAATCTGGAATTCATACTGGTTCCAAACATTAGTTTCAGACGAATCGGAAGCTCCGTTTCGACACCTGTGTCTTTTGTTAACCGAAACCCCTCCAGCCCATCCTTAATCTTCTGTCCAGCTGTTTTTGTTGTCCATTTGATCGTAGTCATTCTGCCATCTGTTAGTTTACGGGTTTCGAAAACTGACGTTTCAATACCCAGGTTCGAGATCTACTATCACTTAGTTTCCCGATTTCAGAAATTCACGTTCAAATACCAAGGTCGGAAGGTAATTGTTATTGAATGAAGTAATAATGTCAGTTCGAGTGACAGTATAATTCCTGAAAAGAGATTCTGATAAAAGAGCACTGGCAACATTTAGCGGAACTGAAGAAATAGCGATTCCATTCTGTGCAACCTGCAGAGGTGTGTGGAGGCTGTGACACGCGAAGCGGGCAAACGGAACGAACTGTGAGCGTCCCTTAAAGGATCGGCACTCGCAGCGAACGTGAAGGAGGCTGTCGGAAGTGAGCACTGACTGAGCACTTTATGGTCGAATGAAACAGCTACAGACACAAGTGATTTTCATCTGTGAAGACGTCGTCCAAACATAGTTCACTTTGCGTCATTTTAGAAATCAGAGCAATTAGTCTATGGTTAAATTAGGTGGTAAACGTTACTGCTAGTCTCGTATGACATACTATTTCGTACCAGATACGTTATTACATAGTTTGCCAGTTACTTCCTGGAGACTGCTGAATCGTCTTCTACACTTGGCACACTTATTCTGTCCGAGACTGAAATGTAAAGAACAAGAATCAGAGGATCGTGGGTTCAGCAGAGTGAGCAAGAGAACTATTTTAAGACGAGTGACGTCTGGGTTTGAAAGCGTGTTTCACCTCAGGGAAGCCACATGCCTACAGGGCAGCCTGTGGCTCACACGAGACAAAAGAAACTCCCCCACACAAATATTTGCAGACTCAATTTCCAATAGAAAACAGTTCATCGTGCTTCATACCTTAGCCAGCAAATGCTTCAAATATAAAAGCAGCAGCTCGGAGGCGATTCATTAAATCCACTGCAGAGGAAGGCTAGTGTTCAAAGGTGCGTCACCCAGCCACCAGTAGTCCGCGTCGTAACTGTGAAACGCTGCCGTCGTCATCACGTCGGCCTCTTCGCACGTCGTGTGGGGTGGGCGTAGCGCTGCTGGATCCTTCTCTTCCACGAGTGCCTGTCCAGTGCTCGTTCCATTCTCCCGTAGCTCTCCTGCTACCTCGTCCTCGCACCTCTGTTTCGGTCTTCCACTTCTCCTCGATCCTTCGCTTTCTACGTCTTCAACTCTCCTCCCGTCTTCTCTGCACGTGTCCACGCCACGTCGGATCTTCTTCCCTGTGGGCCCCGTTTTCACTGTTCCCCTGGTGTACTCATTCCTTGATCTCTCCCTTCGTGTCACCCCACTCATCCACCTTAACATTCTCATTTGTGCCACTTCCGTCTTTTTCTGTTGAGCTTTTGTAATTGGCCAAGTTTCTGCGCTATACACCATTAGAAAATTGTAGCGAAATGCAGGAAGATCTGCAGCGGATAGGCACTTGGTGCAGGGAGTGGCAACTGACCCTTAACATAGACAAATGTAATGTATTGCGAATACATAGAAAGAAGGATCCTTTATTGTACGATTATATGATAGCGGAACAAACACTGATAGCAGTTACTTCTGTAAAATATCTGGGAGTATGCGTGCGGAACGATTTGAAGTGGAATGATCATATAAAGTTAATTGTCGGTAAGGCGGATGCCAGGTTGAGATTCATTGGGAGAGTCCTTAGAAAATGTAGTCCATCAACAAAGGAGGTGGCTTACAAAACACTCGTTCGACCTATACTCGAGTATTACTCATCAGTGTGGGATCCGTACCAGGTCGGGTTGACGGAGGAGATAGAGAAGATCCAAAGAAGAGCGGCGCGTTTCGTCACAGGGTTATTTGGTAAGCGTGATAGCGTTACGGAGATGTTTAGCAAACTCGAGTGGCAGACTCTGCAAGACAGGCGCTCTGCATCGCGGTGTAGCTTGCTGTCCAGGTTTCGAGAGGGTGCGTTTCCGAGTGAGGTATCGAATATAATGCTTCCCCCTACTTATACCTCCCGAGGAGATTACGAATGTAAAATTAGAGAGATTCGAGCGCGCACGGAGGCTTTCCGGCAGTCGTTCTTCCCCCGAACCATACGCGACTGGAACAGGAAAGGGAGGTAATGACAGTGGCATGTAAAGTGCCCTCCGCCACACACCGTTGGGTGGCTTGCGGAGTATAAATGTAGACGAAGATGTAGATCGCAGGCCTCACCACCGACTTCTTAAGCTTTCCTTTCATTCTGCAGCTAACCTCCTTAGTCACACAGCACTCCACTCAGTTTCCTCCAGTCCTCCACTTTGCATGTAAGAGCCTAGGTATTTAAATACCTAGACCAGCGCCAGTTTTCTCCTTGCTGCTTAATATATAGGTCTTCGGCATCCTTTGTACACATACACCCTGTTTTCATCCTGCTAATTGTGATTCCCCTTTCCTCTATAGCTTTTCCCCACTGTTCGAGCTTGTCTTCAAGTGACTCATAGGTGGGTTCAGAGGTTACACATCCTGCTCCGAGGTGCCTCTTCTTTGTCACCTTTGACTAGTACATCCGTGAAGATACGGGCTGAGACCAGATCCCTCACTGGAGATGCCCTTGCTGCACCTCCGCTGCTCCTGACTTGCTTCACTGCACCTTCGTACACGTCTTCTACCACCCTGATACATTTTTCTGGCAGGCATTTACTTCTCAGACATCTCCATATCTCTTGCCTCGCCACTCTGTCATATGCCTTCTCGAGATCGATAAAGGGCCATACGGAGTTCGGCTCGTACTTCTCTGTGCCTCTCCATCAGTTGCCTTAATACAAATATTGCGTCGGTTGTTCCTCTTCCCAGAATAAGTCCAAACTGTTCTTCACATAATTCCATTTCTAGACGCAACGTTTTCTCAGTTATCCTTTCCCACATCTTCATGATGTGGGACATTATCCCTCTGTAATTTTTTTTGGATATCCCGTTTCCCCTTATATATGGGAAGCAGTATACTCCACGCATGCGGCATTCTTTCTTCTTTCAAGATCTTCTGCATTAGATCCCAGAGAGTATCGGTTCCCTGTTCTCCCAGACTTCTATTGGGATTTGGTCTGCCCCTAAAGCTTCCCATTTCTCATTTTCTTCATCGCGTGTTCGACTTGTTCCCTACTTTGAGTCATTCCTTCATTTGCATCTCCATCCTCATACTTCTCTCGTACATTTTCCTCATTCGATGCCCTTTCAAAGTACTCCCACCACCTATTCAGGATATTCTCGAGCTCGTTTAATGCTACACCTGATTCGTCCTTCATCTGCCTCATTGACGTTGCGTCCTCGCTCGCCTTATCTCTCGCTTTAGCAAGCCGCAGAACTCGCCTGCCGGCCTGTTGTCTTCTTTCCACCTCTGCATTCGCCTCTTCTGCTGCCTCAGCCTTTGCTTTTGCCACTGCTCTTTCTGCCATCCTTTTTTGCAATATTGTACGGTTCCCTATCCTCCTCTCTTCCTGTTAAGTCCCATTTTTTTGCATCTTTCTTCACTTTTATCGCTTTCTGTTCCTCGTCATTTGACTCGTCATTCCACGACTCACGAAAAAATAATTTAGCTCTGTTAGCCGCAGTATGCGCCCTAAAACTGTAAAGTTATCAAGAATGAGACACAGTTGATAAGAAGTTATTTGCGAGTTGTACAGAAGCGAGGCTAGAGATCGATACGAGAGCGGAGCCGCGGCTGAGAAGGGAGCGAGGCAGGGTCGCAGCGAATCCTCCGTGTCGTTCGTTTAATCTGCACGCAGATCAGTAGAGCAGGCGGTAAAGAGAAGCGGTGAAAAACTTGAGGTAATTAAAAGTTTAGAGAGAAGAAATGAAAACATTGCGGTCTGCCAGTTACATCGCAGCAAAAGTTGTGCCGAAGTAGAAAAAACATGGGATGTTGTGCCGAAATCTTTTATGTAAGTATTACCCTGGGAGAAGCGAAATGTGGACGGCCGACAGTGCACGCGAAGGGAGATCAGAAGCTCTTAAAATGCGACGAGGTATGCTACAGGTTGGATAAGCGAGTCGAATAACTGAGAGGTACTGAGCGGACTTTATGAGAAAAGACGTTTAATGCGTAACGTGACTAAAAGCGCGGATAGGTGTGAGGCATCGAAGAATAGTTTAGTCAGTAACGGAAACAAAAGGGAGGGGGGGGGGATGACGGTGAAATGAAGGCTCGTGGACAGAGTCCGCTGCTCGTGGTCTCGCGGTAACGTTCTAGCTTCCCGAGCACGGGGTCCCGGGTTCGATTCCCGGCGGGGTCAGGGATTTTTCCTGCCTCGAGATGACTGGGTGTTGTTGTGTCGTCTTCACCCTGATCATTCATCCCCATTACGGTCGGAGGAAGGCAACGGCAAACCACGTCCATTAGGACCTTGCCTAGTAAGGCGGTGCGGGTCTCCCGCATCGTTCCCCTACGCTCCGTCACGGAGTATGGGACTTCTTCATCATCATCATCAGGGGGGGGGGGGCGGTGAAATGAAGGCTCGCGGACAGAGTGGGCGTGGCCACTCGGAGGTCGTTAAGCAGAGGCTCGCGCAGGGTAACGGAGCCCGCAGAGCCGCGGCAAACCACACTCCAGACCGAGCTCCGTCACAACGACAACAACAACAACAAAGCGACGGCGGCAGCCTGCAGTGCAGCGCCGGCGTCTGCGAGGTCAGCTGGTGGGGACGAGGCGTCCATCGTGGAGGAGTGTGGCGTCACCTTCGACCACAGATACCACCAGTAGACTGGCCTTGCTGTAGGGCTGGTGTGGCTCCAACGTAAACCACGGGACTGTTGGCAAAACGTGGCGGGATTTCAAATCAGCGGTCTGCCATCCTATGTTTGTATCGTATTTTACCCACATTTCTCAGTTGACTGCCAAATACTTACATCAAAAATTCCTTTTTTATTGGCGAAAAATTATATGAGAACTACCTTTGACCTGGATTTGTTCACAGTCCCCGTCGGGTAGGCCGTTCGCCTGGTGCAAGTCTGTCGATTTGACGCCACTTCGGCGACTTGCGCGTCGATGGGGATTGAAATGATAATTAGGACAACACAAACACCCAGTCCCTGAGCGGAGAAAATCTCCGACCCAGCCGGGAATCGAAGCCGAGCCCTTTGGATTGACAGTCTGGCGCGCTGGAGGGCAGCTGACCCTCTGACCGAACACGCTGACTTACCGTGCCGGCATCTACTCAGCTACCGGGGGCGGACACAGTACCATTTATAAAATCTAACAAATACATCGAACGCCACTCTGGTGGGCAGCGGGACGAAATTACTAGTATAAACTGTCAATTAAAGTAAAATGTAGTTAAAATTCTTTTAAGCAGTAACAGTGGGCTCGTGTCGAAACTTTAAACATTGGATTCGCCGCGTTTTGAGCTCTAGTCACTTATAAGATTTCTCTTATACGGGAATTATGTCAACTATAGGTGCCAAAATTGTCGACTTTAGGAGCAGGTCCATTTTAGGGTATCAATTTTAGATGCACTTCAAACGTTCACTTCCTACTATTTTTACTAAAGTTTAAACCAACAGTTTTAAAAAAAAATATTTTAGATGAAAGGTGAGACTTTGAAGTACCAGAAAATAGTTTTGGAGCCTACATTTATTTAATAGTATTACAAGGTAGAAAAAAATTCTCTTCATGTGTCGACTATAGGTGCTTTTAGCTTATTATAATCTCACTTGTATATACAAAAAGGCGCATATGTGTAGAGGGCTTAAAGTTTTCCCGTTTCAGGGCCTGTATCCAAAGCTGCCTTCGGTTTTCATCCGTAGGGAACCTATGAGTAGGAATGAGAAACAGTTATACTTACTTCTGTAACCGAATTATCACAGATACTTTCCAAAATGTAATACGAGTCTGACTTTACAGGCACCACTTTCAACACTTTAATTTACGTGATACTCTATTTCAAGTGTAAAAAAACATGTAAAAGTCACGTCAGCAGATTTCAATAAACTCATCTGCACTATCATAGAAACACTTACACGTGAAACGTAATGCCATTTCCCCCGACAAAACGCAGAGTACAGCCATAAGCGCAACACGAAACAACCACGTTTTGCCAACATTCGCGTGACTTTAGCCGAGAAATGTTGGAGGCACGAAAATGACGTCAGGGCGAGTCTGTTAGATTTATGGTGCAAGGCCGGCACCAACCTGCCCCGAAACTAAGAATGTTTGAGCAACCCTGGAGGGCCCCATATTCAGAGAAAAATAAACGAATAAAGTGCGGAAGCATTTGGAAAACGTTGTCGTTGTTGATTTTATGCTGTCCCATCGCTTCCCTTTTTCACTCCGAGCAGCAATAACTGGTTCTCGGTCGCTCTTCATTAACCTCCCAGTTACAGGGCGTCTAGCGAAGGAATCCCACGTTTCAGAATTCGGTATCTCGAAAACTGAGATAGACGGGCGCGACAGACGGTATTTTTGTCGTGAAAGCTGTAAGAAGTTTATACGGAAGTTTCAAAGTTGTTGGGAAAGCTGGTGCCAGACGCCACTGTGAGCGATCAGTCCGGCCTCCGGAACGCGCGAGGGGTCAGGGGGGAGGGGGGAGAGGTCGGCAGCGCCTGTGTCCACTGACCGCCGCCTCTGCAGCGTCAGACGGGGCGCAGGGGCGCGCTTATCAAAGACGGTCTGACGTTACAAAACGACACGGAGCGGAAACCGTTCGCACGCACTTGGCCAGATTCCGAGGGACAGGCGGCGTGGCCGATGACCTGACGAGGCATATAAGCCCCAGGTTTTATTTATCTATTTATTGTTCCGTGGGACCAAATTAAGGAGAAGTCTCCGTGGTCATGGAACGAGTGAATACATGGAATTATAACACGATAGTAGAAACAGATAAAATGAAATACGAGAAACGTATTCAGGCGACAATTCGTAAGTTTAAATAAAGAAAATCAACAACGTGACACTGGAATTTGCTTAATTTTTCAGCTCTTCCAGGAGCTCCTCGACAGAATAGAAGGAGTGAGCCACGAGGCAACTCTTCAGTTTGCACTTAAAAGCGTTTGGGCTACTGCTAAGATTTTTGAGTTCTTGTGGTGGCTTATTGAAAATGGATGCAGCAGAATACTGCACTCGTTTCTGCACAAGAGTCAAGGAAGTGCATTCCACATGCAGATTTGATTTCTGCCTAGTATTAACTGAGTGAAAGCTGCTAACTCTTGGGAATAGGCTAATATTGCTAACAGCAAACGACATTAAAGAAAATATATACTGTGAGGGCAATGTCAGAATTCCCAGACTATTGAATAGGGGTCGACAAGAGGTTTTCTAACGTACACCACACATAGCTCGAACAGCCCGTTTTTGTGCCAAAAATACCCTTTTTGAATCAGAAGAATTACCCCAAAAAATAATAACATACGACATAAGCGTATGAAAATATACGAAGTAGACTACTTTTCGTGTTGAACTGTCACTTATTTAAGATACTGTTCTAATGGTAAATAAAGCGACATTTAGTTTGTGAACAAGATCCTGAACATGGGCTTTCCACAACAGCTTACTATCTATCCGTACGCCTAGGAACTTGAACTGTTCCGTCTCGCTTATAACATGCCCATTCTGTCTGATTAAAATATCGGTTCTTGTTGAATTGTGAGTTAGAAACTGTAAAAACTGAGTATTACTGTGACTTCGCATCAAATTATTTTTCACAAGTCATGAACTTATTTCATGAACTACATTATTCCATACTGTTTCAATATTACACACAAGATCCTTCGCTACCAAGCTGGTGTCATCAGCAAGCAGAAATATTTTAGAATCACCTGTAATACTAGAAGGCATATCATTTATATAAATAAGAAACAGCAGTGGCCCCAGCACCGACCCTTGGGGAACGCCCCACTCAACAGTGCCCCATTGGGACTGAACATCACTACCACTCTCAATATTGCGGAGAATTACCTTTTGCTTTCTGTTCTTAAAGTAAGAGGCGAACCAATTGTAAGCTACTCCCCTTACTCAATAAAGGTCCAACTTCTGCAGTGATATTTTGTGGTTAACACAGTCAAAACCCTTCGTTAAATCAAAGAAAACACCTAGCGTTCGCAACCTTTTTTTTAATCCGTCCAAAACCTCACAGATAAAAGAGAATGTAGCATTTTCAGTTGTTGAACCATTTCTAAAACCAAACTGTACATTTGACAGCAAATTATATGAATTTAAATTCTCCAGTAATCTTGTATATACCGATGGCATAGAAATAGGTCTATAATTGTCAGCATTATTCCTGTCTCCCTTTTTATAAAGTGGCTTCACTACCGAGTACTTTAATCGGTCAGGAAACCGACCATTTTTAAAGGAAAAGTTACAGATATGGCTAAGTACTGGGCTAACATACATAGAACAATACTTCAGTATTCTGCTAGATACCCCGTCATATCCATGAGAGTTCTTGGTCTTTAGTGATTTAATTATTAACTCAATCTCCCTCTTGTCAGTATCATGGGAGGAGCATTTCAGGTAACAGTCTCGGAACACTTTTTTCTACGAGCGCTATATGATTCCCTGTTGGGACTAGGTTTCTATTTAGTTCACCTGCTATATTCAGAAAGTGATTATTAAGTACTGTACATATATGCGACTTATCAGTAACACGGACATTCCCACTACACACTGATTCTATATCCTCGACCTGTCTCTGCAGACCAGCTACTTCCTCTACGACTGGCCATATGGTTTTAATTTTATCCTGAAACTTGGCTATTCTACCTGCATACCACATACTTTTTGCCTTCCTAATAACTTTTTTAAGCACCTTACGATTCTGTTTGTAATGGGCTGCTGCATTTAGATTTTGACTGTTTCTAACGTTTTGACATAATTGCCACTTTGCTCTACAGGATATTCTTATCCCTCTAGTCAAGCCACCCAGGCTGGCTGTTTGTGCTAGTACCCTGTTTTGAACATACTAACGGAAAGCAACTTTCAAAGAGCACGAGAAAAGTGTCGGGGAAAGCATTATATTTATCATCTACTGTATCAGCACTATAAACATCTTGCCACTCTTGTTCCTCGATAAGGTTTACAAAGGTCTCTACAGCAACTGGATCAGCTTTCCTAAACGATAACTATATTTAACATGTGTCGCAGCACAAAAATCTTTTAGAGTTAAAATTTGTGCATCACGATCTGAAACGCCATTCACCTTTTTGCTGACAGAAAGGTAAATTGGAGTCACTCCTGAAAACGTCGCCACGGTTTCTGGATTACTCAGAAACATTCAAAGAAATCCGTCCGACGAATTGCAGCAGAGACCGGTCAGAGCGATCCGGCGCACAGAAAGTGCTCACACGGAGCCTGCGCGTTTCCGTCCGGACTCCCGAGCCACCGGTTCGTACGTGTACCGCGTGAGGTGAGGGGCGGGCTGTGGCGCCCCGGAAATGTTATATGTTCGAAGTCGGGGCAACCGGAAAAGCGAGGACCCTGAAGGCAGTGAACATCCTCAAGTGGCTCAGCCGCAGGTCTCGGGGAGCGGACAGGGCGCGTCTCCTTCAGTTTTATCGGGCTTTTGTGCGCTCACGGCTGGACTATGGGTGCACAGTATACGGGTCAGCAAGGCCGTCTTATTTGCGGATCCTTGACGCTGTTCACCGTGCTGGGATCCGACTGGCCACGGCTGCTTATCGGACCAGTCCCGTACCCAGCCTCTGTGCTGAGGCTGGCGAACCGCCACTTACCGTCCGGCGGCAGCTCCTGCTGGTGCGCCAGGCTCGTAAGTTTCTTGCGGCTCCCAGCTCGCCTGCTCACCATCTTGTTGCCCATCCACCTCTGGACCGCCTTTTTTCCCGCCGTCCCCGGGCTACGTTGCCGTTTGGGATCCGTGTGCAACGTGTGCTCGAGTCCCTCGGTGTGGAGTCTGTAGAACCCCAAATCCTGGGTTTTAACCGCCTGCCACTCTGGTTACTGAAGAGGCCGGGAGTGATTTTAGATTTATTGCACTACAAGAGAGATTGCACTCCTGCCACCGTTTTCAATGCAGCATTTTCTGCCATTTTATCTGAGCACCACGACTATGTAGCTGTTTTTACGGATGGGTCGAAACAGGGCGATTCCGTTGGCTGCTCAGTTGTTCTTCCGGATCGTGTCCTCAAGGTCCGACTGCCTCAGACTTTTACTGTCATTGATGCAGAGTTGTCTGCGATCTTGCGGGCGCTGGAGCAGATGAGACATTCTTCCTCTCCTAACTTTCTTGTCTGTTCCGATTCACTCAGTGACCTTCAGTCACTGCAACGTTTGTATCCGGCAGATAAAGTAGTCCAGACCATCCAGGATGCCCTCCTCAGACTACAGCGACTGGGGAAGGTTGTAGCTTTCTGCTGGGTTCCGGGGCATGTCGGCATTGCTGGAAATGAAAGGGCAGATCTCGCAGCCAAGGAGGCGTGTCTCGCCCACAAGTATCTCAGTGTGCTATCCCCTTGCACGCACTCACCTCGCTGTTGAGGTCACGGGTCATGCGTCGGTGGGAGGGTGAGTGGCTGGAAGTGACTGACAATAAGCTCCGTATAGTCAAGCCCAAAGCGCGTGTGTGGTGTACTTCCTTTCAGCCCCGTCGACGGGACGAGGTTCTACTCACGCGGCTTCTGATAGGCCACAGCCTTATGACGCATGGCTTCCTGCTCCGGCGAGAGGACCCTCCAATGTGTGGTGCTTGCGGCGTCCAGGTCACTGTGCGCCACGTTTTATTGGATTGCGTTTTATTTTCTGACCAGCGGGCCGCGGCTGACTTGCCGGCGGACCTGCCATCTCTTTTAGGCAACACTCGGACGAATGTGGTTAAAGTTTTAAAGTTCTGTGCCATGTCAAATGTTTCTACAAAGATTTTAGGGAGAGGATTTTAATTTGCTCACTGTGTGACAAGCTCGCCCATATTTTATGTAAGTGGCCAGCCAATGACAATTTATTGTGGCATTCTTGTTGCTACGTTTTCCCTTTCCTTACATTCTACTTTCTTATGTAGCATTTACCTTCTTTTCCTGCCTTCTTTGCGTGTGAGCTTCAGTTTTATTAGGTCTGCCCACATTCGATCCTTTTAATGTGTGTCAGGGCGCTGATGACCCCGACGTTGAGCGCCCATAAGCCCCAACACACACACAAACACGCACAGGACGCTCGGCAGGTGGAACACGCGCTGCCGGACGTCGGCCGAAGCGAGAGGGGGCCGGAGGCCGCGTGGCCGGGAACTCCGCGGTGACGCCGCGGCGGGGACGGCGCCCTGGGTCGGCGACGGAGGTTCGTATCCCGGGAGCGCCAGAGGTGGCGGTGTTTGTGAAACCTCAATGGCAGACATTTCGCAGTTTGTATAGAAATTAATAGTAGCGAGAGGAATCGCGAATGAGATTTTCACTCTGCAGCGGAGTGTACGCTGATATGAAACTTCCTGGCAGATTAAAACTGTGTGCCGGACCGAGACTCGAACCGGGGATCTTTGTCTTTCCCGGGAAAGTGCTCTGCCAACTGAGCTACCCGAGCACGACTCACGCCCCGTCCTCACAGCTTTACTTCTGCCAGTACCTGTTCGAGTCTCGGTCCGGCACACACTTTTAATCTGCCAGGAAGTTTCATATCACCGCACAATCCGCTGCACAGTAAAAATTTCAATCTAGAAACAACCCCCAGGCTGTAGCTAAGCAATGTCTCCGCCATATCCTTTCTTTCAGGAGTGGTAGTTCTGCAGGGTTCGCAGGACAGCTTCTGTAAAGTTTGGAAGGTAGGAGACGAGGTACTGCCAGAAGTAAAGCTGTGAGGACGGGGTAGCTCGGGTAGCTCAGTTGGCAGAGCACTTTCCCGCGAAACACAAAGGTCCCCAGTTCGAGTCTCGGTTCGGCACACAGTCTTTGCCAGGAAGTTTCAAGAGGAATCTTGATACCTCAAAAAGAAACGTGTACATTGCCATTATCTCCACGACGATTCTGACGGTGTAATCTAATTTTCAATATCTTTCCTACTTTAAAGTTTACTATCTGACTTTAAATTAGACAAGTAACACCCAGCAACGAATTTCCAAAATGTAAACGCTTCATCCGATTTCGTCGATCGCCGTGTCTTTAGAAAGCTACTAGTGTAAACCTAAATTGGTATGAATTACAGGCATGTAACTTGAATAGTGCACGAGTTGTTGGAGGTAAAAGTGGCCGATTACTATCGATCGCATCAGGTCACAAGTACTCCACAGTTCCACGAACATACTTCCAACATCTGATATGTTATTTGTATCTTGTTTCAAATTTCCTGCGTGTCATGCCTATGTATACTGCATCACAACTTTGACATTCAAGTTTATATATTCCTGATTGTTGGAATTTGTCCCTCTTGGTAGCTGGCTGGCTTAGATGTGATTGCCTAGTAAGAGGGACATATTCCAACAATCAGCAATATATATAAACTTGAATGTCAAAGTTGTGATGCAGTATACATAGGCATGACACGCAGGAATTTTGAAACAAGATACAAATAACATATCAGATGTTGGAAGCATGAAACAAACGATTCCACATTTGCAGAGCATTTAAAACACCATAACCATCATCCTACAAACATGGAACAAGAAATGAAAATAATGAGAATAAACAACGATGACAAACATCTTATACAAACGCAAGAAAACTTCCACATCCGGAAAGCCATAGCAGAAAACAAACATCAGATAAATGAACAAACACACATCAGCACAGCCTCCCTACTACACTTAATACAGGAAATGATAACATAAAACAAAAAAACTCTTCCCCCCCCCCCACACACACACAAACAAAGCAAAAAAAAAAACACATTGTAAGACACACACACACACACACACACACACACACACACACACACACACACACACACACACACAGCACAAAAAAATTATATCAGACCAAAACACACAGAGACACACACGCACACACACAAATGCATACACGAACAGATCACACATACTTCAATAATTACACTCGAAAGTTCGGCAATAACATTCGATCTTTGGCTAAAACATTTGACAGTCGGCAACAGAAACCAAAACATTGCATTGAAACAAGCGTTCAGTTCATAGTGCTGTGGAATGTGGGGGAAAAAACCGCAAATTGGCATTCATAAGAAGAACAACAACACCAAAAATGCAACAGGAGCGTAATATGTAAGAAATTGTCCACGCAACCTGTAAGTACAGTTCGAAACATTACTACTTAATAGGATATACCAAACCACAAGAACTGTTTATAACCTATAGGTACAGTGACAAAAAATGTAAATTAAATAGCTAACATATGTACATATTCCAGGCCACTGATGATGCCTTGCAGAAAATAAAGGTGAAACGCGTATGGCACTAAAATTGTGTTTTATTCAGTTGCTGTCAGACGGTCCATAAGTAAAAATTATCAATATACCGTAATATTACACGCAACTGAGGAAGACAGGACTACAAAAGTTGAAGATATTCGTTGGGTTGGGTTGTTTGGGGAAGGAGACCAGACAGCGAGGTCATCGGTCTCATTGGATTAGGGAAGGACGGGGAAGGAAGTCGGCCGTGTCCTTTCAAAGGAACCATCCCGGCATTTGCCTGGAACGATTTAGGGAAATAACGGAAAACCTAAATCAGGATGGCCGGACGCGGGATTGAACCGTCGTCCTCCCGAATGCGGGAGATATCCGTGAAGAAATTTGTTAAATATTCAGTGTGCTTTAGAAAGCACAAGACGTTGGGCTACTAGCCTACTTTCTGTTCTATTCCTTTGATATATGTTTATTTAATTTGTTTATGTACCTAATAATGTGTGTTAGAGCGTGTTTGTGGTCGAGCCGTAGGAATATTTATTTAATTTGAAGTTATTTTAATGTAACTCCACTATTTCGTGCGTTCCATTTTATGTTTGTGAGCGGGCGTTGGCTCGGAGGCAGGGCGGGACCGATCTAGCCGATCACAGCGATCGTCTCCGTGGAGGACACGAGGTGGTTGGGAGCAGTGAGAGGCAGTTCCGCAGTTGGGCCCACGACACGGCAAGTGCCGGACGCGGCGGCGCGGCTGGCGCTCGGTCGCGGCAGAGAGACTCGGAGGGAGTGGAGCGGTCTGCGCGAGGTCGCCAGATATAGAAGTACTTCGGAGTGCCGACTTGTGCGCTTGCGAGATTTCCGTGGCTTCTGCACTGAAGACGTAGTGTGCGCTTAGGAGTGATTATGTCGCGAGCTGTGCTGTTGTTCATAACGAATTACGTGCTGTGGGAATCTATTGTTTCCCTGCTATTCAACTTATATTTTATTTAATTGCTGTACCATCGACACCAATAAGTGTTTTGCAGAAACATACCACATTCTGCTATCGTACTCATCATTTAAAGTCGTTAGAATAGTGCCTGCAGATTTTATTTAATTGCAGTCTTTCATCGATAAATTTATGTTACTTTTATAATTCGCAATAGCCGAGTGATAGAAACCTTCGACCATTCGATTTGTGTGCATATTCGTATCGTATACTGTAGGCGCAGCAGTGTTTGGCCTGTAATGCGGCAGCTACGTATCCCGGCCCCTAGACAACGAAACCGGCCAAAACTTTTAGTATTTCAACTCTGAGTCCGAGGGTACGTAGTTGAGGGCCACCGACACCCCACCATTCATTTTCTATTGGAAAGCCGGCAACCGTCTGTGCGAAAGAGGGCTGATTTTGCGAACCGCGTTGCCGCAGCGACTGATAATGAGGGATTTGATGTTGGCTGCGTGCGGTTCACAGATGAAGCACACCTAATTCCAAATGGAGTTGTGAATAAAGAAAAACTGGAAATTTTTCGGTTCCGAAAATCAGCGCTTATGTTAAGCGAAACCGCTGTATTCTCACAGAGATACAGTTTGGGCTGCGGTATGCAGCAGAGTCGCTGCTAGCGTCAGAGGATCGACCGTGCATGCGAGACGGGACCAGACCACATCACACCGAGCAAGTGTTTCGCTCTCTTGATGAATACTGCTCGAATACAGTCATTGCGTTTGTATGTATGTACGGTATTCTGCCGTACGGCAGGTCTTGTCACGTGTTATGCCTCTTCCACTTTTGTCTGTCCATAGCCAGTCTTTTCATTCCTGAACATTTGCCTCCTTTGATATTCTCCAGCATTTGATATCTTCTTTTTCCACTTCCCCTTTTTCCCTCCACCATTCCTTCTATTCGTTCCTTCAATAAACAGTCCCTCCTCAAACATTGTCCAATCCAGTTCCGTTTTCACTTTCTGATGACTTTCAGCATGTTTCTTTCTTCTCCAACTCTTCTTAATACTTCTTCATTCCTTGCTCGGTCTTCCCATTTCACTTTTTCCATTCTTCTTCATATCCACATCTCTAGTGCCTCCAATCTCCTCTCATATTCCTTCCTCAATGTCCAGGTCTCCGCACCATACAGTGCAACGCTCCAAATGTAACATTTGGCAATTGTTTTCCTCAGATCTTTGTTTAGTGGTCCATAAAGTAATTTCTGTTTCCTCTTGAATCCTTCTTTTGCCATTCCAATTCTTTTCCTAATTTCTGTTGAGCAATACATATCATCCATTATTACACTTCCCAAGTAATTGAAGTTATTCGTTTGCTCTATTTCCTCTCCCCCTATTTTCATACGGCATTTTGTCCCCTTTCCTCCAGTTACCACGCTTTTCGTTTTCTTCTTGTTAATCTTCATTCCATAGTCTTCTAATTTTGTGTTTACATCATCTAACATTTGTTCCACCTCTCTTGCACTCTCTGCCATCACAACCATGTCGTCTGCAAATCTTATACACTCCACTCTCCGACCCTTATACAAATTCCTCTCCTTCCATCAAAAATTTCACTAATAATTTCCTCCAAATATATACTGAACAGTGTTGGTGGTAAACAACAACCTCGTCTTCCCATTTGTCCACTCATCACACCTCCTATTCTTACTTTTCCTCTCTTGCGTTTGATCATTGCAAATTTAATGGCGCAGGGATGGACTCACATCCACATTTACCCGGTCTGACTCATTGCGATTAATTTTTGAGTGGCTCATCGAAAGATACCGTCTACCGGAAACATCCCACCGTGCTGGATGCGCTCGAATCGACCGTCTGTGCGGCATCCCAATCGATTTCTGCGGAGGCCCTACAGCACGTGATGGTGAATTTCAGCGCCCATTTGCGCCACCTCGGTACGGTGAGTGCTCGACATTTCAGGATACAGTGATGTGATTGCAAAGAGTGGTTGGAGACGAGAGTTTTAACTGTGCACGCTCATACAGTACGACCTGCACAGCGCACAGTGGCACCTGTTGGCAGCTTTTTCAATTATTCCCAAACTTCTATATAAAATCCTTACGGCTTTCACAATAAACGCACCATCTGTTGCACTCCTCTATCGATCTCAGTTGCTGAGATGTTTAAGTTCGAAAGCAGGGGCTCTTTCATTGCACGTCCTGTGTTACTCGTGGTGTTTTCGGACAAGGAAATCGACCAGTATTCTGTAAATAAAAAACTTTACTTGCAAACGCTAAGTTACTATTTTAAATGAAAAAGGAACGAAAACATCTTTTGATATTTGTTTCGTTTGAGTAGTAGCGTGTAGAATTTCCAGTAATGTAAAACAGGAGTTTACTCTCGTATGTCGCCGTTCGCCGGCCACTTGTGCTTCCGGCACGACGCTCGCGCCGAGCGGGTAGTCTACCCCAGCGGCTGCAGGCGCTCCGCGCCCACCGAACATCGCAAACCCAGCGAGGGGCAGAAAGAAAGAACAGATTTCCAACGTTTGTAAAAGAGAAACTGTGAAAAAAAAAAACACACACACATTGCGTGTGCCAGTGGACGAAGGAAGGTTCAAACATTTTTGTTCGCACAGACACTGTACCACGAGCAACGTTCGTTGCTGGAGAAATACCGAAATGATAATCCACTTCATTACACACACGAATCAGCATGTTCCTGTTTATTGAACCGATAGCTTCAACAATTCTATTTCTCTTTTATGCACCACCGCGGGTAAAAAAAATCGCAACCTGTGATGTCTTTTGACCTGTGGGGGCCAAAAGCAATGAAGATCTGGTTGTGCATCTGTTCCAGCCCAACGTCGTGGGACAGCGTTGTTAAAATAACGCTGCAGCTCAGGGAGAAATTAGGCGAGTGGTTCCGAAAAAGTGTCCTCTACCATTTCCTGGGGAACTGAAATGCAAATTCCGTGTATTCTGTCACGGTTGCCGGACGCAATTCCTGCAGCAACTGCAGCTTGTGAGGCTTCGTGTGCAGAACACGCCGCACCGTTGTTTTGAGGAAGTTGGAAGTTCCTGGTCAGCCCGTCTTGTGGACTTCCGAGAGCCCCTTGTGAACGCGTCTCCGATACGCTCGACACTTCTGTCAGACGTGCGTGGCCCATCAGTGAGTGCTCTTCCCTCTGCATGTGCAACCAACCTGCAGGAATTTTGTACGCCAGTCATAAATCTGCTTGTGCAGAGGCGGCTTCTTGCTGAATCGAAGCGGAATCCATGTTCGACTTGAACAAATAATTCCCTTCGCGATAATTCCAACACACAGAGTGACTTCTGGTGTGGTGTGGTCGCCATATTGCTATAAACAAGAGGCAGCGCAGGTACTGCATGTCAAAACTCTGAACCTGCTTGTATCCAGTGACGGGCACAGTGTATTTCTGTCTTGTATTGTTTGGGAGCAGGTAGAAAACGAGGCTTAGTGGAAATACTTGGGTAACAGAAGCGATACTGATTTTAACTGATGAAAGCGGGAAATATAAAAATGCAGTAAATGAAGCAGGCGAAAAGGAATACAAACGTCTCAAAAATGAGATCGACAGAAATTGCAAAATGGCTAAGCAGGGATGGCTAGAGGACAAATGTAAGGATGTAGAGGTATATAATAGTTGGGGTAAGATAGATACTGCCTACACGAAAATTAAATAGATCTTTGGAGAAAAGAGAAACATCGATATGAATATCAAGAGCTCAGATGGAAAACCAGTCCTAAACAAAGAAGGAAAAGCAGGAAGGTGGAAGGAGTATATAGTGGGTCTATACAAGGGTGATGTACTTGACAGCAATATTACGGGAATAGAGCAGAACGTAAATGAAGATGAAATGGGAGATATGATACTGCGTGAAGAATTCGACAGAGTACGTAAAGACCTAAGGCGAAACAAGGTTCCGGGAGTAGACAACATTCCATTAGAACTACTGATAGCCTTGGGTAAGTTAGCCATGGGAAAACGCTTCCATCTGGTGAGCAAGATATACTACTAAACTCCGTCCGAACAGCCCTCGGAAGGCCCAGCGGTACAGACCGAACGCCGTGTCATCCTGAGACGTAGAGGAAGCTTTTCAAAATGTTGACTGGAATACTCTCTTTCAAATCCAGAAGGTGGCGGGGGTAAAATACAGGGACGGAAAGGCTATTTACAATTTGTACAGAAACCAGATGGCAGTTATAAGAGTCGAGCGGCACGAAAGAGAAGCTGTGATTGAGAAGGGAGTGAGACAGGGCTGTAGCCAATCCCTGATGTTATTCGGTATGTATATTGAGCAAGCAGTAAAGGAAACAAAAGGAAAATTTGGAGTAGGAAGTAAAATTCGTGGAGAAGAAATAAAAACTTTGAGGTTTGTCGATGACATTGTTAATTCCGTCAGAGACAGCAAAGGAGCTGAAAGAGCAGTTGAACAGAATGGACAGTGTGTTGAAAGGAGGGTATAAGATGAACATCAACAAAGGCAAAACGAGAATAATGGAATGTAGTCGAATTAAGTCGGGTGATGCTGAGGGAATTAGATTAGGAAATGAGACACTTAAAGTAGGAGATGAGTTTTGCTACTTGGGGAGCAAAATTACTGATGATGGTCGAAGTAGAGAGGATACAAAATGTAGACTGACAATGGCAAGGAAATCGTTTCTGAAGAAGAGAAATTTGTTAACATCGATTATAGATATGTCAGGAAGTCTTTTCTGAAAGTGTTTGTATGGAGTGTAGCCATGTGTGGAAGTGAAACATGGACGGTAATTAGTTTAGACAAGAAGAGAATAGAAGCTTTCGAAGTGAAGAATGCTGAAGATTAGATGGCTAGGTCACGTAAGTAATGAGGAGGTACTGGATACAACTGGGGAGAAGAGAAGTTTGTGGCACAACTTGAAGAAGGGATCGGTTGGTAGGACATGTTCTGAGGCATGAAGGGATCACCAGTTTAGTATTGGAGGGCAGCGTGGAGGGTAAAAATCGTAGAGGGAGACCAAGAGATGAATACACTAAGCAGATTCAGAAGGATGTAGGCTGCAGTAGGTACTGGGAGATGAAGAAGCTTGCACAGGACAGAGCAGCATGGAGAGCTGCATCAAACAAGTCTCTGGACTGAAGATCATAACAACAACAATAACAACAACATTGCTTGTCTGTAATAAACGATTGAAGTCTGTTCCTTCTTTTCGTGTCGTCCTGTACCGGTGTCGCTCGTGCGGAACTTAAGCCCTGCGGCGACCGCCGCGGCCGACGTCTGTACGGACTGTGAATTTGTCGTACTTACGAGTACATCAGAGCAGCAGACTCTCTCAGTTGTGTTACTTAGACTTTTTGTGTTTCTTGCAAATAAAGTGTACGTAAATGCTACCTAGCAACCATCATTGAGTCATCGGCTGTTTGCGTGCATAGTCCAAAAGACATAAAGAAATAAGGTTTCCTCATTGTTAGTACCTAAAACGTACGTGGAACGATTTCAGCATTACGATTGGTCGCTGTCGCGTGGAGATTATCGTAATAAGTAATAGTTCTTCTAGAAGAGAATAGCGGTGTTCAGGTACCTGACGTCCTCGCTGTACAGAAATTGGTAATCTTTGAAACAAGAGATATAAAATTATATATCTAAATTAATTATTTACGCTGTTATAGAAAGGCTACTCAATTCCTTCCGAAATAAATTTGAGAAAATCTCTGTGAACAGAAGAAAAAATACAAGAAAATATTTCCAAACCAGAAATGAAACATATTTTTAATTGTATTCCTATGTTTTCCTTAAATAAAGGTATTTAGCGTCTATTCCTCAAGTGCGTGAGGGACAGTGTTACGCACATTTCCGTCAAGTGGAAATTCGCAGAGATGTTAACAGATCTTACGTTTTTCCCCAGATCGATATGTTTCTCCGTGTAAACTGATGTGCAGTCTATGTTCCATAAACTCAATGGAAAGTTTGTGTATCCTGCCATTACAAGGACCGAAAAACGATGATGAGGAGAAGGCGAACGTCAACGTGGCAGGACCTTAAACGAATCTGGCAGTAGGGTAAGCGGAAAAACGAAATATTAGATTGTGTATACTTTAATTTACAAAGATTGCATTAATAAATTCTCGGTAGCTAGTCTCTGGCGCTCTATACCAGTGAACTGTTACAGTCAGTCGTGCTTTAGCGTGACTGTAACACATACAGACGGCGGACGTCTGCGCGGTCGGTCCACATCTTCAGATAGAAACGCTTCCACGATTCAGATCTGCCCTGACAGTTGCATTCTGCTACACCTGTCGGCGACGATGGCTTGAATTACACTCCCACTGTACTTCAGATGGTGGCGCTGCGGTCTCATACACATTTCTAGACGTACAGTATAAGGCTTCAAAATTGTCTTGAGAGGGATGGAAAACACACAAAAAGAGATATTATAAGAATTTTTTCTTATCGAGCTGCATAAACATATTCAAATTTTTTATGCCCTTCCCTTTATTTATTTATTTATTTATTGTTCCGTGGGACCAAATTAAGGAGAAGTCTCCATGGTCATGGAACGAGTCAATACATGGAATTATAACACGATAGTAGAAACAAATAAAATGAAATACAAGAAACGTATTCAGGCGACAATTCGTAAGTTTAAATAAAGAAAATCAACAATGTGACACTGGAACTTGCTTAATTTTTCAGCCCTTCCAGGAGCTCCTCGACAGAATAGAAGGAGTGAGCCGCGAGGAAACTCTTCAGTTTAGACTTAAAAGCGTTTGGGCTACTGCTAAGATTTTTGAGTTCTAGTGGTAGCGTATTGAAAATGGATGCAGCAGAATAGTGCACTCCTTTCTGCACAAGAGTCAAGGAAGTGCATTCCACATGCAGATTTGATTTCTGCCTAGTATTAACTGAGTGAAAGCTGCTAACTCTTGTGAATAAGCTAATATTGCTAACAACAAACGACGTTAAAGAAAATATATACTGTGAGGGCAATGTCAGAATTCCTGTTGAATAGGGGTCGACAAGAGGTTCTCGAACTTACACCACACATAGCTCGAACAGCCCGTTTTTGAGCCAAAAATATCCTTTTTGAATCAGATGAACTACCCCAAAAAATAATACCATATGACATAAGCGTATGAAAATATGCGGGCTACTTTTCGTGTTGAACTGTCACTTATTTCAGATACTGTTCTAATGGTAAATAAAGCAGATTTTAGTGTCTGAACGAAATCCTGAACATGGGCTTTCCACAACAGCTTACTGTGTATCCGAACGCCTAGGAACTTGAACTGTTCCGTCTCACTTATAATATTCCCATTCTGTCTGATCAAATTATCAATTCTTGTGGAATTGTGAGTTAGAAACTGTAAAAGCTGAGTCTTACTGTGATTTAGCATCAAATTATTTTCCACAAGCCACGAACTTATTTCATGAACTACATTACTTGATACTGTTTCAGTATTACACACAAGATCCTTCGCTACCAAGCTGGTGTCAGCACCAACAGAAATATTTTAGAATCACCTGTAACACTAGAAGGCATATCATTTACATAAATAAGAAACAGCAGTGGCCCCAGCACCGACCCTTGGGGAACGCCCCACTTAACAGTGCCCCATTGGGACTGAACATCACTACCACTCTCAATATTGCGGAGAATTACCTTCTGCTTTCTGTTCTTAAAGTAAGAGGCGAACCAATTGTAAGCTACTCCCCTTACTCAATAATGGTCCAACTTCTGCAGTAATAATTTGTGGTTAACACAGTCAAAAGCCTTCGTTAAATCAAAGAAAACACCTAGCTTTCGCAACCTTTTATGTAATCCGTCCAAAACCTCACAGAGAAAAGAGAATATAGCATTTTCAGTTGTTAAACTATTTCTAAAACCTAACTGTACATTTGACAGCAAATTATGTGAATTTAAATGCTCCAGTAACCTTGTATATACAACCCTCTCGATAACTTTAACAAACACCGATGGCATAGAAATAGGTCTATAATTGTCAACATTCGACGTACGGTACATTTTTTTTGTGAATCGCCGTCCATAGCTTCAGACACAGTGGCGAAAAGTGGCTGCCGTGAAACTGAGGCGAAAAACGCATTCACGGAAGTAAAATAAAATGTAATGTTTCAGAGTAGACGAATGAATTTATATTTCCGCTTAATATACCGTTATTACGTTACTTTGAGTTTATCACTGGTAATTAGGAGCTACGTAACCCCGTTTGAGTTGAGTTGAGCGCGTTGTGACTTCTGTCGTTGTCTGTTGCAGAGTACTGCGGCTCGCTCAACTTCTGCCCCAGCGGGACCTTCTGCTGCTTCGACGACATGTGCTGCAAGTGAGTACAACAACGCCTCCTTTAGTGTAGTTTAGTGTAGACGCTGACCGGCACTGTAGCTACTCGTTCCACTACAGTTTCCCACATTCGTGTCTATGTATCGAGTGCATCTGCTTTGCGTGAGTGAACCTTTCTTTAACCCTAGGATGCATGGTGCCGAAAACACACAGGAATTCATATGCAGGGCCTCCAAAGCCCTGCCCTAATTTAAAATTTTCCTCTTTTCATATAATCATTCTTTGGAGTTAAATTTATTTCTGTCAAATTTAATGTCATATTGAAAGATTCCTAAGATACAGTAACAGGATCTGGTGGACCTGGTTAACATTTTATTAATTAAAAGAAACTCTAAGAGTGAATTTTTATTAGTTACATTCATTTACATACAACATATAGAAATAATTTTATTAATTCACTTATACGTTGCAGTTTACATTTTATAACATTTATTACAACAATTTTCTTCAGTTAAAACATACTCATTAACACAATATTATGTATGTAGCCAATATTGTGACAAAAAATTATTATCCATTGTTCACATAAAATTGCATTTTACTTAGTTTTCAACATGTGACAAACAAGAAGCACAAAGAACGCCACTATGTTCCTTACAAATGTTGGTTTTACACTTAATGCATGTCATAGCACTTTTCCTGTGTTTATTATATGGACAATAATTGCATCTTCTACTTTTTTCTGAAACAGGTAGTTGGTTCGGCAGTATGACATCTTTTTGAACACCACATCTTTGCATAGCATCAACGATTTTCTTTGGAAGATTAGGGATCTGAATACGAAGTTCCATTAGTGGTCTTACCATTTCCTCTGCCAAATCTCTTAGGAACAAACGGCTTTTATCGCTTCTTTCACTATGGTACGTCAGATGTTGGGCGGAAAATAAAATTTCACTGTTCATTGCTGCGACGTCCATCATATTCATCCATAATGCAAATGGCCATCTTCTTGTTTGTCTCTTGCAAGTGTAATAACGAATTTTCTGGTCCATTTGACCTACTCCACCCTTCGTCGAGTTATAGAACTTTATTATATCTGGTTGCTTTTTTGCATGAGTTTCATCAATGTTTCTGTCGTGATGCATTGTGCTAATGAGAACTACAGACTTTCTCTTTTTGGGAACATTACTCACCATTGTAATGTCACCTCTAAATGCAAACAAAGAGGAATGAATCGCTCTTGAGGCAGAGGGTTTCATCTCATTAGGAATTTCTGGTTTATTTTGTTTGATTGTTCCCACCACTGTAATGTGCTTCTGAAGCATCTCTTCTGCCAGCTGCACACTAGTAAAGAAGTTGTCAACAGTAATATTTTTTGATGATCCTTCAATGCTTTTAGCAAAATCTTTCACCACATTCAATTCAAGATTTTTCTGAACAGGTTCATGGGGCTTCCTTCTCGTGTAAACAATTCCGTCTAAAGCATATGCAGATGTACGAGGGCTATCCACAAAGTACATTACGTTTTGGAATTAAAAATAAATAAAGTATTGGAAATTTTTTTTATTATATACAGATGAAAGCCACACTTAAATACTACTTTTCTACATAGTTGCCATTTAAATTAAGTCACTTATCGTAGCGATGGTCGAGCTCGGAAATTCCTTCGTCGTAAAATTCGGCCGCCTGTGCCTTCAACCACGTGGTTACCTCTTCTCGAAGCTGTGCGTCGTCATCAAAACGCTGCATAGCCAACCACTTCTTCATTGCTGGGAATAAGTGGAAGTCGCTCGGTGCCAGGCCGGGACTGTACGGCGGATGAGGAAACAACTCCCACTTAAAAGATTCGAGAACTTCACGAGTGGCATTTGCCGTGTGGGCCCGGGCGTTGTCGTGAATCGGCGAGATCTTTGAGCCCAACTTTCCCCTGCGCTTGTTTTGTATTGCTCTTCTGAGGTTGTGCAGAGTTTGGCAATACCTTTGAGAGTTTATTGTAGTGCCTCTTTCCAGGAAATCCACAAAAAACACACCTTTTCTGTACCAAAAGACAGTCGCCATTACCTTCCTTGCAGACATTATCTGCATGCATTTCTTGGGTTTTTGGGGGGAATTTGTGTGCCCCCACTGCATTGACTGCAATTTTGTCTCGCAGTTCACACGCTTAACCCACGTTTCGTCACCAGTAACGATGCGATCGAGTAATGAGTCGCCATCTTTCTCGTAAGCGTCCAAAAACATTCACGCTACAGCCATTCGCTGATTTTTGTGAATCTCTATCAAGATTTTTTGTATCCATCTTGCACAAAAGTTCTGGTAACCAAGCTTTTCGGTAATGATTTCGTGCAACAAACTTCGTGAAATTTGTGGAAAACTCATAGAGAGTTTCGTTATTGTGAAATTACGGTTTTCACGTACCGCGGCATCGACTTTTTCGACCAGTTCGGCAGTCACTATGCTGAGTCTTCTACTTGGCTCTTCGTCGTGAACGTTAGTTCGGCCATTTTTAAATTTTATGACCTATTGACGCACTCCACCTTCAGTGATTATGTTGTCCCCATACACTTGACAAAGCTGCCGATAGATTTCTGTCGGTGTACAGTTTTTTGCAGTCAGAAACCTTATTACAGCACGCACTTCACACTTCGCGGCATTTTCAATTAACGCTGACATTTCAAACTGTCACAGTAACTCAACGGCGTACAGCACGAACCTCTCACTAGCACGGCAGGCAGGATGGCGACTGAGCGGCGGAATGCCATGACACCAAGATGGCCGCCCCTAACGGACACAAACGAAAACGTAATGTACTTTGTGGATAGCCCTCGTAGCATCACAAAACCAAAATATTTTTATGCCATACTTGGCTGGTTTAGAGGGCATATACTGCGTGAAGCTGCATCTTCCACGGAATGGCACCAGCTGTTCGTCAACTGTGAGCGAATCATTGGGAATCATTCTATTTCTACACTTGTCAAGAAATAGTTCCCATACATATCGAACAGCTGCAAGTTTGTCATCTGCAGATCGAGGGTTAAGGAAACCTTCCGAGCTCTGCTCGAAAACCAAATTACCTACGACTATCACCAGAGCTATTGTCCCGTACATCGCTCGTCTGCGTCTCGTCAGACATCCAGAACACGGCCTGTTTTGAGCACACTGACTGCCCCCCTAGTGGAACCAGCTTCTCCTCGGAAGTCGACGCTGACTCCGGAAACGTCCAGTTTGTGCGATCAAAATTCCAGCAGTTCGGCGTCGATCCGGTTTCGGCAGCTCGCTGACCGGGCCCCAAAAGCGCCGAAGGACGACCGGTGGTCGCGTTCCACACCTGCAGTGGTCGCGTCAGTACCGTAGCCTGCTTCCCCTCCTGTGCCGTGTTTCTCTGGAACTCTGTTCTCTGGGCCACTGTCATTTCCTCCACGCTGTACTTGAGCAGTAGAGAATGCCAGAGCGGGCGGTCTACCAGGGCGGTGTGTTTGTGGAAAACTATAGCTCGACGTCGGTAGTCAGGAATGCTCGGGAATATCTCAGTGCTGGATTATTACATACGCTCGACTATCGAGGTAATGTGAAACCTGGTTTCAGCGAGGGATTTCAGCAAAACCTAAAGTTTTAACACGCAGAAACACGTAACCATTATTAAGATTACAGCGTAAAAAATTAAAAGTTTGTATTACTTTTCTGTAAAAACAAAACTGAATTAAGAAAAGAATACTGTACTGCTCTCTTAAATCAGTTTAATGTTCAAAGTTTTACAAAAGTTCAGTACAGGTATGTACCGAACAAAACAAGTGCCATTGACTTGAAAAGATTGAGAACAAGCTAATAAAGAAAATTATTACTCAGAATTGCGTGCTGTTTAATTTTAATCACCAATACGTAGATTCAAGGTGGAGGGGGATAAGGAATTGAACTCACGGTGTCAGTTTCATCGCCGACGAATGAAAGAGTGTGCTGTGCCAGGATTCAAACCAGGGACCTCCCGCACACCAGGCAGCTGTGTTGAGTGGCGGTCCGCCACCTCTGCCCATCGAGGCGAATCAGTTATACGACTGTGCCGAGTCTGTTCCTCCGGACATGTACGAATGTGTGGGACTGCATACCAGGTCCACTACTGTTTGCGTGTATATTAATCACCTGTCATCTGTTACATTACCAGATGCCAAGTTTGTCTTATTTGCAGATGATACAAACATTGCAATAAATACACTAGTGGCCATTAAAATTGCTACACCACGAAGATGACGTGCTACAGACGCGAAATTTAACCGACAGGAAGAAGATGCTGTGATATCCAAATTATTAGCTTTTCAGAGCATTCACACAAGGTTAGCGCCGGTGGCGACACCTACAACGTGCTGACAGGAGGAAAGTTTCCGACCGATTTCTCAGACACAAACAGCAGTTGACCGGCGTTGCCTGGTGAAACGTTGTTGTGATGCCTCGTGTAAGGAGGAGAAATGCGTACCATCACGCTTCCGACTTTGATAAAGGTCGCATTGTAGCCTATCACGATTGCGGTTTATCGTATCGCGACATTGCTGCTCGCGTCGGTCGAGATCCGATGACTTTTAGCAGAATATGGAATCGGTGGGTTCAGGAGGGTAATACGGAACGCCGTGCTGGATCCCAACGGCCCCGTATCACTAGCAGTCGAGATGACAGGCATCTTATCCCTACGGCTGTAACGGATCGTGCAGCCACGTCTCGATCCCTGAGTCAACAGATGCGGACGTTTGCAAGACAACAACCATCTGCAGTTCGACGACGTTTGCAGCAGCACGGACTATCAGCTCGGAGACCGTGGCTGCGGTTACCCTTGACGCTGCATCACAGACAGGAGCGCCTGTGATGGTGTACTCGACGACGAACCTGGGTGCACGAATGGCAAAACGTCATTTTTTCGGATGAATCCGGGTTCTGTTAATAGCATTATGATCGTAGCATCCGTGTTTGGCGACATCGCGGTGAACGCACATTGGAAGCGTGTATTCGTCATCGCCATACTGGCGTATCACCCGGCGTGATGGTTTGGGGTGCCATTGGTTACACGTCTCGGTCACCTCTTGTTCGCATTGACGGCACTTTGAACAGTGGACGTTACATTTCAGATGTGTTACGACCCGTGGCTCTACCCTTCATTCGATCCCTGCAAAACCCTACATTTCAGCAGGATAATGCACGACCGCACGTTGCAGGTCCTGTACGGGCCTTTCTGGATACAGAAAATGTTCGACCGCTGCCCTGGCCAGCACACTCTCCCGATCTCTCACCAACTGAAAACGTCTGGTCAATGGTGGCCGAGCAACTGGCTCGTCACAATACGCCAGTCTTGATGAACCGTGGTGTCGTGTTGAAGCTGCATGGGCAGCTGTACCTGTACACGCCATCCGAGCTCTGTTTGACTCCCAATGCCCAGGCGTATCGAGGCCGTTTTTACGGCGAGAGGTGGTTGTTCTGGGTACTGATTTCTCAGGATCTATGCTCCCAAATTGCGTGAAAATGTAATCACTTGTCAGTTCTAGTATAATATATTTGTGCAATGAATACCCGTTTATCATCTGCATTTCTTCTTAGTGTAGCAATTTTAATGGCCAGTAGTGTAGTAAATCAAATATAAATTTAGAAAGGGCAGCTAATCTAATTTTTACTGTCATTAATAAGTGGTTCATAGCCAATTCACTGTCATTAAACTTTGAAGAGACCCACTATATGCAGTTTAGAACTTCCGAGATATTTCCTTCTGGTGTGTGTATAAAATATGATGACATGGAAATAGGACAAGTTGAGAGTGTAAAATTCTTGGGTTTACAACTTGACAATAAATTCAGTTGGGAGCAACATACTAACGAGCTGCTAAAGCGCCTAAACAAGTCTGTGTTTGCAATGCGAATGATGTCAGACATAGGAGATATCAATTTAAAAATACGGGCATATTTGGTTATTTTCACTCCATTATGTCATATGGTATCATATTTTGGGGTAACTCGACAGTCAGAGAAAAAATGTTTAGAGTACAGAAGCGTATAATAAGAGTAATGAGTAGTGTAAATCCAAGAACATCATGTCCAAACCTACTCAAAGAATTGGGCATATCAACCACAGCTGCTCAGTATATTTATTCCTTAATGAAGTTTGTTGTAAATAATACATTACTTTTTCCAACCAACTGCTCAGTACACAGCATCAATACTAGGAATAAGAACAATATACATAAAGATTTAAAATCACTTACTCTTGCCCAGAAAGGAGTCCAGTATTCAGCAACGCACATTTCCAATAAGTTACCAGCAACCATTAGGAGTTTAGTTTCAGACAAGGCACAATTTAAACGTAATTTAAAAGAATTTTTGGTGGCCAACTCCTTCTATTCCATCCGTGAGTTCCTCAACAAGTGGAGTAGACCATTTTAATGAAAATTTATTGTACTTTAATTTTTGACAATACTTTGTTGTAACAGCCAAGTAACTACCTACTGTGTGAATGATGATGTATGGAAAGCAGATGTAAGTCTTAAGTCTGTAAATAGTGGAAGTTTAATTTTAAATCTTGTACATAATCTGACTGTTCTTAAATGAGGATCACTGAAATGAATAATTTACTTTAATTTTTGACAATACTTGGTTGTAATAGCCAAGAAACTAGGAAATGTCTGAATGATGGATTTAATGAAAGCAGATGTAAGTATTAAACCTGTAAATATTAGAAGTTTAAATTTAATGCATGTACATAATTTTACTGTTTATTGACTAAGGATCATTAAAATTAATTAAACTCAAGTTTTTCTAATTAAATTTTTTGTAATGTGTTTATCTGACATGTTCCACATCCAGGAGGATTCCCTCTTTTATGTGTCTATTGAATGAATAATTAATCTAATCTAACCTACCTGCCACTGATGGTTTAGCTCATATCTTCTTCTGAGTCCCCTGGAAAACGATAACTTTTTTCTTGGATTCAGCTCTTTGATGAAAAAAATATATATATTTTGTGTGATGTACAGATTCATTTTGTTTTCCAATTTCATATGCACGCTGAATCACTAAGTATTGCCACCAAGAATGACTCCTAAAGTATGATAGTAGCTGAAACGTTTGTGGCACAAATGTTGCATGGGACAACGGGGGCCATAATAAGACGTTGGTTTTTTTGTTGCTTTGTCGGGTCGCATCAGAGATACGAAGGTGAACTTTGGCATTCCTTATCACATCGGCACTTATCGAAGCACATGCTCTGACAATCGTCTCTCGCATATCGTGCAAATAATAAATATGCGCCGAATACGGCGTGCCACCAACACGTAAACACTATTCGACAGTTTCGCAATACAACACTAACAGGAAAGGTAAGACTAGTATAGTCGAATCAAGCGAATCTGAATCATGTATTCCTTCGAAGAACGAGTCGGTATCCTTCTCATTTACGGAGAACGCCAACGAAATTCACTGAAAGAACTTAGAACTACTTAAACCTAACTAACCTAAGGACATCACACACATCCATGCCCGAGGCAGGATTCGAACCTGCGACCGTAGCAGTCGCGCGGTTCCGGACTGCGCGCCTGGAACCGCTAGACCGCACTTCCACTGTTATCAACCATACTTACGGTGGACGAAGACCTGTTACATTGTAACTAAATATACACTATTGGCCATTAAAATAGCTACACCACGAAGATGACGTGCTGCAGACGCGAAATTTAACCGACGGGAAGTAGATGCTGTGATATGCAAATGATTAGCTTATCAGAGCATTCACACAAGGTTGGCGCCGGTGGGGACGCCTACAACGTGCTGACATGAGGAAAGTTTCCAACCGATTTCTCATACACAAACAGCAGTTGACCGGCGTTCCCTGGTGAAACGTTGTTGTGATGCATCCTGTAAAGAGGAGAAATGCGTACCATCACATTTCGGACTTTGATAAAGGTCGGAGTGTAGCCTATCGCGATTGCGGTTTATCGTATCGCGACATTGCTCCTCACGTTGGTCGAGATCCAATGACTGTTAGCAGAATATGGAATCGGTGGGTTCAGGAGGGTAATACGGAACGCCGTGCTGGATCCCGACGGCCTCGTATCACTAGCAGTCGAGATGACAGGCATCTTATCCGCACGGCTGTAACGGATCGTGCAGCCACGTCTCGATCCCTGAGTCGACATATGGGGACGTTTGCAAGACGACAACCATCTGCACGAACAGTTCGACGACGTTTGCAGCAGCGCGGACTATCAGCTCTGAGACCGTGGCTGCGGTTACTTTTGACGCTGCATCACAGACAGCAGCGCCCGCGACGGTGTACTCGACGACGAACCTGGGTGCACGAATGGCAAAACGTCACTTTTTCGGATGAATCCTGGTTCTGTTTACAGCATCACGATGGTCGTATCCGTGTTTGGCGACACCGCAGTGAACGCACATTGGAAACGTGTATTCGTCATCGCCATACTGGCGTACCACCCGGCGTGATGGTATGGGGTGCCATCGGTTACACGTCTCGGTCACCTCTTGTTCGCATTGACGGCACTTTGAACAGTGGACGTTACATTTCAGATGTGTTACGACCCGTGGCTCTACCCTTCATCCGATCTCTGCGAAACCCTACATTTCAGCAGGATAATGCACGACCGCATGTTGCAGGTCCTGTACGGGCCTTTCTGGATACAGAAAATGTTCGAATGCTGCCCTGGACAGCACATTCTCCAGATCTCTCACCAACTGAAAACGTCTGTTCAATGGTGGCCGAGCAACTGGCTCGTCACAATACGCCAGTCACTACTCTTGATGAACTGTGGTATCGTGTTGAAGCTGCATGGGCAGCTGTACCTGTACACGCCATCCGAGCTCTGTTTGACTCCCAATGCTCAGGCCTATCGAGGCTGTTATTACGGCCAGAGGTGGTTGTTCTGGGTACTGATTTCTCAGGATCTATGCACTCAAATTGCGTGAAAATGTAATCACATGTCCGTTGTAGTGTAATATATTTGTCCAATGAATACGTGTTTATCATCTGCATTTCTTTTTGGTGTAGCAATTTTAATGGCCAGTAGTGTAAGTTCATTAAAGAGACACTTTAGACAAGTCCCGTAGGACACTCAGAGCGAAAATTAAAAAGACCACAAATCTTCGACAGTGACAGACTCCTCGTCTTCCTCGGTGACAGGGCCAGAAACACCCTGACGGCTCAGCTGGCAGTTCCAGGGGTCGTGCAGCCAGGCGTAAACGGCAGTGGAGCCCTGGGGGCGGAGCTGGAGACACAGCCCCGAGGGACCGAACCCCTCCAGGATCGGCGCCTGGCCCACGAAACCCACTCGGAGCGAAACAGTGTGCTCCGAGCCGAGCGCTGCACTAAACACCTTTCGGCTCTAGGACGCAGCTGGCCCTTTTCTATGTAGAGTGTTGTATCACGAGGAAGTGAGGAAGAGCATGTCGTTACGGGTGGGCGGAGTCCTGTTTCTGCAACACAGATGCACGCGTGGATTAATACGGGACAGGAAGCGGTACAAGCTCGTCAGTAATAGTCCTCTTGCACACTGATAGTATTCTGCCTTACGGCAGGCCTTGCCGTGGGTTAAGCCTCTTCCACTTTTGTCTGTCCGTAATGTATTAAGAAGGGAGACAGAAAAAGCAAAGGAGAAATGGCTGACAGAAAAGTGTTACAGGATAGAGGAATTAGAGAAAGGAAAATACGATTTGATGTACAAAGAAGCAATGGATTTGACATTCAGGGAAAAGAGAAACAACAATGGACTAAAGGAAGTATGGGCAGCAGTCGGTGAAATGGTGAGTGAACCCCGAGAAATAATGAGAAGATGGCAAGAATAGCCGTTCTATATATTCTTCGCATCTTCTCGTACGCTGCAGACAGCCGACCGAGTGAAGAAGACCTTGGGATAGAAGAAGAAGACAAAGTCGCGGATGATGACAAAGGAAATGCAATACTACGGAGGAGATGAAAAATGGAAAGGCAATGGGAATTGATGAGATTCCTGCGGAACTGTTAAAGTCATTGGAGGAAGAAGGGAAAAGGGAGTCGACTGAATTGTGTAATCAAATGGAAAATGACCATAGGACTTTACAGGAAGTATCTTAATACCTATAGAAAAGAAAAAGAACAGCAAAAAGTGTGAGGAACATAGAAGAGTGAGCGTCATATCGCATGCAGCCAAAGTCTTGCCGAGGACGCTCAACAGAAGGTATATGGAAAGCTGAATTGCGTAATAGGAGATGAACAATTCTGTTTCAGGCGAGGAGTGCGAACTGGAGATGCCATTGGGCTACTGAGATTGTTAGGGGAGAAGAAAAGGAAGGTGTGTGTTGTGTTCATTGATCTTGAGAAGGCTGTTGACAGTATCAGATGGGGCAAATCGATGGAAATCCTAAGGAAACATGAACCGGATGGATAGACAGCTAATTAGACATTTATATTTGAACCAGAGAGCAAGAGTAAGAATCGGAGGTGTGGTGAGTGAAGAAATTGAACTGGGAAGAGGTGTAACACAAGGTTGCTGTTCATCACCAGCACTGTTCAATATATGTCTGGAGGAAATTATTAGTGGAAGTTTTGATGGAAGAGGAGTTTGTATAGGGGGTCGGAGAGTGGACTGTATAAGATTTGCAGACGACACGGTTGTGATGGCAGGGAGTGCAAGAGAGATGGAACAAGTGAATAACTTGAGTTACTTGAGAGGTGTAATAAAGGATGATACGTATTTCTCAACAGAAATTAGGAAAAGGATTTGCAATGGAAAAAGGAGGATTCAAGAGGAAACAGAAATTACTTTGTGGACCAGTAAACAAAGTCTACAACCACGGAAAACACAAGGTCCGTCGACAAGTGCAGTAGCAGCAACATTTTTCACTGGAATGCGATTCTTCTTGTCGCCTGCTGTTGTGGCGAACTCGATGTTCTCGATGGTTTTATAGACTGTCTGTTTAGAACGGCGACGTTATTGATAGAGACATTATTTCCTATCGTACCTACCATATGGCAGAACTTGCAAATAAACATTTTGGTAAATCAGCTTATATGTCTACTTCAGCAGTGGCTTTGTATACTCGTAATAAGAGAAAAATATCTGTAAATGAGTCTGTATTCATTTGGGTTAAAGGTAAAGGAGTATGTGAATATGTAAAGTTTGTTGGTGACTGTACTTAATATTTTCATAAATAAATTCATGTGTATGCAAACTGATCTCTAGCGTCAGCCATTAACTCTAGAACACCCAGTGTGCGCGTCCGGGATAACGTTCCGCTGGCACTGTGGAAATATTCAAAAGTCCAAGCTACTGCATGTACTGTGTAAGCGAGCGAGGGCCGCGCAGAGGCTCGTTCGCGCTGCTGCTGCTGCTGCACAGGCAACTGCACTGAACGCCGCCACGATGCCTTACAGGAGAATTCGTCGCCGTTCTAAACAGACAGTGTATAAAACCACCGAGAACATCGAGTTCGCCACAACAGCTGGGGACAAGAAGAACCGCATACCAGTTAAGAGTGTTGGTGCTACTGCACTTGTCGACGGACCTCGTGTTTTCCGTGGTTGTAGACTTAACTTTAGTATTGACATTAATGATACTTTCTCACACGGTAATGGGTGGCTTACTGTAGCCACTGTACGTGGAGGTACAGGAGTACCTAGTGTTCCTGGACTTGAAAGTTTTGTTGATGTGAATATGGAGGAGAATGGAAAAAGTGAAATGGGAAGTCCGAGTAAGGAATGAAGAAGTATTAAGAAGAGTTGGAGAAGAAAGAAACATGTTGAAAGTAACCAGAAGGAGAAAACGGAGATTCATTGGACATTATTTGAGGGGAGGCTGTTTATTGAATGAAGGAATAGATGGAATAGAGGAGGGAGAAAGGGGAAGAGGAAAAAGAAGATATCAAATGCCGGAGACTATGAAAGGAGGCAAATATTCAGAAATGAAAAGACTGGCTATGGACAGACGAAAGTGGAAGAGGCTTAACCCGTGCAGCCTGATATACAGTCAATGAAACTAGTCACTCTATAGTCACTAATCCGGTTACTAGGTACTGTCATACCCAGTGACGAACTGAACCCACTCTGCGACTAGACTGCCAGGTGCCAAACTGTGAGAGGGAGAGTGAGCGAGGCCTTGTGGGTGTGTCTCTGGCTTGTCGTGCTCGGTCCTCTCGATCCAGCGCCTGCTAATCGATCTCTGCACTTCATCTTTGCCCACCGGTATACTGGCGACAGCACAAACCGGCACACCTCCTATCGCGAGCCTCGTGGAAGAGAATCGGTCAGAGCGAGGCCAGCTCCCTGCCTCCCCCGAATGTCGGCCATCTTCAAAGCGCTCACGTGACGTCGTTTCCTGACAACAACGCAGGCGTTAAGCCTCGCTACAGCCGGGTCGGAATTGTTACTTACGGGATGCCACAGACAACAGTACTGATGTCTCTCGTCTACATTTACAACTACATCGACACGGTTACTCTGCAATTCACACTTAGGTGCCTGGCAGAGGGTTCATCGAACCATTTTCGTACTACTTCTCTAGCATTCCACTCTCAAATGGCGCGTGCGAAAAAGGGAACACCTAAATCTTTCTCTCATTTTATTATGATGGTCATTTCTCCCTGTGTAGGTGGGTGTCAACAAAATATTTTCGCATTCAGAAGAGAAAGTTGGTGATTGAAAGTTCGTGAATAGATCTCGTCACA
Source organism: Schistocerca nitens (assembly GCF_023898315.1). Lineage (NCBI taxonomy): Eukaryota > Metazoa > Arthropoda > Insecta > Orthoptera > Acrididae > Schistocerca > Schistocerca nitens. The sequence goes on from NC_064624.1 coordinate 212,807,592, forward strand.
AAGAAACCGCCTTTGTTTCAGCGACTGCCACCCCAACTCGCGTATCGTATCGGTGACACTCTCACCCCTATTGCGCGATAACAGGAAACGGGCTGCCCTTCTTTGGACTTTTTCGATGTCCTCCGTCAATCTATAGGCAGTCAACTGTACTGCCTAATGCAACGAGCCAAAAATCCTGGAAAATTTCATAGGCAGACCAGAATATCCGGTTTGCTGGTTTGGTGAGTACCAGATTATTGCAACCTTACGGTATCTCGCCGTAACAGCTACGATGATGTTTCCAGAATGAGATTTTCACTCTGCAGCGGAGTGTGCGCTGATACGAAACTTCCTGGCAGATTAAAACTGTGTGCCGGACCGAGACTCGAACTCGGCATTTCGAGTCTCGGTCCTGCACACATTTTAATCTGCCAGGAAGTTTCGTATGATCATGATGTTTAGTTTGGGAAGGTGCTCAAATGCACGGCCATCAGCGCCTGTAAAAAGTCCTAATTTTTACACAGTCCAATGTTTATAACTCAATCCAATGTAGCAACTGGCACGAATGATGATGGTGACGGCGAGATCAACACAAAGTCCCAGTACCTGAGCAGAGAAGATCCCCAACCCGGCCAGGAACTGAACCCGGGTCCCTGTCATCCAGAGGCAGCAGCGACATTAGCCACTAGACCGCGACCACAGCACACGGAGTGCGTTTCACTTACGAACTAAGCGCGTGTGTTTTGCTTTTGTTGCAGCACTACTTACGTGACGCTGGGGGCCATAGCGGCGGCGGTCGTCCTCATAGGCCTCATATCGTGCTGCTGCTGCTGCTGCTGCGGCCGCAGGGTGAGGCAGGGCCAGGGTGAGTACGAGAGTGCTGGAGCGGCCGGCGGGGGCGTTCAGCGGGGGTGGGGCGTTGCCCCGCGAGTGCGCTGCGCCTCAGCCGAGGATGCTAGCGTAGGAGGTACAGTGAAGCCCCACAGAAACTGGTACAGGCACGCGTATTCAAACACAGAGATATGTGAACAGGCAGAATAGCGCGCTGCGGTCGGTTACTGGTGCCACGATGGCAGGTTATCCAGCCTCCACCGTAGTTGCACAGTCCCCTGCTGACACGAATGGTCTACAGATTCGCGAGGTTCTCCTCACACCTGTATACGTCCATCCGCTCTATACAGTTCGAAACGAAACTCGTCCGACCAGGGAACACGTTTGCAGTCATCAACAGTCCACTGTCGGCGTTGTCGGGACCAGGCGAGGCGTAAAGCTTTCTCTCATGCAGTCATCGAGCGTACGCGAGTGGATCTTCGGCTTCGAAAGCCCGTATCGATGATGCCGAATGGTTCACACACTAACACTTGTTGACGGCCAGCACTGAAATCTGCGGAAGGGCTGTTCTTCTGTCACGTCGAACGATTTTCTTCAGTCGTTGTCGGTCCCGTTCTTGCAGGATCTTTTTCCGGCCGCAGCGATGTCGGAGATTTGATATTCACGGTACACTCGTGGAATGGTCGTACGGGAAAATCCCCACTTCATCGCTTCCTCTGAGATGCTGCGAACCGTCGCTTCTGTGGCAACTGTAACACCACGTTCAGACTCACTTAAATCTTGATAACTTTCGCTATGGGACTTAACATCGGAGGTCATCAGTCCCCTAGACTTTGAAACTACTTACACCTAACCAACCTAAGGACTGACAGACATCCTTGACCGAGGCAGGATTCGAACCTGCGATCGTAGCAGTAGCGCAGTTCCGGACTGAAGCGCCTAGAACCGCTCGGCCACGGCGGCCGGCCCGAGCAGTAGCAGATCTAACAACTGCACCAGACACCTGTTGCCTTATACAGGGTGGTCCATTCATCGTGACCCGGCCAAATATCTCACGAAAGAAGCGTCAAACGAAAAAACTACAAAGAACGAAACTCGTCTAGCTTGAAAGGGGAAACCAGATGGCGCTATGGTTGGCCCGCTAGATGGCGCTGCCATACGTCAAACGGATGTGAGTTGCGTTTTTTTTAAAAATAGGAACCCCCATTTTTATCACATATTCGTGTAGTACGTAAAGAAATATGAATGTTTCAGTTCGACCACTTTTCTCGCTTTGTGATAGATGGCGCTGTATTAGTCACAAATATATGGCTTACAATTTTAGACGAACAGTTGGTAACTGGTAGGTTTTTTAAACTGAAATGTAGAACGTAGGTACGTTTGAACATTTCGGTTGTTACAATGTGATACATGTACCTTTGTAAACTAACCATTCCTGAGAACGCATGCTGTTACAGCGTGATTCTCTGTAAATCCCACATTAATGCAATAAATGCTCAAAATGATGTCCGTCAACCTCGATGCATTTTGCAATACGTGTAACGACATTCCTCTCAACAGCGAGTAGTTCGCCTTCCGTAATGTTCGCAAATGCATTGACAATGCGCTGACGCATGTTGTCAGGCGTTGTCGGTGGATCACGATAGCAAATATCCTTCAACTTTCATCACAGAAAGAAATCCGGGGACGTCAGATCCGGTGAACTTGCAGGCCACGGTATGGTGCTTCGACGACCAATCCACCTGTCTCGATATATGCTATTCAATGCCGCTTCAACCGCACGCGAGCTATGTGCCGGTCACCCATCATGTTGGAAGTACATCGCCATTTCATCATGGAGTGAAACATCTTGTAGTAAAATCGGTAGAACATTACGTAGGAAATGAGCATACATTGCACCATTTAGATTGCCATCGATAAAATGGGGGCCAGCTATCCTTCCTACCAAAATGCCACAGCATACATTAACCCGCCAAGCTCGCTGATGTTCCACTTGTGGATTTTCCGTTGCCCAATAGTGCATATTATGCCGGTTTACGTTACCGCTGTTGGTGAATGACGCTTCGTCGCTAAATAGAACGCGTGCAAAAAATCTGCCACTGACCCGTAATTTCTCTTGTTCCCAGTGGCAGAACTGTACACGACGTTCAAAGTCGTCGCCATGCAATTCCTGGTGCACTGAAATATGGTACGGGTGCAGTCGATGTTGATGTAGCATTCTCAACACCGACGTTTTTGAGATTCCCGATTCTCCCTCAATTTTTCTGCTACCGATGTGCGGATTAGCCGCGACAGCAGCTGAAACACCTACTTGGGGATCATCATTTGTTGCAGGTCGTGGCTGACGTTTCACATGTGGCTGAACACTTCCTGTTTCCTTAAATAACGTAACTATCCGGCGAACGGTCCGGACACTTGGATGATGTCGTCCAGGATACCGAGCAGCATACACAGCACACGCCCGTTGGGCATTTTGATCACAATAGCGACACATCAACACGATATCAACCTTTTTCGCAATTGGTAAACGGACATTTTAATACGGGTAATCTATCACGAAGCAAATACCGTCCACACTGGCGGAATGTTACGTGATACCACGTACTTGTACGTTTGTGACTATTACAGCGCCATCTATCACAAAGCGAAAAAAGTGGTCCAAATAATTCATATTTCCTTACGTACTACACGAATATGTAATAAAAAATGGGGACTCCTTTTTTAAAAAAACGCAACTCACATCCGTTTGACGTATGGCAGCGCCATCTAGCGGGCCAACCATAGCGCCACCTGGTTTTCCCCTTCAAGCTAGACGAGTTTCGTTCTTTGTAGTTTTTTCGTTTGACGCTTCTTTCGTGAGATATTTGGCCCGGTCACGATCAATGGACCACCCTGTATAAGGCAACAGGTGTCTGGTGCAGTTGTTAGATCTGCTACTGCTCGGGCCGGCCGCTGTGGCCGAGCGGTTCTAGGCGCTTCAGTCCGGAACTGCGCTGCTGCTACGATCGCAGGTTCGAATCCTGCCTCGGGCACGGATGTCTGTCACGTCCTTAGGTTGGTTAGGTGTAAGTAGTTTCAAAGTCTAGGGGACTGATGACCTCCGAAGTTAAGTCCCATAGTGCTTAGAACCATTTGAACCATTTTTTTTTTGTTACTGCTGCTGCAATGGCAGGTTATCGAGATTTAAGTGAGTGTGAACTTCGTGGTACAGTTGCCACGCAAGCGACGGGGTACGGCATCTCCGAGGCAGCGATGAAGTGGGGATTTTCCCGTACGACCATTCCTCGAGTGTGCAGTGAATATAAGGAATCCGGCAAAAGATCGAATCTCCGACATCGCTGAGACGGGAAAAAGATCCTGCAAGAACGGGACCGACAACGACTGAAGAAAATCGTTCGACGTGACAGAAGAACAGCCCTTCCGCAGATTTCAGTGTTGGGCCGTCAACAAGTGTTAGTGTGTGAACCATTCGACAAAACATCATCGATACGGGCTTTCGGAGCCGAAGATCCACTCGCGTACGCTCGATGACTGCATGAGAGAAAGCTTTACGCCTCGCCTGGTCCCGTCAACGCCGACAGTGGACTGTCGATGACTGGAAACAGGTTGCCTGGTCGGACGAGTCTCTTTTCGAACTGTATAGAGCGGATGGACGTATACAGGTGTGATTACAACCTCGCGAGTCTGTAGACCCTTCACGTCAGCAGGGGAGTGTGCAACCCGGTGGAGGCTGGGTAACCCGCCATCGTAGCCGCAGTGACAGATCTGACAACGGCGTCACACACTGGTCTTACATAGGCAGCGCCCTATTCTGGCTGTTCACATATCTCTGCATTTGAATACGCGTGCCTGTACCAGTTTCTCTGGCGCTTCAGTGTATAATATATGAGAGCAGGTGTACCATGTCCGTGGCGCTCAAACTCAGAAACGAGTCGTAGTGTCATCGAGGGAGTCATACGGTGTGGTAGCCCTCTGTCCCCCATCTGTGAAGAAAGGCGTGTCTTCGAATATCTAATAATTTCCAGAACATTCCGGAGTATTCGAGAACATTCCAGAACATTCGAGAGTATTAGAGAGCATTCTACAACATTCTACCCTGTTCCGGAATGTTCCACGATGATCCGGAATATTCTGGAATGTTCGGGAATAGTCTGGAACATTCCGGTCTGCTCCAAAATGTTGGGGAACATCCCAGAACGTTGTGGAACAATCCAGAAGACTCTCGAGTGTTGTAGAATCTTCTGGAATTCACCACTGATGGTGCCACCCATCGGTAGGCGTGTATAAAGCCAGACCCGTCATCGGTTCGAGCGACAGTTTATTGTCACTGGCGACGGGAGGAAACAAGAAAGTGGTGCAGTGAGAGAGTGGAGAGGAACAGTCGTGTGTGGCTAGCCAGAGTGACACCTCGACAGGGTATAAGCGCTCCGCAGTGACAATCAAAAGGAAACTTACACCGCTATCGTGGACTGGATCTACATCTGCATCTACATCTACATCCATACTCCGCAAGCCACCTGATGGTGTATGACGGACGGTACCTTGAGTACCACTATCGGTTCTTCCTTCTATTCCAGTCTCGTATTGTTTGTGGAAAGAAGGATTGTCGGTATGCCTCTGTGTGGGCTCTAATCTCTATGATTTTATCCTCACGGTCTCTTCGCGAGATATAAGTAGGAGGGAGCAATATACAGCTTGACTCCTCGGTGAACGTATGTTCTCGAAACTTCGACAAAACCCCGTACCGAGTTACTGAGCGTCTCTCCTGCAGAGTCTTCCACTGGAGTTTATCTGTCATCTGCGTAACGCTTCCGCTATCACTAAATGATCCCGTAACGAAGCGCGCTGCTCTCCGTTGGATCTTCTCTATCTCTTCTATCAACCCTATCTGGTACGGATCCCACACTGCTGAGCAGTATTAGAGCAGTGGGCGAACAAGCGTACTGTAACCTACTTCCTTTGTTTTCGCACTGCATTCCCATAGGATTGTTCCAATGAATCTCAGTCTGGTATGTGCTTTACCGACGATCAACTTTATATGATCATTCCATTTTAAATCACTCCTAATGCGTACGCCCAGATAATTTATGGAATTAACTGCTTCCAGTTGCTGACCTGCTATATTGTAGCTAAATGATAAGGGATGTTTCTTTCCATGTATTCGCAGCACATTACACTTGTGTACATTGAGATTCAATTGCCATTCCCTGCAGCATGCGTCAAATCGTTGCAGATCCTGCTGCATTTCAGTACAATTTTCCGTTGTTACAACCTCTCGATATACCGCAGCATCATCCGCAAAAGCCTCAGTGAACTTCCGATGTCATCCACAAGGTCATTTATGTATATTGTGAATAGCAACGGTCCTACGACACTCCCCTACGGCACACCTGAAATCACTCTTACTTCGTAAGACTTCTCTCCATTGAGAATGACATGCTGCGTTCTGTTATCTCGGAACTCTTCAATCCAATTACACAATTGGTCTGATAGTCCATATGCTCTTACTTTTTTCATTAAACGACTGTGGGGAACTGTATCGAACGCCTTGGGGAAGTCAAGAAACACGGCATCTACCTGGGAACCCGTGTCTATGGCCCTCTGAGTCTCGTGGACGAATAGCGCGAGCTGGGTTTCACACGATCGTCTTCTTCGAAACCCATGCTGATTCCTACAGAGTAGATTTCAGGTCTCCAGAAAAGTCATTATACTCGAACATAATACGTGTTCCAAAATTCTACAACTGATCGACGTTAGAGATATGGGTCTACAGTTCTGCACATCTGTTCGGCGTCCCTTCTTGAAAACGGGGATGACCTGCGCCCTTTTCCAATCCAACAACAACAACACCGGCCGAGTTACTCACCTGGACGCACCAGGCTGCGCCGCCAAAACGTCTCCAGCAGATCCGTCGCTGGCGGAAATGCGGGCTGAGCGAAGCGCCGGCGTCGTCAGACACGGCTGCCACGCTTACGGAAGGAGGGCAGACTTCCCATTTCGCCCTACAACTACCGTCGAACGTAGCCGAAGAGCGATTCCCAGCGTGTAAAACCTCAAGAGCATCTGGACGGTTAGAAGCTAAAAACCAAGCTAAAACTGTCTTCTGGGACGAATGCACAACGGCATATGGAAAAAAAAAATCACGCTAAACCGTGGACACAACATTGCGAGAACTGCGAGTAAAGTCATATTCTCGGGACATTTCCGACAAACACTTCGAGTTATCCCCAAGTCAGAACCAGCAGACGAGGTCAGTGCAAAGAAAGTCTGTGGGCACACGTACAAATACTGCGACTAAAAAAAGATATGAGAGCTAAACCATCGAAAGGCGAAACAACAGTACAGTTTACGCAGTTTTAGAAATAGACTTGTGCGCTTTTCCAGTCCTTTGGAACGCTACGCTCTTCTAGATCTCTAGAAGGGACGTCGAACAGATGCGCAGAACTGTAGACCTATATCTCTAACGTCGATCAGTGGTAGAATTTTGGAACACGTGTTATGTTCGAGTATAATGACTTTTCTGGAGACTAGAACTCTACTCTGTAGGAATCAGCATGGGTTTCGAAAAAGACGGTCGTGTGAAACCCAGCTCGCGCTATTCGTCCACGGGTTCCCAGGTAGATGCCGTGTTTCTTGGCTTCCCCAAGGCGTTCGATACAGTTCCCCACAGTCGTTTAATGGACAAAGTAAGAGTATACGTACTATCAGACCAATTGTGTGATTGGATTGAACAGTTCCTAGATAACAGAACGCAGCATGTCATTCTCAATGGAGAGAAGTCTTCCGAAGTAAGAGTGATTTCAGGTCTGTCGCAGGGGAGTGTCGTAGGACCGTTGCTATTCACAATATACATAAATGACCTTGTGGATGACATCGGAAGTTCACTGAGGCTTTTTGCGGATCATGCTGTTGTATATCGAGAGGTTGTAACAATGGAAAATTCTACTGAAATGCAGGAGGATCTGCAACGATTTGACGCATGCTGCAGGGAATGGCAATTGAATCTCAATGTAGACAAGTGTAATGTGTTGCGACTACATAGAAAGAAAGATCCCTTATCATTTAGCTACAATACAGCAGGTCAGAAACTGGACGCAGTTGATTCCATAAATTATCTGGGAGTAGACATAAGTAATGATTTAAAATGGAATAACCATATATAGTTGATCGTCGGTAAAGCAGATGCCAGACTGAGATTCATTGGAAGAATCCTAAGGAAATGCACTCCGAAAACAAAGGAGGCAGGTTACATTACGCTTGTTCGCCCACTGCTCGAATACTGCTCAGCAGTGTGGGATCCTTACCAGATAGGGTTGATAGAAGAGATAGAGAAGATCCAACGGAGAGCAGCGCGCTTCGTTACAGGATCATTTAGTAATCGCGAAAGCGTTACGGAGATGACGGATAAACTCCAGTGGAAGACTCTGCAGGAGAGACGCTCAGTAGCTCGGTACGGGCTTTTGTCGAAGTTTCGAGAACATACCTTCACCGACGAGTCAATCAGTATATTGCTCCCTCCTACGTATATCTCGCGAAGAGACCGTGAGGATAAAATCAGAGAGATTAGAGCCCACACAGAGGCATATGGACACTTTCTTTCCACGAACAATACGAAACTGGAATAGAAGGGAGAACCGATAGAGGTACTCCAAGTTCCCTCCGCCACACACCATCAGGTGGCTTGCGGAGTATGGATGTAGATGTAGATGAATGTCATTACACTGCCTTACACTTAAAATTGGATCTTGGATCAAACTATTCAGAAATCTCAACTCACCAAAACTTTGTATTGGAACGAGAGTGGTCGTGGAACATCTATCGAACAGCGTCACCGAAGCCGGACTTGTGACTGGGTACCACCAACGACACACTATTTATCCCCACAATACCACTGGCCTCTACTGAACTGCTTTCCAATTTAAAAGGCTGCAATTCCCAGCCAAAATAGCCTATAGTTTTACAATTAACAAAGCGCAAGGACAAATTTTTAAGTATTGAAGCATGAACCTCATGAAGACTACTGCTTCTCTCACGGTAAACTATACGTAGCTTGCTCTCTAGTTGGAAATTCGAAAAATTTGTGCATATATATCACGGATCACAAAATGAAAAATGTTGTTCATATTCAAGTATTGTAAATAGTTAGGATATCGTCTCAACAGATTTTTTTTACCTCTTATGCGTTAACAAGTATTGTAAATAGAATATGTTTTCAATGGTTTTTTTACATGGTTTAAAATTTATCTTTTTATTCCAACTACCGCAATCTCATCTCAACTCTCTGAGCGAAGCTGGGTAATCCAGCTTGTTCTTTATATTTTTTTAACAATAACATCACCAAAACCAAAATTTTTTCAAGTTAAAAGTGTAATTTTATGCGAAAATCTGCACGCGTACTAAAAATCTAATTTCAGCTGATAAAATCTGGAAGTGATTTCATAATATTCATTGTGTGTATCGATGGATTTATACTTGTTGATGATCAGGAAGCAGGTATACTTGATTTGGCTCGCGTGACCTACCGGTATGCGAGAGTACGCATACCGGGACGCCATCTTGGCCCGGCCGGGCTGGTTTTGGGCGTGAGCTGGGTCGCCGGAGATCTGATTGTCTCGCGAAAGTATCGAGTGAGATTCTTCCCGAGTTTATTAATATTTTCGATCTGTGGACTTAAGAGTACTGATTCGTCAGGGGACGATTCCGAACTTTGAAATTTTACCGCCGACGCAGAGTGTGGATTCCGACTTGTGATTTTTGCCAGTCAGCATCTGAGGACTTTAACTCGAATCTGAACCCAGCTGGAGTCGGAATTTTTCGAGGATTTGGAGTAAGTTCGGACCTAGGTGGGATGCTGCCTGGCTGTACATTCATCCTTGGAAGTTGATTGAACTTGTTGCTGCGAGGCACAAGGAAAATAAATATGAGAATTTCGTGAAACTCTAACCCTTGTAAGCTGTGAACTATAAAGGGCGCGGCAAAAAAGTGTATACACACTTTGAAGCGTCATAGAACATTTATTTCCCGTTCTACAATGTTAAATTTGTGGAAATGGAAAGCTTAAAGTCCAATTGAAAAAATAAATGTACTTTGCAAATGTGATTAATGTTCAGACTGGTGGCCTTCAGCATGAATACACTTCTGAGTACGAGTCACCACTGATTTCGTGCATCGTACCAAAGTGTCCAATGAGATGTGTGGGCACACCGCCTGAATCTCATTCCAAAGTGTGTCCAGGTTACGCGGTTTACGTTAGTACACCTCATCTTTTACTGTGCCCCGTAAGAAGAAATCCAGCGGCGTGAGGTCTGGAGAGTGTGCAGGAAACTCGATCGGTCCCCTGCGTCCTATCCACCGGCCTGGCACATTGTGATCCAGACATGCTCGTACGTCCCTACGATAGTGCGACGGGGCGCCGTCTTGTTGGAAATAAAACTCATCATTACTGTATAATGCACGAATGGCAGGGACTATGGAGTCAGCAAGGATTGCTAGGTACGTTTCTCCAGTAACAGTACCTTCAAAGCGGAAAGGCCCAATGAGTCCCCTTGCAGACAAACCACACCATACATTTACACCAGGCAAATTCACAGCTTTTTCGGCTGTAATGTGAGGATTATCTTCAGCCCAGTACACACAATTGTGCATATTGACAGTTCCGCTGAGTTTGAATTGGGCTTCATCCGACCAGATTATGTTACCCGTAAATCCCGGTTCACGTCTCACCATCTCCTGAGCGCATTAACAAAATTCTAACCTTCGATATGGATCGTCGTCACTTAGCTGTTGCACCAGCCACACGAAACTTGCCTTTCTTCAGAATGCGTAGCACACTACACGTTACTCTCACGTACCGCTTGCTTCGGAGATTTTTGAGGCGAACGCTGAAACAGTTCCGAGACCGCAGTTGTGGATTGTCACTTGTGGCTACGAGGTCGCCCTGATCGACCTTTATGCACATCACACACTGTTCCACGAATTTAGAATTTGTCTCGTAGACGTGTAGTCGTTAACCTTGAAGGTGGTTCTGTACCATACTCACTTCTTCACTGTCTTCGAACCGCAGCTACACTCTCAAACTTTCAGCACCACTTAATTATCTGCTTCCGTGCCTCAAAGCTCAAGCGCACGTGCGCCATGTTGCAGTTACTTCCTTGCCATTGTTGCCACCTGTTGAACAAACATAACATTACTTTCTCCCAGATATTTAACCTTGTAGAACGGGAAATAAATTGTCTATGGCAGTTCAAAGTGTGTATACATGTTTTTGACGCACCCTGCATTACACGAATGCCAGAGTGCATTCTGTAGAATAATTTGGGCTAATGCGACGAGTGAATGGCTGAGCCCTAGCAGTTCAGACAGGCAGACTTTAGAAAAATCCAACCCTCCACTGTTGCCGGCGATGGTGTGGTACTGACCAAAACTTTGATAAACAGACGATTTGCACAGCAGTGCTGGGGGGCCACGAGCTCGACACTGACTTTCCAGCGACACGTGCTCAGTCCGGCACTTCAGCCTCGCGCTTACGTTTCCAAGTTGGCCAGCCGTCATCTGTAAAAAGTGTTGATGTTTCTCTTCTCTGTGGAGTTTGACTCCTGATATATATTTTTTTCTTTGTGCTTCCACCCTTTAACAATCTTTCTTATACTTGTCCGTTTCCTTCCCTCCTGCCTGCGCCTTCTCAGCATGTCCGTCACGCAACACCAGGCGACATCTCTGCTGCGTATTTTTGTTGGCAACGTGACTTTGTGTCTTCAGTTCCGATATCTTTATTGCGTTGCATTCTTAGACCAGAGTGGATGATGGTACACACGACAGTAAAATCCCGTCTGGGGCCTGAGATACTTTCTATGTCAATAATTGGCAACCAGTGCTGTACAATAGCAATAAAGTCATGGGATGTTCAATTGACTCTTTTGTTAGAACATGTTACGCGCTTAGGGATTACACCCATCTTCAACATCTGTTCCCAGAAAGTACAAAACATAAGTGAACAGCACACTCAACACGTCTCAACGTTACAGAAAATGAGATCTGGTCATATGAGTTACATACCGAAAACTTCAATTCCTTCCTAACGAACGAGGCGTACAGCCTTGACAACTCAAAGAAAGTGTCCGACAGCATATGACTGTAACTGCGACACGAGCAGTCTTGAAGCAGAGCGTAAACTGACGCCAAACAAGTCGACTAGCAGCGGAGCACCCTCGGTAGGGGGCTGTGCACGGTCATGTGCTCCATGTGTTCACACGTAATTTAATAATAGTACACTCAGCATATAACATCTAACACGGTGTACACTACCGGCCATTAAAATTGTTACACCAAGATGAAATGCAGATGACAAACTGATATTCATTGGACAAACATATTATACTAGAACTGACATGTGAATACATTTTCACGCAATTTGGGTGCATAGATACTGACAAATCAATACCCAGATACGCCTGGGAATTGAGTCAAACAGAGCTCGGATGCGGTGTACAGGTACAGCTGCCCATGCAGCTTCAACACGATACCACAGTTCATCAGGAGTAGTGACTGGCGTATTGTGACGAGCCAGTTGCTCGGCAACGATTGACCAGACGTTTTCAGATGGTGAGATATCTGGAAAATGTGCTCGCCAGGGCAGCAGTCGAACATTTTCTGTATCCAGAAAGGCATGTACGGAACCTGCAACATGCGGTCGTGCATTATCCTGCTGAAATGTAGGGTTTCGCAGCGATCGAATGAAGGGTAAAGCCACGGGTCGTAACACATCTTAAATGTAACGTGCGCTGTTCAAAGTGGCGTCGGTGCGAACAAGAGATGACCGAGACGTGTAACCAATGGCACCCCGTACCATCACGCAAGTATGGCGATGACGAATACACGCTTCCAATGTGCGTTCACCGCGATGTCGCCACACACTGATGCGACCATCATGTTGCTGTAAACAGAGCCTGGATTCATCCGAAAAAAAATGACGTTTTGCCATTCGTGCACCCAGGTTCGTCGTTGATTACACCATCGCAGGCGCTCCTGTCTGTGATGCAGCGTCAAGGGTAACCGCAGCCACGGTCTCCGAGCTGATAGTCCGTGCTGCTGCAAACGTCGTCGAACTGTTCGTGCAGATGGTTGTCGTCTTGCAAACGTCCCCATCTGTTGACTCAGGGATCGAGACGTGGCTGCACGATCCGTTACAGCCGTGCAGATAAGATGCCTGTCATCTGGACTCCTAGTGATACGAGGCCGTCGGCATCCAGCACGGCGTTTCGTATTACCCTCCTGAACCCACCGACTCCATACTCTGCCAACAGTCTTTGGATCTCCACCAACGTATCTATGTCGCGATACGATAAACCGCAATCGCGATAGGCTACAATCCGACCTTTATCCAAGTCAGAAATGCGATGGTACGCATTTCTCCTCCTTACACGAGGCATCACAACAACGTTTCACCAGGCAACGCCGGTCAACTGCTGTTTGTGTATGAGAAATCGGTTGGAAACTTTGCTCACGTCAGCACGTTGTAGGTGTCGCCACCGGCGCTAACCTTGTGTGAATGCTCTGAGAAGCTAATCATTTGCATACCACAGCATTTTCTTCCTGTCGGATAAATTTCGCGTCTGTAGCACGTCATCTTCGTGGTGTAGCAATTTTAATGGCCAGTAGTGTAATTAGCACTAGCAAGCGGACAGTCATATGTTGTCGGACACTTTCTTTGAGTTGTCGAGGCTGAACGCCTGGTTGGTTAGGAAGGAGTTGAAGTTTGTGGTATGTAACTCGTATGACCAGATCTCATTTTCTGTAACGTTGACACGTGTTGAGTGTGCTGTTCGATTATTTTTGTACTTTTCTTGTAACATATGTCTTAAGTGGGTGTAATCCCGAAACGCGTAACATGTTCTAATAAAAGAGTCAATTGAACATCTCGTGACTTTATTGCGATTGTACAGCATTGGTTGCCAATTATCAACAGAGTGGATGACACATATGAAAGCACAGCACTATGACACATTTACAATTCCCTCTTCATTACAAATTATAAAACGCAAGTGAAGTAAGGCGGGACTCGCACTGTATTTCTGTGGTGTTGTGATGTGTGTTGCAGTTGTGGTCGTGCACAATGTTGTTGTGTTGTGTGTTGCAGTTGTGGTCGTGCGCAATGTTGTTGTGTTGTGTGTTGCAGTTGTGGTCGTGTGCAATGTTGTTGTGTTGTGTGTTGCAGTTGTGGTCGTGCACAATGTTGTTGTGTTGTGTGTTGCAGTTGTGGTCGTGCACAATGTTGTTGTGTTGTGTGTTGCAGTTGTGGTCGTGCACAATGTTGTTGTGTTGTGTGTTGCAGTTGTGGTCGTGCGCAACACGCCCCTCCTGGCCTCGCCCTGAGAGAAGACGCAACGGCAACCGTGACGAGCGCAACGTTCTCACGTGTGTTCTTATAAGCAACTCTGACTGATTCTCACTTTGCGATGTGTCAATGAAACGAAAGTCTTGTTTTATACATAAAATCTAGAGGTGTATATTTTGAAGTAATTTTAATAAATAAATAAATGCCGTCGATTGTCTTATGTTTCTGTAGCGTACGAAAAACTTTGCAAATTTCACCTGAAACGTGTTACATAAACAAAAGAGTATTTGATATTTTGTATCTCGTTAAATGCAAGTTTATTTTTTTAAAAGAAAATCATGAGTATGGCGAACTTAGCTTGTTGTAGCAGTGAGCTTATTTACAGTTTTCAGTTTTTTTTCTTTTTTTTTTGCGCAACTGGTGTGGAAATACTGACTTGCGCCCATGAGTACACCTGTACAAATCCTCAAAGCCTTTCCCAATAATACAATGTGACCCGGCCATATATTCCAGAATGTCCAGTGTGTCAATAAATGCTGCCAATGCAGAGCTTTTGCATCGTGTACAATCTGACGTAATACCCCAATGGCTTTATCTTTGTTAACTCTCTAAGGACGTATACGATAGTGAGTGTATCGGACGATTCACACGAAATCACAAAAAAATGAAAATTTCTTTCCTCAAAGTGCACATAAAAAAAGAAAATGAACATAAAAGTGAACGAAAACCGTACTTTCGAGTAATAAACCTATTGCTTGGTTTTCAGCACATAATACAATAGACGTCTTGGAACAATGGTGGTTTCCAAAAACCTCATACCAGTATTCATTCAAAACATAAAATTAAAACTCAGTTAACTCGCAAAACAGCAATAATTTCATACAACAATAACACGAGTACGTGCATTGTTGATTCCTGTGGTCGTGAATATCTTCCAAACGGCTCACAAAATTCGCAACTGTCCCTGAACATTCTACTCTATATTGCGAATAAAATCTACACGTCTTCGCAAAAAATAGGAACATCTCTAATTACCACTTGCAGTGACAAAGAGTATTTTGGTGATATTGTAAAAAACACTAATTAAGTCACTAATGTAAGCTCACTCCGTAAGGCACTGAAAACAAAATTTATTCACCATATTTACACATGCTTGCAATTTGAAGAGCCAGTCTCTAAACGGTGTGCGTTACGTCGTGAGTTCCAACTCGTCCTGAAAATCAGTATTTTTCTTATATTACCGTCACTTTCCCACTTACATTTCTCCTATTACACTGGGCAATAAAAAAATAATTTTTGAATGTTTCGAGCACTTCATGAGGAAATGCCTACTAATTTTGGGTTGAGAAAAACAATTATGACAATGAAAAAATTTTATTAGCTCTAATATACACAAGGTGGAAGTATTACATATTAACGGATTGAGAGAAAAGGATACATATTAATTACATACATGCTAACGACAATGGAAGTGCATTTGATTTTTTTAACTGGTAATTACACGCCAAGGCTTCTAAGTTGCTGGAAAAATACTTCGCAGATGGTCGTGTCTGAAGAGAATCATGTGGTGCCCTATTGACTGGGTCGCCTTTTAGCTTGCCTCTTGTAATGGAGTTCCGCAGAATGCCTACACAAAGACCAACAGTAATCTGCAAGCACTACTTCATTCCAACGACCCTGATATCTTTGCTCCATAACAGAAATGTCCTGATGGAATCTCTCACCATGTTCACCACTAACAGCTCCACAACTAGGAGGGAAAAAGACTAGGTGGGAGTGGAGAAAATGGATCTCAAGGGACACGTTGCATCCAAGGTTACGGTATTTTTGCAGGAGCACTGTCACCAAATGCTTGTAGTTGTCATCTCTCTGGTTGCCTAAAAATCCATGAACAACACCCTTGAAGGCTTCCCAAGCTTCCTTTTCTTTCCCCTCCAAAATTTGGTCAAATGCAGGATCCTTTACAAGTTCTCTTATTTGTGATCCGACAAAAATGCCTTCCTTAACTTTTGCACCACTTAATTTCGAAAATTTCTCTCTTATGTCCTTAAAGGCCCGTCCTTCTCGGTTCATAGCTTTGGCAAAGTTTTTCATCAAACCCAGCTTGATGTGCAGAGGTGGAAGAAGAACGTCTTTTGGGTCCACAAGAGGCTTGGCAACGACATTTTTCTCGCTAGGGCAAAAATTTCTTGCAGGCCAGTATTCTTTAATATACGAGGTGTGGCTAGAAAAAAACCGGACTAGTACTGGTGAAACAATAAAACGAATGCAATAAGGCTGAAAGTCGCGTGGCCTGTCACGTGACTCTCGCTCCACCTACTGCTCGAGTTTCATCTGCCTCCTGCACTCAGTCTGCCCGTGGCGTCTGTTTTAAGTAGTTGACGTTTTGTCTGTGCGTCGGAAAATGTCGAGTGTACAGAAAGAACAGCGTGTTAACATCAAATTTTGTTTCAAACTAGGAAAATCTGAAACGTGTGTAATGTTACAACAAGTGTACGGCGATGATTGTTTATCGCGAACACAGGTGTTTGAGTGGTTTAAACGATTAAAAGATGGCCGCGAAGACACCAGTGATGACACTCGCACTGGCAGACCATTGTCAGCAAAAACTGATGCAAACATTGAAAAAATCGGTAAACTTGTTCGACAAGATCGCCGTTTAACAATCAGAGCAGTGTCTGAGTTAACAGGAGTTTCCAGGATGTCAGAACAAATCATTCTTCGGCGTTCCTTCTGTTCAATTGTGAGACACTTTGGAACCATTTCTGAACACACTTTGTTCATGTTGAAACTTTCATGAAGAATCTGCCTAACACTTTCCTTGTCAACTCCTGTTAACTCAGACACTGCTCTGATTGTTAAACGGCGATCTTGTCGAACAAGTTTACCGATTTTTTCAATGTTTGCATCAGTTTTTGCTGACAATGGTCTGCCAGTGCGAGTGTCATCACTGGTGTCTTCGCGGCCATCTTTTAATCGTTTAAACCACTCAAACACCTGTGTTCGCGATAAACAATCATCGCCGTACACTTGTTGTAACATTACACACGTTTCAGATTTTCCTAGTTTGAAACAAAATTTGATGTTAACACGCTGTTCTTTCTGTACACTCAACATTTTCCGACGCACAGACAAAACGTCAACTACTTAAAACAGACGCCACGGGCAGACTGAGTGCAGGAGGCAGATGAAACTCGAGCAGTAGGCGGAGCGAGAGTCACGTGACAGGCCACGCGACTTTCAGCCTTATTGCATTCGTTTTATTGTTTCACCAGTACTAGTCCGGTTTTTTTTGTAGCCACACCTCGTAATGCAATTTCCTATCTCTACTGTCCCACATACACAAGAAGCAGCAATGCTTTGTGTAACCCAGTTGCATTCCTAAGAGAATGGCAATGACTTTTAGATCACCACAGATTTTCCATTTGTGTTCATGATATTTAATTGAGTCCAAGAGAGCTGTCATATTTGCATATGTCTCCTTCATTTGAACAGCATGACCAACAGCAAAGAACAAGATTATTTTTCTTCTCAAAAAAGAGAAGCAGTTCCATGTGACGTTTTTTGTACTGTGAGATTCTCACATCACTTTGGAGAAGATTCCATAGCCGTAGTCGAGACCCAAGAATTTCTGCATTCTCCTTTGACAGGCCAAGGTCTCTAATTAGATCACTCAATTCCGCTTGACTCAGTCTGTACGGTTTATCATCTTTTCCCTCAAAATCAGGGTCTTGGGATGTGGAAGGCTTGTTTGGTTCTTCTTGTTCTACACTGTCGTCATTTTCTACTTCAAACACACAATTTTCTGGTGGAGTAGGAACTGGTAAACTATCCGAATGTGAAATGGGTCGAATACCAGATGGAAGATTCGGGCGCTGAACTGTTCTTCTTTTCTTCATAGCAAATCCTGCCTTTATAGGTGCAGTCAGGCAGAAATAGCAGTCGTCTGTAAGGTATGTATGCTCCCGCCAGATCATAGGCACAGCGAAAGCCACAGATCGTTTCTTCTTTTTCAGCCATTCTCGCAGTGTGACTGAACATGCGTTGCAGCATATATGTGGAGTCGTAGGCGTTTCTGTGAGGAAAATATTTCACCATAAATATAACAAAATTTATTCACCATATTTACACATTTTCGTGGCATTTTTACAAATTTTACACTAAAGAAGCACGAACCAGAAGTTTTGCATTAATTTGAGTAGAAACTACATGTAATTCACAGTCACAGCAACAGGTATCTATGTTTATTATTTACAAACAGCTGAAGAGCGTTTGTGTTTTGTTATTTGACAGGTGTGCCAACTTAAAAAAAAAATTCCCCAAATTTAAAATCTTCACTCTAAAAAAATGAAATGTCACTTTATCTTCAAAACAAGAGCTAATCTGTCATTTTTATGGTCATTTTTGAATTCAGCAGATGGATATACATGTAAATTTACTGTTTTTAAGCCCGAAACATTTTCATTGTTGCCCAGTGTTATCAAAGCCGCATTACTGCTCTGTGGTTGGAGCTTTTTTTGGAATGCAAACCAAAATATAAATCTTGATAACAGTTTGCAGAAATAGCTGCATCACTAGAGCAAAATGTGCTATACTGGTATTTAAGCACTGACGCCGTAAGGAGGTGGAAATGGTGCGGATTACCCACAGGTGCGTGGCTGGCGGATACTTTGACTAGGAACAACTCACGTGTCTAAGTTCGCACCTCCAGTCTCTCGCTACGATTACAGACTAATATTTACGTGTCATTTCTCGAAGAAGAGGATGCACCGTCCAGCTCAGTTGCAAAGGTTGCAGTATAATGCAGTCATAAACAATGTGGCTGTGTTTTCCGAAGTTTGCACACTACGATGTACACAAATATCATTTTCAGGATTAAGCAATTTAGAAATGAAAGAAACTGCCTCCCTATCCAGAAGATGTGTTGTAAAGACTTTTACACAAACATATTGTTACGGCATAAAGTCTAGCGCCGCCACGCCAGTCGGGAACGACGGAGAAGATACTCGCTGTGAGAAGATGTCAGCCAGTCGCCCACCGACCGGACCTCTTTCCAGGATGACAACGCGACGGCAGCGGCCCCAGTGTGAAGACCGGCCAGTTGTGTAGGAGCTCCGGGACCGGCGACTCGGATAGAGGCGTCAGCGATCATTACGTCGCTTGTACGCTCCATGTGGCACAGACCTGTAATTGTTTACACTGAAGGAGATCGATGATGATATAATGAGCCTAGTGTTTTTAAAACACCTTCCGAACATAGGGTGGGAAGTACGTGTGGGTGACTGACATGAATTTTTACTACTGTTATAAATTTTTCAATCTATGCAATTTTTTATCATTTTATTGTTATTTCAAGTAAACAGATGATGGGGAAAATTAGATTCAAGGAAAGTAAAGTAAGTTTTCAACTTTCATGTTTATTTTAACATTCATCAGTGTTCAATGAAATGGATAACACATGATCAGTCTGTCTCAACGCTGGTGCCTTATTTTCTGTTGTAAATTAATTAAGAAAAGCGTTTGTTACTCAGAGGGGGTTCAATTAACATAAAATGTGATTTTCGAAGAATAGGAAACAAAGAATAGGCAACAGGATGGGATACCGCATTCAAACAAGCACACGAACGTAGTTCAAGGGTACATAAAAAAGGAAGTGAACCATCACCAATCCATTCTATTTAGGCAAAGAAATTCCGCTTCTAGCGTAGTCGTGTTTCCAATGGATAACCACAGACTGGTATTGGAAGTTAAGATCACGTGGTTCAATATAATCACAATCTTCCCAAAATGCTCTATAAAAATGTTTCTAGAAATGGTGACACAGCAAAACTGCTCGCGATAGCGATTAATTATGTTTGAATACGCGATATATATTATGCAAAAAAAGTAGCCGAGCGCCAGTTTTGTTGCTATACCACATGTTCCACGTGCACAAGTACATTTACAGAAAATATGTAAGAAGAAATCAAGTCCAAACACATTAGTTACAAAAGAAACTTCCGAACTGCGTTAAGAACGGCATAGTATTGACCTAATGGCTCTTAGACTATTTTTACGAGCACGTGGCACTGTTAGTACAAAGCACACACCACGTGGGCTGAACACAACGAGAAATTATTAACCTCAAAAATTTCAACTGGAGAAAACACTTATACGCACATTCACAATAAAGAGCGATGATTTTAATCGGAATTACGCCTCATGACTTAGCGTGCTTCCACTTTACTTTATTGGATTGGAAACAAAGCAACTACTGCAATAAACTCCGAAACCAACACTGAAACCGCATTGAATCCCGATTTAAAATGATGTAAAAAACATTTTCGATATAAATCTGTAATTAATATTTCAGTTACGCTGAAAAGTTAAGAATTTCATTGTCCTTCCAACCTCTTCGCCTTAGAAATCGTAGCTACCTACTCAGACGTTATTAGAATTATATTAATACCTTCAGCTGTTGACGGGAGTCGATATATATCAACGGGGACAGGTGAAAATGTGTGCCCCGACCAGGACTCGAACCTTGGATCTCCTGCTTACACGGCAGACGCTCTATCCACCTGAGCCACCGAGGGCACAGAGGGTAGTGCGACTGCAGGGACTGTCTCGCCCACGCCTCCGGCGAGACCCACATCCTCACCTTTTATGTCTACACACTACATTCGTAGTGTCCCACTCCAACACACTCATTACTCGTGGAAGACATTCTCACCAAGTACCGTACGAGTTCGGGGAATATGTGTGCATACGCACAAAAGAAGGAGGTCGTGGCCGGTATTGCCAGAACAATATACTTAAGTACGCTCAGACTTTGGTCCTACTGTTCTCTAACAGACAGACTTCTCTGCTACCACTGAGCATGCAACTACAAGAACACTCACTCACTCATCCTTTCGTACCAGAAGGGAAGGAGATGGCAGTATCTTAAGACATCATGTACACTATGTAAAGGAGGCGGATTTGGGTTTCATAGGAAACTCTGTATGATAAGATTCACAATAACAATGTGTTTGAAAGTGTTGTATGACAACTTTTTCTTGTTTATATGCGAATATAACATATTCCACTGCTCAGTCCCCTCCCAGATAAATTTGAAAACACCACAGTAAATTTAGAGGTGCAAATGCATGACGTAAACAACAATAAATCGAGGAAAATGGCATGAAAGATTCTAACAGAGACCTTTCAATATTGTACGTCGGCCTTTGCCTGCGACACATCTGTGTAACTGCAAAAGGTAAGTGCTGTAATTAGAGTTCTGAAATTAAACTCATTAATATGATTTGTTTGAACTGTTTGTCTAGCGAACCGAATGCGCAGGTTTCGTAGACACCACATATTTGACGACGAGGCTGACATACACACAGTGCGTCAGTAGTGGGGCAAACTGTGTGTCAGATCACTCTGCATTGTTGCCAAATTTATTCAAGATGGCGGCGATGACGCCATCCAAGATGGCGGCATGTAGACTTGGCAACAGTGCATGGTGTCATCCAAGATGGCTGCTTTTGGCGGGAAAGTAGGCCAATTGTGCTATATCCACTAACCTAACCCTCCAGAAAAATGGCGGGAAGTTCGAATTTTGGCGGGAAAATAGGCCTCCAAAAGAAAAAAAAATGTCAGGAAGTTTGAATTCCAACAGGATAATGCATGCAAAACCTTACTTGTCCTTGTTACTATTCATTATCGTTTATTATCATTTATTATTATCATTCATTATCATTTATTATCATTTATTATTATTATTTACTGTTTTTGGCCTACCTCCACTAGAAAATCCCTCCAAATTCAAATTCCAAAACGATAATGGCTGCTAAACCATACTTTTCTTTATTATTATTAATTATCATTCACCATTTAGTATTATTTATTATCATTTATTAGTTATTATTATTTATTATAATTTATTATTATTTATTATTATTGGCCTACCTCCACTAACATAGAAAATCCCGCCATGTTCAAATTCACACACCATAATCTCTGGAAAAGCGTACTTCTATTTATTATTATTATCATTTACTATTATTTATTAGCATTTATTATTATTTATTCAAGATGGTCGACTTTTGTGGCAAGAAAGCCAATTCCCTTACACCCATAACAAAAAATCTGTCACAAATTCAAATTCAAACATGATAATCTGACACACCTAAAAAAAAAAGAAACCAATTGGGCCATATGCACTAGCCTAAGTGCACCTCATCATAGGAAGTTTGAGTTTTCCGCTGTCACTTATTGTTTCACTCCCAAGCTATGAAAATCGCGTCAAATAATAATAAAGTGCACTTTTACTAACGTAAGTCACCTCCTGTGAATTCGTGGGGAAAGGACTGAAGTTTTTATTTCAAGCAGTACCGTCATCACGTGTTCTCCAACATCACATCTTCGAGATCGCAGCAGCATGCACCGTGCTGGCTACGAGGTCTGGAGTCCAACGGTGTGTTGGTTGGTATCTCAGCCCAACTGGTTTAGTTCACGTCGTCGCCAGCAGAGGGACCTACCCCCCCCCCCCCCCCCCACCCACGCACGCCGCTGGTCCAGCCAGAAAGCCACCGATGACGTCTCAGGCGCCACTCGGCCGGCGTAAACATCGGCCGATCGGTTCGTCACCCACCACGCGGTTTTGTGGGACAAGCAACGTCCCGCCACACGTTTGCCACCAAATTTGTTTGCTCGAAAGTGGAATCTGCCCCGACGTCACACCCCTCGATAGGTCAGTCGCAACCTGCTTTTGCTGGACAGTCGAATCTGGCCACGTATTTTTAAATCGGCACCCGGACATACATTATTAAAATCTCGTCACTCGTACTACGCAAAGTGACAAGGTGGGGAAAAGGACTCTCTATTTCCGGCATTACGGTCATGTAAGTGTGTCCCAAACGACTTCGCCATCCTCACACAATGAACTGCAGACGTACGCACGCCCTACCCTGTTCGGCTGACGCGCGGGGCTCTCTCCGAAGACGCCAGGGGGCAGGCGGGCGTCGACCGCCCCGCGCTAGACTCTGCTCCAGAGGCCGCTACGTAAACATGCTGTCGCTGCCGCGAGCACTTAACGCTGGACACGACGGAACCTGTCGACCACGTGACTGTATAACAGCGCGTTTGGTCGTCGCGAGAACGCTCGCTAATTGACTCTCACCACCCCACTGTATTAAATAATTCAATTTACAATTTCTTATACGTATGCAAACGTGTTCAACTACCTAATTTCAACTACTTTTCGAGGACCACACAGCCACCTCCTCCTAGGAACCAGCGCCGAGTTTGAAATCCGCCAGTAAACAGAGCTCACTTGTGCTTGCGCCACCAACCTAAGAAAATTCTTTCAAACTCAGCTCATCACTCAACCTCTGCGTACACGTTTCGGATAAAAGGACTCACCCTGCACTAGGTCCACGGATGCAGAAGCGAATTTATTTAGGAATGGAGTATATTGTATCACACCGACATATCCCACACCATACAGACCTGCAAAACACTGCCGGCCGAAGTGGCCGTGCGGTTAAAGGCGCTGCAGTCTGGAACCGCAAGACCGCTACGGTCGCAGGTTCGAATCCTGCCTCGGGCATGGCTGTTTGTGATGTCAAAAAATGGCTCTGAGCACTATGGGACTCAACTGCTGAGGTCATTAGTCCCCTAGAACTTAGAACTAGTTAAACCTAACTAACCTAAGGACATCACAAACATCCATGCCCGAGGCAGGATTCGAACCTGCGACCGTAGCGGTCTTGCGGTTCCAGACTGCAGCGCCTTTAACCGCACGGCCACTTAGGCCGGCTTTGTGATGTCCTTAGGTTAGTTAGGTTTAACTAGTTCTAAGTTCTACGGGACTAATAACCTCAGCAGTTGAGTCCCATAGTGCTCAGAGCCATTTTGCAAAACACTCCTACATATTTATAATGCTCTAGACACACGCTTGCTAATTGTAAACAGCTAAATATAATGCATAGCACAGCCTACAGATATGCGAAACGCTCGTAAATAATGCAAAACATGTACGTCCAAATAGCCAAACAACTCCTAATTATCGGAAATAATTTGAGTCCATAGGCTGATGGAAGGAGTGCACTTTATTTATTTGGGACATATCTTTTTGAAACTTTTGCATCTCATACGTTTCGATATGTAAGGCTGACATAAGGCAGGTTCTGAACTCCAGTAGTGCACTGCACTTGGCAACACTACCACACCCATCAAGATATTCATTCCAATCCAGACTTTTAAGTCCTCCAGAGATAAACTCACAGTCTGACCAGACTGCAGTTTTTGCGTAAAAAAAGCTCAGACTGCGCTGTGCTGCTCGGGGAAGTAATGAAGGACTGAACTCTATCTATTTGAGCCCTTTTATTTAGTCGTGGAGTACATTTGTCACAAAACACCCACACTGATCCGACTGTGGTCATCTGACACAGGCCACAAACACGTAAACACCTCCTAATTTCACCACACAATAGCAAACTGCTCTTAAATAATGCAGTACACAATATCGGCAGACGAGCTCTGAACTCTTAAAAACTATCCAAATAAAGCACACCACAGTGCACAGACATGCTCGCAAAATAGTGCAACAGACGCGCCCAAACACCCCCAGCTGCTAAACCGACCATAAAGTCTCCGTTCGGCCACCCCCAAACATGACCTCAACACAGTCGCATTCGCGCCTATCACCGGAGAAATTGATATCGCCTAAGCGCCTTAGATTACGCTCCAAGGCAGGCCGCGCGCGCGTGCGGTCGGCGGGGGAGGGGATTCCAGAGTCTCCAGCCAAGTTCAGCTTCCCAGCGCTCGTGACAGCCGACACATGTGAAAGCTGCATTGTTCTTCTCATGTATACTGCCGGCGTCTCAGGTCTGGACCTGCCTTCACGTCTATTGTCAGAATAGCGCATAGCTCGTCGACACACACGAATAACGCCGCTGCGAAGAACTTACTGCGGTCACGGAAAACCGATCATTCTGATCTGCGCTGCACGGGCGTGTAATGGTTGACAACACTCTATTTTTTCAAACAACTTATTTAACCATACAGTATATCTATCACACGATCGCAAAACACCCAACCACATTTCCCCTAGGCCATGTCGCACAGCCCACAGACTCAATCGTAATTCCAGTACACACAATAGCAAACTGCTACTAAATAATACATCACACAGATGTGTAGATACGCTCAGTACTCGTAAACCTAATAACGCACAGCAGAGCCTGCAGATCCGCTCGCAAAATAACTCCGCAGGCGTGCGCAGGTACCCCCACACTCCGCACCGTGTCCACAGGATCGTGAAGTCACCCACCCGTCTGATTCCAGACCTCGCACAGCCCCTGCTCGGCCTCCGCAAGCGTGAGTTGGCGCGGTCGACGCGCTCTTCAGCTGTCGAGGCACACACACACGTCCGTTCAGGACCACGATACATCACAACCCCGAGCCGCTACCTTCGAACGTGGGTGAAAGTCTACTTTATATCAACCTATCGTAATTCCAAAGCTCAGCCTCCATACGCTAGACACATCATAGCAGCACATGTCTTTACCTCCTATGACCCTGTAGCACACTGCGCATTGCTCCTGACACGACATTACACGGCCCTTTAACTAAACATAACTACACATCCCTGCTCTCGCCTCGTCGCGTGACCAGCCATCTAAAACCTTCTCAATATTATTCTTACTTTACAACATTTTTTTTTTTTAAATAAGATCTAATTTACTCCTCCCACCATCAACAAACGCAAACGTCCTCAATCCTACCTTGACGCTCATATTTCACCCCACAAACCATGTCCATCAATAAATTTACCATTCTCATCCCGTCTTTTCGAATTACAAACGTAGCCTCTATCTAAACACCCATCAACTCATCTTTCTCACACTTTCAAGAGTAAAATTAATTTTACACACACCCCGAAATACCAAGCCCAATTAAAGATTGAAACTTTTAAACAGACCATCAAGCACATATCACACTCACACCAATATTCAAAGGCTTGTCCATATTTACCTCCTCCAACTTGAATTAAATATTATTACCATGGCCCCAATTATATGACATTTATTTACAGGTCCTAATGATACAGACGTAGATGAGTCGTGTCATCCACTCGCTCATTCATTCAAGACACGCTTTCACAGAACTTGTTCTACTTATATGCCGCCCACCCTCTTATAATAATTTAGTACAATCATTTACGCCCCCACATACAACCCAGCTCATTAGAACATAATAATTCCTTTTTCCACAGATAGTCATATTGGTTGAACAATTAAACATAATAAATTACGCATACATCTAGTCAAATAAGTAAAATACTTTTACCGACATACACACCCCTCTCACTGAGGATAGTGCATTTAATATTATATACTTAAACACATACCAATGCTAGCAATATTCCCATGTACACCTTGTCCTTCTAATAAAGATAGAATTCATATTCCTATACGGTAGAAAATGACCATTTTACATCAGTGCTCCCTCAGTCAACCCATTCGCTCTCATAACAATTCAGCTGATTGGAGAGCGTCTTTCCACTGGCAGAAACGCGTCAGTCTTTCTGATCAGACCCTACCCCCCTTTTCTACAGATATCTACATACTCGCATATTAGAAGACCAAAAATATTTTTAATATAATGTTATAAAATTCATCTCATACGCGTCGATATTAAGCACAGTCCTAGTACTTTAGTGTGCCATACACCTATGACTAACTAGAAGTAAATATAAAAAATTTATATATTCAGTACTCAATAACAGTCTGTTCTTTGTAAGACCTTCTAAATTTAATTTATAATTTTTCTTTTAATAAATCAATAACAATGTATTCTTTCTAAGACCTTCTAAATTTAATTTACAATTTTTCTTTTAATAAAAGAACTAAATCCCGTCTCGTCAATAGAGAACCTACAAAGCCAGAGAAAAATTATTTTTTCCCCTTTCAATTAAATAAAAATATCGTCCTTCAAAGAGTGATCAAATTTAGATCAGACCTAATAAGGTCCTCCCCCAAACACACCACCCTCTTCTTAAACCTCAACCCAATCACCAAAGCTAACCATCACATATTAAATATTATATTTAACAATTTAAATTATATCGCTCTTAATTGAGCTACACTCACATCCACAACAAATTAATTCTAATCTTTTATCACTCCCACACCGCTCACCTGCACAGCAGTCAAACATACACACACAATCATTGTACTAAAATCAGCCTCATATAACACCATGCATAGAAGAGAATTTTACCAAACGTCGTGTGAGTAAAGAGCTAGTTGTGTTTCACAAGAACGATATTTTCCAAATCCTTGTTGACTGTATGTCAACAGACCGTTTTCTTCAAGGTAATTCATAATGTTCGAACACAGTATATGTTCCAAAATCCTGCTGCATATCGACGTTAATGATCCGGATTTAGTGCAGCACTGCTACTACCTTTGTTGAATACTGGTGAGACCTGTGCAACTTCCCAGTCTTTGGGTAGAGATCTCGTGTATGATTGTCTAGCATGGAGCTAATGCATCGGCATACACTGAAAAGAACCTAATTGGTATACAGTCTGGACCAGAAGACTCGCTTTTATTAACTGATTTACTTCTACGTTACTCGTGTTGGCAGCTGTTCTCGATTCGAATTCTGGAATATTTCCTTCGTCTTCTTTTGTGAAGGCATTTCGGAAGGCTGTGTTTTGTAACTCTCCTTTGGCAACACTGTCTTCGATAGTATCTCCGTTGCTATCACGCAGAGAGAAGACATTGATTGTGTCTTGTCGCTAACATACTTCACATTCGACCAGAATCTCTTTGGATTTTCTGCCAGGTTTCGGGACAAAGTTTCGTTGTGGAAACTGTCATAAGCATCTGGCATTGAAGTCCGCTCTAAATTTCGAGCTTCTGTAAAAGATCACCAATCTTGGGGATTTTGCGTCTGTTTGAATTTGGCATGTTTGTTTCGTTGTTTCTGCAACATTCTAACCCGTTTTGTGTACCAAGGAGGATCGGCTCCGTCGTTTGTTAATTTATTATTGGATTATGGCCGTAGAAAAATGAGTGTGCAGGGCGAATGGGTTGAATTACGAGAAGCATACGAAGAGGCAACCGCCAGTAAACTAGCCGCACAGAGTTGCAGAGAGGGAGAGTGTCTGAGCGAGCGAGCGAGCTGTGCAGAGGTGACCCAGAGGGTAAATACCTACTGATACACAACTAAGGTCCTAAACTTGAAAATACTGCGTGTGGCATTCCTTATGGAAGTTACATACACAAGTAAGGCTTAAATGTTTGCTTAAAGTTTGACGGAAAAATTTGAAATATTTATGAAATTTGGTAAGAGAATTTTTTTCATATGTGATATGTGACTTATTCATTTCATTACGTACAATTTTAAAATCATTTAATTTGATGTACAGGAGACATCTCAAGGTTTACAAAAGAAACTTTTTTCACTTTTTAAAGAGAAATACAACAGTTCACATTTATTTTACTTTTCTGAGTTACAGCTACA
The DNA here is from genome assembly GCF_023898315.1 of Schistocerca nitens. Lineage (NCBI taxonomy): Eukaryota > Metazoa > Arthropoda > Insecta > Orthoptera > Acrididae > Schistocerca > Schistocerca nitens. The sequence continues at coordinate 212,836,237 of NC_064624.1, forward strand.
CATGTACATAAAATAATACATGTAATACAATCCCTGTGTTCAGACTGTGAAGCTGTCCTCAATGAATTCATCGACAGAATAGTAACACTTTTCCACCAGAAAAGTAAAGAGCAATCTTTTCAGTGAACCAAGCTCCATTTTAAATATATTACTGCCTTTTATTTTATTGAAATTTTTGTGCCCCATATGCTCTGGCGTTTGGGCATAAAGTTTTAAACGTTGTGGTGGAAGTTTGAAGTTATCTCTGTGGCGAGTGCTGTTGTTGTGGTCAAAACGGAAAGTGTCTAGTGTATCTTGATTTTTATATAGGGAAACCACCATCTCATATATGTAAAGTGAGGGGACAGACAGTATTTTTAAATTTTTTAACAGTGGTCGACAGTATTCCCATTCCTTCGCAACACACGCTTCTAATTACTTTCTTTTGTAATACTAGGAGCCTAGTGACTTTTGCTGAATTTTCCCCAGAAGATTATGCCACAACGAATAACTGACTCAAAGTAGCAGTGCTAAACTATCTTCCTGGTAGCCACGTTTGTGGCACCTGAAAAAACACACATTACAAATGGTAGGTTGCTCAGTTTATTAGCTAAGTAATCTATGTGTACCTTCCAATTTAAATTTTTGTAAAGATTTAGGCCTAACAACTTCATGTGGTTTGCTTCTGTGATATCCTGATCATTGCAAGTTATCTTTATTTCAGTCCTTTCTACTGATTTAGATTCAAATTGCAATCATTTTGGTTTTAGTTACATTTAGTTTTAGTCCATTTTGATAGAACCAAGATTCGAGTTTTTCCAAAGTATTGTTGGCTTTTTCTGGATTATTTTCAGATACCTCATTTTCAATTAGAACTGATGAATCATCAGCAAATAAGACTGAATGAACATCAATAGCAAGTGGTAGGTCATTTACGTAAAAAGAAACAGATAGGGACCAAATATCGAACCTTGTGGGACTCCTTGGGGAACTGTTTTCCAATCTGAGGAATAATTGGTTCTATTTGAAGTTAAAATTACTTTTTGTTTCCTACCTAACAGGTAACAGCCAAACCACTTTAAAGCAGTGTCCCTGATTCCACACATCTGCAATTTGTAGAGGAGTAATGCATGGTTCACTGAATCGAAAGCTTTAGTTGGATCACAGAATATTCCTGTGACGTTTCTACCTTTATCTAATGTGGAGCATTTTTTTTTGGATAAACTCATTTATAGCATTCACAGTGTTTCTACCCTGTTGGAATCTGAACTGGTTTTTAAAAATTATCTCATTTACAGTAAGAAATTTATTGATTTGTTTTGCTGCAATCTTTTCAAAGACATTAGAGAAGACCAGCAAGAGAGAGATAGGGCAGTAATTCCCTATATCTTCTGTCGATCCTTTCTTGAATAGAGGTTTGATCTCAGTATATTTCAAAACATTTGGAAAGCATCCCTGTTGAAAAGATTGATTTATAATAATTGACAGTGGTTGAGAAATAATATCGTACACAAACTTGATTACAGACGTTGTTATTTCATCCCACCCATGTGAGGTTTTGTTTTTTAGAGACAATATTTCCTTTTCAACATCCCTTTGGGTGATTTTTTCAAATTGTTTAAAAGATGTGTTCTGGTTTTTTTCCAAATTTGTGATGCCCTGATAAAATGTCATATCCAAACCCAATCTTACTACATTTAGCAAGAATTCATTGAAACAACTTGACATCTGAACTGGGTTTATTATAATTTCATTTTCATATATAATTTTCAAAATCTCATGAATTCTTACTTTGGCTCCTAATTCAGACTGAACAACTCACCATACTGCTGTTGTTTTATTTCTGTGTTCTTGCATGAATTTATTATTTGCCATTTTTATAGCTGCCACTACAACTTTTCTACATACAGCTTTATACTGTTTGACATAAGTAACAAAATCCGGATTTCTGTTTAATTGTAACTCATTGTGGAGCTCTCTCTTTCTCGTACTAAAAATTTTTATTCCTGTTGTAATCCATCTGAGTTTACCATTTACTTTCTTTTGCTTATATCTACGAGGAAATGATTCATTAAATACCTCTAAGAAACAATTGAAGAATTTGTCACAGTTTTAAAATATGATGTAACTGACTAAATTACAATATTTTCAAAAGGTTGGCACAAAGTTCCCTTGGTAATGGGAGGGATAACTGTGTTTTCACAGGATAATTGTCTATCTTGAAGCTTTTTCAGCATTTTTTGAGGTTCTCTCATGGGTCAAGCAAACATTTGATCATTTGTGCTGCGGTTCTATCAATACCTTTAATATCTACTGTTAGTTCTGTGTGGTATGGGTGTAACACACTGGAACAATATTGAAAAAAATACAAAATAGTTCTTTCACAATTTTTTTTTCCTGGTATCCTGCCAATGAACACAAATCTGCCACCTACTTTAGCTGCAACTGAGACTATATGATCATACTTGGTCCATATCATATTCCTAGAAACAGTTACACTTCGGTATGAAGTGATTCCAGTTCTGACTCACTGAAATAGAAATCTTAGGGTAGTATGTTTTGGAATTTTGTGAAGCGCACAGTCTTATAATTACGAACATTTAAGCCGAGTACCAACCTTTGCAACCCTTTTAAATCTTTTTTTATCATACAACACTTCATTGCAGAGAGGTGTCTCATCTAGGAAAACTCAGATCTTATTACCGATACTGTCTATCAAGTCATTAATATACAATATGGAAACGAAGGGTCAAACACACTTCTATGGAGTACCCCTGAGGTTACTGCTACTTCTGCCAGTGACTCGGCATTCGAGGTAAGATGGTTCTTTCCTACCACGGAAACATCAGTCTCACTTTAAATCTGTTATGATCGTGCTTTTGTTAATAAGAGTCACTGTCAGAACTGCGTCGACCAGCGGAGCGGCGCGGCGGGGGAAGGCCAGTGTCCCGGACTCGAACCACGGACTCCCGCTTGCCAGTCTTCGGCTGTCAGGTCTTCATCCCAGCTCACAGGTGACTACTGATGTGAGGCCGTCTCCTTCCCGTCCTCACGAGTCACCCGGGTATGTAAAAACCAGACTTCAAATACCTTTTAACTTCTGTCTTCTGGCGCTATGGCGGCTGCTTGCTATTCCATTACAGCGGCGGACTTGGTTCGTCTGTGCATGATGCAGACTCTTCTTGCATGACGGTCTTCAGCACCGAAACTGACTGAAAACTACTGCTACTCTTCTTTTCTTCCTTCGTCTCTCGTCTTCGTCTTCGTCTCCGCCCCCGTCTCCGTCTTCGTCTGTCTCCGTCTTCGACTCCGTCTCCGGCTTCATCTGTCTGGCCCACTGCGTCTTGCGAATTTATTCACTTCAGTTTACTGGAGGTGAACGACTTCACGGTCATTGCCTCGTCTGTCACGTTGAAAAGCTTCTCGAAGAATCTTCTTAACGTCGGTCATTGGCTCTTGGAATGTAGGCGAGGGCCTTTGATCACACGTGACGGCTGAGAAACACGTGAGCCGGTCATTGCCTCTTCTGTCACGTTGAAAAGCTTCTCGAAGAATCTTCTTAACGTCGGTCATTGGCTCTTGGGATGTAGGCGAGGGCCTTTGCTCACATACGACAACTGAGAAACACGTGAGCCGGTCGGGCGATGCCCTGACGGCTGAATCGACAGCGCCCGCTTATGTGGAACTTGCTGACTTCATGGTCATTGTCTCTTCTGTTCTGCTGTTTTGCCCGCTGAATGCCAGTATGTAACTCTCTAAACTAAACCAAGTTTTTCATTTATATCCTAATTTCTAGTTCACTTTGATTTCACTAATTTATTTACTTAAGTACCACTCAACAGAACGTCTTGTCATTTTCGAATTTATTAAGTACTGCAGCTACTTGATTCCCTTGACTGGATTGCACAGGTTTGACATTTTCAAAATCCTTTCTTTTTGAGATATTCAATGATTAGGTCAAAGTATGTTACATTTGTATTGGTGGCCTGGTCTGTTGGTTTCTTTCAGGGTTGAGGATGCAAATCAGGTGAAGCTTTAAGTGCTCAATGCTGTTCCAATGACATACGAAGTCCACAATGGACATATTAAATCTGACTCATACACAGCAAAACAACTTTGAAATATGTTTTAAATGAAAACTTCTCATCAAAGTTTGAAACTGTCATTGATAACTTACTATATGAAGGATATTTACTCTACAGCTTTGTTGAAGTACAGAAGTATGCAGCACTGGTTACCTGCATTGATACAGAAAACTCACAACACTATCCACTTCCACTCTCAACAAAAATTAGGAAACTGTATAATTTCAATCAATAAAAACGTATACATTTCAATTGACTTAATAGCAAGTCGCTTGTAAATTAGAATTATTTACCTTAACCATGAGCCAAAATAGATAATTTTATGTCTTGTACTTTTATGATATACCTTGCCACTTTACCTGCTTGAGTCTGCCTGACTTGAGTCCCGTTTTGTGTACAGGAATGTGACATATGATTTGTTATATTGTTGCATCCACAGTTGATTTCTCAACTATCGCTTCAAGTGCAACTCCAATTCATTGAACAATTGTAATTCAATGGCAAAAAGTATTGATGACAATATTATGAGGATAGTACTTTTACTTTTTGCATGTGCTGTCTTTCATTTAAAACTGTATTGCTACTTTTGGTAGCTTCAAGTCTTTTACAGTGAAAAGAAATTCCATAGTTGGTGTTTATGTTAAAATTCAGCAGCTAAATTTTCCTACTATTAAACATAGTATGTTATGTTACCATTATTTCGAAATTGCTACTCGGTAGTCAGTGGCAATCTCCCATCAACAACAGACTTGATTATATTGACTTATTAACTGTTTTAGTGAATTGCATAGTTCTTTATGTCTATAGTTAGGTGAAATATTACGAGATATTGTGATCACTGTTGCTTTTTATTCTTTTGGAGGTGGAGTAGCACATGTGTGATGTATATAGTTTTGTGATTCGAATGTTTGCACAAATTCGTAACATAGCCCCATCAGCTGTATTGTTCATTCGGTCCATCTGGGCAGTGGGAGCAGTGTCAGAAATGGTACCTGTCCAGCCAGAGTTGCCATGTGGCGACCCCTGCAGGCGCTCTGCCTAAGTGACACTGGGCTGAGGGAAAGGCACTGGAGATTGTGCGAAATCTGGAAAGCAGCAAGACCTCCTGCAGTATCCTGCAAGTTGAGAGTCAAGTTTGATGTTACCTGCCTCTAGTTAAACAAGTTTTATACCATCAGAAGTATAGCTGTGTTCATGTGGGAAAGAAATTATTTGATGGGCTTCTTCGATTCTCTTTAGTTCAACATTAACTGCTAACATGGTACCAGATGATAGGCCCATCATGTGGAATGAATATTGCCACCAATGTCGCATTACAATTAAACACATGAACTGTTACTGCACTGCTAGCTGGGGTGGCCATGCAGTTCTAGGCGCTTCAGTCTGGAACCGAGCGACCGCTATGGTCACAGGTTCAAATCCTGCCTCGGGCACGGATGTGTGTGATGTCCTTAGGTTAGTTAGGTTTAAGTAGTTCTAAGTTCTAGGCGACTAATGACCTCAGAAGTTGTCGGATGGTGCTCAGAGCCATTTTTGTTACTGCACTGCACTGAACTGAAGAAATATTGTAGCTACATAGCTTACACTGGAAAGGCAAGAGATTATAACCACTGCCCACCGCGACATTGGATGCTGAGCTTTGACACTGTGGGCAGCTGACGCAGTAAAAAAAAAAGGATGTAATCGGATCAGACACAAATGGGGGATCACCTAGCAAACATATGGGCTGCAAAAGCCGAAATATATTCAGGTAAGCGACTTTGACAAAGAGCAGATTATTAACACGCAGAGCCTGTGAACGAGTATCTCGAAAATACTGAAGCTGGTCGAATGTTGACATGTTTCTATCATGAGCATCTATGGAAAGAGGTAGAAGATCAGTGAAACTACCACTAGCTGCTAAATGGTCGGATGTCAATGTCTCTTCAGAGAACGTAGAGTTCAGAGGATAGACGGTGATGATGTGGAATTTTGGCATCTCTGCCAAAAGACCAAAATACTGGCGCACGCCCAAGTGTTTTGGAGCACACCGTTCGTCGTACACTGTAGAACACGGAGCTCCGCAGCAGACCGACCGTACGTGTTCACATGTCGAGCGAACAACATCACCAATTACAATTGCACCAGACAAGGGACCGTCGGGATCCAGCGTCGATCAACGGAAATGTGTCAGCTCTTTCGGTGAATCACATTTTTGCTACTAGGTCGACGGTCATCTCCACAAATAGTGTCATCGAGGTGAACGGCAGCTGGTGGGACCAGTATTATGCGACGGGAGACATTCTCCTGTGCTTGCACGGTACCTGTGGTAGTAATCGAAGACACGCTGACAGCTTGCAACCACCTGCATCCCTTTATACTCGATATCTTCCCTAGTGGTAGTGTCATCTTTCAGTGGTAGAACTGTCCGCCTCAGAGCCAGAACGATGGTACAGAGGTTTCAAGAGCATTACAGTTAACTCACTTTGTGTCTCGGCGATCAAATTCGCCTGAAGTAAATCCTCTGTGCCACCTATCTGAGTTGCTATCGGTACGCAGATCGGCGGCCTGTTATTTATGCAAATTACACGACTTGTGTGTAGACATCTAACGCCACACACCTCCGTAAACTTACCGACTGACGGATCCCTATTATGCAGAATGAGTGATGTATTTCGTTCCAAAGATGGACAAACGAGCTATTAAAGAGGTAGCTGTAATGTTTGGGCACGGTGCCGTTTACACTTGCTTGACATAGGAGCATACAAGGTCCAACCAAATAGTTTTCAGAAATCAAATAATGTACAGGATTCGTTCAAACAATTTACAGAACCGCAACTACGAGAAATGCAACTGCAAAACATCCCAAAGGTGTTCTACAGGATTCAGGTCAGGACTCTGTGCAGTCGAGGGTGCGCAGCTAAGAGAGGCGGCTTTTCCGCAAACTACACAAGTGCCAGATTCTTATACCAATGGCAGTTTCTTTAGGTGAAGTCTCTTCGCGAAAAGTAATGTGTTCGTGTCGCCGTAAGAAGACGATTATCATTCAAATTTAAGAAATCCATAGAACTTAATTCGCACAGTTTGGCCTAAAGTATGCCGTCGCTGAATGCTTCCACATTTCGCACACCTCAGGTCGTGTAGTGCTACGTGGTAAGTGTCGCCGACACGTAGAAGTCACCTCTGCAGGGGAAAGCAGCGCCCTGTCGCAGCCTCAGTCTACGCTGAATGCAGACGTACATCGCCTCACGTGCAGTCGCCCCTTGTATCTGTACGACGTACCCGTCTGATTCTCTGCAGCGTGTAAGCTTAATCCACAAAAATATAGGTAATGTGTCGACTTATGTTTACAAACAGATTAACTAGACGAATTTTATAGTTTTCAGTGTTTTATCTTTTCAATTTGAAAGGGACACATTGTTTTCTGATTCTTTTATTGATACTAAAATACAGGAAACTGCACGACAGTGTTTCGTACAAATCATTTACGTGGAATCAGGTGGATCACCCTGCTACTACGTGTCGCAACAGAAACAAAGTTAGGGGCTCGCTCAGAATTTTCGTCTTGTCTAAGACGTGTGAAATAACACGTTTTAAAATTACTCCTGATGAATTAGATAGCATACTCTGGAGTACACGTTGAGCGAATAAAATACACCTGCAAAGGTGAGCTCCTACCAGTGTAAAAACGGCCCATCTTATGGCAGGGGGGGGGGGAGGGGGGGGGGCACGTGCGGCACCGAGGCTGGCGCAGCTGCAGGGCGGGCAGCGGCTTCGCTGCCACAACTACCTCCCGCCATACAGCGTAGAGTGGCCGCAAGTAAGTGTTAATTGTTTTATTCCTGGAACAAGATCAACTTCAGTATTACCTGAGGAAGAAATTTCCGAGAAAATACATCTGGAGCACAGCATTATATGGTAGCGAAACATGGACTCTGGGAGAACTGGAATACAAGAGAATCGAATCAAAGAGATGTGGCGCTACAGAAGAATATTGTAAATTAAGTCGACGAGGAATAAGGAGGTTCTACACAGAGTCGGCGAGGATAGCAACAAACGGGAAGCAGTGAGGAGAAGATAGTGGGACATCTACATCTACATCTACATACATACTCCGCAATCCACCATACGGCGCGTGGCGGAGGGTACCTCGTAACACAACTAGCATCTTCTCTCCCTGTTCGACTCCCAAAGAGAACGAGGGAAAAATGACTGCCTATGTGCCTCTCTAGGAGCCCTAATCTCTCTTCTTATCTTTGTGGTCTTTCCGCGAAATGTAAGTTGGCGGCAGTAAAATTGTACTGCAGTCGGCCTCAAACGCTGGTTCTCTAAACTTCCTCAGTAGCGATTCATGAAAAGAACGCCTCCTTTCCTCTAGAGACTCCCACCCGAGTTGCTGAAGCATTTACGTAACACTCGCGTGATGATCAAACCTACCAGTAACAAATCTAGCAGCCCGCCTCTGAACTGCTTCTATGTCCTCCCTCAATCCGGCCTCATAGGGTTCCCAAACGCTCGAGCAGTACTCGAGAGTAGCTCGTATTAGTGTTTTATAAGCGTTCTCCTTTACAGAGGAAACACATTTCCCAAAATTCTACCAATGAACCGAAGACGAGTATCCGCCTTCCCCCCAACTGCCATTACACGCTTGTCCCACTTCATGTCGCTCTGCAACGTTAAGCCCAAATATTTAATCGACTGTGACTGTGTCAAGCGCTACACTACTAATGGAGTATTCAAACATTACAGGATTCTTTTTCCTATTGATCTGCATTAATTTACATTTATCTATATTTAGAGTTAGCGGCCATTCTTTACACGAATCACAAATCCTGTCCAAGTCATCTCGTATCCTCCTACAGTCACTCAACGACGACACCTTCCCGTACACCACAGCATCATCAGCAAACAGCCGCACCCTATCCAAAATATCATTTATGTAGACAGAAAACAACAGCGAACCCACCACACTTCCCTGGGGCGCTCCAGATGACACCCTCACCTCCGATGAACACTCACCGTCGAGGACAACATACTGAGTTCTGTTACTTAACAAGTCTTCGAGCCACTCACATATTTGGGAACCAATCCCATATGCTCGTACGTTAGTTAGGAGTCTGCAGTGGGGCACCGAGTCAAACGCTTTCCGGAAGTCAAGGAATATGGCATCCGTCTGATACTCTTCATCCACGGTCCGCAAGATGTCATGTGAGAACTGATGCATGGACAGCATCTCTTAAGACATCAGGGAACGACTTCCATGGTACTAGAGGCAACTGTCAACTGTAGGTGGTAGAAATTGTAGAGGGAGACAGATATTGGAAGACATCCAGAAAACAACGGAGGAATTCGTGGTGGGCTGCATCAGAACAGTCAGAGGACTGATGACTCAAAAAAAAAAAAAAAAAAAAAAAAAAAAATCCTAATGTTTCGCTTTGGTTTTTTCACAAGGTACGTGATGAAGAAGACTCTATATACAACGAATCAAGCATTCGTTACTGAAAGTATGTTCGCAACGGTCCACTTCAGTATGTCTCCTACCGTTTGCAGGTGTCGATCCGCATCAGTATGGAAAATATTTCGCCATAAATAACTGTGTATTGCACTTGAGGTTTCCAGGCAGACAAATGTTTTCTTTGTCTTTCAAAAGCGATATAATTTTTTACATGTTGGCGTAGTCTGAGAACACAAATTGCGTCAATTTTCGTTGCTGACTCACTTGTGGGCGTCCCGTTTCCTGCTCTACGCCTGCTTATCGCTGCTCTCTCGACACTGAGTGGGCAGCACCGCCATTAAAGTATGTCTCCTCTCCCTTCGGCCCCCCCTCAGCAGGCGGCTGGGGCACGCCAGTCAATCTCAGCTGTGACATCAGGTGAAAGATGCTGCTCGATGTTGCATCGCCATGACCTCTTTCGAAGTTTCAGGCTGCCGTAGTCGCCCCTTATTAGTTAGAGGGCCCGCACAACCGACAAGCAACATGGGATGCCGACCTCCCTTCAAGAGAGCAGAGCGAAACATCGCCAGTGGATATGAACAATAACCGGCTTTCCGAATAAACACGGAACTACTTCGCCAGTCAACATATGATAGCGTACCACCAATCGGAACTCATGTGAACTAATGTAGCACTCCGTCGCCCGGACAGGGACAGCTCCGGCCTGTACTTACGCCGACCGTAGTAGACACTCGCCGTAGCATTTAATAACACGTTGTATTTTGTAATTGGCAGTGTAGATTTTGGTCATTATTTTCTTTCATTGTCTTGTATTATTATCTGGTTTTAAAGCCACAAGAATTGTGGGATTTTCTTGTTGTTCTTGCGTTGGACAATTAGTGCATGCCAAGAAGACTTTTTTAAAATTATAATAAAGTGTGTTCAAACTTGACTGTTAGTTCTTTTCTTGGGATCGCAGGACACTACACTCTTTCTGATTTTCTTTTGTACTTTTTTTGTATCACAGTGAACCTTAATTTTCTTTTCATCACAGACGCGGAAATTCTGCAGCTTTCTACTGCACTTTCGCGAGCTTCCATTCATTCGCAGCAGTTCCAACAAGTGCTTCTGTCCGATCCAACTCAATGTGTCACTTCCTCTGTCGCAGTTATCTAATTTTGTTTCTCGGTTCTGCTCTCAACTACTTATGATTCCTCGAAACTTTTAATGAATCCATAGTTACTGGACCGCCTGTGCGTAATTCCTACGAATCGTCTTACGCTTCTGTGCAGGTACTGCATCTGGAACACGCAGCGCTTCCTTAACTACATTTTCAACTTGCAAACTCCTTATGTTTCTTAGACCGAAATATCTCGCTAATGTCCACACTGAGCTTACACTCGTTGTCAGCGAACATTGACATTTATATTCATAGTGTCCGCTGGAAGACAACGACAAAATTTACGGGTACACTTGCAGACTGAGGAAGTCTGTTACTGGTCCGTGATCATTTCGGACGCAGATATCTGACGGTGGTGAAATGAGGTTCGATCAGGTGGAGTCTGCTTTAATATTGCTTTCAGGACACAGATGAATCTTCTTTTACACGGGTATTCGAGATATTCTTCAGGTACTTCGGATAGTTACTCTTAGGGACTGGAGAGTTCTTTCAGGAGCACAGTGGTTCGTTATATCAGCGATAAGCTTTCCTGACTTCATTACCTTTTTCTGAGTTGTTGTTTTTAGACAAAGCATCATCAGGAAAACATCGGTAAAGCGCGTCCCTTAGGTTGTTCACACCCCAGGGGCGCCATTGTGTTAACTCGGTAGTTTCGAATACGACAGCTTTTGTTTCCGTTTTGTGCTGTTGTCTGCTGAGCCAGTCTTATTGTTGAACCGACGTCGGAACGAGAGAGCCGGCAGTTAACTTGTGGCAGATTTTCAATCGAACGAATTCTCTGGGATTATCCTGTAGGTAAACTAGTCGACGAGCATTGTGGTAAAGTTTATCTCATCGTTAGGTGAATCAGTTTTATATCAAAACATTTTTCTTACATATTTTCTTAAATGAATGACGTCTGAGAACAGCCATTTCTCTTTGATATCTTCAATGGCATTCTTTCTAGAACAAATCACTTTATTTCCTATTCTCGAAACTCGAAAACATTTCCAAAACTTTTTACTCGATTGACTGCCGTCTGAAGCGAATGCAGTAATTCTTGTTCCAGCTTCCTCTTATTGCATAACCCCGTCGGTCAACATGTGTGAGATCCGTAATGAGAAGTTGCGTTGCCACACACATACGTTACGAAAGGTTTCTAATGCGGCAGGGAAACAAACACGAATACTACAAAAACATCTTTAATTTTATTCTTATACTTATCTCGAGTGTACTTTCATAAATTAACGAAACCATATAATTTCAAACAAATGTTATTGATTTTTAAGTTTTCTTCTGTCTCTAATTTCGCCAAAACTCGGAATGTATCGAATCGTTTGTTTTGATCGTCTTTCTAAAAATTGTTCCTGATTGCTTCTTCGGCAAGTGTATTGATTTGTAGTGGCATCTGAGACAGTTTACTAAGTTTCGAAAATGTATTTTCGAAGCGAAGCGGCAAGTGTTTCAAATGAAGTCCACAACATTTGAGCGACTTATTTTTTAAAAGTACGCCGTCCATCAGAAATTAGTTACCAAATTGCATTTTGACAGTTTGTTGTCGGAATTTGTTTGAAACAGTTTCTACTATTTTCAGTTTTTTACCACTTTTAGAGTGTTCAAAAGAGATCTGTTAGAGCGTTCTTATGGTTCCCATAACAGATCTGTTTCCGCTGTACACTGTGTAAGGGTTTCGTTGTACACAGAAAATTGTAATTTTGGTAGTACTTTGGATGTAGCGGAGGGCAACATCTCTGCCAAAGAGGCTCTTAATAGAATCTTTGGTTGTGAGTGGAGCGCAGTCTTGGAGGAGTCGAGTTGTGTCTTGTGATGGAGTAAGATATGATTAGACCGTGTTGTTTGCCAGCAATAATTTTTTTACATTATTTTTCGTTTACGGAAAGATATTTTGTAAATTCATTCAGAATACTGCGAAATGTACTGTAATATCGCATTTGCCGAAACGTCCAAGCGTAGTAATTAATTTGTCAGGGATATAGAATTGATTTACTGAATTTTCTTCAGTGATGGATAGCATACGTGTTTGTCATAAAGTATACAGAATTCGTTCAGGTTTTTCCACAGTTAAAATGAATTTTTAATATTTCAAGCGTTAAAATATTTTGTCTAAGTGATGTAACGTTTTGTTAATACAGTTATTTTATTGTTTTTCCATCAATCAGCATTTGTCTCTTTATTTCAAGTTTCACATACATAGTTTTCTCGAACTTTTAACTGACAATGATCATTGTCGTAATGACAATTATTAGTACAGAATTTTTGTGGATCTCACTGTAGTTGAAAGCACACATTGCGCATCGCGTTGCTTGTAGTTTGAATTTTTATTTTTTAACTAGCAAAGCAGCAGGTGTAATAGTTTGGAGATATCAGCAGCGCAGCATTTCTTCACTATGCAAACGAGCAGGCCATTTATAATTTACATGAGATACAATTAACATTTCAACAGCAATTTCTTTTCATACACGGCATTTTTGGTAGTTATTTATAGTTCATTAATTTTCTCGCAGTCAGTTTTCTTGAATTCAACACAACAGAGTGTACTCTCACCACGAACGTTGCAAAACACAGTTTAATGTTGTATTTCTGATTAACTTCCGGAATTTTGATCACTTTCCAAGAATTACAAGATTACCTACGAACCTAAGTACGAGCTTGACTGTTACTTTAATAACGAGTCCCACTTCAAATTACCACACAGACAAAATATCAGTAAATATAACTATGCATTATCATACAGCAAAAACTAATCAGCCACTTTCACTTGGCGACAGTTCTGTACAGTGCGAACTCCTGAGTAATTTTCTCGTATTTTCTCTGTAGACATATTACGTGCTCTGCTTTTCTCCAATGTTGTAGTTTCATTTTGTTTCAGCATTTTATTTGCGATTTTATACACCACTGGCCATTAAAATTTCTACACCACGAAGATGACGTGCTACAGAAGCGAAATTTTAACCGCAAATGGTTAGCTTTTCAGAGCATTCACACAAGGTTGGCGCCGGTGGCGACACCTACAACGTGCTCACATGAGGGAAGTTACCTACCGATTTCTCATATACAAACAGCAGTCGACCGGCGTTGCCTGGTGAAACGTTGTTGTGATTCCTCGTGTAAGGAGGAGAAATGCGTACCGTGACGTTTCCGACTTTGATAAAGGTCGGATTGTAGCCTATCGTGAATACTGTTTATCGTATCGCTACACTGCTGCTCGCGTTGGTCGAGATCCAATGACTGTTAGCAGAATACGGAATCGGTGGGTTCAGGAGGGTAATACGGAACGCCGTGCTGGATCCCAACGGCCTCGTATCACTAGCAGTCGAGATGACAGGCATCTTATCCGCACGGCTATAACGGATCGTGCAGCCACGTCTCGATCCCTGAGTCAACAGATGGGGACGTTTGCAAGACGACAACCATCTGCACGAACAGTTCGATGACGTTTGCAGGAGCACGGACTATCAGCTCGGAGACCGTGGCTGCGGTTACCCTTGACGCTGCATCACAGACAGGAGCGCCTGCAATGGTGTACTCAACGACGAACCTGGGTGCACGAATGGCAAAACGTCATTTTTTCGGTTTTGTTTACAGCATCATGATGGTCGCATCCGTGTTTGGCGACATCGTGGTGAACGCACATTGGAAGCGTGTATTCGTCATCGCCATACTGGCGTATCACCCGGCGTGATGGTATGGGGTGCCATTGGTTACACGTCTCGGTCACCTCTTGTTCGCATTGACGGCACTTTGAACAGTGGACGTTACATTTCAGATGTGTTACGACCCGTGGCTCTACCCTTCATTCGATCCCTGCAAAACCCTACATTTCAGCAGGATAATGCACGACCACATGTTGCAGGTCCTGGACGGGCCTTCCTGGATACAGAAAATGTTCGACTGCTGCCCTGGCCAGCACATTCCCCACATCTCTCACCAACTGAAAACGTTTGGTCAATGGTGGCCGAGCAACTGGCTCGTCACAATACGCCAGTCACTACTCTTGATGAACTGTGGTATCGTGTTGAAGCTGCACGGTCAGCTGTACCTGTACACGCCATCCGAGCTCTGTTTGACGCCCAATGACCAGGCGTATCGAGGCCGTTATTACGGCCAGAGGTGGTTGTTCTGGTTACTGTTTTCTCAGGACCTATGCACCCAAATGGCGTGAAAATGTAATCGCATGTCAGTTGTAGTATAATATATCTGTCCAATGAATACCCGTTTAACATCTGCATTTCTTCTTAGTGTAGCAATTTTAATGGCGAGTAGTGTATTATTTATTTTGGCTTTGAAATTTTTTTGTCCTTGCTATAATTGTGGTTAAGCCGTGTACCACCACCAATAGTAAATCGCGAACTTCTAGTGCTACAAGAACTGTTTCGGAACAAAATTCATTTACTGACGGTAATCTCATTTCCGAAATTTGTACTTGCAAATTAGCCACGAACACTGACGCAAGAATGCAACAAGCGCTTGAATCAGTTCATAAGAGTCAGACAATTTCCAGCACAGCCATGCGACCGATTACTGATTCCAACATCTTTGCCAACGCCGATATTGTTTTGTCTCAGGACCCCCAAAATAGCACAGGTGATTTGCAGAACCCCGCTCAGTTTAAAGATTTGCAAAATTTGTCTCAGTCTCCTAATAATGTCACGAACAGAACGCAAATATTGCCAGACAACACAGCATGTATTGCAGATACGAGTAAACAATGGGTTTTGCAACGAGATATTCCTTGTACTAACGCTGATATTAAACTCATGTTTCAACAAATTAGCCAGCAAAATGTCTAACAGTCTGAACAAAACAACCAACGACTCGAACGAATTATGCAGCAAAACAACCGACGATCCGAACGAAACGAACAAAGCGTAAACCGACTTCTATAACTGTTGAAGCAAAACAACCTACAAACGGTACAACTCAGGCTGGATAACTGACAAAAGATGCTACGACTCGAACAGGATGTACAGCAAATCGAACAGAATGTAAAGCGACTCTAACAGAATTTAGACAAAACACACTTTTACCACAGGATTACACGTTGTTAATTTACAATTCGAAGAGATAGTGAATGAACAGTCAGATTTAAAACAGTGGTTTACAGAACGACAAACGGTAGTTGACGAAAAATTACAAACATATCCGTTGTTCACGAACAGGGCAAAGCTTTATTGATTATCACGATGAACAAAAGAGTTTCAAGCGTTTTGGTCAATAAGGTGCACAGAAAGACGCAGCTGAAGTCCCGCCAGATCAAATACATTCAAGCCGACGTGCATAACGTTAAGGGGCGGTTGCTGACGGCACCATCTGAAATTGAGGATCACGAGAGTAATGTTGCACAAATTCAGCTGCATGCTGACGACAATTCTCACTCAACGCAACCGGCAAATTTTTCGGAATCGAAAGAATTTCAGTCTGTCCAGCGAGCTATCGAAAACCAATCAGTTGTGAACGACAGACGTAAGCAGGAGATGTGCAACACAAATTGCAATGCCTGTAGTGAACGAAAAATCTTTGAGAATGCGTTCCAAAACTGAGATATTACTCCAGATACTACAAATCGCACATGTATGGCGCTGTGCAGAGAATTTGTGTATTGACAAAAAGGGGAGCTGCAATTCGCAAAGCATCATTCGCCATAAATTGCGAAGTAGGACCGAAGTGTCAGAATGTGCGCGTACGATAGTCACTACATAGCTGAGCGGATGCAGCGGGAAATAAAGGGGGACCGAAGGGTTTCTTCGGCGCTTGCTTATTGCTCAAACAACCGGTTTTCCGTTACTTTCTTTTTTTTGCATGCTGTGTTAACCTGACTGCTAAAACCTCTCAAAATCACCGGTTTTCTGAAATAACTGGTTTTCGGTTTTTTTGTTCCTATTCTTTTCTGTAATAAACGCTGAAGTAGAAAAAAGAAAAGTAAGTGGTTGAATACTTGAAAAATCCTCGACATTCTTGTAATTGTAATTTTTTGAAATTCTGCTCAAAAATAATGTTGTAATAAGGAGCCATACCAGTACTTGAGCATTACGCACGGTCAGTGCTAGAAGGGTGAAAACTGATATTGAAGGAGCCTGTTTTTCGTGTTAAACTGTGTATTTTCCAGAGCTGCAAGCAAATAAAGCCGTTTTATGTAACACCGGTAGCTGATCATCTGATTTCTATTTTATTGTATGCAATGAATGAAAGAATTGTTAAGTTTTTAATTTGTTACTCTTACCCCCGATTTTTCCTCTTTTATCGTTTCATAGAAATGGCACACATCTATATACACTCCTGGAAATTGAAATAAGAACACCGTGAATTCATTGTCCCAGGAAGGGGAAACTTTATTGACACATTCCTGGGGTCAGATACATCACATGATCACACTGACAGAACCACAGGCACATAGACACAGGCAACAGAGCATGCACAATGTCGGCACTAGTACAGTGTATATCCACCTTTCGCAGCAATGCAGGCTGCTATTCTCCCATGGAGACGATCGTAGAGATGCTGGATGTAGTCCTGTGGAACGGCTTGCCATGCCATTTCCACCTGGCGCCTCAGTTGGACCAGCGTTCGTGCTGGACGTGCAGACCGCGTGAGACGACGCTTCATCCAGTCCCAAACATGCTCAATGGGGGACAGATCCGGAGATCTTGCTGGCCAGGGTAGTTGACTTACACCTTCTAGAGCACGTTGGGTGGCACGGGATACATGCGGACGTGCATTGTCCTGTTGGAACAGCAAGTTCCCTTGCCGGTCTAGGAATGGTAGAACGATGGGTTCGATGACGGTTTGGATGTACCGTGCACTATTCAGTGTCCCCTCGACGATCACCAGTGGTGTACGGCCAGTGTAGGAGATCGCTCCCCACACCATGATGCCGGGTGTTGGCCCTGTGTGCCTCGGTCGTATGCAGTCCTGATTGTGGCGCTCACCTGCACGGCGCCAAACACGCATACGACCATCATTGGCACCAAGGCAGAAGCGACTCTCATCGCTGAAGACGACACGTCTCCATTCGTCCCTCCATTCACGCCTGTCGCGACACCACTGGAGGCGGGCTGCACGATGTTGGGGCGTGATCGGAAGACGGCCTAACGGTGTGCGGGACCGTAGCCCAGCTTCGTGGAGACGGTTGCGAATGGTCCTCGCCGATACCCCAGGAGCAACAGTGTCCCTAATTTGCTGGGAAGTGGCGGTGCGGTCCCCTACGGCACTGCGTAGGATCCTACGGTCTCGGCGTGCATCCGTGCGTCGCTGCGGTCCGGTCCCAGGTCGACGGGCACGTGCACCTTCCGCCGACCACTGGCGACAACATCGATGTACTGTGGAGACCTCACGCCCCACGTGTTGAGCAATTCGGCGGTACGTCCACCCGGCCTCCCGCATGCCCACTATACGCCCTCGCTCAAAGTCCGTCAACTGCACATACGGTTCACGTCCACGCTGTCGCGGCATGCTACCAGTGTTAAAGACTGCGATGGAGCTCCGTATGCCACGGCAAACTGGCTGACACTGACGGCGGCGGTGCACAAATGCTGCGCAGCTAGCGCCATTCGACGGCCAACACCGCGGTTCCTGGTGTGTCCGCTGTGCCGTGCGTGTGATCATTGCTTGTACAGCCCTCTCGCAGTGTCCGGAGCAAGTATGGTGGGTCTGACACACCGGTGTCAATGTGTTCTTTTTTCCATTTCCATGAGTGTATATATATAAAAGAAAGTCGTTTTAGTTACACTGTTTGTAACTGGAGAACGGCTGGACAGATTTGGCTGAAAATTGGTGCAGAGGTAGCTTAGAACTGGGAGACGGACATAGGATACTTTTTATCCCGTTCGACCGCTATAAAGCGTGGTATAACAAAAACGCATCTGGCACGGAATAACAAAACGCAAATGTCAGCTAAACGTCACTATAAAACGTGGTATAACAAAAATGCATCTGACATGGAATAACAAAACGCAAATGACAGCGGAACGTCTATGGTTAAGTATCAGTGTATATCATTAATTAAAAATGTAAAGAAATAATTTGTATTTTCTTTGAATTATCATTAGCAATGCCGCGACCGAGACGATCGAATATTTCTCGACAAAGCCGTAATGCGAAAAGGATACATAACATTGCGAATGAAAGGACTGAAGAAGAGCAACAAATTGCCCGTGAAGAGCGGCGCGTTAGTATAGCTCGACTTGATGCTTCTCAATCACAAGAGCAAAGTGAGGGAGCCCGTGAAGCGGCTCGGTTGATTTGAATCGAGCTCGTTTAGATATGACTGCAGCACTGACTAGTGCTCGCATCCCTGCGTTCGCATTGGCCCGACGGGCGTTGTTCGCGAGTGTTGTGGCGCATTGAAGTTTTCCGGAGAGACGCGCGGACTGTGGCTGCCTCGGTGGGAAAGGGAAATCGCAATTACTGACTCCGCCACCTGAGCCACTGCATTCATTGCTTCCTGGCGAAACACCCGAATCACGTCATTTTCTTGCAAACACCCAAAAATACAATAGTTGTTTCGAAATGACCTCATTTCGGGCAGACAGTATCGAAGAACGAGGATTTAATCCGACATTAGAGGTATTTATTTATTTATTTTTGTACTTACGCACAATATAGCAGAAGAATAACTTACTATACTTTTTCGTACGTATTATGTTTGCTAATTCTAAAAAAAAATTGATTATAAATCAGTAACATTTTATTTTGTAGACACAAGGACAGATTCATCATCGAATTGGATCATTGCCACCTCTCGAAGATGCACAGCATAAATTTTTACAAATATACTTCACGGGCAACATGGAAGAACAACTTGATCGACGTCAAGAGATCAATGCAGCAATGAAAAGAGCGACTCTTCAAGATTTGGAGCAGCTACTTCGTGAACATCATGCGTTGGTCAGGCTGTTCAACAGTGCTTTAGAGCGCATGCCAAATGATGACTACAAAGTCGTGATCAGAGCAGATAAACGACCATCTGGAACACACGAACGCACATTTAACGCTCCAACAATAGATGAAGTCAGTGTTGCCAACTCTAAAAAATCCGAGTCGCTAGATTCAATATCAAAAGTCGCTAGAAAGTCGCTAAAACTGATTTTACTAGGGGTGTACTGAAAATTTCGTGCTCTGAATGGTGCAATAAGCCAGTGTGTGTGTGTGTGGGGGGGGGGGGGGTGAGGGGGCGGGGGGGAGGGTAATAAAATATTAATATATATTGTCTCATACGTAATTGCTGTATTGTCTTAATTACATGACGCATCGCAACAACATACATATAAAATACGCTAACGTTTAATTAAACATGTTATCATAATTGACGCAACACATAAATTGTTGTTTCAATCACAGTAGTCAAATATACTAGAAATATACAACTATATTTGTAACAAAAGAAAGCAAGAACTCAAATTAGGTTACAAAATATACACATACCGGTATGTGAGCTGTTCATCGTCGTCTCCCAGAAGACCGAATAACTCTTCTCTTTCATGCTCTCACAGAACTGGTTTTGTCGCAAAAGAGTAGCTTTTGTTCGTTCCAATAAGCTCCAATACGTCTGACGGTATGTAAAAAGATGCCACAATGTTTATTTTGTTTCTTCAGCTGGTCTATCAATATGATCAAAGCATTAATTGTCTTTAACGATAATCTCTTACGTTGTTTAGTTTTTATAATCTTCGTAGAACTGAATATTCTTTCCACTTCTGCATTTGAATGCGGTAGGCATAGAACAGTCATTCCTAGCTGTGAAATCAAAGAGAAAGGATTCTCCCCTGCGGCATTTTTATACTGCAAAACCTCACTCCAAAATAGAAAAGTGCTAGTAGTGTTATCCACCTAATGAAGTTGGTGTTATGCCATTCTTGCAGCACACCGTCTATGAAATCGCCACTAAAACCCAGTTCTTTGGCTACATCCGCTACAGCATAATTTTTATTCACTTTTAGTGTTTCTTCAACATTCAGCATTGACATTTTTTTCAGGATCGTAACGTTACTTGGCAGTCTTTGTTGAATTTCTTTTATGAGTTTCAGACTAAACTGAATGCATCTCTTCTTCAAATAAAATTTATTTTCTTCAAACAAACTTGACTCAGACAATTTCTGTTCAAACATAAAGCCAAGGTTCGGATTTGCGTACATACATTCGCTTGAAACGGTGTTGTCAACAAATCAACAGTTGGAAAAACTATGTTTTGTCAGAGTGACTGCATGAGAAATACAAGTGTATCTAGTAATTTAGTGGGGTCATTCTCTTCTCCTTCAAGATCTTTTATTGCTATTTGTACGTCTTTTAAAGCATGTTTAAGGTAAAACATGTAAAGATGATTTGAGTCGTCACAATACATCTTGTAGAAAAGATCGGCAGTGTAAAAATTGTCTTGAACCATGGCAAGTGAAAAATGTAGCTTTAGTTCTTCCCACTGCTCCAGAATTCTTCGTGCTTCTGGTTCAATTGAAAGCCAACGTGTTGCACAGACCTTCAAAATTTTTAGTGGCTGTTTTCCACAATTTATTGTCTCATAAACCTTTTTATATTCCTCTTGTCTTTTGGGTGAAATGGAGAACCAATTGTAGGTTACCCGTACAAGGAACTCTATGTTTCTAGGTATTGTGTTCACTGAGGCGTGCGAAACTGCAAGCTGAAGAGAGCGACAAATGCAACGGATCAATAACAAATGCTTCAAACCATATTCTCTCTTGAGTTGTTCGAAAAGCCCATTGTTTATTCCAACCATTGCAGAAGCACTATCTGTGCCACTTCCTGCCATATTAGCGACTGGAAGTTTGAGATCTTTCAAAGAATTCACAAGAACAGCAGCCAGATTTCTTGCATCTGCAGTTTCTACTACAGCGAGTCTGAGAAACGCTGATCTAATGGTTTGGTTGTTTACACTATAGTACCGTATAACGATACCTAGCATTTTAGATATTGATACATCTGTGGATTCATCTATTAGTACACTGTATTTTTGGTTACCTATATCTTCAACCAATGATTGTGTAAAATATGGAGCCAAAGCTTCAGTTATAATGTTAGTGCACTTTGTACGATCTAATTGGAAGTTTATAGCGCCCTCATCACCGGAAAACACCTCCTTGCACAGTATTCCTAAATGATCTACAGCTAAAATAGGACAATGTTCAGCAATAAATAAAGAAAGGGCGCCTTCCGCTCTGCTTGCTATTCTATCTGTAGTTTTCGGAACAATTTTCAGAGGTTAGGTTTTTTTCTTTTTAAATCAATTTTTTGTTTATGCTTAATAGTTTTCGAATGCTTTCTAATATCACACAATTTAGCACAAAACTGTGTTGCACGTACTTGACAACTTGCCTTGGATAAGTCTCCAACGACTGGTTTCAGCCACCCATTGAATTCAGGTTCTGCTCCCCACGCATCCCCATATTTTTGAGCGTACTGCTTCTTCTTCTGCGGTAAATCCATTATGTAAGCCACCACAACATAATTTTCACCATTTTATAATCACTGAAAATATATTAAAACTCGGGCGAACTAGAGGTCATGAAACAATCTAATCACTCGGTAACTCGGTATCAGTCCTATTGTTCATTGTTTAAAACGTAATAATGTCTCACATACCCCCACCGAATTGTTCTTGCTTTACCACTGCGCATGTGGTAATAATTTGACTGCGAGTTAAAATTTCGAAAAATTGGAAGTTGCTCGACAGAAATGTATTTTATTATACTTAATATTAAGTATGTTTTTTGTCAATTCGGAAAATAAAGGGAGTTCAAAAGTTGAAGAATTATAGATCGATACGCTATCGACGATAACAGGCTAGTGGGTAATGAATAACGAATTGTTCTATAGTCAAGGTTTTCTTACTCTGTAGGCAATTCCTACATTCAGGTTTACTGAATGCTGAACAATGCTACATGATCTACTAAGAACTTAATTTAACTTAGTAAATCTAGAACAAAGTCAGTGTAGTACCCATTCTATAGTTAAAATCTTAGTTTTGTTAATGAAAATACTCGCCCAAAATAGTTTTGATTTGTACTTCAAAAGTCCTCAGTACTCCAAAAGTCGCCATATAAGTCGCTAAATAATTTTTGTCGCTAAAAAGTTTTATTTTGTCGCTAAGACGAAGGCAAAAGTCGCCATTTCTAGCGACAAAGTCGCTAAATTGGCAACACTGGATGAAGTTGCCGTGCAGATTGTTGGTGAACACTTGGAAACACGCGGTATTGTGGTTACACGTCGCGATGGTAAAAAATTGAACTTAACATCCAAAATCTGATTATTTATTGGCTTTAAGGCGGAATAGAGTCCGCCAGGTGAGCTAGTTTTTAATATTTTAATGCAGGTGAAGCATAATACTTCATTGCTATGTTTTTTTTATTATTTTGAGCTTTTCCTCATTACAGAGGCTTATCTCCAACATAATAATTTACTTGGAAATTACAATACAAACAATACATGTTATTAAACTATATTTTCAAAATATTCCTCCAGGAGTTTCGATCTTGTGTGTCCTCTTCCTCTGCGCCCATTCTCCTCATTGTGTGCTGTACATTTTGGAGCCAGGTGGTCACAGGTCGTCGTCTTCTTCTTCTCCCCTCCGGTTCCCACTCCAGTATCAATTTTGGTATTCTGGCTTCCTCCATTCGTCGTACATGCCCGTACCACTGTAATTTCTTCCTATCCATTACGTCATATATTCTTTCTTTTATTTCCATTCTCCTTACTATTTCGGTGTTCCTTATCTTTTCTTTCCTGGAAATTCTTGCCGATCTTCTCCAGAAGTTCATCTCTAGAGCTTCTAATTTTTTAATGTGCTCCATGTTAATTGCCCAGGTCTCCATTCCATACAGAACCACGCTCTCTAATAGGGATTTGTATAATAATTTTTTAGTTCTGCTCATTACATTCCTGCTCCATAAGACTGAGTTAAGCCTCCCCATGACCCTCCGTCCGCTACTAATTCTTTTATTGATTTCTGACTCTGATTTTCCCTCGATTTCTAAAATGGATCCCAAATAACAGAAATTGTTTACCTTTTTGATTTTCTTTCCTTCAATGTATAGCTAACTGAATCATTAGTCAAGGATTCTGTTTTTTGGTAATTAATCTTCAAACCCCAAGTTTTGTATGCTACTGCTGGTTGATTGCACATATAGTTAGCATCCTCCCCATCTTGTGCTACGACTACTTGATCATCAGCAAACAATAAATAGGTAAACTCCATCTCTTATTTCTAATCCCATACTATTACATTTACGAGACCATGTTCTAAGGCTAATATCTATATAGATTTTAAATAATGATGGTGACATGGGACAGCCCTGTAAAAGGCCTTTGCTTGCTCTAAATTTCTGTGAAAGTTTATTACCAACTTTCACTTGGCAAATGTTATGTTTATACATCTGTTGTATTATTTTAATCAAGGATGGGTTTATGTTTGCCATATGTAGTGTTCCCCAAAGTTTCTTGGAACAGTATCATATGCCTTTTCTAGATCTATATCCTATATTTTTTGATTTTTCCCTATGTTTCTCCAAAATCTGTCGTAATGTGAAAATATGGTCTACAAATGATCTCCCAGCCGTGAATCCACATTGTTCTTCTTGGGTTCTAAAATTTTTTTCCAGTTTGTTTTTAATTACTTACGCAAAAATTCTCATTAATGTGTTTGTAACACAAATTCCTCGATAGTTTGAACAAATTTTGCCTACCCTTCCTTACATATTGTATTAATGTAACCTAGCTTCATCTCGTTGGGTATTGAATCTCCATGTATCATTTGGTTGAAGAGCTGTGTTATCAGTTTCACAATTTTGCCACCACCAGATTTCAGACACTCCAGATTGATATTGCCTGGTCCCGATGATTTACCATTCTTTCCTGTTCTCAACGCCTGAAGTACTTCACTTTCTAAAATCTGGATCTCATCATCTTCATGTCCTTTTTCTTCCGCTGTTCCTTCTTCTAGATACTTTTCTCTGTCCTCATTGCTATGTCAGTTCGTAAAAATATTTCCAGACTAGGATTGGTGCCGCTGTGCAGTGCAACGGATGTCTGGCGACGACAGCGAGAAACAGCCGTACAGAGCGGGTGGGTGGGGAGGGGACCGAAAAAGTCCCGGACACTGCAGGAGCGCACGACGCACGGCCACACGCAATGCTCTCAACTCATCTGCCCTGTGGTCGCTGTTCGTTTCCGTCGCAGTTGTTGTTTAAAATAGTACTGATCGCATTCTCCATTTTGTGTAGTAACACAATGTTTCAAAATAATGCAGAGTTTACGTTTCAAAATTACTATTATTTATTTATTTATTTTGAGTTATGCCTTACGGCAGGTCTTGTCATGGGGGAAGCCTCCTCAGAGAGGCCCATCGCCTGAGCGTGTAGGGAGTGATCCCAGTGGTGGTTTCCCGTTGCCTTCCACTGATGATGATGAAACGATAATGAGGACAACACAAGACCCAGTCCCTGAGCGGAGAAAATCTCCGACCCAGCCGGGAATCGAACCCGGGCCCCGCGGCTTGAGAGACCGCCGCGCTGACCACTCAGCTATCGGGGCGGATTTTTTTGTATATAGACACGTTTATTTAAAAACGAAAAGTTTTGGCACTGCTGCTACGACTAACAGACGTTTCATTTTTTTTACTCGGTTGTTGTTGTTGTGGTCTTGAGTCCTGAGACTGGTTTGATGCAGCTCTCCATGCTACTCTATCCTGTGCAAGCTTCATCATCTCCCAGTACCTACTGCAACCTACATCCTTCTGAACCTGCTTAGTGTATTCACCTCTACGATTTTTACCCTCCACGCTGCCCTCCAATGCTAAATTGTTGATCACTTGATGCCTCAGAACATGCCCTACCAACCGATCCCTTCTTCTAGTCAAGTTGTGCCACAAACTCCTCTTCTCGCCAATTCTATTCAATACCTCCTCATTAGTTATGTGATCCACCCATCTAATCTTCAGCATTCTTCTGTAGCACCACATTTCGAAAGCTTCTATTCTCTTCCTGTCCAAACTATTTATCATGCACGTTTCACTTCCATACATGGCTACGCTCCATACAAATACTTTCAGTAACGACTTCCTCACACTTAAATCTATACTCGACGTTAACAAATTTCTCTTCTTCAGAAACGATTTCCTTGCCATTGGCAGTCTACATTTTATATCCTCTCTACTTCGACCATCATCAGTTATTTTGCTCCCCACATAGCAAAACTCCTTTACTACTTTAAGTGTCTCACTTCCTAATCTAATTCCCTCAGCATCACTCGACTTAATTTGCCTACATTCCATTATCCTCGTTTTGCTTTTGTTGATGTTCATCTTATACCCTCCTTTCAAGACACTGTCCATTCCGTTCAACTGCTGTTCCAAGTGCTTTGCTGTCTCAGAATTACAATGTCATCGGCGAACCTCAAAGTTTTTATTCCTTCTCCATGGATTTTAATAGCTACTCCGAATTTTCCTTTCGTGTCCTTTACTGCTTGCTCAATGTACAGATTGAATAGCACCGGGGATAGGCTACAACCCTGTCTCACTCCCTTCCCAACTACTGCTTCCCTTTCATGTCCCTCGACTCTTATAACTGCCATCTGGTTTCTGTACAAACTGTAAATAGCCTTTCGCTCCCTGTATGTTACCCCTGCCACCTTCAGAATTTGAAAGAGATTATTCCGGTCAACATTGTCAAAAGCTTTCTCTAAGTCTACGAATGCTAGAAACGTAGGTTTGCCTTTCCTTAATCTTTCTTCTAAGATAAGTCGTAGGGTCTTCACTCGGTTATCAGTAAAAAATAAACAAAAACGTACGTCATAACCGAGACCAAAGAAATACCGAAAAATACCGATTATTCGGATCTGAAATGCCGTTATCCGTTTTAACGGGTCGGTTTTTTTCCCATCCCTATTCGGAATGCAGCGTTCTGACAGAGGAAACATTGAGTCTCCTCACTTCTTGCTTTTTAATAAAAAAATAAAGAAGCAGACATAGAAAGAAAAGGAAAGAAATGGAAAGCTGCACGAAGCGGGAAGGTCACGCCTCGCGTCTTCTTTTTTTCGTGAGGTTAGCGCGAACGCCATCCCGACTTTGATCTTCTCCGAGAGCTCCGCGCACGCGCGATGAGGTCTGGCTGGGGGGGGGGGGGGGGCGTCACGTGACGTCAGAGCTACGGGGGGGCCCCGCCAGTCTGGAACAGCAGTCGGTGTCCGGGCGCAGCAGCGGTGCGGCGTGGGACGGAGAGAGCAGCCGCAGCGGAGTCCCGTGTAGGCAGCAACGGCACCGTGTGTGGACAGAGCAGGTAGGTGGCTGCGCTCTTGTGCTGGCATGTGGAGCTGTTGGCGCGAAATACCGGAGTGCTGGATGGAGCGACTGGTCAGGCCTCAGAGAGTCACAGCCGGACAGGGCGTGGCAGCGACACACCCTGACGTCATAAGTTCGCACAGCCAGGCAGCGGCAGGCGAGTTCTCCGCCACCGAACCAGTGGCACTTCCGTATATCGATGCAGGTGTTGTAAGGCGAAATGCACCGGCCGTCACTTTTTCGGGAAATGTTCCGAAGAAATGTTTTCGTGTCGCCACAAGACGACGAACCGGTATCTCCGTTGATACATTACAGCCCGTAGGACAACGGCTGGCACGTATTTCTCGATGCAATAATTTACCAACAGCTGTATGTATTGTAGAAATTTGTTTTATGAACCTCTTATTTACAATTTGTACAGAGACCAGATGGCAGATGTAAGAGTCCAGGGACATGAAAGGGAAGCAGTGGTTGGGAAGGGAGTGAGACAGGGTTGTAGCCTCTCCCCGATGCTTCTTAATCTGTATATTGATCGAGCAGTAAATGAAACAAAAGAAAAATTCGGAGTACGAATTAAAATCCATGGAGAAGAAATAAAAACTTTGAGGTTCGCCGATGACATTGCAATTCTGTCAGAGACAGCAAAGGACTTGGAAGAGCAGTTGAACGGAATGGACAGTGTCTTGAAAGGAGGGTATACAATGAACATCAACAAAGCAAAACGAGGATAGTGGAATGTAGTTGAATTAAGTCGGGTGATACTGAGGGAATTAGATTAGGAAATGAGACACTTAAGTAGTGAAGGAGTTTTGCTATTTGGGGAGCAAAATAACTGATGATGGTCAAAGTAGAGAGGATATAAAATGTAGACTGATAATGGCAAGGAAAGCGTTTCTGAAGAAGAGAAATTTGTTAACATCGAGTATTGATTTAAGTGTCAGGAAGTCGTTTCTGAAAGTATTTGTATGGAGTGTAGCCATGTGTGGAAGTGAAACACGGACGATAAATAGTTTGCACAAGAAGAGAATAGAAGCTTTTGAAATGTGGTGCTACAGACGAATGGTGAAGATTAGATGGGTAGAGCACATAAGTATTCAAGTTTTGAATAGAATTGGGGAGAAGTGGAGTTTGTGGCACAACTTGACTAGAAGAAGGGATCGGTTGGTAGGACATGTTCTGAGACATCAAGGGATCACCAATTTAGTATTGCAGGGCAGCGTGGAGGGTAAAAATCGTAGAGGGAGACCAAGAGGTGAATACACTAAGCAGATTTAGAAGGATGTAGGTTGCAGTAGGTACTGGGAGATGAAGAAGCTTGCACAGGATAGAGTAGCATGGAGAGCTGTATCAAGGACTGAAGACCACAACAACAACACCTGTTTTAAAATGCAAGAAAGTGTTTTAGTGACACCAAAATAGAGGAAAATGTGGGACTTTGTTGTACTGACGTCATTTTCGTCGCACCAGTTCAGCTCCCTGCTGAGTAATGGAATAGAAACGAAAGAATGGGAGGGCTTCGCTCAGAATCGCTCTCTTCTGTAAAACCTGTCACTCCAGCGTTAGGAAACCAAGTGCGACCACAGTAATACTATAAGGCAGCACAGTTTGGAGTACACCTCGACTGAGTAGAATTGCCTGGTGACGGCAGGCGTCGATCAATACGGCGCGACGGCGTCTGCGTGCTGACAGCCGCCGATCAATAGCGGGGTCCGGGCGGCGCTGCGTAGTCCGTGCAGATTGTTGCGGCGTGCTTGACGAGCTTCCGAATCGAAGTAACAGCTAGCTGTCCCGACAAAAGTGTAAAACTGTTTCCCGTCTGGATGAAACTACTGCACGAACGTAACGTTTTCACTTGTCGTTATATTTCGAAATTCCTCACACATCGAACAAGTTCGTAACCAGGAAAAGTTTCGACGTAACGTGCGAATTTGTAATTTCTCGTCACTCCGGCAGATGTGAGACTTGAATATCTTCCGTGTAAACGAGTGCGTATCTTTCCGTTGTAACCTACAGTGAATCTTGAAATCTCCAGTGTAGCTTATGCCGTTGTATTACTTCCTGACGCTTCAAATTTGGGAAGCATACGTCATACCGGCGCTGTACTTTCAGATGTTTTTCAGGCTCTGAGACGTGTGCGTCGTAATATAATATGTTATTATTATGTTGTTTGTTGCCGACTTACGTGGTGGGTCTTAATAAAAATGATATTTCATTTTATTTTGATTTACAATTAAATGCTTTTGTGAAGTTTTCTTTTTTAACAATATTAATCTTCAGTATAAATTATTTCTTACGTTAATGAACGTTAGACTCATTGAATCTTAGAGCATGAACATATAAGTTGTACAATGGGATAAACTTTTCATATTAATTTCCTCGGCTAGTCAGTTCACTTTAAAGCAAAAAATCTTTAGTTATTAATTACAATTACGGTCCACACAAGCGCGAGAGTATTTTTTCTTACCTCCGTTAACCATTGCATTGCAGTCGTAGTCCTGGCTCTGGCTCTCGGCTGTGGTACTGAAAATGAGAATCTTAAAGCTACGTATTTTCTGCAACGTCGGGTGGCTGTGGAGAAAAATGAATATTATGTTAATAGTGGGCGAGTTTTTCGCTTCCGCTAAATTTTTTAAAAGTTAATATCGCCACGTAATGGCGCCGTTGGCTGCATCGGCCGCTGCGATTGTTGAACTGTAAATTACTTGAATGCAGGTTCATTCAAAGGAAGGCGGACATGAAATCGGGATCACCTCTTACAAATTAAAAGTGAACAATGGTATTAAATCAGAATATTATCTGCTTAATTAGTACAAATATGCTTACATTTGCCAGCACTCGCAAGATGTCCGTCTACACGCAACCGAGACGAGAGAAAAGTGAAGACGACTAAAAAAATTAACAAAAGAGCGTATCTTGTCGTGTCTTTAGATAATTTTGTTATATTTCTTTGCACTCGAAACTTACACAGAGAAATTATTATTTTACGGGTACATGATAGAAAAATATATTATTCAATTTTTAAATGTCTGTTCTTTATAAATACTGTTTTTTTTTAAAGTCTTTTCGTATTATTTCACTGGGGACGCTGCAGCGGGTAGCTCGTGCGTTAAGAACTTAGGGTGCACGTTGAAGCCGCTTCCAGAGTACAAACGGCTCGTCTGCGGGGAAAAGTCCAGGTGCGGTTAACGCTCTGTTGACGGGCGCTGCAGTAAATAAATACTCCGGCTGCAGCAGTGGAAGCCGTTGAGCAGATGGCGGTACAGCAGCACCGCCGGGCGACGGTCTCGTCTCGCAGCAGGGGCCGGCATTGATTAGGCCCGTGTGTGTGGGGAGGGCAGCCAGGGAGCAGAGCTGTATTGATCAACTGTGCGAGGCCAGCCGGGGGCCGCGACGCTTCCCCCAGCAGCTGCCGCGCTGCTGCCAAGCTGACGCAAGTCTGCTGGCTGTGTGTGTGTGTGTGTGTGTGCAGCGGCGGGGCGCAGAACTGCCTGCTGGGGCAGCCACACTCACCCTCCGCCACACACCGTAAAGCCGTCGGCACACGGACCGTGCTCTCGAACGTGAACGTTGAGCCTGCCGAGTCCGACGTGCTGCTGAACGCTCAGGAACGATGCGGCTCGTGCACACGGTACGTGGGCCCCGACGTGGTATACGCGATCGCAACGCACTCCAGTGGCAGTTGAGGGATGTTTCAAGTTCGCAAATCACACTGTCTACTCAACGGGCGCGCGTATAATTCCCACTTCAGCTCTATTAAATCGCTCATTTTCTCCATTGCCCACGAAAAGGAAAGTACCATGTCCGATCAATAAGGACACAGGCTAATAAAAGTGCCATTAGAAACAGTGCGGTACAAATTTGGAATACTTCTCCATATAACATTATTTCATCATTCCATATTAGTAAAACCCCAAGGTCAGTCTTACTTCATCACTGTTCCTACCCAGTAGCAGAATCTTTGCAACATGTGAATTACGAAACGTAAAAGAAAAAGGAGCAAAATATCTTTGTACAAGTAGCGCAAGCTGTCCTGTAGATTAAGCCAATCGAACAGTCACCCCTCAAAAAAAGTGTACTTGTATTTGCATAACATCAAATATTATAGCATATACTTATATTAAACTAATAATAAAGTATCAGAACCTAATAACACCGCGAATGTTAGGAAAAGAAAAACTGGAAGTGGCAAAAGGCGAACCACCGCCCCATCTCACAGCTCAGTGACGCTACCCATTCCGCTAAAGCAACACCACATCTTTTGCATCTAATCATATTGTACTACCCCTTGCTGAAAACCTTACTCGTAGCTGTGTTACTAATTGAAATTTAATTATAACAAATTGACCAAGAACAAAGCGTTTTGGGTGGATCTTCAGTGAGTCGCTGCCTTCAAATAGCCTACTCTCATAATACGCAAGTTACAATAATTCTGTTGCCTCGAATATGATGTTTCTCATTATTTTATTGGAACGAATCACACAACTAACAACGGGTTTTCCAGTTATTCTCAATTTGCTGCTGCTCAGAAACGGCATATATACATGTAAGCTTGAAATGAATGCCAATATGGCGCCTCACAACTCCGTGCTGAAGGGAGACGGCGTGCGTGTGACGTAGGTGGCTTTGCGCCATCTCATTGGTCAACGCTCAGACGCACGCTCAGAATATATGACATGCCAGATATTGTAATTTTGTCATATGATGACATGATGGAGACCGTGGCTGTTGTTTGAAGACAAATGTTGATGGTGTTAGGACAGCAACCAGCCACAAATTTACTTTCAGTTCTTTTATTCAAAGGGACCGTTACCGCTTTCGAATCGTTGTGATTCATCCTCAGACGGTTTACACGCTTTATTTATGTCATGCTGTGTGTTTTTTACAGATTAATTTTCCTAAAATACAAATAATACATAATTACAAACACTCCACACACAGATGGTTGCGTTACAGATTTTCGTTGCATGTGACTTACGTGAAACGTCGCTTTGGAGTGTTTGTTTCCATAACATTCGTCCAACAGGTGTAAATGCATTCCCACTGCATTCTTCTGGTGCACACGCAAATTGTTCTCACTAAACACAAACACAGTGACACGAATCGAAAGTGTGCACCAGAAGAATGCAGTGGGAATGCATTTACACCTGTTGGACGAATGTTATGGAAACAAACACTCCAAAGCGACGTTTCAAGTAAGTCACATGCAACGAAAATCTGTAACGCAACCATCTGTGTGTGGAGTGTTTGTAATTATGTATTATTTGTATTTTAGGAAAATTAATCTGTAAAAAACACACAACATGTCATAAATAAAGCGTGTAAACCGTCTGAGGATGAATCACAACGATTCGAAAGCGGTAACGGTACACTTCGAATAAAGGAACTGAAAGTAAATTCGTGGCTGGTTGCTGTCCTAACACCATCAACATGCCACATATTGCTCTGCACGTTCGGGAAGACTCCAGAACGTGCTGTTCCACGCCATGACGTCAGAAACTCGGCACGCTCAACGCTCAACGTTCGGATGCACGGTCCGTGTGCCGACGGCTTAAGGTTGGCTGAGCAGCTGAGATTCATCTGTTTTTGCAAAATGCTGCATCACAATACTAATCTCGTGGTATTCCACGTTCAGGTTTGGCTCTTTTTTACAACACTAGCTTCTTCCCGCGCGTTCGTCCGCGTGTATCTCGAACCGACACGAATTTCGAAATCTACTGGCGAAAAAACGTATGTAAAAAAATTGAAGGTGAAGCTGTCAAAAAGGGCGCAATGGCGAAGAATTGATGCGTTTGTAAGCACAGATACAGACATTTGAAGTATGAAATACCGTTAGACCTGAACAGGGGAACAGCCTGGTGTTGAAACATCCTGGCAGATTAAAACTGTGTGCCGGACCGAGACTCGAACTCGGGACCTTTGCCTTTCGCGGGCAAGTGCTCTACCGACTGAGCTACTGCAGCACCGCCGGGCAACAGTTTCGTCTCCCAGCAGGGGCATGGGTAGCTCAGATGGTAGAGCACTTGCCCGCGAAAGGCAAAGGTCCCGAGTTCGAGTCTCGGTCCGGCTCGCAGTTTTAATCTGCCAGAAAGTTTCATATCAGCGCACACTGCGCTGCAGAGTGAAAATCTCATTCCAGCCTAGTGTTGCGTGTACGGAAATTACGAAACTTAAAAAAAATATGTGCTTCGAATCTCATCAGTTCTTTACCATTGCGCCCTTCTGACAACTTCACCGTGACATTCTTTTTATATCCGTTTTTCTCACAGATACTAAGCTTCCGAATATTTTTCAAAATTCGTGCAGTTTCGAAATCCTCGCAGCACAAGTCGTGGGCAAGGCATTGAGAGTAATCGACAAACTTGTCAACTATAATAGTTGCATCAATTGGAATAATGAATTCGAGACTGGGAGAAGTTAAACGAACGGGAACCGTATCACTTCTCTTACATCGATAAGACACAACGAAAACGTCTGAAGAAGTGTACGGAAGTGGTTCTCAGTGTGGACTCGACACTCACCAACGATGTCAGTATCGACAAATCGACAAACATATCAACAGCATACACATCCACAGCATGTTACACCGATTCGAAAATAAATACAAGAATGAGTATGGATAACGTGATTAAAATGTCAACTTTATTATTATGTTAAAATTCCGAAAATACTGCTCTTTACGAATTCTGTCATTTTATCCTGACTTATTTAGTTCAGTTTTATAGAACTTTCTTTTCTTCCAATATAATGAAGTGACTCTTACACGAAACTGCATCGATTCACATAAAAAAATAAAAATGCGAATTTTATTACTTTTCACGGACAACTCACGCTTGACCAAAAACTTCGTTATCCCAAAATTTTTACAAAAAAGCACCTAAAGATTCCTAAGACGGTTTCCCTGTATTTCCAATTTCCCCCTACTGACCTAGTTAAAGAAAACAGTCTGCTTGTATAAAAATGGTTCAAATGGTTCTAAGCACTATGGTACTTAACATCTGAGGTCATTAGTCCCCTAGAACTTGGAACTACTTAAACCTAACGAAGGACATCACACACATCCATTCGAACCTGCGACCGTAGCAGGCGTGCGGTTCCAGACTAAACAGCTTAGAACCGCTCGGCCACAGTGGCCGGCCCACTCTGTATGTATAGATAACTCGGCTTGTAGACGACGTATAAAGATGAAAGATGTACCAGATCTTAAGTTAGACCTCTAACGCTAAAACTTTGAAAGTCGCATCCTATTTCGTGCCGTAACTTTTGCGTGATGCGCGTACAAAACGTACGGACAGGGAAACAACGTGTAACCGCTCAATGTCATTCAGTACGATGACGACGACAGCCCTCGACCGACGTCAACACTCGTGGTGTCACTCGCCTTCATACATGGCAGTCGACGTTTGAAAATTCGTGACGCTAGCTCAATGGTCGTCAATCTATGTAAATGTATTTGCCGGCTGACTCTTAATTCAATTACTGCCACGGCGGTGAGGAGAAAGAACACATCCTGGTGGTACCAGCATATTGCGTATTTAGATGTTCGATTAATCTGAATGGTTTGCAATGTTCCAGCGATTCTATTCGAACTCTATGCTGATGTACCGACGAGGACCATTTTCGCAGCTAAACATGCAAGTACGTAATGGATGTTCAGTTTCTCAATATAGTTCGTCGCACTCACACATTATACATCCGCTGTAAGAACGATTTCATGCATTTACATTTTTGGTGTCCCACAATATTGGTTGGCTAAATATTATGACGATACGTTGCATACACTTCCACAGATATTGTTTATCATGTAGTCAAGACTACGTAACGAAGCCAAAATCGTGGATAAAATTGAAATGTAGTTTGTTTATTAACACTTCTCTTTTCACTAATTAAATATGAAATGTGGATCGGGATTGGAGGTGATGATCCTATCCTTCTTTTTTAGTATTTTAGGTCCCCGTTAATTAATGTCTGGTGTTTAATAACCGAACGTTGTTTTTATCAGTTACCCCCGCAACCGTCAAAGGATAAGATTCTATTAATGTTCCGCGCACACGCGGTCCACCATTTTATAAAATGCAGAACTACGTAAACTGTAGCTTTCCGTTGCGCACAACTTTCGTGGGTTCCACAACCATAAAAGTTTCCCAAGAGTATTTTTCCCAGCTAACACAAAGTTCGAATTATGTTGTCGGAATCATTTTCCCTCCACCCGACAATAAACGCCTCTGATCACTTCGTCACACGTAATGTATTTCAAACGTTCTTGAAGAGTCTTTAAATAATCTCCTTAACGAATTTCGCAGTCGCGTACCGCTTTTTCATCGACTAGCCAGATCGCGATAACTGATGGCAGAGAGCTCAATAATGTGTTACATGTTCTTTTATATGTATTAAAAAGCAAACGCGCCCCCTATATCTTTCCGTCCCCCCTGGTCTTTGCTACTTTGCTTTTTATTACTTTTCATTATATTGCTTCTCAGTAATACTGTGCAGTTATTAAAGTTTCGTATTACTTTCCCCTTTGTAATTCTTCCAAAATACAGTCTATTCATCCCCCATTTTAATTAATATGATGCTAATTGACACGCCTGCCCGCAAAGTACCGTTATAACAGACACACAAATATTGTAAAAAAAATTCTTTTGGCTTCTACTGCTGTTATGACGACCGCTCGCACTAAGTTTTCTTATTTATCTCGTATCTACAGTCATCGGCCAGTTACAATTTTATTACATGGATGGAAGATACGAGTTGGACAAGACCAAATAGATTGAATTAGGTTATTGCAGATGGTAGTATACAATTTCGGTCACAATAGTACATTTCATACGCTTTTTATCCTGTAAAAGCGGTGTCTGCATTCACCCTCAAACTACAAATGGCGAAGGGTGGGAGGGGGGGGGGGGGAGAGACACAGAGTTCTTTATACCTCCCTTTGAAAATTCACTTTATATTTTAAGATTTTGAAGAAATTATACATTGTTTTTAATGAATTCTTCTACCAGATTCCTGAACTGTTTTGAATTTATCAGTAAAACTTAACCCAAAAAACTGACTGTAGTAGACATCAGTTGCTACTGTGAATGTCATGTTCAATATTTACAAGTCACTTACGCATCAGTTTCTCTTTCAAAATTATGTTTTTAATGTAAGTTAACGACAGTTAACGAATTTTGCCTTTTTTAATGCGAGTAAGCGCCCCCCCCCCCTGTCCTCGTGGAAAACGCTTTGTGAAAAATGTCTAGGTGTCGCTAGGTTTAATGCGAGAAACATAAGAGCGTAAAACATAACTGTTGTCGCCACACGAGGTGTTCGGGTACAACAGTGTCTTCTCTGTCACCGACACACGTTGTACAGAATGCTCGTTAGCTGCAGCCTTCTCCTGTTAGCGCTTGCCCCTAAGTTCGCCAACACACTCGCCAAAGTCCGTCTGCTGCGCATCTACATCTACATCTACATCCATACTTCCCAACCCACCTGACGCTGTGTGGCGAAGGGTACCTTGAGTACCTCTATCGGTTCTCCCTTCTATTCCAGTCTCGTATTGTTCGTGCAAAGAAGGATTGTCGGTATGCCTCTGTGTGGGCTCTAATCTCTCTGATTTTATCCTCACGGTCTCTTCGCGAGATATACGTAGGAGGGAGCAATATACTGCTCGACTCCTCGGTGAAGGTATGTTCTCGAAACTTCGACAAAAGCCCGTACCGAGCTACTGAGCGTCTCTCCTGCAGAGTCTTCCACTGGAGTTTATCTGTCATCTCCGTAACGCTTTCGCGATTAATAAATGATCCTGTAACGAAGCGCGCTGCTCTCCGTCGGATCTTCTCTCTCTCTTCTATCGACCCTATCTGGTACGGATCCCACAGTGCTCAGCAGTATTCAAGCAGTGGGCGAACGAGCGTACTCTAACCTACTTCCTTTGTTTTCGGATTGCATTTCGTTAGGATTCTTCCAATGGATCTCAGTCTGGCATCTGCTTTACCGACGAACAACTTTATCTGATCATTCCATTTTAAATCACTCCTAATGTGTACTCCCAGATAATTTATGGAATTAACTGCTTCGAATTGCTGACCTGCTATATTGTTGCTAAATGATAAGGGATCTTTCTTTCTATGTATTTGCAGCACGTTACACTTGTCCACACTGAGATTCAATTGCCATTCCCTGCACCATGCGTCAATTCGCTGCATATCCTCCTGCATTTCAGTAGAATTTTCCATTGTTACGACCTCTCGATATACTACAGCATCATCCCCAAAAGGCTCAGTGAACTTCCGATGCCATCCGCAAGGTCATTTATGTATATTGTGAATAGCAACGGTCCTACGACACTCCCCTGCGGCACACCTGAAATCACTCTTACTTCGGAAGACTTCTCTCTCCATTGAGAATGACATGCTGCGTTCTGTTATCT
Organism: Schistocerca nitens; assembly: GCF_023898315.1. Lineage (NCBI taxonomy): Eukaryota > Metazoa > Arthropoda > Insecta > Orthoptera > Acrididae > Schistocerca > Schistocerca nitens. The sequence goes on from NC_064624.1 coordinate 212,873,587, forward strand.
ACGAACTCTTCAATCCAATCACACAATTGGTCTGATAGTCCATATGCTCTTACTTTGTTCATTAAACGACTGTGGGGAACTGTATCGGAATGTCTTGCGGAAGTCAAGAAACACGGCATCTACCTGGGAACCCGTGTCTACGGCCCTCTGAGTCTCGTGGATGAATAGCGCGAGCTGGGTTTCACACGACCGTCTTTTTCGAAACCCGTGCTGATTCCTACATAGAGCGCTCATAACGCTGCGACGGTATAATTTATATATGAGGGCGAAATTGAAAGTACCGCTACAGATGATAAGGCGTTTAAACCATTATATAGTGTTTCCCCGTTCCGACGGTTCCTAGTCGATGGTACATACGTCAGCCAGATGGATGTCGTCTTCCGTAGCACTTGCTCGACATTTCGTGCTGTGTGTTGTGGGACATTTTTGTGTTGGCATGCGTCATGAGCGTGGATAAGTAGCTACACTCTGACTGTGGCAGTCTTCACGACGCAACACGTGTTCTGGTGACGCAATCCAGCCTCCAGTAACAGACTGTCAGTTGGCTGTGCGAGCCGGCTGTTGCATTCTAGTCTGCACAACTAGTCGTCAACAGCAAAGCAATACAGTTTCCAGTCATAAGATGCTGTAGTTCTGTCTCAGTACGTGGGAAAGTAAGGAGGGTAAGTTTCACCAACTGCGACACGGTCGCGTATACAAACAGTGATCCAGTACCGTCAAATGTTTTTTATTCCAGTCTTTGATCACAATATGAATTCTGTAGTCGGTGACCGGTTTCAGCCGGTAATGACCATCCTCAGATCTATAATATACAAATATATACGTCTAGTGAGCACTGTGTCCTTCAACATAATACAGCAATACGTATCACAGTATACTATCATATAACCAGCGAGATGCACAGAAAATACGGTAAAACGTACCTTTTATACACCATGTCCCAAAGTGATAAGGCCATAATGGCATCGTCAAAACATGTAAATATAATCGGCAGAGCATCGTCACATAGATCTAAAATAAGATGTAGAATAGGCCGCATCGTCCACACACTCATTATTGCAACTGGCTACTTAAGTACAGTAGCTACCAGAAATCTGTTTGCCTACATCCTCCCTAGATGTCGCTACTGTCGGCTCAGATGTAGTCATCATTTACGCAAAAAGCATAATCTGATAAGAACCCATTATGTATTTTCTGTGCATCTCCCTGGTTATATGATAGTATACTGTGATACGTATTGCTGTATTATGTTGAAAGACACACTGCACACTAGATGTATATATTTGTATATTATAGATCTGAGGATGGTCATTACGGGCTGAAACGGGTCATCGTCTAAAGAATTCATATTGTGATCAAAGACTGAAATAAAAATCGTTTCAGTAGGGTAAGTTCTTCAGTGAAATGAGGCTACACTTCTTTATGGCTTTGTAAGCATTGTCCTGGTACTCCATCCTGAAAAAATCCACGATTGGGAGACTACAGTGTAATAAGAAAGTAAAGGATGAAGTCTCCACCCATTCCGAGGACATGTGCGCGATGGGGCCACTGCAACAAAATGGGCAGCTTCAGAAACTGTGTTGAAGGTTTACAGCTAGTGACCTGTGGCATCAGTTCGACACAGCAAGGATACCTTTGTGTTGTAATTCACCTGTGATGGACAAATATTATGAAATGCTGCCTGCACGACTTGTTTCAGAATAGACCACGATGGCAGCCATGCAGAAAGTTCAGGAGACCGCCGTCATCATCTTCGTAAAGGCTCACACTCACCAGGTGATGGCCACGCAGAGCTGGTCTGATGCTTTTCTCTGGGAGCCTAAAGACGTGGTCAATGTGAGTCGACTGCTCCACGAGCCACCAGCAGAACCCAGGTAAGCACAAGACAAGACAGTCATCTGTGTTTGGCAAAGCTGTGTGTGTGTGTGTGTGTGTGTGTGTGTGTGTGTGTGTGTGTGTGTGTGTCTGTCCGTAACGTAACGTGTTTCCCGCTGAGTTTCGATGTTGCGTCTGTGCTGTGAGATACGACTTCACGAACGGCTGCGAAAGACATTTGCGGGTAGTCCACAGCGCTTTCACTTCTTTCTCGTGTCAGGTTGCACAGATATTTAAATTGAGCTGTATTTATTACCACTTAAACTAACTAAAAATCATTACCAGCGCTGTTCTGCCCAAAAGCAGGGTTTCGTGTGGTAACTATCCGTGCCCTCCTGTCTCCAACGATCCCCTTCAGGTCTATGAATTTCCACTTCCCTTTATGTTTCCTTCCATCTTGTATCTCGTCTTTCTACCCAATCTCCTGCCACGGACGACTACCTTCCAAACCGCCCTTTAGCAGGCACTCCCTTCACATTGGACGTCCCATCCAGTTCGTCTTCCTTCATCTTTTAACCAGGAGCAGTCTTCTCCTCTCGCCAACAGTTTCCAACACTCTACCGTTACTTAGTCTCTCCAGACACTCTGTGACCAAAATGCTACTGAAACACAGGATGACAGACTAAAGCCCGAAATACTAAATGTCTTTTTGCAAAGCTGTTTCACAGAGGAAGACTGCACTATATTTCCTTCTCTAGATGACAAAATCGTAGATATAGAAATAGACGACAGAGGCATAGAGAAACAAAATCGCTCAAAAGAGGACAGGCCGCTGGACCTGATGGGATACCAGTTCGATTTTACACAGAGTACGAGAAGGAACGTGCCCCCCTTCTTGCAGCGGTGTACCGTAGGTCTCTAGAAGAGCGTAGCGTTCCAAAGGATTGGAAAAGGGCACAGGTCATCCCCGTTTTCAAGAATGGACGTCGAACAGATGTGCACAACTATAGACCTATATCTCTAACGTCGATCAGTTGTAGAATTTTGGAACACGTATTATCTTCGAGTATAATGACTTTTCTGGAAACTAGAAATCTGTAGCAATCAGAATGGTTTTCGAAGTAGACGATCATGTGAAACCCAGCTCGCGCTATTCGTCCACGAGACTCAGAGGGCCATAGACACGGGTTCGCAGATAGATGCCTTGTTTCTTGACTTCCGCAAGGCGTTCGATACAGTTCCTCACAGTCGTTTAATGAACAAAGTAAGAGCATACGTACTATCAGACCAATTGTGTGATTGGATTGAAGAGTTCCTAGATAACAGAACGCAGCATGTCATTCTCAGTGGAGAGAAGTCTTCCGAAGTAAGAGTGATTTCAGGTGTGCCGCAGGGGAGTGTCATAAGACCGTTGCTATTCACAATATACATAAATGACCTTGCGGATGGCATCGGAAGTTCACTGAGCCTTTTGGGGATGATGCTGTAGTATATCGAGAGGTTGTAACAATGGAAAATTCTACTGAAATGCAGGAGGATATGCAGCGAATTGACGCATGGTGCAGGGAATGGTAACTGAATCTCATACAAGTGTAATGTGCTGCGAATACATAGAAAGAAAGATCCCATATCATTTAGCTACAATATAGCAGGTCAGCAACTGGAAGCAGTTAATTCCATAAATTATCTGGGAGTAGGCATTAGGAGTGATTTAAAATGGAATCACCATACAAAGTTGATCGTCGGTAAAGCAGATGCCAGACTGAGATTCATTGGAAGAATCCTAAGGAAATGCAGTGCGAAAACAAAGGAAGTAGGTTACAGTACGCTTGTTCGCCCACTGCTCGAATACTGCTCAGCAGTGTGGGATCCGTACCAGATAGGGTTGGCAGAAGAGATAGAGAAGATCCAACGGAGAGCAGCGCGCTTCGTTACAGGATCATTTAGTAATCGCGAAAGCGTTATGGAGATGACGGATAAACTCCAGTGGAAGACTGCAGGAGAGACGCTCAGTAGCTCTGTACGGGCTTTTGTCGAAGTTTCGAGAACATACCTTCACCGAGGAGTCGAGCAGTATATTGCTCCCTCCTACGTATATCTCGCGAAGAGACCATGAGGGTAATATCAGAGAGATTAGAGCCCACACCGAGGCATACCGACAATCCTTCTTTCCACGAACAATACGAGACTGGAATAGAAGGGAGAACCGATAGAGGTACTCAAGGTACCCTCCGCCACACACCGTCAGGTGGCTTGCGGAGTGTGGATGTAGATGTAGAGATCAACTTATCCTCTCAATTCTCCTCCACATCCACATCTCAATATGTTCTACCCTTTCCTCACTATCTCCTCTCATTGTCCACATTTCCGTTCCATACAGTGCTACCACTCCACAGTAAACACCAAGTGTTTTACTCAAACCTCTATCCAGTTTGCCACACGGTAATGTCCTCTTTCTATTGAATGCCTCCTTCGCTATAGCAATGCAAGTTTTACCTCCTGATGGCACCTCAAGTCTCCAGTAATCGTACTTATAAGATATGTATAGCCACTACTTGACTGTTAAAATCTTATTCTATCATCATATGTGCCCATCATTTGGAAACTGTGCCACCCTGTGTCAGATGTTACAGTCTGATACGAGACACATATTGTCACCTCCAGACGATCACCCACACAGATACCCACTCGAAGAACTTCCTGCATTATAGGAATGTCGTTCCTGATTATGGCTCACAAATCAGTGAGACGTCTGAGATAACGGAGCAGAAACGGCTCGCCTCTTGCCAGTTCGGACTGTTTTGGTTTCGATCCTGTAAGGATGCACCTAAGCGTCTATCATCGCTGAGATCGATTGTAAGGGCAGTGCGACGAGGTTCTCGTTTGTTTGTTGCGTTTTTGTCTCAGTTCACGGTTGACACCAAGTAGACTATGGGTGAGTCGGTAAGCAGTTGGCTGTCATACGTGATGGATCCGTGGAAGTGACGGTCGCGGGCCGCGCGGGATTAGCCGTGCGGTCTGAGGCGCTGCAGTCGTGGACTGTGCGGCTGGTCCCGGCGGAGGTTCGAGTCCTCCCTCGCGTATGGGTGCGTGTGTGTGTTTGTCCTTAGGATAATTTAGATTAAGTAGTGTGTAAGCTATAGGGAGAGACGGGTCATATACAATATGTACAACAACCACGAGGGAATAATAAGAGTGGACGATCAAGAACAAAGTGCTCGTATTGAGAAGCGTGTAAGACAAGGCTGTAGCCTTTCGCCCCTACTCTTCAATCTGTACATCGAGGAAGCAATGATGGAAATAAAAGAAAGGTTCAGGAGTGGAATTAAAATACAAGGTGAAAGGATATCAATGATACGATTCGCTGATGACATTGCTATCCTGAGTGAAAGTGAAGAAGAATTAAATGATCTGCTGAACGGAATGAACAGTCTAATGAGTACACAGTATGGTTTGAGAGTAAATCGGAGAAAGACGAAGGTAATGAGAAGTAGTAGAAATGAGAACAGCGAGAAACTTAACATCAGGATTGATGGCTACGAAGTCAATGAAGTTAAGGAATTCTGCTACCTAGGCAGTAAAATAACCAATGACGGACGGAGCAAGGAGGACATCAAAAGCAGACTCGCTATGGCAAAAAAGGCATTTCTGGCCAAGAGAAGACTACTAATATCAAATACCGGCCTTAATTTGAGGAAGAAATTTCTGAGGATGTACGTCTGGAGTACAGCATTGTATGGTAGTGAAACATGGACTGTGGGAAAACCGGAACAGAAGAGAATCGAAGCATTTGAGATGTGGTGCTATAGACGAATGTTGAAAATTAGGTGGACTGACAAGGTAAGGAATGAGGAAGTTGTACGCAGAATCGGAGAGGAAAGGAATATGTGGAAAACACTGATAAGGAGAAGGGACAGGATGATAGGACATCTGCTAAGACATGAGGGAATGACTTCCATGGTACTAGAGGGAGCTGTAGAGGGCAAAAACTGTAGAGGAAGACAGAGATTGGAATACGTCAAGCAAATAATTGAGGACGTAGGTTGCAAGTGCTACTCTGAGATGAAGAGGTTAGCACAGGAAAGGAATTCGTGGCGGGCCGCATCAAACCAGTCAATAGACTGATGACCGAAAAAAAAAAAGCTTAGGGACTGATGACCTTAGCAGTTAAGTCCCATAAGATTTCACACACATTAAAAAAAAAAAACGGTCGCGAAAATATGTAGAAACTGTGGTAAAAACTGAGGTAATTAATGTGCTGCAATCGTCAGGGTGCATCAGGTAATGGAAACGGTGATTCGTGAAATGTGTGAATATGAGTCATCAGATACGTTACATAATCCACACATGGATCTTCTAGCTGCATAATGAGTATTACATTGTCAAACGCATTGCCATGAGCCTTGCCTTGGTACATTTTAGTGAATGGCTGTGGATATGACCTCAAGACATTGTGACGCAACGTTTGAACAGTGTAGCCATGTGAAATGTGACAGAATATTAACGTTAAGTCATACCAGACTAATGTGTCGTGTGTTGGTAGCGTGTTGACCCCTTTATCCCCCTCAGAACTGCAGGCTTACTGCAGCCACGTCCTAGCTTGCCTGCAGTGGACACTACAAGGGAAGGAGTGAACGATCTGGGATGAGTGGAGTTAGGGAATGTGGTGGTTAAATGTAAATCCCCACCCCATCTCAGAAGGCTTTGCTTACATGGCGGCTGACCTAATCCTGCACACAACAAGCTTTGTTACTGCAGCTTTTTTTACTCTATTGTAAATAGCATAACAGCAAACTGAGAATATGGAAAGGATGATGTAATAAATGCCTAAGTAATACCAGTATTTATGTGCATGCCATTTTCAGTACTTTGCATCAAAACAGTTGGCTGATGGAGATGAAGCAAAGTTAGTATGAAGTGATTGACTCACATATCTCAAGTACTGACGTTTTATTTATGTAGGGACTACTGTTGACTCATTTTGGAGTGGTGACAATATTTTGCCTTTTTGTGGTAGCTGGTGAGAGCTGGGTAATGTGGCTGCAGTCATCTAAATTAGTGATGGATTTGTAATAATTTTAGAAAAAAATATATATTAGCAATGAACTTTGGGTAAATGCGATACACTGCAATAATAGAACTGCTAACCACAGAGATTTGAGAAATCTGAGAGCAAAGAACTAAAGTAAATACTCAGTGTTATAAAGACAGATGCCAATATTAAACACGAAATTAATGTCACGGACTTGACCACATACATTCATAATGCACTGAATAGTACTATGAGGTCATTCTATCAATATATTTTTGGCTTTATAAGTCGGCTGTTTTTGTGTAGGAGTTACTTTTAGGTGATCATTAAAAGTTTGGAGTTGGTGAAAATGCACCAGTTCGCAGCGCTAATTGCCATCTGCCCAGAACGATCGGTAGTGGGTGATACCTGTGAGGTGTACGAATATCAGTTACTTACTAGCTTACCCGAGAGCATACGTTGACAATGGCTGTACTGAACGTCAACAAGTGAAGACGTACCCTTGCTGTATGAAGTGGAACAGGGAATATGAGGAGCCAGAATTCGATCTTGTAATGTGGAAATAAAGTCATCTAAAATTATTCTATTATCAGTGTCATCACTGATGCTGTGGTAATGTGAGCGCAGCTCCAACAGTTCGTAACTGACGGCACATACATTGGTCAGATGGGTGTCACCTCCTCTATTACTTCCTCAAAATTTTTGATGCATTGGCACTCGTAGAGACTCTCGATGAGGAGCTACGGTCTGTCAGTGGCACTTCCTGACATCAGATGCAACACTGAGGCAGTTCAGACATCAGTCAGTAGACTGTGTGAAGCAACCTCTGCATTGCAACATGCACAGCTAGTTATTAAGAGCAACGCAATACAGTTCACATTCATAAAGTATCGTACTTTGCCTCAGCATGTGGAAAAGTAAGGTGGTTAAGTTGTTCAGTGAAATGATGTAGAGTTATTTGTGACCTTTTAAAGTATTGTGTGAAACCTTCCCGCCTCCCCTGTTGTTGTTGTTGTGGTCTTCAGTCCTGAGACTGGTTTGATGCAGCTCTCCATGCTACTCTATCCTGTGCAAGCTTCTTCATCTCCCAGTACCTACTGCAACCTACATCCTTCTGAATCTGCTTAGTGTATGCATCTCTTGGTCTCCCCCTACGATTTTTACCCTCCACGCTGCCCTCCAATACTAAACTGGTGATCCCTTGATGCCTCAGAACATGTCCTACCAACCGATCCCTTCTTCTGGTCAAGTTGTGCCACAAACTCCTCTTCTCCCCAATCCTATTCAGTACCTCCTCATTAGTTATGTGATCTACCCATCTAATCTTCAGCATTCTTCTGTAGCACCACATTTCGAAAGCTTCTATTCTCTTCTTGTCCAAACTATTTATCGTCCATGTTTCACTTCCATACATGGCTACACTCCATACAAATACTTTCAGAAAAGACTTCCTGACACTTAAATCTATACTCGATGTTAACAAATTTCTCTTCTTCAGAAACGCTTTCCTTGCCATTGCCAGTCTACATTTTATATCCTCTCTACTTCGACCATCATCAGTTATCTTACTCCCCAAATAGCAAAACTCCTTTACTACTTTAAGTGTCTCATTTCCTAATCTAATACCCTCAACATCACCCGACTTAATTCGACTACATTCCATTATCCTCGTTTTGCTTTTGTTGATGTTCATCTTATATCCTCCCTTCAAGACACCATCCATTCCGTCCAACTGCTCTTCCAAGTCCTTTGCTGTCTCTGACAGAATTACAATGTCATCGGCGAACCTCAAAGTTTTTATTTCTTCTCCATGGATTTTAATACCTACTCCGAATTTTTCTTTTGTTTCCTTTACTGCTTGCTCAATATACAGATTGAATAACATCGGGGAGAGGCTACAACCCTGTCTTACTCCCTTCCCAACCACTGCTTCCCTTTCATGTCCCTCGACTCTTATAACTGCCATCTGGTTTCTGTACAAATTGTAAATAGCCTTTCGCTCCCTGTATTTTACCCCTGCCACCTTTAGAATTTGAAAGAGAGTATTCCAGTCAACATTGTCAAAAGCTTTCTCTAAGTCTACAAATGCTAGAAATGTAGGTTTGCCTTTCCTTAATCTTTCTTCTAAGATAAGTCGTAAGGTCAGTATTGCCTCACGTGTTCCAGTATTTCTACGGAATCCAAACTGATCTTCCCCGAGGTCGGCTTCTACTAGTTTTTCCATTCGTCTGTAAAGAATTCGTGTTAGTATTTTGCAGCTGTGGCTTATTAAACTGATTGTTCGGTAATTCTCACATCTGTCAACACCTGCTTTCTTTGGGATTGGAATTATTATATTCTTCTTGAAGTCTAAGGGTATTTCGCCTGTTTCATACATCTTGCTAACCAGATGGTAGAGTTTTGTCAGGACTGGCTCTCCCAAGGCCGTCAGTAGTTCCAATGGAATGTTGTCTACTCCCGGGGCCTTGTTTCGACTCAGGTCTTTCAGTGCTCTGTCAAACTCTTCACGCAGTATCGTATCTCCCATTTCATCTTCATCTACATCCTCTTCCATTTCCATAATATTGTCCTCAAGTACATCGCCCTTGTATAGACCCTCTATATACTCCTTCCACCTTTCTGCTTTCCCTTCTTTGCTTAGAACTGGGTTTCCATCTGAGCTCTTGATGTTCATACAAGTGGTTCTCTTATCTCCAAAGGTCTCTTTAATTTTCCTGTAGGCAGTATCTATCTTACCCCTAGTGAGATAAGCCTCTACATCCTTACATTTGTCCTCTAGCCATCCCTGCTTAGCCATTTTGCACTTCCTGTCGATATCATTTTTGAGACGTTTGTATTCCTTTTTGCCTGCTTCATTTACTGCATTTTTATATTTTCTCCTTTCATCAATTAAATTCAATATTTCTTCTGTTACCCAAGGATTTCTACTAGCCCTCGTCTTTTTACCTACTTGATCCTCTGCTGCCTTCACTACTTCATCCCTCAAAGCTACCCATTCTTCTTCTACTGTATTTCTTTCCCCCATTCCTGTCAATTGTTCCCTTATGCTCTCCCTGAAACTCTGTACAACCTCTGGTTCTTTCAGTTTATCCAGGTCCCATCTCCTTAAATTCCCACCTTTTTGCAGTTTCTTCAGTTTTAATCTACAGGTCATAACCAGCGGTCTCTCCCGCCCTTCTTAAAATTATATCAATGTGCGGTCTCTCTTGCCAACAATACTTTGGAGCAGACATTCCCTGCTACCACAATTATTTCCAACATGACAAATATTAATTATTCCAACTTAATCCTATTAATAAAATATAAACATCTTTCATAAATTGTGGTTTGACAATAGAAATATCTACATCTGCATCTACATCTACATCCATACACCGCAAGCCACCTGACGGTGTCTGGCGGAGGGTACCTTGAGTACCTCTATC